>NC_050202.1:79510522-80150244 GCF_013141755.1 Anopheles stephensi | reverse complement strand
ATCGGTAATTTATTTTTCCACCTTCAGCATGGTATCTCGGTTGGTAAGGCACACTAGTGTATGAGTTCCCCACCATAGTGAAGAAAGAACAGGCGGTAGTAGATTAACAATTAGTACTATAAAAAATGCAATAGTAGCAATCATGGCTCAAGAGTGTAGATTTTTATCCATTTTATGACCCACCCACGTCAGGTCAGGAGTTCTCCCAACACGATTCGCACTCTCACCAACGCGTCGCGTACATCAGGGATTTTATTCAAAGCGTTCTCCTTCAACAATATTTGCAGTCCTCTTTTATTCGTTTGTGAAATGCTCGCTCTCTTTCTCTCTCTCTCTCTTTCTCTCGATTACCTTTAACCAACCCGCGTTATAGGGAATCTCTCACCGCGGGGTTGAAATGTAATCATCTCGTCGTGCGTTACGACGATGTTAGTAACGACGCGCCTCGCCAGCAGGTTCCTTCCGAGTAAACCGAGAGCGCGCGCGGAGGATGCGCCTGATTTTGCACATCAACCGCCCTGTGAGTGGGTGTGCGTGTCGGTACGCGTCTCAAACGTTGCCAGCTGCATAGTATTGGTGCCATCCCGTTATCAGTTGATCCACCCACACTCCGTCCTATAGAGCATTTGTGTGTGTATGTGTGTGTTAGTGTTTCACGGGCAAAGGAAGCATCTTCGTCCCGTTCGGAGTGGCAAGAGTGCTTTGTTGTTTTTGTTGTTGTTTTTATTGTTACTGGTGGTGGTAGTAATGTGGTTCTTCGGCAACCTCCCAAGGGGGTTGCGAAGAGACAGAAAGCCAGACCAGAGCATAGGCAAGAAAATTGCCTTCTTTTCGCCACTTTCCATCGGGGTAAGGGCCTACATCGATCGGGTGAGGATTTTTTTTTTTGTAAAGAGATGGAAATTTATTCCAACACTACCACCACACACACACACACACACACACACACACACTGGTCCGTGGTTTGCGATGTAAAGCAAATATAACTATCTTTACGATGCTTTATTTCATCGTTTCTCATCATCAGCGTCATCAGCCTGACGCCTTGGCAGGGTAGAGCTGCTATAAATCCCGGAGCCCGAGGTTGCACTAATTCGATTTTAAAGTACTCTCGCGTACTTTGCGAGAATCAAGAATCACCGCACGATAACGCTAAAGTTACCCCACTGTGTGGTGGCGGCGATGGGCGAACTTTCCGCCGTTCCTTAATTCCCTGGCAGAGGGGAAATTAAGCTGTGGCCGTGTTTCCGCTTGTCGTTGAGGCGGTTGCTGTGGTCGAATGCTATTCGGCTACGAAATTTTCCTCGCATTGTGGGTACTTTTTTGCAGCTGTTTCTCTGCTGGCAAGCTTACGAATCAAAAACTGTGAAACGGTTTAGGGTGGTGTGTTTCGGGGAAAATTTCTTTCCCCAGCCAGCCCAAACGGTTCTCGGCGGTACAGTGTGCATGGAATGCAGCAACGTAGTTAATGATCGTTAGATAATGGCCACATCATTAAATCACAACGGTGCTGGTGGGAAAATGGGAAATGCTCAGCGTGCCGAAGGCGAACGACACGAATAGTGCACATTGCGAACAGGGCACGGAATGTTAATATTGTCGTGCTGAATATTTTCCATTGTGTTGGCACGTGTATTGGATGCATCCAAAAAGGGCGAAGGAAATATGAGTTAAACATTTCTAAGCAAAATGTTTATCGTTTCTTTCGCCAATACACTTGTTGAATGTTCTTTAAAAAACCTTAAAATTGTACAATGATCCAATTACAACTCATTCGTCGAATGTTTCCTTGTAGGACACAATCTTCAGACCTTTCTGATCCTCTCGACGAAAGCATCATCCACCTCAACCATCATTATGCATCAGTAAAACGAGCATAACTGCAAATTCAGTCACATTTTTCCTCGCAGAAAGCTACCAGCAAAAGGAAGTGTGAAAAATTAAATTAAAAAACCGTTGCCATATCACCGTACCACGGTCACCGAGACGCTTCGGATCTTGGCGATGAAAGCTGCTTTCTGCAGGTAGACAGGAGTGTTTATGATCATTTCATAACCCACCGTCACCTTTCGCTCTGACCCTCGCTGGACGCTTCACGAGCGCATAATCAATTGACACCTCTTGGCGTTCGTTTTCGTTGGCATTTTTTATGCTGCTCGGACGTCATCACGCTTAGCCCTCGAGGAACGCCTTCGAGCGTTAAGACCGAGTGTATCCGGCTGTGTTGAATGAACAAAAACACTCAGGTATTATGGGCACGAGCTTTTTTTTCCTGCGTCTGTGTGTTTACGGACTTTCATTTAGTGAAGAAAGTTTAGCTTTCATTTTCATCCTGCTACTTCCATGTTTGTCTGCCTTTTCTTTCTTTTCCGCACTGAAAGATGGAAAACTCTTATTATGCGCGAACGCAACAATTCCTTCCGCCGCCCAGAAGGCGGACACTGTTGCTTCCCAAGCGCTCCCATTATGAAAAGCAAATAATTCTTCGCCAAAGCAACACGTCCGACGCGTCCGGATGGAGAACGCTTTTCCGCAGCAAATTGTGCAATTTAGGGTAGCGGCCGTAGTGGCGAGCAGAAAAGGCGAAACCTACACACGCCGTTCGCTGGCTTTTTCGGAATGGAAGGCGCATACCGAAACGTCCGAGTGTACGCCGTTGGTCAAAACACAGGCTGGCTGGAAAGTTTATTATTTAACGCACCCACCAGCAAACACAGCCCGACCGAGCGATGAACATGTTTGCTGCGAATTTGCCACACAAACAGAACGATTCAATTCATCCGAAACTTTGTGTTCCGAAAAGCTTCCATTCTCGAACCGCTTGGCCCTGCTGCTTTTCTTGCCAAACGGAGAATGTTGTGTTGTGTTTTCGCCAACAATATGCTGTTGCGTTTTCGTCTTCTTCCTCGGCTGGCCTGTTTGCCATCATAACCTTCGAAAGCATCATGGCACCTCATCTAGGCAAATAGTGCGATTATTTTATCGCGCCCGATATAATCCGTGAACCGTGTGCGGGAGCCCCATGAGCTCTTTATATGCGACATCAAGGAATCGCGGGTACCATACAGCGAGCATGAACTTGTATGTCTGGAATTTTGTCGGTGCCGTGTGCCGTTCGCCTGATAAATGGCGTTGTTTTTCGAGACAATCTGTCTCCTGTACGCCGGTTCATTCCCTCGATCGGGATGGAATTGAAGCGATGGGTTACAAGGGAGGGGAAGAGGGGATGCCAGGACTGGAAGATGGGTTGATAAAAATCTCTGCCACCCATGTTGTGTTGCTTCAGCGTCAAACCAGAACGACTACTGTGGCATGTGGTACGGGCACACATAAAATTGTCCCAACCATCTTCCCACGCTTTCGCATTCCATGCCACATACCATGCCAACATATTACAAGCTTCCGGTTCATTGCGGCTTCGTGCCGTCTTTTTTCCCCTCCCCCGGGTTGTTATCGATTTGAGTTGTTGATTTGCGTCTTTTTTATGAAACTCCACGAAACACAATTGCACTCGCTAACCGTACGATGGTGCTGTAACGTTTGTAAATGTCACAAAGCGTTACCACAGAATGTGTTTACCGTTTGGCTTCCCTTGGAAGCACGTCGAGACGTGTGGCGTCATGTTTGCCGTGTGACTGTGAGAGCCTATGTATGTGTTACGCATTTTCCCATGAATTATGAACGAAATTGATTTATCTGTACGTGTATTACCAGACGTGCAAGTGCGATTTTGCTTTTCAAAGTGCGAAGTGTAATAAAAATTTCTGATATATTACGTTAAGAAATGTTCACACAGCGTGAAGCTACCATTTTATAGATTATTGCCTATAACGGAAACGATTCTTAGTACACTTTGAATAGTTGCGAAAGTTTAAATCATGTCAAAACGCTTTAAATTATGCAATAAACCACAGCAATATTACCGTGTTGGAAGAAATTAATAATCGAATGGCATGGACTTTGCACCGAGCTACACCTCTTTTTTCAATCTAATATTCTACCAATAAAATACCTTTTTCTAATCAATATTTAGTTTCCTCCTACTTTCGGGATGCATAACTAGATTTTTTTTCAAGATTAATTCTTAAACCCTCGAACCGTGCAAAAAAACATTTAGATCGAAAACATTTCCCTAAACTAATGCTTTACTACATTCGCCCTGCTAAGGGTGCGCCATTCTCACCCACCTGCAAGAACCAACCCTGTCCCCATCGTAATGAACCTTTCGAGCGTCTTCGCTTTGTTGCGGCTAACTGCCAGCGTTTGCGAACGCGTCCGGACCCGATGCGAGTCTGCGGTGTCCGTCGTCGCCCTGGGGTAACCATGTGACCTTTTAACGATTCAATTTATTTGCTACTCATAAAACCTGCCGATACGCACCGAAACGATCCAATCAACCGTTATCAATCCCGGCACACGGGCAAAAGATCCGCACCCGATCTGGGATGGCGGGGGGGGGGGGGTAGGCAAGCAAGAAAGAAAATATGGACAGCATGGAATGAAGGCAAACAGAGGAAAGAAAAGTGGGAAAATATTTCCCCGGGATTCATCGGTCGATTTCATGTGATGGAAGGGAAACAGGAAGGAAGATATGGGGAAAAGGGGAAGTGAGCGAGGGGCCCATAAACAATGAGCCCGCAAATGGATGTATGTGAAGCGGCCATATATGGGCTGGCTACATGCGCGATAAGTCAAATGGAAAACCTGCTGCAAAATGGGCCCATCGAGAGCGCCGAAGCTCTCGGAGGCTCATTCAAGGTAGCTTAATGGAATATTCTAAGTGATTGACGTCATAAATTTGGTGTAAAGATTTTCGCTGTTTGTTTTAACTCACTTTATACATTATTGGACCATTATAAATAGGTAGACAGACTCGTATGCGAAGTGATGTTCAATTTTAAATCCTATATGCATGTGTGCCTCTTGAGAAATTGATCAATTTGAACATCATAAATCGTTAAAAAGTCAATGTGAAGATTAAGGTATTCTGTATTAAGTGGAATATCATCTGCGGAATATTGATTCACCAAAATGATTTCAGACAGATCGATAAGTGAATCAATGTAACCTCTGCATTCAATTTAAGCTATATAAATAAAAAGTAATTATGATCAACTCCACGCTAGTATTATGAGAGTACTTTCATAATTCAAAAAGCAATTCAAATAAATATGCTCAGCAAAACGAAAATTGCAAAGCAAACGTGGCCCCGTTAATGATGTTTACAATCCATTTCGAATGCTACCTGCTCGACCGAGATACACGTCACCTCCCTACACTTAAAACACAACTCCATTCGAATCGAAAACAGATATCTCTATTTGCACGACGAACATCATAAGCAGCCAGGTTGCAAACGGCGCTGGAAGAGCTCGTTAGTTTATCGTTTACTTCCATGGTTCCTCGGGATCCTAGTGATACGGTGCTCAAACGGTGCTCCAAACCGTACACTGTTGGCAACACGAAACGAACGAAAATATCCTCCGGAACTGTATCGATACCCGTCTGCTCAGCGCAACAACCTATCAAACAATATAGAAATAGAAAATAAAATACAACAAAAAATGCTATCCACACACTCACGTTTGATAGTAGCGAGAGCAAAAAAAAACGCAACAAAAACACCACAAAAAACCAGCAACAGATGCCATTCTTGTTACGATTTTGGACACGGCACGGTTCAAGTCATGCTCTCGACATGCACGAGCCTTACGGGACTCGTTCGCTTTCGGCACTTCATTTCCTGCCATTTTTACTGCAGCCTGTACTATGGTCGCTGTGTCGCTATCGCTTCTCGAGCACCTCTCGTGCACCTTCATTCAATCATAAATCGTCTAACGTCCGAACGGACCGGGCAGCACGTTACATCCCATTGCGATAATTCCTTCCGTCCAGTGGCGGACGGGTTTTCGGTGTAATTTTTGCTCCGTTTCCGAGTGTTTTCTTCTTCGGCAGAATCGGAAGGTCAGCAGCAGGAGCAGCAAAGTATCCGGCACCGGCAGGCACAACAATGTCCGGGCCAAGAATGGAAGCTTTCTTCCATGTTTCGGCTTTTGTGCGATCCGTGCATGGCCCGGAAGCAAACACCAATCACCGAAGGCACTGACCTGGATGCGAATAACATGTACGAGATACGATGGCATTATCCAAACTATCATCCCATCGTTGTACGCCCTCGCCTCGTGATGTTGCTATTTGGGTTAACAACACTATCGTTCTGAGTGGGGGGTTATGAGGCGGCAGCTTTCTGCTAGAAAGCTTTCCGATGTTTCTTTTGTACGTTGAGCCCTTTCAGTATCTTTGCCTTGCTAGGGGTACGGGCATGGATGGGAAATGGAATTCTCAGGGCGCAAATAAACAGATTTGCAACTAGCTGCTCACAACTGGGCTGCTTCGTTTGACCCCGATGTAAGAAGGTTGTACCGGGAACGCTCAATTGTACTCGTGGCAGCAAATCATCGCATTAAGTCTGTGCTGATGGTTTGTGTATGCATTTCACAAGTTGTTCGGTTTCCTTTGGGTGAAAAACATGCATTGTTTATGTTTCATTCTCTTGTGAAATTCATAATTGGTATTTATAGTTGCTGATTTTGCTTGTAATCAAGCAGTAAACTACATCCAGGATATATTTTTTGTGTTGCAGAAGACGAAACAGTAAGATGAAAAACCAGGTGCCTCAATGCAACTACAGCAAGTACCGTGAGCTACCAGGCGCCTCCATTAAACTTTCAAAATTTTGATACTATTTTTCTTTATCTTCAATTGAAACACACTAATGATCTACTCATATTTTATCGATGATTCGTAAACTTTTTTACGCACCACATTTTATAGCCGCATCTCCATCTGTTCAACATGTTTCCTCCAATATTGAAATATCATCTTGCTATTGCACTCAATCTTGCGTTGAAATAGTAAAAACAGCATCATGATAGTACCATAAAACATCTCTTCCACGACAGGCGAGCGCTCGGGACAGCACGGGAAACGATCTGTCAATAAATTATCCAACTTGTCACTTTTACAACCCTTGATTCCGGTTGTCGATGGCAGAAACCAATTAAGACGCGAATCACTGCTCCAGATTTTCATCAACTTTACAATCCAATCGTCCTCTCCAGAAGGAGTTAAAATAGCACACATACAAAAAAAGAACCCTACATTCAAATCTCGCAGCATGGCAATAAACATTTACGATTTCAGCGAAACCCACTCCCATCCCACTAGATTCGATCTTCCAAATGAAATAACATTCAATTTTCAAGCTCACCGCACAACGGATTCTAACTCGGGCAATGCATTGTTTTGGTGCTCGCTTTAAAATCTAACAAACCAATAAGTAATCAATCAACCACACACCGGAGGCACCGCCGAGAAATCACTTACCGCTTGGTTGCTTTTAAAAAATGATACCTCAAAACGAAAGATCGTCCAGCAAACGGCCACGATAACCCGGGCACACTTAGCCCCCGGAGCTTGAGGCATCATTAATTTTCCATCCTTCCACAATGTGGCCGAGCGCTTTTCATCGCAGGCAATCCAACCCAAAACGGGAGGTTGATTGTTTCCTTTCGATGTGCTTATCCTCGGCTGGAGTCTGTTTGGGGAAGAAGCTGCAAGAGCTGGGAATGATTTTCTAAATTATTCACAACAAATGAAGCAATAGGAAGCCGATGCTGAGGGCACAAATGGTCACCTAGAACGAAAGCTTTCTCCTTCCAACGGCAGCGCCTTAAGTGAATACGGACCGGCGTGCCGATCAAATATTTACGGGCCACGCTACTACATTGGGCGTTGTGTGGTTTCGGCCGTCACCTCCAACATCCATCACAAAGGTAAGGTTCCCTTATCTGGACAGAGGCAACTCCGGTAAGATTGAATCCTCGGGTAAATGTACGCCATCCTAAGTAAACAACAGCGGCGTCCAACACGCCCAGTAGCGAGGGCAGATGATTCTTAATGAAGTAACTTACACCACTTCCATCAAACGGGGCGAGACTTTACTCAACACGAGAAAATGGCGCACTTTGTTCCGGGTCACTGCACCCACCGACCGGACCGCTTTCAATTCTAGCCGGAAAACGCAAACGATCACATTCGATACTGCCACGTGCGAGCGTCGATTCAGTCGGGCGAAAACAAATGTCTAAATTGTACAAACTCCTACCGCATACGTAATGTCAATAGTTGCGGTCGCCCCGTGTACCATGTGGCTAAGAAATTCAATCAGATCAAATTGCTTCTTCAAGCTGTGTTCCGTCGAAAATTGGAAAGCAGCATTCCTACTGTGGGACACGGGGTATTCCATCCCTATTTTTCATTCCGAACAATTTCCATCGGATGGATTCGTTTCGACAGATCTGCTGGTTGCAATCGCAAGTATTCGTGGCTTACAAATTGATGAAGCCTTCCACAATCGACACGAACCTCGGCCTGGCATCCGGGACCCCGACGGAACCGACCGACACCATTTTTTCCATCGAACATTGGCGGTGACAATCAAAAAAGTTCTTCTCTAACAAAAAACAAAAATCCAGAGCACATACACTCTCAGCATTATTTGTTTCCTCGCCTGTTTTAGCTTCCCAAATAATCTCTGTACCATTTTTCAAACATTGCCATCCGTGGCTGTTTGCACCGGGGCAAAAGTTTGCTCGTCCACTGTTTGCCGGCTACCATTTTTCCGATTTTACGTCACTTTCACTCACACCTCGCGCCAAACAAGGTTCAGGGCTAAGTTCAGCTTGGATTTAAGTGTGGTTTGGGTGTGTGTACATCCTTCTCCTATAGCTTCGTTTCTCGATTTGCTAAGTGTTTTTGCTTCACTTTCCACTCCCATTTTTGTGCCATTGAACCCTCGGTTGCGGGGAAAATGGGAAAATTGACACAAGACACTCGTCGATTTGTACTTGCAAGCGACCAGGTCCCGAAACACACACACCCACACAAAAAACAAACTCGGTGAAATAGAACAGGAATCGATATGACTTTCAGCGACGCCGAACCCGCACGAATCGACCCGGATCAGGAAGCCCGCGAGAAGTAGTTTCCAGTTGGTTTGGTTTTCCCTTTCGCTTTGTCGTCAGACAACAGTCAACGCCACCAGGACGTAGGAGGACGCACGGCTCAAGAAGCCTTAAAACTTTTGCTCTGGATCCGAATGTACGGTTCGAATGATTTTCAGTGAAACAAAAAAATAGAACGAAACGAAGCATTCTTTTTCTCTTTTCTTTTTTCTGTGGTACTGTCAGGCCCGTGTATACGAGGACAGAAAAATGAACAAGTTCGTGATCGCATCGTTCGGACCCACTTCATTCACCCACTTGAGCGAGCGTTGAGATTTTGCTTTCTGGATTAGCTTCTTTTTTACGATAATGATCGGTCAATCGATTCTGATGGCTAACTGGTTGAACGAAATCGGGAAGCAATTGGTTTTATGGTAATCGAAGGATGAAGCGAATCAACGGCAATCCCTTGCCAACGTCCGTTCAACATGAAAGGATTCGAAGCAATAAGAGTTTTTGATAAATGAGCTAACTTTAATGGACTTGAGCGTATTGTGTGAGTACGCTTTTAAATTGATTTTATAATTTGATTTTCCTCATATTTGATTTATAACAAACTAATATTTCCGATTAAAGTATCGATTGCCAATATTTCTTTAATATTTAGCATAATTTATGTTTTTGACATGTAAATTTTCTCCTTTGTTTTATTAAACTCTATCTGGATGCTACATATAAATTTAAATAAAAAACTAATTACTCGTCAATTGTTTGCCACACCCCGGAATCGACACGCTCATTAATTCCTTCGAATTAACCGTCAGAACTAATCCAGATAAGCCTGCCGAGAACAGTACCGTGCTTGATAGCGTGATGGCAGCTGGATTGTTGGAACCGCTGGTACGGCATCAATTTCATGCCATTAAACATTTAATCGTCAATCCAACGCCCATCACGAAGTAAAACACCATTTGCTATTCATCCGGCTAGTTGTTGCGTGGTGTAGCACCAAAAATCAAACCACTCTCCCGCACTCCGTTCACCTTCCACCGGACACACCGTAATGGAAAACGCTTGTTAGCAGCAAACCACAGTCCAGCGACGGTTCGACCGTTCGCGCTAAGCTACGCGGAAGCGACATGGAGTCGATGGGCCGTGGATGGTGTTTCTGGATGTGGGGTGCTGTTGCTGATACCGGGTGCTTTCGCTTCTGTCAAATCGCTGCATCGTTTTTCGGTCAATTAGATTTTCTACCACAGCTGATTGGTGACGTTTTGGTGGTGGGTTAGTGTGAAGAGAACTGAAGCTTTTGATATTATTTAATTACAAAATTTAGAGCATTACTGATTTGAGCTTGTAAGCGCTTCCACAGAATGCCGCAAATATTTTATATTCAAACAATTTTTGAATAAAATGAACATTTTTCTAAGCAATGTACAGAGAATTTCAGACTCAACATCAACCCTGTCTACTGCTCATTCGTCCGATAAAAAGCAAACTAAACAATGCATCTTTCAAGAAAGGGGAAACCAGCTTCACAACACGCTTCCGCTCTATCTCATCGTCTTGCTTCTTTGGTTCAATTTTAATATCACTTCAAATCAACAACCCGAAAATATGCACCATTAGCTGCAAAACACACAAACAAAAACAACTCAAACTCCTTCTTTTCTTGTCGAACTGCTTGGTGAAACGCAAAATAACAAAAACAAAGCAACAAAAACCCACTCTCATTCCCACCCGACGTGCCAGCGTGGAGCTGCACCCCAACCACCCCATAAACTATCGTGTCGCAGCTCAACGTGCTTGAGTGAAGCTAACTTTTTCATAGTTTTTCTCTCCTCAGCCGTTGGACTGATTTGCACCGAAAGAAGAAGTGAGAAAAACTGCACGCTCAAACTGTCGTTCGTTTGCAAAGTGTCGACGGGTGACGGCTAGTTGCAGCTGGAAACGCAAAGTTTGGTGATGGTGTGTACAAAATAAAATTAACTTCATGATTTGTCCACTCATGCTCCCTATCAAGCGGTGCCGGTTTGTTATGCAAACTCAGTGTCTTTTGTTGGAGTTTTTGTTGAACAACTTTTAGTTTGTCCTTTAAAAATGAGGTCCACTTTATTAATTTCGGAATTTTATTAGCAAAAATAGAAAACAGAAAAGTCACGCCAAAGCTTCACAATTCTCGTTATCCAGCATTATCCTGTTATCGAAAGCCAATCGCCTGCCACAGCGCTTTCCGTATTCCTCGAAAAGGGGATTTCATTATAATTAACAATCTTTCCCCATCCTATCATCGGCTGACGTCAGTGAAGATTACACTCAAGATAGGCTTCGCGCTTCACTTACACGAATGGCTTCCATTTCTGCCCTGTAGTAATGCCCTACGCCCTCGATCGAAAAGTCCTGCTAGACAAGCTGGCCAGATTTTTGGCCTGGCGCTTCAACGCCCCCCCCCCCCCCCCCCACTCGCCCGGCGGTTTCCCCACAAACGCCTACCAACTCTTAATTATATCACAATTCGGCAAACCTCGACCGTACTTGGGACCGGTTCTCGTCGAGCATCGAGAAACCCGCCATGACGCACGGCTGCTATGCCTCCCGAATGCCGGAATCTCATCGCCCGGATGTCTCACGGGTGCAATAAGCATCTTCGAACGAACCTTCATGTGGCTGCCAGCTGTTCCACGGCCGCTCTCCGGACTCGTCTAGGCTCAGGGTGCTCGGTGAAGCTTTTAATGAGCTTTTACGATGTGCCAACTGGGAGTACATCGGAACCGGCGCGCGTTACATTACAGCCCCATGTAATGCTTCGTGTAGAGTTTCCCGGTCCCCATTCCGGATCCCTCGCCTGGCCTGATGGACCTGCTTTTTGCTCTGCAAAGGACACACCGGAACTGTTCCAATTTCCGCTATGATAATGGTCCGACCGATGGTGCTCGCGCCGATGCTTTTATCTTTGTCACATTTTGAACCCGGCTTATCGTGCCCCGAATGTGCACGAAAATGAGTCCCTTATCGGATACACTCTTGAGCTTGGGAGAGATGAAAAGTGACAAACCATTTATCTTTCGTGCATTTTCTTAGCGTCGGTAATGGAAAAGTTGGCACACATTCTGATCGATGCCATTCAGCGTGGTTTGTGTGGAGTATATTTTGTTTCGAGCTGTTTTATTGGCTGAACGTTTTGGGATATTTTATATAACATTTTATACACACTTTGCAGAGAAAACTTTTCAAGAGGAAACAATTATTTTAATACCATGCATATTGCAAGGTGATAGTGAGAAATAAAAATCTTCTTTTAAAGGAGTCCACTTTATTCTACAAAATATGGAATGGTCTGGTATTTGGACAAACAAAACCTACATGATCACACCAAGCAAAGTGAGCAATCATTTTTGGACTCTTCTCGAAAGACAAAGATAAGATAGGACTGACCCCTCTTTCTCTCAATTTCTCTGTTTTACGTTCTTTTTCTCCCTCGCTCTTCTATGAAGTCGCACGGTCCCCGAAGTAGAGTTCATAAATCATCAATGCGACTAAAAGTCGCCTTCCGTCGTGAAGCTTCCAACAAACAGGTCACTTCCAAAATATGTATGTCTATCTGATGGTGTGTGTGTGTGTGGATTTTCTTTTCTCTGCAAATCACATCACATGCTGGAACCATCTTTCCGGTCTCTCTGCGTGTATCTTTTCATCGCCTGTTCTTGACTTTCTTGGATAAAACTTCAAAGTGGGGGACGACGATTCAGTTTTCTTTCTCGGAAAACTCATCATCTGCACTCGTGGCGAGACAACCCGCCCCGGGCAACCTCCCCGAAGTCCCAAACACGCTGTGCTTTCTGCTGCGTCATGTGCTGCGAATGTCATGTCAAAACTTTCATCATGAAAAACCGATCCGTGATCGTGTGGACACAAATAATCTCGCTCGCTCATAATGCATGTTAAGTCGGCATGTGGTAGGTAGCATAGGGACATCAAAAAGGGGCTTGTGGAAGGTGAAAAAAGAATGTTCTTACTCATCTCAATTTCACCTGGTTTGGCCACCTGCTGCTGCTGCTGATGATGATGCTGAAAATGACGAGTGAAAACCCCAAAAAATAGATCTTGCAACGCAAGCATCCGGCCGAATTTGACAGAAAACCAGCGGTGCATTTTTATGAGAAAGGATGCCATATCCTTATCATGCCTTATTCTCAACGAAAAGTATTATGCGTATGTCACGAAGGTGATCCTTTATGCGCTATACCTAACCCAACCGTACAATCAACCCGGTATCGGTTTCGTAAACGAAAGGATCTCCCTTTTTTATCGGGTCGGGAGACGAATCGTGTCCACTTACTCTCATATCTTGTCTCTGTTGTTTGTCCGCAGCCTTGCGGAACTGTGCTCGTTGCGTAATCATTTTCTTTCGCCTCCATTTTTCGGTGCAAAAAATATGTTCAAATGATTTTTTTTTTTTCAAAAAAAGGTTCACTTTTTGACTCTCGATAAAAGCGATTTTTTCTCTTTCCCGGATTTTATACTTTTTCGAAACCGTCAGCAAAAATATAAAACAAGAAAAAAACGCTCCTCGTGGATCGTATTGCCACACTCAAAAAAGCAATAAAATCAATCGTAAGCTACCCGAAACACAAACCATCAATCAACCGGTAGGTGAATGTAAAAATATAATACACCAATACAGAAGCGGGTCCGCGACAACAAGTAACGAAGGTGGCCAAAAACCCATACTTCAAAAGTCAACCGGAACTCATTTTTAACCGAAGCAAATATTGGCGACCGTGGATCCGTGGTCCAAGGACACCGAACACCGCACTAAAGCGGCCTTGCCGCGCGAGCGAAACCCTACGGCATACAGCTCTTCTTCAGACACCTATTAGCCAGCTTACGAACATTAAAATGAAGGATGTAAGGTCGGCAAAATATGCACGATATAGCAATAAAAAACGGACTCTTCCTATATAATCCTACGGGACGGACGGATAACGTGCACGGAAAAAATGGGTGTATGTGCACAGTGGGTGAGGAAAAAAATTACCATCAAGCCTATCACTGGCACAGGGTGTGTCAGAGTGGAAAATTAAAAGGCAGGATTTAAACAGTTGCGATATTATGTGACATATCTATGATGATGTTGGCCAAGTAAACGTACTGTCTCACTTGTGATGGCTTTTTTGACAAGTAACACTTCCATCTTATTAGTTTTTGATAAATTACAAATAAATAGAACCTAGTACTCCTTATAAGATTCGCCTATGCTAAGTTCATATAAAACAAACAAAGCCCAGCCTGATAAAATTCGTTCAGGACTACGAGACGAGGATTATGTGACATTGAAGAAGAAAATCAAACGGATGGAAAACATTTTTAAAGTCTTCAAAATATTGCTGTACACGATTACTAAAACATACCGTTCTTCTGGGATAACAAAAACTTTTTTTTACTAAAGTGAATAATTTCCCTTTTCGCAACACCCTGTAAAACCAAAACACCTTGGACACACATTATGATTCACGCTCTGGCGACTACACCACCCATCGAGCCCGTCGAGATTATGCTTTAGCTAGCAGGTCTGGTCGTCCAGTGTTTTAATTTTCTGCACTCCATGCTTTTCCTCGTATCTGCCCCCTCTCACGGCCCGCTCCTTGCCCTCCTTGGCTTTATAAACCAAGGGAAATTATTACAGCGCACACCTTTATTTATTGCCAATTTGATGCACTGACAGGCCTGACGGTGGAGGTCCCTCGGTCCCGATAGGTCACGCCTGGCTGATATGGCGTGTCTTATTAAACCGCGGGACATGACGTTTCCCGATAGCGATAATAATAGTAGCAAACGTTAGCAGTGTATGAAAACGAGGGAGTAAAATGGTAGCATGACTTACGTTCTTATCTTGACTGTTGTATGAATTAGCTGTCTGTGTTTCCTACACCGCCAGCCAAGTCCATCGCATGCAAGCTGATGGGAGGGGGAAAATGCTATCCTCCCACCAGCTGCGTGGTGTATCTTTAATCCTTTTCTCTTTTATTCATACTCGAAGAAGACATACAATACGAGCTAGCTGTACCAAACAGGCGGAAGAGAAAATAAAGACATTACGGGGTTGGAATTCGATTTGCATCTCATTGCGAAAGGACCTCCCGACCGGATGAATGATACGGTCGGCCGATTGGAACCGCCGTGGACAAGCTTCCCGGAGTGCGGACCACTTCCCGAAGCGTTACGGCAGTGGCGTGTCGCCTTAAAGAGTTTGCCAACGAGTTTTGCCATAAAAACAAAACGATTCCCTTCGCAGAATTACAGCGTGCTGTGGATCCACGACTGCCCCACACGTTTGAAGGGTTCGAGGTGTGAACAATAAAGCAGTATCGTCGTACCATCGCAACAACCTCGGCCATAATCGTTCGTTCGTTCTTTCGGTTGGAGCTTTCCCGGCCGCTTTGCATAATGTCTCTCCACGGGGGAGCCAAGAGTTTTCTTTTATTGTTGCAAAAGCATCTTAGTTCCCGCATCGCCACGGGTAAACCACACGGCGTTAGGCCCTTTGTAATGTCTCTATATCTATGCTAAGCGCCACGGATAACTTCTGTTGACATTTGTTTCATTTTTGGTCTTTATTATAGCGCATGCCGGTCCCTTTGGCCCGCCAATTGGCCGCTGGTCGCACAGTGCCGACGCTTGGAAGCAATGGTTAGGTAGATGCATAATGAAGAGCTTTTTTTCTGCCGCACCTTAGAAATCCTTAACCTGGTTGAAATGCCTTAAGGAGGTTTGTTTAGTCCAGCTGGAGTGAAGCTACCGGAGGGAATTCGCTTTATCTAATCTAGTCCAAATCGTAGCGAACTGGTTTGCTGAATGCATAATGCGGATGGATGAGACACGAACTGGAAGTTTGCGTGTAACATTTTTTTCCAACTGGCAATCACTATCAGGAAGAAAGCAAAATTCGATTAGAAGTTTTCTAATTAGAAATATGTAAATCGTACTGGTCCCCGTTAGACATCGCTGTTCTTATGTCTTGTTTCTATGTGGTGGTGTATTCTCAGCGGGTCGATATTTTAGTAGCAAACAGAGTATACTGTAATAAATTAATGTTATGGTCATAAGTTAAAGAGAAAATTACACGTTTTACACCAGTAATCATGGCAAATTGTAATCCAACAAGGACACATCTATAAGAAAAGGCCTAAAATACATTCACCAGTAAAATAAGCTAACAGCATGTAACGCTTACTTGTGCTCAAGGATTAAGTCTACGCTAAACAAATAAGAATGTCCTCTTTACACAACCTTAAAAATCCTTGCTATAGTCCCACCAGCGACAAGCTTACAAATCTCAAATTTCACCCACAATGCCACCGTGCAGCACCCCGGTTTGCATT
Source organism: Anopheles stephensi (assembly GCF_013141755.1). Taxonomy (NCBI): domain Eukaryota; kingdom Metazoa; phylum Arthropoda; class Insecta; order Diptera; family Culicidae; genus Anopheles; species Anopheles stephensi. The sequence goes on along the minus strand of NC_050202.1, from coordinate 80,133,857 downwards.
GACTTCCATTTCTGTGCAAAAGATATCGGATGCCACGCTTGTTACCTTCACTCGAGAGACACTTTTCTGTGTGGCATTCGTTCTCGTTAGTGCCGGCGAGTCCTGGCCAAATCTCATACATCACTGTCACGAGAGTGATTACGACATCATTCCTACAAATCCGCTTCCCGTTTTGTGGACTGTTATTTGAATAGCAAGTAAGCTGGCCATCTGCTGCCGGGAAAGTGCGTGCACCAACGGGAACCATCACAGCACTCCGACTCGGGCACATCACAAGCGCGCACCTTTCGTCGTAGTCCGTCTTAATCAAGTGCAAAACATGCCCGGGGCTGCACGCTGCACATTTATGGAAATACAACCTTTTTTTTTGTGCCATCCGGTTCCGTCAGCGGAAAACCTTGCGTCCATTCAAATTTTCGAGAGATGCACTCAACCTGGCACTCCCAAAAATCCGTACGATTCACTCGTTTCGTAACAGGAACGAGACCAGACCAGGAGCTTTATGTTTGCCCACCCCCCGTTGAATGTCCCAGAACACAAATCACATGATGCGCACAGCAAACATTCCGCGTGTTGCCTCACGTGTGTCACCATCGTTTCGGATGAAACTTGAGCCGAAACCGATCCACAAGCATTAACAACCGGAACATGGCAAATGGTGTCCAAACTACCATCCGCTCTACCTACCCTAGCAGCCCGCTCCCCATCCTTGCACGTTCGCAATGGTGCCAATTGTACATGTCCATTTGCTGTTCGTCGATTCGGTGGTCCGGAAAAAGGCGGTGGCAAGGTAACGGACGACATGGAGGATTGTGGAGAAATCACTGACACATATGAATGCGAGCGTGAAGTACACACCTAGGTGCATATTTTCGTGTCACATCGGGTGCCATTTGGTGAATGTTTTAATGTACGGTGACGCAACAGTAAGGTGGGCATAAAATTTTCATCCAAATGACGAGTGGCACAGGAAGTTTGTCCGCTCGTAGAAAGCTCTTAGCCTGGCTTAACACAGGCTACGGAAAGAAAATGGAAGGCAACAAAAAAGGCAGTAAAACAATAAGGTTGTCATGCATACAGAACACAGTCATTAGAGCGAATGCTTTTTAATTCAGTCTGCATCATTAGGGAGCTGCACATGCATGTATGAGTGGCTATGGGAGTGTAAAACATAAATTTTAATTACTTCTGAATCTGATACGATGGTAGCCGTTCGAATGGGTGTTGATGTTAACAATTTTGTTCATAAAAACAAAATCCTTTATTTCAAAAATAATGTAACGAAAAATTCTCACTGAAGCCTAAATGTATGCAATTGTCATTTTTGTAGCTATTCAATCGTTAAAAAACATTGGAAAAAATTCTTTTTCTCTTAAAAAAATCCTTCAAACCCATTGATTGAAATAATTCTATCAACACCGTTTTGATTACTAGCCAATTCAAGTTAATTCCCATTTGATCTTTCACATGGGAAGCACCCTGCTGCACGTGCTAAGGGCAGTTAACACCCTTCGTACAGCACCGCTTAAGGAACGCATTTTCCATTTCCTTTCAGCAAAGTGTAATGCAATTTGTTACTCAATTTTTACCACCAACGGCACGGCACGATAAACGGTCGGCCCTTCCATTCCGGTGCGTGTATTCGATTATCGATCTGCTGCTAGCAAGCCTGTCAACAGCGCATTTTTCCGATGGCATTTAGTGCCAACAACAGTGCCGTCCCTGGAAATCGCGCCCACTGCAACCCACAGTACCGTCCATCGCCATTCGGTGTGCTTGAGTGATGAAAATTAAAACACCAAGCTGTGTGCGAGTGAACCTTTACCACCGGCACAAATGGTTCGGTGATAATCAAATGAAACGTTCGTTTAACTTGATTTTCAATTTTCAAACGCTCACTTTCCTTTTCTCTATTTTAACGCATTTTTTGCCTTTCCAAGCTTTCCCTAGGCTACCTTCTGTTGCAAAATTTTCTTACAGCAAATGATTCCGTGATTGGTTTTCAAGCTTCCCTACTGCAGCCATTTACTGCCCGGCAAGCACGAGCGAAACGGTAATTAGATTTTGTTCGTTTGCAGGGAAAATATGAAAACGGTGCAAAAGGTTTCGGCACCGGTGAATTTCCAAAATTGCCCACGTGCGGTGCAAGTGGAAATTTTAACGCCGAACAAACGCTATTACGTTCCCAAAATGTCGGTATGTGTGTGGGACTGGCCAACAATTGGAAATGCCAACTTCGGGGCTAATTGAGATCTATAGTTTTCCCTTCGGAATAATTTAGTAGGAGCACACACAGAGCAAGCAAAACAATGAGGAGGTTGGTTGTGGTACTGTGGAGAAAGTACGCCGATTTGATGTAATCAATGTTATCGAAATGTCGTGTACAGTGTTAAACGAAGCTATTCATATTCGATGTTTCAACTTGGTAAATAGAGCTTGAAAACATTATGACGTCCTAGAAGCAATTTAATAGCTGTGAAAAGTGCTTCGCTATTAATAATCTTAAAATATTTTAATTTACGTGAGTTTACTTCAACACTCCTGATGGAAATCGGTTTTAAACACTTTAAACCTCTTTAAAAGCTCGTTAGTGGTTGCCAAAAGACTTGCCATAGCAACAGACGTACAATAAATTGCATAAATTCAGGCAATGTAACCGGCAATTCAAGCATTCTAATTAGCCCCTAAGAAGAAGTAATGACTGCCCCAGATTAGAATTTGCAGTATTTTAAACACAAACCCTTGGCACACACCCTCCAAGGTAAAGATTAGGAGTGTTAATGAAGTGACCGTGGTTTGGTTGGAAAATGCCTTCGTTAAGCTAATTAATTCATCCTAATCGGCTCCATAAATCAGTGTTTAAAGATCCAATTATTGAATGTTGCGCTTCGACTAGCCGCTTCAATAGTCAAAGCAATCGCTCATTAGCTGTCTACCTCTTCAAAGCCATCGGGACAAGTGGCTATGCAATTCCATGTAACTCACTTCCACCATCGTCGTTAACATCGGTGCTTTCGCTGGCAGAGAGCGAGAGAGAGAGAATCCCGTTGGTTGCCAGCTTGCGGTCGACTCCGATAACGAGTGTGGTCATATCGAACGGTGCAGTTGCGTAACACAGATCATCCCGCTGTGCCCGATCACGTAGGCGCATTCGTAGTGCAACAGAGCACTGGCAGCCGTGCGATCCCGACATTCATCCAACCATGATAAATGGCTAAATCTGTTTGGTTCGTTTGGTATGTTGTTATCACGTCCCTATGCATAACTAGCACTGAAATTAGAACTGGCCGCAGCTCTCACTCTCCGGTCATGGTTTGTGGTGCGTGTGTGTGGTTTTGCGATGAGGACCCACAAAAGGCTCGACCCTTGTCAAGTCGCTGCACCTACTCTCCTTCCTGTCTCAACCCTGCGATGGCGCGTGGTGTACGTGTGTGCAGAACGACCACGAGGCCATAGACTACACATGGCGGTTGTCGATGTTTGCAATTAAAATCAAGCTCTCGAAACCATTCGCCCACACTCTGGGCCTGTGTTTTCGGGAAAGGACAAAACGGTCGGACACATACATACATTGTTCCGGTTGGTCCACGGCAAACGCTGTGCACGAACGATCAATAAGCTCGACGCTTTGCAAGAGGCGAAACGGTAGATTTGTGGCTTGTGTTTTGGCCTGCCGCCGCCGTGCAGAACCCAGCGGGAAAGGTTGTCTGATTTTGTGCCTCGTCAAGCGAGAACTTCTGCCGCTGAAGGACAGCCGGCTGGCACCGCTTCCGCTTCTGTAGCTATGCCGACACCTCGCCCGCGATGCGGAAAAGTTCGCGAAATGAAAATGGGAACGTTGGAAACTTTCCAAAATAGTGCTGGCCCGGTTACACTCTTCCTTGCTTTGTTGGACGTTCGTATGAGTGTGTACGTGCGTGATGTATATGCTATGGGCAATATGAATAGCTCCGATGCTTTAGAGCTGGTCCCAGAAACCTGTGTTTCCACATCGTTTGACTGAAAGATCGCTTTTATGTTGGCAAACGATCCAAACAACTTTGCAGCTCCATCCCTTCTCGTGTTCTCCAACGATGTAGAACACATTAAAAAAGCTAGTATGTAATTCTACGCTACGGGCCAATGTTACTGGCCACGGTTAAGTACATTTGCCGGGGTTTTTTTTTTGCCAACCGTCTGCCAAACATGCTTCAATCCCCAGCGTCAACTTTAATGGCCCACTTTAAGACGTAGGTAGGACGCTGTAGACGAATCCCGGCACAGAACCTTCGGCCAACCCCTGCCAGTTCTTTACGTTTTGATGAGCTTTTGCCTTAATAAATCTTCTCCTGGTTTAAGTGAACTCGATTTCCCATTTAATCTCCCCACGGTGCGTCCCTATTTCTTCGTGCCGAGCGAGGCAAGATACTTGAAGGCAGCTGCCGGGCCAACGACTTCTCGCAGGAACTACCACCATCGTGCACAGTCGGAGAAGCCAGCCTGGGCTGGCAATCGGATTTAATCATTTTCATAAATTCTAATTTCCCCGAGATATTAGAAGCCTCCCCATCGTAATTAGCTTGCATTGCGAGTGGTACGATGGGTTGGCGACGGTCATTATTTCAATCTGGCGCAAAACGTTCATTTAGTATAATTTGCGGTCATGCGCTTATTAAAGCAAAATATGTGCACTATTTGAGGTGTGTTTAGTACATGTTTATGATACGGTAAGGTTTTGAAACTAATCACTCCCTTCTCCTTTTCTCCCATTTCAGAGCTACAGCGATCATTCATTCGATGAAGTTGTGAAGTCATGCTTCAATAATGCATCAAGTAAAATTGTTTCTTAACGAAAGCAACGGAATCTCATGCTGCAAATCATATCATAAGCTGTAGAAAAGTTCCGTAAAAATCTGAACCCGGCACATTGTACGTCGTGAAGGAAATACATTGAAACAACTTCATCCGATAGTGCCATTCGCCCGTGTTACCATCCTGATCGAGACAAGTTTGACAGTTCGAAACTTAAACTTAACACAGTTCAGTTCAATTTTAATACATTTACGATACACAGCAGAAAAAAATTTGCCCGCGCTACTAACAGGGAGAAAGTTTCCATCCTCTTCACATCATGCGCGCTTTTTTACCCACCCGAACCGGAAGCAAGCTGTAAATTCGCACTTCGAGCAACGGTTAATACAAGCAAACCACAGAGCCTGTAAGCTGGTTGCCCGTACCGTGCCCGTTGGTCAACTAAAAACCACACACAAGTCGAAGCAAAACGGTGCAAAATCGGCTGACAAGTTTGAACAATTTCTCCCAAACTCCCACACTGAAAACTATCTCGACCGGTACCCTGGTGAACTGGAAGCGCATCCGGAAACTTCGCTCCTGCGGTCGCTCCGTTTAAGGTCAATGAAAAGATGGCTACCCCACCGGACAGTCCGATTGAGGAGGTGGTGTACGAGCTAGAGCCTGCCCGGGCACCGAAACCGATACCGGTCGCACTAGAGGATCTTTGCCGACTGACAAAGTTCACCCGCCAGGAGATACGGGTCATGTACAGAGGCTTCAAAACGGTAAGTGGAGATGGGTTCGAGAGTAGCGCCCTAATGAGAGGGAGGGAGGGACCATGTCCTTTATCCGCTCTGAAGGTCATCACTACAGTTTTTTGACTGATTATTGCAATAGGTAATAGGTCCTCACAGATTTCAACTCTTTAACTTTTAATTTGAGTTACACATTGACTTTACTTGGCGTCAGTCTTTTGAAAGATTATCCTGCAGATATTGTAATTTATAGTTAACTGTTGTAACGTTGTTAACACCCCGGTAACCCGTAAAGGTCCGGGATTAAACAATTAACACACATAAAACAGAAGCTATTCGCTTCCTCACGTTAAAGAGCATAAAAAAGAGATTGCATACTTTCAGGCTACACCAATCAGAGCAGCATCGAGACAAGACATAATAATTATAATCATATGCTTCTTCAAATTCAAATTCTAAATCCTTCTTGCAGGAATGTCCAGACGGGGTTGTGCACGAAGATAGCTTCAAGGATATTTATGCGAAATTCTTCCCACATGGAAGTAAGTTCCATACTTCATAATTCATATTTTTCCTATGCATTTCATGCGAACCTCTCATCTTCCCTTGCAGATTCCAGCCTTTACGCGCACTATGTGTTCAAAGCGTTCGATGTCAACTGCAATGGATCCATTACCTTCCGGGTAAGTGCCACCGCAAACGTGTACCGTTAGCGTTAATGTGTGCTTGCCGCTTTCCCACGCTCTAAATCCATCGATCGTCAGCACGACACAGCTCCCCAATCCTTTTCCACACGCAACGGTAACCCGATGCGCTTTCAGGCATTCACGAGCACAGGCTTTAACGCCGCCAGCGAAAGATGAGCTCCAATTCTTGCAGGACGCAAAATTACGCCAAAACACGCAACACGCCTCCCCACCCCAAGAAGGTTGTTGACGTTGTCGTTTGTGAATGGACCAGCTCGGGCCGGCTGTTGACGCGTCGCTTAGATCCGGAAGTGCGTGTGACCGTGCACACGAGCCGAACGGGGCACCGGGAACTGATGAAACGTAAAGTTCGATTTAAGTGACTCGGCTATTAACACCAATTAATTATTCAGCCGTACGTTTAGCCGCACGTTCAGTTTTCGGGGGCCCGGGCCCACGTTCCGGGACGGGATGGGTTTGAAAATTAAATTATTGTAGCTCTCTCATCGTACCCGTCCTCGGCTGGTGGTTAGCGATGACGGTAAGGAGCCCGCTGGGAATTGGCCTCGTCCTTACGGCGTAGGTTCTAACGGAAGGTTCACCAACCATCAAACTCAACCGGAAGCGAAAGAGAGCGAAAGCGAGCTAGTGGTTGCGGGAGAGAGATGAGAGAGAGAGAGAGAGAGTGAGCACCCGTAGCTAGTTTTCCCGCCCCATAATTATAAGCGTAATTAGTTTTCTACCCCTTGTTGCGGTTGGTTCTCTTGCAAACTCGCTGCCGGACAGTTTTGCTTGCCCTCGATCTCGGGCTGGCTGTTTGTTTTTGTGCCTCCTTACGATTTGTCGGTTGTTTGCTGCTTCTCACTTTCATCGCTGAGTTTTATTATTTATTTGCGAATGAATATCATTAACGCCACTTAAGTCACTTCCGCGATGGTGACCGTAGCGCCGTACTCTCCATGTACGGGTTCCGGTGGCGAATATTAATGAATACAAAAGCGCTAGCTGAAAGGGCCGCGATCATCACGTTTGCATGCTTAATTGCAATTTGTGCGCCGTGTAGCAGAAGCACTTGAGGCTGAGTCTGAGTGTTATGCTAGCAATCGTGGCCATTTATTGGGAACGAATAGTTTGATTAACAAGCATCTGCATTAATCAAACAGGCGGGAATGAGCTATTTAATTCGTATCATTAGCCTGCCTATCAATTTTGCCATCGAGGCATGTTACGATTTATATTTTAGAGCATCAAGATTCGTACAATTGTTTCTTTTTATTATTTAGTTGAGAACCATGCCTCTATCTCAATTTGCCACATGGACTGTCTCAAATTCAATTCAAGTTTAGAGTGCCATTTTATGAAACAATTATGAGACACTACTACATTCCAATGGACGCTAATAGATGCTTTTTACACCCCATTTATTTCCATTCACAGGATCTTCTCGTCACCCTGTCTACTCTTCTACGTGGTTCCGTTTACGAGCGGCTACGATGGACGTTCCGATTGTACGATATCAACGGCGACGGTTGCATTAGCCGAGGAGAATTGGGAGAAATTGTGTCAGCCGTACACGAACTGATGGGACGGCGACCACACCAACCAGACGATGACCGGAAGGCCCGGGAACAGGTAGTGCATGTCGATCGATATCTTTCCTTCCTCCATTCTGACACCGCTTGCCCTCTACTTTCAGGTTGATAAAGTGTTTGCAAAGCTAGACCTGAACCAGGACGGTATCATCACGATCGAGGAATTTCTCGAGGCATGCCTGAAGGATGACGTCGTCACGAAGTCCCTGCAAATGTTCGACTGTCTTTGATGACCGTCGGCCGAAAGTGTCTACGCGGGCTTGCGCAAACCCGATCTAGACCGGTTTGCGTTAATCCATCTCTAAGGCAGGCAGGAGGACCTGATCTAAGGGCAGGATGGATGATGCTCGACACATCCCGCCAAGGATCAGTGCCCTCGGAAACTCCCGCGTGGACGGATAGGCTCCTGGTGTGAGCGTGGTTAAGTTTGTTCAGAAATCTAACAACCCATCAACAACTAGCAGGAACTTAAGGTCTCTACTGGGCGCTCCGGTGTTGGGGGCGAGTAAATAATCCGATTCTTCCAATGCTTGCACTCGATTCCAAGAATCCTCCCCGAGTAGGAGGCGATAGGCGAAGGGGGCGTCCCGTCCAGCTGCATCCGGACGGTTGCCACCGTATTGCTCCGGTCCATATCACGTTCCAGTACATCTACGAAAGCAATAACGTTATGTTGATAAGATGCTAAGAGAGAGGGCAGGAGGCGCAAACAAACAAACCGACAAACACTAACGAACCGTGATCGTGCCACAGTGGCAACGGACAAAAACGCGGGAAAAAATGTTTTTAATAAACATGTTTTTATATAGTTTGTATTGTAAATCGCTTTGGGTTCTTTGTTCTTGCACCGATGAAGAGGGTCAGCACCAGGATTTGGTAGGGTACGATCGTTGCACTTACCGACACCGGTCGGCACCGGGTTACAATAATAACGTTAGCAGCGAGCAGTAGTCTCTAGGATGACTTAGATGCGGGCGCTTAAGTATAGGCACACACACTTTGACTAATCAAACTGGCATACCCATTGCTAGCTGTAGCTGCTATCTCGAGTGTAGGGTGTAAGCAATCTTATCGTAAACGAATCTCATCCTTTCGTTATCTAACATTCATTCACTTCCATCGCATTTTAATCGCTCAGTCTCGGTGAACGGGGTGTGGATGTAAAACACAGCTTAGTTGACAATAGACAATCGTTTACAGGTAGTAGTTTCGATTAGTAGAGAAACATAGGGACTTTGTAAAAGGCAAAAACGGCATGAATCATACATTATTTCAAATCAATTCATAATTTTACGGAAGATCTTCGTGTCGCATCTTCACGCTTACGCCATCAACGCTCAGTTATGTTTTTCACCGGCAGCTATCAGTAACTACATTCATCACCAAAGGAGAGTTAAAGCGCTATCGAAGTTTAAGTTTACCCCCTTTTCGCAACGAAACTAGCCATGTACAGTACTGCACGTTAACTAACCAATATATGAAACCAGTATTAGCATTCCATCGTTTAGTTCTCTTTGTGGTGGCTCTCTAGATGCTGATGTGTGCTGTATCATCTGGCGCAGAAAGCAAAGGCAAAAGAAAAAGGCATTTAACAAAATACGCATTGAAGCATTGTAAGAAAGGTAACTAACAAAACACCAAAAACTACCAATAAGTCAAACAAAACCCGGTAGGGAACGAACCCCCCCATGGCCAGTACGAAATCGTAAGTAGACTAGCGCAGAATGAATGGACGAGTTCGCTAGTGGGAGAGATGAGTGAACGTGGCGAAAGGAATGTGGAAGCATTTTAAATTAATTAGCAATTTTAAAATTAATTAGCATAAGGTGACGACGAGTGAAAAAATAAAAACAGCCAAATTGTAAAGCGGAAGGCGAGCGGAAAAAAACATTTTAAAACCACTCACACCAAGCACATCCATCTCGGACTGTTCTTTCCGTACCCTTTGATACGCGAGGGCGTGCGGCCAAACGCGAGGCGAGGCGAATCTCCTATCCGTTTATTAGTGTCTCTTGTATGGATGTATCTCCTCGATTATGCATGTGTGTGTGTGTGTATCGTACGGAAAAGTGTACACTCTCTCACACTCAATGCCACTGGAGCTCAAAGATATTTGGACACGACGATTTGCATGACAGTGTTCCTTAGTGTAGTCGTATACTTAGCTCACTCTCGAGTGTACAGCGGATGTCGTGCAGACATTTGCTCTGACGCTTCTATACTATCGTTCAGCTACTAGAACCAGGGCGTTATAGGTAGAGTAAATGGGAGGATAGCCTACCGGTAGCGATGTGATCGGCGTGATACTGTTTATAGCCGGCAGTTGAACACGATTCAACGATACACTTCACTCCTCAACTGCTTGCCCACCGTTTGACGGTGGATAAAAAACTTAACCCGTTACGAAAACGAAACTATACATACCTAGAGCTGCATTAAGTGTCTACAGTTTATGGAGAGAACGAAAACATCCACAACTAAATGCTACCTTACCCATTTTACCCCTTTTTGCATTTGTTGGAAGGACGCACAACTCACTAACATACCTAGCACTGCGAGAAACACTCATTTGGATTAATTGATTTTAATTTAAAATCCTTGCTGCTTGAGTCGAAATTCGATCGATAAAGCGATTGCCGCTTCGTTTACTCATCAGAGGACATTGCATACTTTGAGGCGCACATTTCGCACCGAAGTGTATGTGCAACAAGCAGGACAAAATAAAGTGGATTTTCCCACAAAAACCGTTATCTGAAAAGTTATACTAACATTACACATACTCATTACTCTTGCAAGGTGTCTATTATTCCATCATTCATCGCATTTCTCTTCGGAAAAGCCACAATCAAACTGGAATTGTTGTGTCGACTACTGCTACCCACCATCACCCCAATACGACGTAGAAACAAAAGCCCAACACAATCAAAACGATCGATGATCGCTTCATCGTTACACACAACTACAAAAAAAAACAATCAAAAACGAAGCCAGTATTGCCTGTGAAACCAACACCTCAAATGAGCTCTATTTTTCTAGCGTAAACCTTTAAAACTGTTATACATTGTACTGAATTGGGTAATGTTGGTGATGCGTTTTACTCCCCCATTCTCGCTCTCGCCGCACATTTTTTTCCCCAACCAAACTATTTTTGTTGTTTCCCCACCCCCAAAACGATCGCATCACATTACATACTACCAAACCAAAAAAAAGGAAATCATTCTGTCAATTACCGATTGCCAGCAGCACCTGGATGGATGACTGCTTGCGCTGTGCAACGAGTTCGTGTCACGTTGTCTTTCCCTCAGTTTTAACTTTGCTCACTCAATTCACACCATTTGCATGCATGGTTGTTTTTTTGTGCACCATTTGGTAAAGAATCGAACACCTCGACTGCGGTCGGTGCGTGGAGCCAGTGAGGGCATAAGCATTATACCTAGAGATACCCAGCTGCAGCGGAGAAGTCTGAACGTTCAACAAATACCCCACTGTTGCTGTAAAAGTCGAGACAAAAAGAAAATCTGTTTTTAAATGTACCTGTGTATAAAGTAGCGTTAAATTGAGATTGAGATTTAAGAATTTGGGGATGCATAAGGGCGATACGGAAAGGCAAAGGTACAGACAAAGAAATATTCTCTCCCACCAAAGTATTAGCAACTAGGGCCATCGTCTCGTGCTCGATCGTCCTACCATGGTAGCGATCGCGTGCTGAGCGGGCCGGATAGTGATGACCGATTAACAGACGTCCCGAAAAGACGAACTTATATATAAATGCATGATGTGAAACAAATGAAAGATATATATACACATATACATAGGCAGAACAAACAAACAAACAAACAAGCAAAACAGACACGGAAACAGCACTAGTAACGCGTTGAACAATTTAACTAATGATCGGTAGTGTAATTAAGATGCAAACTATGAAATATGAACTAACAAACTTTGTTGAGATAAAACTAGCCGGCAGTGAAACCACCTAACGGTTCCCGCTTGTAAGGAAAGGGGGGGGGGCAAAAAGAAGGGGAAGGGAAGGAAAAGCAGGGAAGCATACGAAGAAGAGTGAACACGTTGATTTCATTTTCTTACACACCATCGTCCATGTTCTGTTCAAATCACCTTTCAATGATACCGAGTCGCTTAGCCGCTCGTTAAGAGGCTCCATCGAACACTCCGCACACGGTTCAACTCTCCAGGGCCGGCCATCTACATTCATTTTTACTTTCTCAATGTTTCCCCCCCAACAAAAAGGTGTACTGTACATTGTGAGCAAGGAATCATTCTAGCGCACCGCTGTTTAAATAAATGAAACTGGTTATCAATAAGTGTTTACGGCAATTGAAAACAAATTGGTCAATAATTTTATTTTTACTAAGGATACAAACGATCATCCGAAACATATGTCCTGAAAAGTGTGGTAAAATGAAGCATAAATCAAAGAATCAAGTGCGTTTGAATTGTTTTTCAAGTTAGTTCTGTATTTCTTATTGAAGGTTTCTGTTTGTTCATATTTGTTTTGCATTTCTTTAGGTAGTAGCGTCACAAAACAATGAGAAAACAACAAAGGGACAAAATGTACAGTTGAATCATACCGCCTGCGCCAACCTATGTAGCAATAAATTATCTTTAAAGACTGTACCGAACGCACAAGCAGTTAGCCCATCTTATCTTACATCTGCCGGCTATTCCCGCACCTTCCGCCTTCTCACTACTACTGACTGACCAAGCGTCCATTTTTCTTTTCTGCCCACCCCGTGCTAAGTGTTTGGCAGCTATGTTCAATTCCAGCTCCAGAGCATGGATCCTGGACCCCGAGCTCCAGGAACAAATCCAACCGATTATTGCCCACTATGATTGCCTGGCGCACAAAAGTATCGAACGGAAGTAGAACCAACCAAAAATAGCTAGCTATGAGACGTGTGCTTTCAGGTTAAAATAAAATTAAACTCAAAATCGATTGCTGGTTTAAATAATAGTCGCGTTTTCGCTTTTTTAATATTTCTTTTCCTCATTCCATTTCCGTACACAACTATATAATTGTATGCTCGTAATCCGAATGCCATTGCTTTGACTATTTGACTAGAAAATAAATTATTGAACCGATAGCACGTTCGGCACGTTTGCAACTAGAACAGTGCACCGAACGAAGCGCGATCACGCTCCGTGAGTGCATTCGGGACAGAGCTCCTACCTATCGGCCCATCGTCGCTTGAATTATTGTGGAAAAAAAAAAACCAATGCTTTAAAAAAATCCGTTTTACACTATCATACACTGTACACGAGGTAATGAAGCAAGAGAGAGCTATTCGGAAACCTAACAACAACTCGACCTTGTCAGTTTGTGTACTTATTGCCCTATCGATCGAGCTAACCTTTTTTCACGATTATGTACTCCTGTACGAAGCAGCGCATCCTATCTGGAAGCGACATTTGTTTCCTTTTTTTTTGGCAAACTTGTTCCCCTCTCTCTCTCTCTCTCGTTCTCTCATTTTAGTGGCCATTAACAGTCCCGACATCGGTCATAGGAATTGCCACTGATCTGGAGGATATAGGTGTCGAATTGACTATTTTGTAAACTAGAGTGTTAGGGGTTTAAAACAAACCCACCAAGCAATAACTGGCCTCGTTCGATTATTGACTGACGCATGGCTAACGCGCCCCTTCCCACAACTGCTTCGTGTAAATGCAATGAAATGCCTTCCCTTCCGTTACACTCGGTTTTGGTTTTCGCTCTCTAACTCAATTCACTCCCACCGGCCGTTTTTCTCCGCCGTACGGGTTTTCTTACACACTAGTCAATTGTGTTGCTGCATTCGGTAAACATACTTTCTACTGCATTCCTCATTTCGGTTATTTTGTTTTTGTTTTTGGCTACCATCATCACATCGCATCATCGTCTACCATCACCGCGCGTTCCGCCTCCGTACACCGTTCCGTTCCAGTTCGGTCCATAACGAACGCTTGCGGTTTGTTTGCTAACCTAACCAAAAGCCTAACTTCAGTGCCCCAAAAGAAACTCGCATCCACTGCGCCAGTGTGCGTGTGACTTGTTCTGCTATAAATTTTGACTACTCAATAGTTTATCTTGCAACCGATAAACTATCAGTGTTAATTTATGTCCCCACCGCTATGGGCGTTGGAGGGATGCGCTGGAGGACCGGTTCGCAACAAACGGTGACGGAATAACGTTACTTCCCAACCGTTACTTCCTACAACAAACATCAACAACAACTGGAACTCCTCGCTAACCGACGATCGCCCTTCTTTCTTGTTTTGCTCTTCCTCTTCCTTCAAATCACAACTGTTATGCACTGCCTGCTTAATCACATTTGTTTGGCGCGTGGAGTACACGCACGGGTAATCCACACGGTCCATTTTTCGGTTTCTTTGGCTATGCCCCCATCGGTATGTTTTCACCTGGCGTCTACGACTTGTACGTGCGGATGACATCGCGAATCACGGCCCGGCACAGCGGGCAGTGTCCACCGCCGATGCCACGCCACTGCTTGATCGCGCAATCGTAGCACATGCACATATGGCCGCACATGTACAGCACCGAATCGATCGGTTTCTCGAAGCAGATCGTGCAATCGACACAGTTGGTCGAGCTGTAGATGCCGTTGGCGGCGAGGGCTGCAGTCGAGTAGTTGGCTGCGTTGTTGTAGTTGGACAGTGACTGTAATGTGGAAAGGAAAAGCAATGCGTCCGTTAGTTAAACCCTTTCCAGCAGCAAAGGTGTTGCTTGTGTGTGTGCGTAAGACACTTACCTCAGGGTAGGCAGAAGAATTGCTAGCAGCGTAGTTGTTGCTGTTGTTGTTGGTGGCCATCAGCTCGCTGGCCGTTCCCGTCGAGCCAGTATGCGACGAGAGCGAAAGTGTCGACAGTGGGACGGACAATGTGGAAGCGGAAGTGGTCATACCGCGCGTCACGAGCGTGGCTTGTGCCTGCGTTTGGGACGATTGTTGATGCTGCTGCTGCTGCTGCTGGCTGAGAACGTCGGCTGGAGGCAGATTGACGACTAGCACCGTACCGCCCGGGTTGATCTGGATCATGTCGGGACGCACGGATGCGGTAGCAGCGGTATTGGCCGTCGCCTGCTGAACCAGGGCGCTCGTCGAAGAACCACCGGCAAGCGTCCGACAGCTGCCGGTTGCCATGGAGGCGGATTCCGCCATCACCTGTTGCTCCTGATGCAGGCTGCGAACCGATTGACTAGTGGCGGCTGCCAGCGACGAATGTGACCGGGCCATGTACATGCTGGTGGCGCACGACGAAGGCACCGGCGTAGGCGGAAGCGTGAACAGACGCACACTCTGCGTAGAACCGTACACATCCAGGAAGGCCCACAGCTGCAACGACTGGTCGATGTGCATAATGACCGACGGTGCACCACCGTTCTTGCTGATCTGCACCTCCCCGTTGACGGTGATGTTGAAGCACAGCTCATCGCCTCGTACCAGCGTAGACGCAACGTCCTTGCTCACCACCCAGTACTCTGGCCGATCAAGCAGCATGTCCGAATCGTCGGGCAGATCGTTCAGCTGCAGACTGGCCGGATCACAGGACGTCAGGCCCAGCGCTAACGAACCCACGAAGATCGAGTCCGTCTTAAGGATCTGAATGATCAACCGTTCGCCGATCTTGACCGGTCGGGGCGAGAACACGTACCCTTGGCAGAACTCGGTGTCGGCACGGGTCGCCACGTACCGGTCAGCGGAAAACTTAATGTTACGACCACGTACCGGATGGAAGGGCAGTGGCAACAGTCCCGGCGCTGGACTGTGGTAGCGTACGGAGGTGGAGGGACTCAGGGCACCGCAAGTCACCGGGCGCTCCTCCATCAGCTGATGGTTGTGCTGGTTAATGCTGAGCGATTCCATCTGTGGCATACCGATTTCCGGTTCCGTCGGTCGTCGCGTTTGGCTTTGCGCGTGTGGATGAGCGCCATGATGCTGTTGCTGCTGGTGTTGCTGCTGTTGGTGTTGATGTTGCTGCTGCTGGGCCTGGAACATGTAGATGCGCGAGTCGAGGAACTCGATCGCGGTCGAGTTGCCGTACACATCGATCACGGCCCACAGCGGTCCGCGTGCATCCACATCGGTAATGAACACGCCCTTCTCCTCGCCGTTGATGCCGAAATGTACATCACCCGACGGCGTGACGTAGTAGAACAGCACATTGCCCCGGTAGCAGTACCGTTCGTTCAGTGCCTTCGCCCAGAAGCCGGGTTTGTTCGTCAGGTCCGGGCAGGCATACTTTGGCAGGTTACCGCGCAGCGAGGACGGATCGTTGCAAGTAAAGCCGAACCGAATCACACCGCTCCAGTTGTTTGAGATGTCCAGGAATTTGACGCATACGCGCTCGTTCACGCGCACCGGCCGTGCGCTGAAGGTGATGCCCTTGCAGAACGATTCGTACCGCTTGGCGACGGTACCTTCGCGCGAGATCCGAATGTTGTCACCGTGCACGCTGTGGAACTGTAGCGGGGGCAGATTGTTGGGACCGGGACAGGACGATGCACTTCTCGTTGCTGAAGAGAAAGAGAGAGGGCGAGAGAAACACAAACGGTGATCGATCAGTAAAACACGCGCTCAAGATGATGCCGCACAGCTGGTGCGTTCGTTAAAAATAAATACACACTAAATCTGTTCCCAATCCCTACCGACAACGAGTCACGAAACAGGGAGGCAAAGCTACCGGCAGGTGTGGGCACACGTTTACCGCGGCCTTCCGGTGCGCTACCGGTGGCACCGGAACCGGATGTCCATTAAACGGTGGTAAAATGGAACGCTCGGTACGTCCCGAAACAAAAACACACCTTCAACAAGAAATGTGGAACGACGGAGAAGAGAGAAAATCGATGCGAAGGAGAAAATGAGTTCAAAAAGTATGACGAACAAAAAAATGCATCATCGGAAATGGGACTTCCGACCCGGGCTTCTGCCGCAGCTAATAACGCGCGCTATAATGCCGGGTTGGTGTGTGCCATCGTGCCGAAGCAGAATTCCATCATGTGTGCGGAGTTCGACGGTGTCGGTGTGCACGGTGACATTGCCCGCCAACAGGCGACATCCGGTATTCCAAGCCGTGCGTTTAAACGTAACGGTGAGCACATGGGACGCCGACAACGACGACACGATGATGATGATGATTAACCCTTTTTTTCGGGACAACAAATTGGTGCACTTGAGACTGCACTTGAAATTACCATTTCTTCCCTTTACCTGCTGGTTCGTATATGGCACACACACACGCACACATTCCGGCAGCGATTGTCGTGCATTGGTCTGGCGGACGCTTGCGTCTCGCTGCACACGGTGCCGATCAATTAAAGCGATGTCGATCAACGGAAGCGACGCAGCTCTCGCTGTGGGGGTATACCACCATACAATACAGTCTTAAGAGTTTCCTTCCGTTCCCGTTTCCTTATGCCTTCTGGTGCCTCCTCTTCCGACAGCTGCAGCTCAACATGCAGCTCCTGGAAACATCCCCTATTTATTTTCCCTCCAATTCCCTCTCGATTCCCGTATCCTGTTGAAATCATTTCAGCGACAGAAGCACAGCGCAAGGATACGACGAAGCAACTTATTTTTCGTAAATAAATCGAACTTTTTATAATAAATATTTTCTCCATTACTCCCTCGTCGTAATGTCCAAGAGGATTTACTTTTAATTATAAACGCTTGGAAAACAGCACATCTGGCCTGCTGGCGGCGTATTTGTCGCGCACGTAAAAAGGGGGAACGAAAATCCTTCCAACCACCCTCACAATTCATAATCGGCAAACTACACCCACAACGATTGCTGTTTTTCCCCCTTGACATGTCTCCCGATTCTATTTTCCATTTCACGCCACAAATACACAAAATCCCCGAAGGAAATCGGCCCGAGAAAATGGCCAGATGGCCGTATCGCTCTTTGTCTAAAATGGCAAGGACTCGCACACACGTAGTTGTGTGTATTCCTTCGCTTTTCGAGACCGATTTGCCCGTGTCCCGCCTAAGCTTAAGAGAAGAAATGCAGAACATCCGATTCGTCTCACGTTTCGGGGTGGGCCACGCGATTCGTCTCACGCCATGGAAAGGACGAAAGGAAGCATGGAAGAAACAGCTGGCTGCGTTCTTCGCTTGGCGTGAAGAAGTTCTAGTTTTTCGTTTGTAACGAAAAAAAGGGAGCGAATGAAAAAAAAGAGGACGAAAATCCCAAGACAGCGTCCCTGTGCGGCAACAAACGAAACTAATGGCAACGGGAAATGCAATGCATTTTTACTGTAAGCTGAAACTCCCGAAAAAAAAAATCCCTTCAGCCCAACGTGTGACAATATTGTTACAGCGGGGATGGAAAATGCAGTTTTTCCGACCCCGGCGACGCCGCCAATGATAATTGTGCGACCGAAAGCGAATAAATCTAACGTCGCGACAAGGCCGACGGCAGACGTTGCTTGCATATGATGGTCAGCCACCGCCAGCCGCCGTGTGCCGGAATGAGACCGGAGACGGAATAATAATTGATCGTACACCGCCGTGATCGTAGTAAATACATCTTTCAGTGAAAGAAATGGTCGAGCATTACAACAACAACAAAAAAAGGCACGTCGGGACACTCGGTCGCGGTGGCAGAACCACCTGGCGCCAAATAAACCGGCCCTGATAGTTGACGCCGCTGTCGTCCCCGGACGGTGGGAAAGCAAAGTGAAACGCTAAGTGAAGTAATGAAAATTGTTGTAATGCCACACATCTTCCCGCCCCCCGTTCGCGGAGGCAAAGCGGAAGGGCAGCTTGAGGGCTGGAATTAATTACTGTCCGGTGGGGTTTTGATTATTTGCCGATAGGATGGCGACGGCAGGCGTCACACAATCGGGTTATCTTAGTAAGCAGGAATCACGGTTGAAAGATCACACGCACGCGTATGCTACCACTTTTTCCAGGAAGAATACTTTCATGCTGTCGCTCTTGATCGGTCGGAAGGTGGTTACGGTGGTCGATTTTTATTTGTTTCAAACCAACGGAGTGGAATATGGAGATTTGTGCTCACGGAATGGCCAGAGGAGGTTCAGCCAACCCTAAAAAACTGCCCAGTGGAAAGAATGGCTAGCCAGGCCGAGAATGGCTTCCTTTATTCTTTGGCAGCCGTTACGGCACACTACCCATCATAATAATTTTTAAAACACAAACCCGTCTACTTTAGGTTTTGCATTAGCAGAGCCAGAGTAGACGCCGTTTTCCCCCTTTTTTCCCGTGTATGTGTCCTCTCGACTGTGACGCAACACGATAACCTCCTGTGTATATTGTTGCTATGGTGAAGGTTTTCCAACGAGGGAGAAGAAGCGAAAGAGCAGCAAAAAGTTCGTTACAAAACGGTTACGCGTCGGTTGCGCTTAGGGGTTTGGAAAATGGTGCAGCTGCCGCGTTGTGTGTGTTTTATCCCAAGTGCAGCGCCAAAAATCTTACCCTAGAGGTAGGGTAGCGAGGACTCTCTTGTAACGGCCATGCAACGGACGAAAGTGTCGCGTAAGTGTTTGGAAGCGATTTACCTAACTTATGGTACGTAAGATCGAGATGCTACTAACCTAGTCCCATGCGTTTCTTAATCTTCTTCAGCACCTTCATCTTGTTCTTGATGGGTGAGAAGATTGTGTCGTTTTTCTTGTTCTGCTGCTGCTGCTGCTGTAGCTGGCACTCGACGATTGCGGCACCGGAACTGGTCACGTTCAGTACACCCATATAGAGGCCTATATCGTCCACCCCTTGGCGAGGCGGCACACAACGGTCTACTAGTGGAACGTTACTACTGCACCCTTCACTACTTCACCAGGTATCCAAGGGCAGTCTCAATTATGCAAACTTTGCGCACATAATAAACCTGAACAGTGGGTTCCTACTCTCTGCAATATGAGACCCGTGCTCCACACGCAACTTGAAAAAAACTTTCACCCGTTTCCGTTCTCTGCGCGAAAGTCTTTTATAGCGGTCCGTATTTATTTATGTTTTTACGCCCCGGCCACTAACGCTAGGCTGGCAAACAACACACAAACACACGCTTAAGCCGAAAGCACACGGTTGCACACATAAACAGAAAGCTAAATTTTTGGGCTGGCTCACACGAGGTGAAACGAGGGGTGGGTGAGAAGTTCGCGAAAATGCGAAATTGGCGATCGCGAAGAACGCGAACTTTGGCTTCTTTCAACTTTCCGCTTCTTCGACCGTGCTGACTCGCGCTGTCTCGCTCAGGCCTTTGCGTATTTTTAATGCGTCCGATGTTGTGGCTATCCTTTCACGTAAACTGGGAGCCTCGCTTGATCTTTCTCTCTCTCTCTCTCTCTCTCTCTCTCTCTCTCACTCAGGCCGCCTGTTAACCGCTTCTTCACGGGACCGGAATTTCGCGATCGTCACTGATTTTTCCCACGGTTTCAAACTCGGCACACACCGATACACGCACTACACACACCCTCTTTCCTACTCGCCACACAATGTAACGTGCCTGGCTGGCTCTCCGCTGACTCGCGCTGTGTACGCGAGCAACACACCAAATATCTTGCACCGAGGAAGAAAAACAACGCACAGACACACCAGGGCAAAACTGAGGGCGAGAAGTTGTTTAGGCTTTGTTTTGCTACCTCACACCTTCTACTGTTGATCTATCGATGATCGCGATCGGTGGGGAAGCGGCCCCGTATAAATAAACTTTTGCTAAGCGTCTTAAAAGTATTGTACGTTTTAACTACACTACTGTTTGTGTTGTCGCTTTTTGAACGATTAAACACAAACGAGACGAGATTACTGACGCAAGCTTCGAAACGCGATCGAAGGACGGATTGGATTGCTAGCCCGAAGCGGACCGGGAGACACAAACGAAATAGGTCCGTACCGGAGAACGGCGTGAGATGAAGTGACTGCTATGATGAGCACGACCTGCGTATGTCGACTCGCCGCCTCACTGCGAAAGATCACTCTCTCGCTTCTGCCCATTCGATATGTTGCGCGCTTGCCCTCTCACTCACTC
The DNA here is from genome assembly GCF_013141755.1 of Anopheles stephensi. NCBI lineage: Eukaryota > Metazoa > Arthropoda > Insecta > Diptera > Culicidae > Anopheles > Anopheles stephensi. The sequence continues at coordinate 80,113,052 of NC_050202.1, read as the reverse complement.
ACTCTCGCTCTCTCTCTCTCTTTCGCATGCGCTCTTTCCCACCCCTATTCTATGCACATTTTATGTGAGATCTTCCCTTAAAAGCTTCTCCAACTGCTGCTGGAATCGGAAACACGAGCACACACAGCCGGCCATTTCCGTCTCGCTTGCACCGCTTGTTGGTAGAGCTCGCTCTCTTTCGCGCATACCGAGCATAAAACCGACCTGCATGCACGCATATCCCGTGCCGATGCGCTTCGAAGATACGGCCGGCCGTACCCTTCACCCAACATACCTTACCCTGCTCACCCACAAACAGCCATAGACACACCGCGCCAAGCAGAGTTCCATCTGCTCGCTTTCATTATGCTGTCTCTGCGTGCGCTTACCTTATTTTTAATGTCTGCCGTGGAAGGTGCGGTACGTATTCGTAGGTGATCTCTCTTGCATCCCATTCCCTCGCATGTGCATCGTTTTGGTGTCTTTCTAAAATTGTTTTATGTCTGTCCATTCCTCGATTCCCACCGTCCCTGGCGCTGGTATAGAATTGCTGCGGATCGTCTCACGCCCGCCAAAGGTACGTTTGGTTTGGGGATTCCCTCGTTAGGCATCTTTCCGGCAGGGAGGTGGATACACCAATACTACCACCCCCATCCAAGGGGGTAATAAGGTCTGGCCTTTTGCTAGTTACTCATTCTAAACAGCGAAACGCCAAAACACACCCCCTTGCTGCAACTCCCGGCACACCACCAAGCAGAGCGACTTCTTTCTTTGCCTATGCTGGCACTGCACGCTGATGATCGCGATCGTGATCGAAACTTCAGCCTGTGCTGTTTCTGGTTCCCCGTCTGTGGAGAAAGGCCCGTCAGCTCGACTATCCTTTCTCACATGAGGTGCCGTTTTGTGTGTGCCTTTTTTACCTTTTTTCCATCGCTTTCGATGATCTTTCTTCTGTTGGAGTGTTCCCACGACGGGTTAGTGGCTTTTGTTGGGGCCCGAGAGAAGACATGCGCCACTGAGCTGTACTAACGGTAACGATGCAGTATTGCTAGAACTCGCTTGTGGACATGCTGTTGCAGCAGGAGTATATGTATGACCTTTGCTTGATTTTAATTGATCGCTGAAGATGCATAATAGCACATTAGTCTACGCTCTAACGTGGTCGTAAGATAGTATTATCTAAGCAGTTACAAATTTTATCCGACAGTTTTAATGTCACACAACCTGTGACACGACCTCGAAGACCACCCAACAAATTTGATATCCCAAGACCCTTCAACCCATTAACAATCCAAACGTCTGATTCATCTTCAGACCGGCGCGGAAGTCCGCGGGACCGATGTAATCTTTAATGTATCGTTTCCCTTCCAACAGAACCATTCCTTTTGCTCACACATTTATCGTACTCTCACTGTCCCACTGTTGCGTCCAAGACGCTCGATACACACTTAACCAACGACCCTAACGCACGGAGAGTAGCCAGATTGTGCCGAAAACCCAGTCGCCCCAGCCCTTGACCACTTACAGCGACCACCATTCCGGTTGCTACTTGCGGTTCAAAAAGCCGTGTGAACATCTTCAGATCATGTATTTCTCATGTTTCTCCCATAAGGTGAACCGAGCTTCGTGACCGACCGACCAGAACCATACGCTCCATATAGTACCAGCTAGCTAGTACCAGAGCATCTCCTTGCTGAAGCCGCTCACGGATGTCTACGAAGGTGTCTTTCCGAAAAAAAAATTGAGTCGTTTTCCTTTGTCCGCTGGAGCTACAATTTCCCAGGCCCTTACTAACTCCGCGGCAAACTTAATTCTGTTTCAGAGATGCGTTAACCAAAAACCTCCTCTTGCCCGAGAGCGAAGAGCTCTCTCAATGCGTGATGAGAAACTAGCAGCGGAAGATGATCGGCAGGAAAAACAAAGCCCCTTTACTCACACCCAACCACATTACACCATTGCAGGAAATGGAGGAAACTCGACCCTGAGAAAGTCTTTCATTTAATGGTGGTGCCTTTTTTTCCAAACTGCGAAAAAGGTCTAAGGTGACTCCACCAACGTTGGACCACGCTCGCGGGCGGTCGGACTAACCTAGATATTGGAGGAGGACAGGAAGACTTACCTTCTCTCTACCGTTTTTCTACCAATATCGGGGTGCTTAACGCAAGATTTGCAGCACTTCAGATAACCGGACGTGGCATTTAATCGATTCCTCCGCTTTCTTCCTTCTTGCAGGTAGATCTGTTTCAGGGGCAGGCGATAGAGCAAAAACGCTAATGGATCTCGTCTGTTTAGATCTCTGTGCTTTGCGTTTTGCTCGACTTTGCACCACTAGCGTTCCACCGTTCCACCTGTCGGGAAGACATATATCGATCTGATCGATTCTATGAGATCGAACTAAACGTTTAGCTCCTCTCCAACAAAGTCAGCAACAAGCCCAGACAGACCTGTGGTGAATCATCTGCAACGGGATGTGATAAATCTTGTCTACCGTCAGCCCCAGCCGGCGGTTGATCCAACAGCGAGATCATATGATTTTATATCGGATTTTACGAACTTCTAATAGAAACATGTTCATCCCGTTCGGTTCCCACCGGGACTCATCGAACTCTCGTGCGACATCTTCATCTACTGCTACCCACCAGATCAGGTGAAGCTGAAGCGATCGAAAACATTTCCGACTGCTGTAGCTCGAACCCTGCAGCACCTACTTTCCCACGCTCTGAGGAGGAGTGCGAGGACCTCGTACGATTGCGTCAAGTTAAACGCTGGCACCGCTGGAGTTCTCTACAGCAGAAAACGGTGATAATCGCACAAAAAATCGTCCACAACGTCACTTTAAGCGAGGCCATGTTTCTCTCAGCATAAACGAAACCTCGTTTTGTCATAGGTAATGATGGAAAATTGACTCCATCATTCCATCGATTGATGAATGCGCGTCTCGGGACGGGGTGAAACTGTTTGCGCAACAACAACTCGGGAAAAAACGTTCAACGAGAAATTAGTTTTTACCTATTGCTCGTCAGAGAGGAAGTAGTAAAAAACAGAACCTTGGAACGTAATGGATTGTTTATGTTGTCTGCGCAAGTTTTTTTTTCTTTAGATTAGAAACGAACGATTAATATTGCAAATTGCACTCCGAGACAGGATAAATTATGGACGAAACAGCGTCCAGGTCGTTCAGATATAGTGAAATACACAATTATAGATAAATTGTACATCATTAGAATGAGGATTTACCATAAGGATTTAAGTAATCTAACCTTACCTTTTTTGTAGATAAATGTTTACAGCATTTAACATTTAGCTTGGCTCATTTATTGCCTTATATCAATAAATTCTGTAAACACACGACTTCAAACTCTGCTATCACTGATAAATATGAGTTATCGTGCAATTCTAATAACGTGATCTTGAAACATAAAAGATATTAAGAGGCAATGTAAAACTACATAGAGCTGTAGCAAAGAACAGATAAAAATGCTTCGACTCATATTGTAGCATAAATCCAGAATAAATGAAGAGTTTGAAGAACGAGAACCTTATTAAAGAAGAACAACTACCATATTTAGACCCCTTTTAAAGGTAGAACTGTGCATTTAAGCCACACCTTTCACAGCTTGTTGTAATAATTATTATCACCGTGCATATCATTTCTTCAGCTGCATTAATGCATCCCATCGCTGCATTCGGAGTGGTTCAGCTAGCTAACGGGCAACCTTCTTTGCTATTCTACCGCCATGTATGTTGAGTGCTTTTCAATCAAACGGGTTTTTTTTTGCTTGTCAACAAATATTGATTTTCCCATATACCCAGCTGCCCCGTGCGTATCGGTTGTCGCACGCTCAATGTAAAGGTGTGACATACCGGCCAGCCAAACTACTGCGTACGCCTACATAAGTTTAAACACATTGTCACGTCACAACTTCACCCGACAAGACATCTGATACGCGCGCGTTTGTGTGTGTGTGTGTGTGTGTCTGAACCTTTTGTTGGTAAGGGCTCAGTTTTATTAATGGTGATTTTAAGGGAGATGATTTGAGAGAAACTGGACGGCCTTTACATGGTGGTAAAAATGACACCCGATATTTGGGCTATAATCACTCACATTCCCCGGGATTAAAAAAAAAACACCTCTCTATCACTTTTGATGCTACATATCGCAACTGGTGGCTACGTTGTAACATTTTTATTGCATTCATTCGAAAGATTCGGTGTCTGGAACTCCCTGGACAGAAATTGACACTTCCGACGCAATCCATGTGTGTCTGTTGCCCAAGGGGACTAAGCGTAGCGTCTTCACTTGGAGCCTACTTTCCCACGCGACCTTAGCACTAGCCCGTGCTGTATCTGTATGTTTGGGGAGCACCGTGTTGCATACCGAGTTGGGGTATTATAAAAAGGGCCCACACCTACCCTTTTGCTGCCTGCGGTGGAATACGCGGGCGTGAAGGACCCATCATCACGAGTTCTTCCTGGAACGAACGTCACGCACGTTCCGGAATTCCATTCAGCGGCAGGAATGTCATGGCAAACCCACGATAGCCCGCTGAATCCGTTGACCGATAGTCCACACCATTCAGTCAATGGAAGCGTTGAAGCGAGGTTGAAGTGGTTTGGTGGTAGATGGACACATAACTCTCTCTCTCTCCACCCGCAAACACGGGTACATGGCATGGAAGGCGCACAAATCTTCCTCATCGACACACAAGGCAGTATTTGTCGAAGGAAAGGCGTTTATTCTTCTCCTTTCTCATCAATACTCAATTTTCAAACGCCCGCTAAATGTCGTGGACCCCCACATCATTAGCCCGCCGGGGGTGGGTTGGTTATGTTTGTAGAGACACTATCCCTACCTTCCGCATAAAATTGTCTGCACGCTTTGTTAAAGGTGTACGCGTGTGTGTGTGCGTTTTATGTCTCCCACTACTTCTGAATCATTATTCAATCGACCATCTCTAAATACCGTTTCGTCGAATGTTTTAATGTTGTTTTACGCGCCTGCCATCCGTCCGTTGTGGTGCGATGAATGGAGATGACGAGCATACGATCATCTGGAGATCCTCGTTCTCTCTCTCTCATAGCAACACTTTTATATCGCTTTATTCGCGAGATTATACACGAAAAGTCTCTCTTCACAGACGAATGTTTTTTTTTTCGTTTGTTTCTTCATCCCCCAAACTAAATCCAACCCCCAATCACGACCAAACACCAAAACAGCTCACGAACAAGCCCCCTTCCCCTGTTGGCCGATCTTTACCAGATCAAACTGTTGCGCTCAATAATAAACAGCGCGACTAACACGCGAAACAAACACACTCACAAAAAGGGTAAATCTCGCAAATGCGCATCGGATCTGGCGTACCGCTTTCAAAGTTTTCGCGTCCAAAGTCCACCAAAAAAAAAACCTCTAATTCGAGAAAGCCAATCAATTAATAACGATTGCAAGATTTGATCGTCTTACGATGCTTGCCTTTTATGGAATTTGGGGAGCTGAATTGGGTGGTTTTCTTCATTGATCGCTGATGGAGATGCAATTTAATGCTAAAAATTAGAAGATTTCAGCAACTATACTGTCCTACATATCTGATTACAATAGGTTAGAAGTCTCTTGTAGTTTAAATAAATAGGGGAGCATATTTTGGAAAACACATCGAACTCAACGAAAGTCTCTCCGATGAATGAAATTGCGATCACATGTCTTTATCCCTCTTTCTCACTCTCTTGATCTGTCTCGCTCTCGTTTCCTTTCGTATATCTTGCGAACATCTCTCGCTCGTCAGACGCCAACCGTGACCTAACAACCTATACGCGATGATTCACCAGCCACAATCTCGCCACCATCATGAATGAGTTCTGGGGAGCGGTGGATGCAGGATAAGATGCCAGCCGTTGCAAGTTTTTTTCATTGGTCGATCCAGAGAGAAATCAAGTTTCGTCGTGATCGGCCTGAGAACGGTACAACACGGAACAAAGATGTGTCCCGATGACCAACCACCTCGCAAGCGGAATCGAGAATATCTTGCTTTAGAAATGACTTCATTCGTTTGTTTTTCCTACCACCCATACCATGCAACTCGCATGCTCTGAAACGATGCGAACATTGCTTTAACTGTTGTCACAATTGTAATATTAACTGCTCATGATGCAATAACTTTGCTACGTTTCGGCTACAGCTTTTAAACATCAAACCTTCATTTTGTTGTGATGGATTGAGAATCTTCTATAAACTACCTCAAACTATCCTGCGGTGAAAACAAACTGCAGATCGTTCCCAGACGTACACTAATGACAACACGGAGCACAGCATGACAATATGGTTAACGATTGAGTCATTATTGGTTCGTTTTCTGCTCGTTTCAGCCATAACTCTCCACTCGTCTCCGATCGCTTGTTCCAAGATCGAGAACGATAAAATATGCTCCGCGATGAAGTGGTTCCTGCTTCTCATCCCATAGTAAATTACTGTGCCTTTGCTGCTGCATTTTGGGGTGGTGGAAGCAGCATCGTCCCACCGGCCTAACCGTAACGACCTGTAACACTCATCAAAATATCATTCGTGTCGGTCTCACGCGACATGTGAGAATGGGGTAGAATGAAGTTAACGGAGAACGAATATCAAACCCATCAACCGACCCACAGAGTTGCATGCCGGTGCACCTCACTGCAGCCCTAACGTAGACCTGCAGCGGTTGTGCCTCTTATTATTCTGTTCGCTGAAAATCCGAAGGAAGACTTCGCACGAAAACGCTTTGTTCAAAATGAAAGTACACCACCGGCCAGACCTGGTAAAAATGAGAATCGGCACTGGTGTTACCACATCACGCTTTTCTGCGTCACCTTCCTGTACCGCTGCCCGAGGCGTCCCATTGGCTTTCGTTTACCACGTGGTCCCATCAGATCCACTGTGGGAACCTCGACCTACCAATTCTTAGACGTCACCCAGGGAAATATACTGCAATTGCTGCATCTATTGCAAATGCTGTGCAAAGCTGTGCCCAGAAATTGTTTCCGCCGTCGCAAGGTCTCGTACGGCCGCAACCAATATATCGACTCACACACATAAACCCACACTTGCACAGTTCAGCGCCGGTGGGGGGGGGCTATGGATAACCGTAGGTGGAAACGGACTGCAAAAACGACACCTTTAGCAGCGTCTGGGGGCAGAATAGTGAACGAACGTGTAAACACACTGGAATCCTCCTCCAACATCGATTCTGTCTCTTGCACTCTCTTCTCCGATTTTACGTACGACGTGCCTACCGTGGACGTGCGATGGATAAAATTATACCTTTCAACGTTGCCAACGCGAGGAAGAGAAGTGCTGGAAGGCCCCTTAGCAAAGGCCGAGGGTAAGTGAGCCACCCAAACCACCCCCACCCAAAAGCATCCCCGTTTTCCATTACTGTCACTCCGACAAGGGAATGGGCAAGAGGAAAGGAGCGAGTGAGTGTGTGTGTGTGTGGAAACGCTTCGGGAAGACCTGACAGTAGCACGGCCTGAAGCCTCATCGGTTTTATGCATGGGAAAATATTTTTAATGGACGAATCGTGGCAACCGGAGCACAACGGGCCAACGGAAAGGCAGCAGGCAGCGCGAGAGGACAGCCCGCGTAAGCACATGATTGATTTTTCGTCCACACTGTCTCCACACCAGGCCGACTTGCCTGGCTGTGGTTCCTCGACCATTCTGCCGTACGTTGTGCTTGTCAATGGCAAAGTCTCGACTGCCATTAAACTGAAGCCCGGTTAACAGAGGAGGCTTGTGGTGTTAGTGGCCTTTGGGACTTCGAACGACACACTAACTAAATCACTTTACGCGCACTAAACTGTCCTCTTCCTCTGCCGGTTGAAACCGGCTGTAATCATGGCTGTAACGAGTGAGATTGGTAGTTTGACAATTTCTTTCATCTGCTGGATCTGCGCATCTGTGAGATGCTTTACAATTAAAAAAATAAACCTTAAGGTAATAATCCAGCCCCTTACTAAACATACTCGTGCAGTAAAATCATATTTTCTTACAACCAGTTTAACACGCTCCATTGCACACTGGTGAAATGTCCCAAAGTGATGTCGGTGTACTTGCAGCGAAACCCATCGAAGCGTCTGCATGTTGGGGTTAGCGTTAGGCGATGCACGTCGCGATGACATCAAATTTTCCCGATCTCAGTAGAAGAGCAGAAAGGGAAGCTCTCGCTTAGCTACCTGGACCTTTTTTTTCTCCCTATTAGAGGCAAGGTTTCGTAGTGTATGCGTATTACGTAAGAGACGCCACGGTTCCCACGCGATTCGCATTGCGGCCGCTCCAAAATCCACAACACCACCGTGACACTTCCCAGGCCTGGGCCTCACTAAGTTCGACTGCTTTTTAGCTTCGTGATGATGATGCCAATGCCGGTCTCACTAGCGTCGAATAATAAGTAACTCTAGCGACTTGCTGTACCTTCCCCTCTTGCCGTCCGCTTCTAAGCCAACAACATTTCGGGACGTTCTTAAGGTCCTCGCGACTACTAGGCACAGAGCGCAGAGCGGTGGTTTTGAGCCTTCTCACTCATTTTGATTGGTGAAATTGGTTTTCATTACCTGTCAATTAAGTTTCTCAGTCGTGTCGAAGGTCTTTGTCTTGGGAGTTTCGTGTGCATCTTTAGCGTGGGGGCTTACTGCTCCTCACAGTTGGAAGAAGCTTTGGAGGGCAGATTACGACCGAGTCATTCCTTCGTTAGATTTGACAGTCGCTTTCTTGGGTTGGGAAGAAAGAACGCAAACGATTTGATTAATAATACCCCCTCACTCAGCTGCTGTTTCAGTGTGCTAGCGGAAAGCCACATATTTGACAGCCACGAAACGATGAGTGAGCGAATGAACGGGGTGCTATGGATGGATCATACTGATCAGCTTAATCGGTCGGATAATTAGCAATTAGGTCGTTTCGGCTCCCGCTTCTGCTCCATTCGTGCCAGGAGGAAGGAGAAGAGGCCCGTAACTTCCGTGATTCCGCCATCCGAACGAACCAGGCACGATCACGACGATGATGAGGAAAGTGCCGTGGGAATATTCGGGCAACGTGATGATGGGCAGAATAAATCTGCCACCGCGAGTTAGCGATACATGGAGGAGCACTGGGGGAAAAAAAACCACCATAAGATACATAGTGTGCGTGGTTTTCATCGCTTTAAGTTTCATGAAGTTCGGGGCTGGTGAGATGCGCTACTTTCACTCACGGTGTAGAAGCGATGAAATACAAAATGTTAAAATTCCAACATTTTTTGCGAAACATCTTCTGTGTGTGTGTGTTCGTTAACTAAGTTTTTTTTGGGGGGGCGATCTCAACCACAACCTCCCACGAACTAGTTGAGAAAGTGGCCATATCACGAATTCGTTTTCGTTTCGAAGAAAACACCCCACGCTTGATCAATCAAATCTGAGCGAAACCCGAATAGAAAGGGAACTGATTAGCCTCGACGCATCGTGCTGCCCTTTTGAGCTTTTTCCCCCTTTTTTGGGGAAATGTAGCTAGCTCGATTGCTGATTAATGATGAACTGGGGCTTGGTAAGATGGAGAAGCTTAGAGAAACGTGTAGTTATTGTAGACACACACACACACACCGTAAACTATCTCGCTGAAATGCTTCCATATTGTGGTTGTAAGTCTGAGTGGTATGTTCACTCTCGCGTGTGTCACCTGAGCTAAATGTAAAGAATGATAGTTTCCTATTATTAATTTGCCCGGTACACGGCATTGACTCACCACAGCCGCCACTCGCCATCCAAGAAACGTGAACATATTTGCATGCTAGGCAAAACCCTCCCGCGGGCACCTAAGCTAGGCTAACCGGTATGCACTGAACCATCAACAACAACAGTAGCTTCAAGCAACAACAACAGCAACAAAAAATGTCACCACCAGAGATATCCACCTCACCGTCCCGTCCCGCGAAGACTAAATATCTACGTCAAAATATAAATTATTTACCACTTGGTGCTACCGCACCGATCCGGTTGGTGAAACTAAACCCCCAACGTTCAAAGTCGGCGGGACGGTACCATTACACTGCACACCATGCAATCCAGCCAGCCGTTGGGACAAATGGGGACAAGCATTCCGACTCCACAAAGCACCTGTGTGCGGTTTCGTTCACGTTCCACCGCACCAGATTGTAGGTCAAACCGGGCCCCCAAGAGAAGACCAGGCGACCAGGTGCTAAAGGCTTGCGGGACCAAGTGCGCTTTTGCATGAATCATACGTAATGGAGCACCGCGAAGCAACAGGGACTCTTAGCCTTTTGCTCAAGCCTCGCTGGAACTGGTCTCCCGCTAGTGGCAACACTGCTCAACAAACTTCCCTTTTACGATCAACATTTTCTTCCAAACCCGGGTTTCGCTTCTGGTCAAGTGTCCAAACACATTCTACAGCTACTTCGCGACTTCAGTTGGCTGAGCTTCTAGCACCACTCGGCGCGGCTATCTGTTGGAAGGTTTTTGGCACGTGTTGATATCCCTCGCGAGAAGTACGCTGGGTGGTGGGGTGAGATGGCAGCATTATTAATAACCAATCTCCACTACATTAGACCGCGCGGTAAGTGCCTCAATCGAAATAGCGTGGCGATAGTTGATTGGAATGTTGTTCTGGCCGTGCGCAGACTGTTGCGGTACGTTGGTGCCCTTTCGGTGCTTTCGGTGAAGTATTCGACGGAATGCCACCAGACTGCCTGTCGATGGTCAACCCCACCGTCTGTCTACAGGTGTCCAGCGCGGGAGGTACCACGATTCGGGAGTGCTACTTGAGCTAGCGTTTTTGACATCTTTCCGCGCAAAGCAGCTCTCCACGCTACGGTCTCGAGTAGAGCATATGCAAGCAGCATCGCCGGAATGTCTAGAGATCGGTACGAATTCCACAGCACAGTTGAAGGATTCCAAGAATTGTTTTGTTCTTGCAGCTCTCCTGCGCTGTATGTCTCGTTTTCAGCAAAAAAAAAAGACTCAGGAATACACTTTCCACCCAACTCAGGTGACACTTTACGCTTATAAGCAGAGCCATCCTAGCAGAGCTTCCAGCTACAATGTCCGACCTGACGCAAGCAGAAAATCGATTCGACATCTTTTCAGGTTCATCAACTTGTGCAATGGTTCATCAACTGTGCATCCCTCTATTGTTATCGCGTGCGACCGACCGGCAGGGTGACCTGTGCCCTTCCCTGTGTAGTGTCGTGTGGCCAAAAAATCTGCACAAAAGAAGTGCATCTTCGAATGCACAAAGGACATACCCATTTTCTTCCAAGCTGTTCATCTCCATTCACTCGATTTGACCAAAAGAAAAAAAATGTGCAGAGATTTTTATAGACACCAAAAACGGAGGAAAAAAAACTTATTACGAACAAGATCGAGAAGAATACATTTTCTGTTTTCTTTCTATTTCTTCTCGTCAAGCTTCAGACGCATGACATGTAGCATTTCATACTCCAACAACACTGAGAATGATATCGGGATGTCTGTTTTGTACCTTCAGCAAGAAGCAACGAAATCAGGGATACTCGGAAGATCTCTTTCGCTCTACTATTGAACGCGATCCCAAATTCTGAAGCACGAATCGTAAAGGATCGCGCGACCTTTCATGATCACCAGCAGCACACCTTGAGCATTTTCCCATGGATGCTCGTCCCTGCCCGGGCCGCTTGTTTACTTTTTCTGTTTTGATTCCAGTCTGTAGCTGCATTGTTCTGTTGTTCCTGCATCGGATTGTAGGAAAGTGCATCCATCGGGAAAAACCTTCCTACAATCGGTGCCGGGCGAATCATTAATATTTCGAACCATTTTTTTTTTTTTCTTCAACACTGCTCCGTGACGGGACCGATTGCTCCCGAACGCTGTTTTTGGCTTTATGTTGGTCTGCACAAAACGGGGAAAATGTCATCAAAACTACAGTAAGGGGACGGGCACGGGCACAATGTCATGGGCGAATAATTTATAGCGTTGTACCTGGTATTGGAGGGAAAAACGGTAAAGGGAGAGACACACGTTGTGAAGTTCACCCAGATATTTAGGAAATTTTAATATTTTTTGTGTTTTAGAAGTTTTTTTTTCTTAAACTTATTAGACAAATTCAAAGAGCCAAAAGACAACAGCTGATCATAGCTCAAATTTGTATGAGAAACAAAAAAAGGATGACAGATATAAATGAATCGCAGGGTTGGGCTACAACATGAAACGAGAGAAGACACAGAGAAAAAAACCTCGCATTTCCTATTTTCCCAGGATATTAGGAAACTCCCTCACAACTTCCCCTTCATCTGGCGCTACGGGACCAATGCCGAACGGTAATACAAAACCATAAAACCAGCGCCGCTCACTGCTAAAACAAACTTTCCCATCCTTTGTCCGCCCACCATAAACACTAAGCAAACTCCCTATCCGAGTCGAAGGTTGCGCCGGTATAGTCAAACACAGGGGATGCAAATTCCACACATCTGGCCCAAACTGCACACGGGCATTTCCGGCGATAGATTGATTTTCCCAGATACCATCGAGACCAAGGTGGCCTGGCTGCTTCCCATTTGCGGGGTCGGGGGTCGGGGGATGTGCAATAAACACGACCCCGGCACAGTATCGATGGATGGTTTGAAACAAAAGGAAATTACACATCCTTCTGTCAAAACACGACAAATCGGCAGCGGTCGAACTCTGGGCGAGTGATAATCTTCGGTTTATCCTGTTTCTAATTATCGTGTCCCTTCTTCGTGTGTTCCGAACGAAACCGAACGGCATCGATCTCGGATGCGATCACAACACAGCACAGCTGCTGCATGGTTGCATATCATTATCGTCTAACTACGGTGAAGAAAACAGCACAAACTGGGTTGGGCGTTCAGGTCTTAGGAAAGATCCTTCTAGGATGTAAATTACCCCCTGTACCTTTTCGCTGCCAGATGTGTGGTTTTTTGTGTTTTCTTTTTCGCTTAACTTCTCACTTTTCGTTTTCTAAAAATTACCCATAATTGAAGGTGCAATCAGTATCACCTTCCCGCTTCGACATCGCACAACAACATCGCATCTCTCATTGACAGATCCTGTCCGTTTGCATGTGTACGGGAGGAGGTCAACAGACGGTGCAGAGCTAGAACGACCGGAAACCGAAATTTCGATGGTCATTGACGATCGTCGAATGAACCCTGCAAGGATGCGGAAGTATCGGAATCGATTCACCGTATCAGCAGGAAGAGGAAAGGGAACAAAGAAGTAAAAAAACTGCAAAAAAGGAAGTAGAATGGAGGGAGGAACAACGCAACGAGAGCAAAAAAATAAGTGAGCAAATGCTAACACCGATCTATCGACCTTTACTTCCGATCTTCGTCTGCGTCTGCCAGAACAGATCGTCTTTCTTCCTGTTTTTTCCTTGCGGATGTTGGGAAATCCTTCTTCCTTTCGCTGTTCCGTTCCTTCGTTCTTCCGTACAGACCTAAAAGGAGCGTAGCGTAGAAGCAAACATAAGGAAGGACCAATTTTACATCTGCGTTCACCCAATACTTTGCACACAGAATCCTGCACACGATCGAAAAAAAAGCGGAAATTTCCTCTTCCGCTCGAAGCATTAATTTGATTTCGAGGAACAAACGACGCACGTAAAGTGGAACTGACAGACAGGCGAAAGCGAGGGAAGAAAAAAAGCAGATCGACTCACACAAAACCTACCAAATGGATAGGAAGGAAAAAGTCTCAAAAGCATCTCGCTGGATTGAGGGTGGAACACGTATTGCCAGCACCCGCGCAGTAGTATGCATAGGGTCCTGGTTTTAGGTTCCTTCTAGCATCGCCAGATGTTGGTGTGAGGATCCTGGATTGCCATCAGTCCTGTTCCTGGTTCGAGGTCGATTTGATGTGCCCTCGCTGTGTGATGCCTGTGATGCAGTGCGGTGGCGTGGGAATGGGCTCAATTTTGAATTTCTAACACACTAGGGGCTTAGCGTAGGAGAAGAAAAACTTTCATCACCTTGCTCTGGTTGATGCGAGCAGAGCCGGATGCATGGTAAATTGGGAAAAAAACGTTAATGAACTGATTCGAGACATGGAACAAAAACCCGTGGACAAGGTGCAACCGGATGCACTAACGTATGAAGAAAACCATGCAAGTTGTTGTGAAGAAAGTTGTGGGAAAGTTTGAATATATGTTTCTTGCTGTTGTATGATATCATTTGCTGTTATATAGAATTTACTACATTTTTGACGAACAATTTAGGACATAAACACTAGTTAATTTCTCAAAATCAAAACTTGACTGGTTCACAGCATCGCCTTCGACACAACCAACAGTCCCAATGTTATTTAAATTACATCAACAACAGAAGCATGCTTACAAACTCCTCAACACAAAGAGCACCATAATCTCATTCACTTATTCACACTCGCTCAATTGTAAGCAAACTCATTTGCGTAGAATCCAACACAATACGATTCCCCATCTCTCCAGTTCCTCTAAAATCTCAACTGCATTATTCAGCAAACCTGCCGCGCATGGCACTACTAAACTAGCAAAATAATTTGCACCGTACGATACGGTACAGCGCATCCCGGACCAATCGGCCGGAATTAGTTTCTCAAATTAATTATCTCCCTACACACATAGCACCCAGTCGAGTTGCTTTTGGGCGTTGCATTTTGCGCTACCTGCGCGCCTTTGCAGGTCAATTAAACGCGAATCAATTAATTTCCTCGCTTGGAAAATGAACGTGAGGACGCGGGCGCGCGCGAACCAATTAGCTTTCACTTGGTTAACCATAGAGTGGCACCAAAAATACAGACAAACTCACGTGGCCACGAAAATCGAACTGCCCATGGAGAAGTGGTTCACGAAGCAAATGTGGCACCGCTTGTGGCATGCAAATGGATTGATTTACTTTCGATACGCGTACACCCGGTTAATTTCGATCGTGCCGATTAGTAGACAAATATGACGATCACGACAAAAGCCAGAGACTACTAATTAGGTTGTTGGTTAAGAGTAAACTATTGCTGCGTGATGTCAGTGCTAGGCGAGCGCCATTGTAGGCTGGCTGGTTCAGATACATCTTAGTGGCAACGATTCCCACAGTGATCATAAGATGGATTACGTATCTTTCATTTTTTAACCCGTTTTTCCTTCTTTTAGAACGCAAAAAAAAGTATCCACCAGGTAAAAATATTTCATCGTAATATAAATCCCCAATACAATCGAAGCTTTGTGCGAATTTCAGCAACCCCGTAATGAAACGCAAACTTTTCTTTTACAATCTCCAAGAAACCCAACAGAGTCTTAGAAAAACGCAAAACAAAGCCCAAGATCGATCTTGCGAGCTTGCAAGAACTGTTCAGAACGCCACATTCGCACAGAAAATCTATTTCGTAGCGTACAAAACGACTTGCAGCAACAACTACAGCGCTCTCGAGACGGAAACCCAAAACCATACCTTTGCCCTCTAAAACATATCCAGTCCCAGGGACAGCTGTTTTTTGGGATTGCGTTTTAATGAAAATATTCTCCCTTCGATTTTGCTTCCCAACGCAGGGAAAAGGATCTGAACCTTTTGAGTGCACTGTTCCTTGCAAGAGTACGGCGGACGGTCGTCCTTCCACAAACGATCCTGCCGGAGCGAGTGTATCCTGATCGGAACATAACACTGGCGTGCGACCGATACCAATCAATTCGCTCGAAAGGGAAAAAGGATTCCCCGGACCAGAACGACCGTAAGGACCTTTGCTGGAGAAGTGAAACGTCTCGCTATAAGGCATATGTGTGCCCGTTTCTCCTACAAGAAGGACCAAGCAAGCAAAACGAGCTGCTAAAGGACGAAGCCACAAGAAGAACAGAGAGTGACAAGGGAATGGAAAATAAAACTGATAGCAGCAGCCGGTGGTGGCAGCAGGCCAGTGAACAAGGAAAAAAAACTCCAGGCCACAATTATACGCTGGCATCGTCCGGTGCCACGCGACCCCCGACCAATCAGGAGCGAGCATTTCGGACCCGGTCGCACTTATGCTGTTCGGGGTCCCTTGGTCCCTTGGCCTAAACGGCGTCCCACGGGTTCGCACCGTAGGGAAGTGGATCACAGTCCTACAAGAAAAAGGAAGAAGAACATCGCTTTAGAAAATAAAGCGGATTGCTCTAGAGTGCGTGTGCGCGAGTTAAAACTTTTCTTTCTGAATAGATAGAAAGAGTCTTTTACAGTTCGGTGTCTTGAAATTAACTATTTTATTGAATTCAGCCGATTCCGTTATCGGCCCATAAACGGCCCAGCAGCGATCGCCGCATCAGCATAACTCGTCGCGTTGGATACAACACGACACTCCCAATGCTGATTTAGCGATTACCGACGCTCGTTGCTAACTCGCCCCCCCTCAGATGTGAACGTCCACGATTCACTGTGTTTGTTTAGGAAATGTGACGTAGTCGGGTGTCTGATTTGGTGACGAATTATGTACTGTGACTACCGTTTGCGTGTTTTTGCACCTCTTTGTAAACCAGTAAAGCAATGCTACTCCCAGTATAATGAGAGGAAAGATGATACCTCCGAAAATGTTTATCGTTGGCCAGGTTATTTGAAAAGAGTTGTTTTGTAAGCGAATGTGCTCCAATTCTTTACGTGTCTCGATGTGCAGATTATGTAAATCTTCCAGACTTATGTTCGAAATTTCCAGCTGTCTTTTAATAAACACTCCGTCGAGTGGATATAAGTTCAACGTTCCAACTAGATCGGTGAGTTTGGATGAGTATCTCACGTCGTTTATGTAAATATCGCATGTGTTGAAGCTTATTACGAACGATCCCTGAAGTGTTCTGTTGCTTATACCACAGTTGGAGACGAGTGTAAATTTCTCTACAGAGTTAATCAATATGGCGTGATTATTAATCTGTAATATTTCAGTTTTGGCTGGACTCTTCGTAAAGTTACATTCTGCTTCTCGACCTTCCATTAATCTTGGAATGCAATCTGATTCATCCAACTCTATTTCATTGATTTTATAGATTTTCGGGGTTAGAGTGCTAACACGGTATCTGATTGCTTCGTGAGTTATGAATCTGTCATACTGGAGGTGAATCTTGCCGTCGTGGTACAGGATTGGATAAATTTTTATCTTACGGAACGTTCTTGGGTCGAGTTTGGGTGTTTTTATGAGCAGCATTATTTCTTGGCGGTTGGTGGCGATAGAGGCGTCGGCGTAGGAAAGCGCTTCTAGAGTTGTGTCGAACGGAATGTTTTCTGCTGCCAGGTTTTTTTCCAAACAATTGATTTCATATTTTGACAATATTTTTTCGTTTAAAATATTCGCTTTCGTCATAACTATACTATCAACTATTTCCTGCAGTGTGTCTATCATCTTTTTTAGGTGGAGATAAATATTGATGGAATGAATTTCTAATGATTCTGATCTGAATTGAGTTATTACGTTACGAGTTTTTTCTGTTATTTCTTTAATCTGGTTGTTAATATTCCTATTGATTGTAACTTGTGCATTATTGTCATCGATGAGATTATTAATTGTTTTGTTAATAACACGAAGATCGTTTGCATCTGGTGTTCCTGCAATAAACTTCCAAATTGTTCCTATGGAATCCCAACGTTTGAATCTTTTAGTGGGAAGCATTCTTTTCAATATGGTATTCAGTTCTTCGAATTGGTTTTGGATAATACTGGAAAATTGATTATTGCTCATTTTTTCGAAATCGTCCTTAATTGCTTGAATATAACCCTTATACGCAGTTAAATTGTAATGGTGTATGTAAATATGGCTATCTATCCTTATTCTTGCCCAACCTTCGTCCATTGCAACTATAGGTTGGTTGTCTACCTTCAGAATAGAGATCCTCGGCTCAGCTAGGGTACATACTACAAATAGAAAACTGTAAGAAGAGAACAATGATGTTAGAATGACGGTATTGTTAGCTATCTTATTTTTATATCGTTTTTATGAATTTTTCGTGAATCATTTGTGTTTATAGTGCTTTTGTTTACTTTGTTAATCTTGATTTTCTTGTATCTCGGCTTGTGTTTTAATCTGGCTCTGGTTTTTTCATAAACTGTCATATCCTCTTTTATATTTATTTCCTTTTTTCTCTTATTGTAATATGAAATATCTTTCTCCTGTTTCTTTGTTAAATTTTTGTAAACATTTTCACAAATATCTGATGAACGGACAGACGGTAAAATTATCTCATAAGGAGTATATTTAGTAGTCGAATGAATGGATGAATTATATTTGTGAAGTGAAAGCTCGATTAGATCAGAAATAGTTAAATTGTTGTTCTCAAATTTCGTTATTCGATAAATTTCTAATATGGTAGAATGGAACCTTTCTATTACTCCATTCATTTCACTTCGACCTGTAGCTGTTAAATATATTTGGATTTGGTGAGTTTTATAAAAATCTATTAGATCTTGTGTACCAAAAGATTTTTCGCCGTCCATTACTAATATTTTAGGAGGATGGTGTACGGGGATTGGAGTTTGTTGTTGAGGATACCGGATAGGGTTTCGGTCATATTTGTTTTCATTGCAGATACAGCAATTGGAAACAATTTTTTTTATCTTGGCTAGCAGCTTTGGAAAATAGTATTTACGTAAAATTTGCGACTTATTTTCCTGGGCTCCACGATGTGCCCTATTGTGCTCTGCCGTGATTATTTCTCGTTGTTGATCTTCGTCTGTAATGTCTTCCAGAAGATTTTGAGTAAATCGAATCTTAAGGAGCTTCTGACTTCCAAAATACTTCCTATAAACCTCTTGAAATTTTCCCATTATGTCTTCACTCGTGAAAAGTCCGTTTACTTTTGATATTGTGAAATGATCCTTTAGAATCTGTAAAAGAGATGATTCGGTTATTATTTCGGAGTAAATTGTTGTACGTTTAAAATTTTGGAATGGATATTCAATTACTGTGTTTGGTTTCCCTTTTTTCAACACGATCTGGTTGTGAAAAGCATTAAGTGGTGCTTCTGTAGAGATAATGTAAAAATCGTCACTAGTTTGTGATGAATGTTGCGTACCAGTCATAGAGAAAACTATTCTGCTGAGGGCATCTGCTACAACATTGCCTTTGCCTGGTTTATACAAAATCTCGTGGTCATGCTCCTCTAAATATGCTTTCCAACGTTTTAATTTTGCGTTAGTATTTTTTTGGGAGAGGGCAAAAGTAAGTGGTTGATGATCAGTTAATATTTTGAGTTTAGCTCCATACAAATAATTGCGGAAAGTTTGTAGTGACCAGAAAATTGCAAGCATTTCTTTCTCAGGGGTGGAATATTTCTCTTCAGTTTTAGATAGTGTTCTTGATGCGAAGTGAATTGGTTTATCTTTGCCTAATTCACCTTGAGAAAGAACGGATCCAATTGCATAATCTGAAGCATCGGTTGTCAAAATAAATGGTTTGTTAAAATCTGGATAGATGAGAATATCGCTCGATGATAGTATTTGCTTCATTTTATTGAAACATTCGATTTCTTGTTGATTTAATGTAATTTTCTTTTTGGATGTGTCAGATCCCTTTCCCCTTAAAATGTTTGTCAAAGGTTTAGCAATTTTGGCAAAGTCTTTGACAAATCGTCGATAGTAGCCCATTAATCCTAGGAAGGCACGCAAATCTTTAATGGTTTTGGGCACAGGGTATTTATTTATAACTTCTATTTTTTTATGGTTGGGTTTTATTCCCTCTGTGCAAATAATGAAACCAAGAAATTCAACTTCTTGGCGAAGGAATTCTGATTTGTCTAATTGAATTTTTAGTCCTGCATTATTTAATGTTGTCAAAATTGTGTCCAAATTTTTCAAATGATTTTCTAAATCATCGCCAAAAACTATTACGTCGTCTATATAAACGTAACATATTTTTCCAATAAAATTTCGAAGTACATCATCGATAGCCCTTTGAAATATAGCCGGTGCGTTTTTTAAACCAAACGGCATCCTAGTAAATTCGTATTTACCGTTATTAATAGCAAAAGCCGTTTTTTCAATATCTGATGCTTTCATCTTAATTTGATGGAATCCCGAAGCTAAATCTAAAGTCGAGAAATATTTTTTTCCTTTTAATTGGTCTATCACATAATTTATCTCGGGCATTGGATATTTTTCGGAGATGGTTTTAGCATTTAACATTCGATAATCGATAACCATTCTAAATTTCTTTTGTCCTGATGCATCCGGTTTTTTTGGCACAATCCATACCGGTGAAGTCCAAGCTGAGCGAGACGGTCTGATTATTCCATCCGCTAATAGCTTGTCAACTTGCTTATTTACTTCGTCAGCATATGCTGCAGGATATGGATACACTCTTTGATGGATAGGTGTATCGTCTGAAGTGTGTATTGCACATTCCACTTTGGTTGTACATGTTAGTTTACTGTCTGGTTTGTAAAATGCATCTCTGTTTTTATCTAAAACCTGGTTTAGTTTTTCTAGCTCTAATTTGGATAGATGAGATGTTCGGATCAAATTGTGGGATGACCGATTATGTGGAGAATAGTATGAGATTGGGATGACGAATCTTTTAGAGTTTCTACTCAATGTGATTTGGTCATTTTCTAGATCAATTTTAGCTTTCAATGTTTTCAACATGCTATTTCCAATGATTCCATAAAAAAAATTGTGAAATTTGTGTAACAAAAAGCGATCTTCAAAATCAATTTTGGGATGGAAAAAATTTATATTAATTGCACTAGTAGGAGCAAATGTACTATTTGCACAACTTATTTGACCTACTGAAAATTCGTACGGTTTACTGATTTCATATGCACGTGCCAATTGTGGATGTATTAAATTAATATTAGCACCTGTGTCTATTAAAAACGGAAAGTTTCCAATGGTAGTTTTAAGATAAATAAAAGGAAGGCTGGGAACTACCAACTCATCTTCCACTCTAAAAAATGGTTCTGACCATCGCGACTTGATCCCTCCAACGGATCATGCTCGTGTTGCAAATTTATGTTTTGTAATTTGTCAACAAGATTGTTTTGCTCTGTGAGCTCAAATTCATTTATTGTTTGTCCGTGACAATACCTTGCGTCGTTGGCATTTTTATTCATTTGATGAGCATATAATGGGTGAGCTTGCCTCTTTACCCACGCTTCTTGACTTGATGGTGGTCTTGGTCTTTTTTCGCCATATGTGGGTCTGTTACCATAGTCAATATGACGTGAATTTATACTTCTATCTACCTCCATTGGCTCGGGCTGTTGCCTCTGTGGGGTATATTGCTGATTAGGCAGGTAATGGGAATTGTATCGTGGAGCTGGACGAGGCGCTGCTCTAGGAGGGGGTACTGGTTGATAAACAATTTTTCTGGGTGCTACCCTAGGGGGTTGAGGCTCGAAGCCTAAATCTCTTGGCTTGGGAATATTAAGAGAATTTTGATTTCCATATTGATTTTTAAAAGGTGCTGATCGAACGTCCATATTAAAGTAATCAATGCAAAATTGATATGCTTTGCTAAGGGTCTTCGGGTCAGCAGTTTTTAATAAAGTGGATAATGGTTTTTCTAAACCTCTAATAAACGAATCCAAAGCTTTCTCTCTGAAATAGTTTATGTGGACATTTGCATGCAGAGAGTACTTACTGTCAGTTTGAACTTGTGCTATTATAGCGGCTAACAATTGGTTAACCCTGCTATAATATCCGGCGAGGCTTTCCGAATTACCCTTACGAATACACGTCAATTCATAATCCAGGGTCTTCACGTCACGCTTATCTTTATAGTAAAGCATTAGGATAGATTTTATCTGATGCCAACTACATGTTGCATTATTTGCATTTAACACATCGGAAGCTTCTCCACGGACTTTCCTTCTGATTGTTCGTTCGATCAGATGGAACTGCACAGAGTCGTCAGGAAGATCTCTATACATGATAAAAACATCTTCCACATCCGAAATCCAATTCATCAACTCATTTGGGTTTCCATCAAAAATAGGAACATCCCTCAAAAAGTCAGGGGTTTTTCCCATCTCCACGAAAGATCGTAGAACCATTTCAGTGTTGGGATTGGTCATTTTTGTGTTTTAAATGCTCACTTCACTTAACACTTGTCACGATCACGATTCACCACTAACAAATTACAGCAGAAGCTATTTAATTAAACACCAAAATTTCACTGATTTCGGATTTTTTAGGTTTTTACTTACAGTATGGTTGAGTTAATTTCCATGGGCATCTGACTTCTTTTTCTTCGGGGGAAAATTGGGCAGCTACAGCAAGATGTTCCTTTTTATCCTTCTGATGACTGGGGGCTCGCTGGCAGCAATCGGGAATTAACCACGGTGTCCCAAAGTTCGCTTCGTTATTATGATGGCTCCTTCAACCACGAGATTAGCCACAATTTTTAAATGGCTAACTTTATAGGATTTTTTTTTAACTTATACACTTCCCGCTGATTTTTTTGTCAGGTCCCTATTCGGGCGCCAGTTAAAACTTTTCTTTCTGAATAGATAGAAAGAGTCTTTTACAGTTCGGTGTCTTGAAATTAACTATTTTATTGAATTCAGCCGATTCCGTTATCGGCCCATAAACGGCCCAGCAGCGATCGCCGCATCAGCATAACTCGTCGCGTTGGATACAACACGACACTCCCAATGCTGATTTAGCGATTACCGACGCTCGTTGCTAACTCGCGCAGATGTTTTACATACACCGATTCCCTGCCCTTCGTTCCGCGGAGTCCCTTTTTCCGTCGCTCAAGGAAGAAGGAAATGAGATAAATGAGAAAAATACGATTGATGACTGAGGATGGATCAGGATGATACCTGAAGCGCGGCGCAGTGCAGCGGTGCTGTGGTTCCTTGGCTGAGGATCAGGCCCGTCTCGTCCTTGCACTCAGAAACAGCTGGACCCTGAGAGCAGACAAACAGAAGGGAAAACAACAGAAAGCCGAACAAAAA
The DNA here is from genome assembly GCF_013141755.1 of Anopheles stephensi. Taxonomy (NCBI): domain Eukaryota; kingdom Metazoa; phylum Arthropoda; class Insecta; order Diptera; family Culicidae; genus Anopheles; species Anopheles stephensi. Next base: position 80,090,183 of record NC_050202.1, on the reverse strand, counting down.
AAAAAGAAGCACAAAGCAGGAGAGCGCAAAAAGCACCTTGCGCCTCGTAAGTCAATGTTGCCGATCGTCAACGGTGACGAGGACGATCGGGGCCGGCTGCTGCGCGTCAAGATCCCTCTTATACGATCGTCATTAACGGGACACCGATGGGCGCACGCCTCTCATCAAATTTACTTTGGTTCTTTTCTTTGGCCTCGTTCGGTTCAGCTGATGCGCTTCTTATGATTTTATGTTGCTCCGCTTCTGAAGCACCGGCGACACGCGCCATGTGCAATTTCCTTTGCCACCGCCGCCACTACCAGCCAGCCGTCCGGCCATCAAAACTTCGATGATATATCGGAACTCGGCCAACAACGCCTCGCTTAAAATTGCTGCAGTGAAAAAAAAAAATGTAACCAAATAAAAACGAAAGAAAGATACAAAACTTAAGCAACCCGCAGTCGCGTGGGTCGTTTGCCGCCTGATGGGCCGCTCCGGTTCCGGGGTCGAACAGCTGCCGAAAAGGTGTGCGCGTGTGTGCAAACATTAACCCCACGAAAAAGGAGCGAACCAGGCGACGATGATATGCCAATCGCGTCAAGCTGCGCCTCGCAAACATTGGCGTTGCCTTTTTTTGTATATAAATGTTTCAAAGTTTACATTTTTTTTATCGCGCGCTCCCGCTGTCCCGTCGCTGCTGATCATAACCATCGTGATCGTTTAGCACCGGGCTTCCTATGGACGAGTTCTTTGCACCGGGCTGATAACGATGTGACAAGGTGTACCACCGTCCGCATAACAAACAACGTAACCGTCTGCCGGCAGGCGCATCAACGCGACCCACATCCATCCATCCATCCACCATCGTCAGTTTTTTTATATGTGCACAGACCATTTTTTTACACAACTTTTAACGCATTTTGCTTCACTTCTCGATCGCTTTCTTCGTCTATTTATATTTACTAAAGGGAGAAATAAATATACTACTAGAGCCATGTCTTGTCCCGCATACCAGCAACATGATATCAGACGAAACAAAACTAAAAACACGAACCGCCCTCAACAAGCACTGCCGACACCTTTCCAGACTTGCGGCCGCCCCACAACGCTAGAGGAAAATGACAAACTATCTACATCGGGTAGGGAGGGAGCGTTTTTATTTATATTTACCCCATATACCCGACGGATAGCATCAGAAACTTATTCTAGCGCATCAGCACACTTTCACTCTAACGGGCCGCTGTTTTTGCGAGCACATTTAGAGGCGATCTATTTTTGGGGACACGTTTATGATACATGAGCACTAATAAGGCAGGAAAGGCTTCCGAGAAAGGGTCCATCAACGCGTTTCCCGCCCCAGAACATCGTTTGGAGAGATTTTAATTAATGCGTGACTGCTTCAGCGGGATGAATAGTGCTAAAAATAGCAATGAAGGGGGTGCAGCATTCAACACCACGCCAGTTTTGGCCCCATAAATGCTTTGTTGCTTTGTATATCTGCTACATAATGAGGTACAGATACAGAATATTGTTTATACATGTTTTTATAACCGTTCTGGACATTTCGGCATATAAAAGTTTTTTTTCTAGTTACAAAGACGTATAAATGATGCAGTTCAGAGAAGAAAACGTAGGTAACCATATAAGCACAGTTATCATTTTCTATACAACCCATAATTACCTACATAACATAGCATCTTCAAGAAACACTTTAGCATACCGATGGTCTCCCATTAGCGATCGCTCAACAAACGATCGTCCAAATATTTTCAACACCTTGCCAACCAAAAGCGCGAACAAGGGGCCAAGTTTTTGTATGCCAGCTCTGGCAAAATGCTAACAGATGCCACCGCACCTAAAGCCCAACAATGCAAACCGAAATGACACATGCTGGCCATGTTTCGCCAAAACGATCGCGCAGCATTCATTTCCGCGTGCCGTGCTGCTGTTGAGTGATGGATTTCCTTTTCACCAAACGCAATCAACATAAGGATGCTGCCTCATTTCCAACCCGTCAGCATCAGCCCACTGCCAAAGACGGCCACCATATGCCGCGGTCGACTGTGTTTCGCTATTTGTGCTGCTGCACATCCCGAAGGGAACTCCTGAAGATAGCCGTCCCTTCCGAGCATCAAGATCAATCAATAGTATTTGCGGTTTTGCTTACGTGCGCTGTGCAGCTTTTCTTTTCTATGCGTCAAGCTCAATTTACTTTGCAAAGATCTTATCCTCTGCGAGCCTACATCTTCGGGATCGCTGGGATCGCCTCAGTTTGCCTGAGGAGGGAAGGCCACGAGGGAAGAATAAAGAAGATCAGTGAACCTCTGGCGCACGCCAGAAGGTGTCAGAGGTACGTCATTAGGGTTTTGAAATTTTCGTTCGTTTCCCTTTGCTTCATTTTCTTGTCCATCTGCTCCTACTGATGTACTGACGATCTAGGATTTCAGGACATTTGAGTACAACTGACGATTCTAGAGACATATTGTGGAAATGGGGTTTTCCATTTTTTATCCTACAAGAGAAAAAATAAAAAGTTCGCCCACTATATAGTTTATCAAAACTCTATGTTTGTCAAAATGGTTAAGTTATCAGACGATCCTAAGTGTAGGCGATCGATTGAAATCCTATATTAGCAACATTCAAACTAATCTCATTTGCAATTTAATACTTTATCCTTAGAATCACAATATCATCACGTACCAGAAGTCCTTCCGTAATAAAAAAGGATCCTCTTACTATTCTTTCCACTTTCCCAAAACTGTCGGCGTTGGGCTCAAACAACATACCGAAAAGCCGGCTCGAACGTAAAGAAGCAGCCGCACGCGTACACGACATGTCGAGCCGAACGCCTTCAGGAGATGATGCAGCTCAAGAAACATCGACGAAACTGCACATATGCTGTGTTCCGAATTTCCTACAACCGTACCGCTGCGGATGCTGATCTTCCGATCTATGCTAAACCATGGGGCACGCACAACAGGAAGAAAAGAGGCTGCGAAACGCAATGAAAAAACATAAAGAACGTAGCAGCAACGTGCTCAATATGCCGCCGACAAAGCTGTGAACTCGAGTCCCTAGCGCAGCTACCGAAAAAGCCGGCGACGGATGAATGTCGGCTTTGGTCTTTCCTCCTTTCCGGCGTTTGCCTCTCCCTCGTTCGTTTTCGTTCGGCGGTGAAAACCGTGGCGAATTGCATTATGCTTTCCCGAGAGTAAACAGAAACCGCGCGGGCCTGAACGAGGCAACGAAGGACCGGCCGCAAACAGACACACCAGCTGGAGGCACAAGCTTCCGCCGGTACGCGTGCCATCGGTTATGCTTGAATCAGTTTCCATATGCTGCACCGTCGAGTGAAGAGTCTTCCGCGTGTCGCTTACGCACGACAGTTTTGGGTCAGCGCACTCGAAGGGCACTCTTTTCGGGTGGGGAATCATTTGAAGGGCATGGTAGAACAATGCAGAAGAGTACGCAGAAAGCCCACCCAACGATCGAATTTCCCCCGTTTGGGATATGTGTTCGCTGCACAATGAATATCACGGTCACGTTCGACAGAACGCGCTGGTGACACGCGTAGAGAACGGAGCTGAATTTAGGCGCTGCCTAAAACCCCGGAACGAAACTTCCGGACCCACGTGCCACCTAGCACTGTTTCCACCATCCAAAAAGGCCACACCATTCGTTGACCTTTGTCTCTAGTACATATACTCTCCACAGAACCCCAAACCAAACCTCAGGCACGCTTCAGTGCGGCTTAACAAGGTTCCATATTCAAGTGCGACGAAATGGAACACCGTACTGTTCCCGCTTCCGTTTGGATGTTGCCGGTAGAAAGGAAACTCTAACATCATCATCACCAGCAGCATCGACCATTCGCGGTGTGCGTGCGTCGGTCGCATTCCATTATGCCTCTCCATTGTTGGTTCCTCAAGTGCAATTAACCATTCATAAACGTTCATTCATTCGCGATCAACCCAACCGCAGATAGGCGCGCATCGGAGCGCAGTGACGCGACACGCTTTTCCGATGTTCTGGATGTTCCGCCCCACGGACCCGGGTACTACACTGTTGACCGAGCAATTACGCAAGCACGTGTTCTTGGTAAACATCGCACTTGCAACGCGACTCACTAAATTACACCCTTCCGGTAGGGCGTGTGTACTTCAAGGCACGCACCGTCACAAGGTTTCGGCAACACTTGGCACCGGGCTCTAGTGTTTGCTGATACGTTATGACCCACCGGAAGAGTCCGACAGACCAATGCGCGAATCGTACCACCGCCATGGCACCGCGCACTTGCACTTGTAGTCTGATATCTTCAACAACAAAAAAGCGACACCCCATCCGTGCAAGAGTAAACGGTGGCGCGATGTTGTTTTACAACAAAGAAGCGAACCATAAATGCGCACGCGTTAAGGCAAGAGTTTGGAGGGTAGCATTAACGCGAGCGACCAACAAAAAAAAAAGTGCCATCATTGATAGCAGCAACATATAAAAAAAAAAGAACGGACACATCAGGCGACCGTCACCCAGCTTAGCCAGCAGATGTTGCGCTAACAACCAGGAACGCGCGGCGTGTGGTGATGATTCGCTTTTTTTATGCTTTGCACCTCCAACAAAGCGAATTCCGCATGGGGTAATAAATGCAGCCGGCTGCTTCTGGTCGGACGATGGAATGCTTTGCATTACGCACTCGGGTGAAACGGTACTATAATAGTGTGTTATGATCATTCCGGTAGAAAATAAGTTCCTCCTTCCAGGGTTAATAAGGAAACAGTTTCAAAAAAAACGCCTTGTAGCTTTACACTCTTTGAAGTTAGATTGAATGGCTGAAATGACGGATGAACACGTTTCTTCAACTGTAAAAACTCATTAAAATGCTTCTCCTGTCAACTTTAACTTGCAGCATACGATCGTCATTTTTGTTGCCTTCGTACCAGTGAGAGGATTGTTTGGTGCAGATGCAAAATGTTTGCACGGCTTAAACAGCACGGCTAAAATCAGCCACATTAACAGCTGCTACTGTCCCCATGAAGTAACGCAGATCGCTGAACCCAAACCATCCTGTGTCTGTTGGTACACGGTTCGTTCTACACCTTCCTCCACGGTGTACGACGCTCCATGACCTTGAACAATCCGGGGACAAAGAAAACTCTCCCCAGCGAGGAAAGTGCAATAGCACGGAAAACATACACACCAACCCAAGAGAGCAAACAAGAAACCAAAAAAAAATCGCGTGAAAACAGACGCTGCACTTGCCTGGCTGTGATGGATTGGATGGTGAACAGTGTACAGAAAGTCGCCGTGCGTTTTGTGCGCATCTTGTAGCCCACCCAGCCAAAAAGCAGGGGGTCTGGCTGAGTTTTTTTTTTTTGCGATCGGCCAGACGCTCCGTTGGTAAACCGTGCTACCAAATACAACAAAAAATCCTTAGTAACCTTAAAATAAACAACTGCTTTGCCTCTGGCAAGATGGCCTCCCCAAGCGCAGGCTCGTCTAGCGAGCAATGCTGGAATTCACGAAACAGTCCTCCCTGTTTTTCCCTTTTGCCTAATGTTTCGTTTTCTAAATTCATCCAGCATATAGCTTCAGCAACTTTAAAAAACACACGCACACCGAATGACTTAGTCACGGTCAAACCATACCAAAAATCGCGCGATCACACAGAGAAACGCGCTCCACTAATCGCGCGATGTTCGAATGTAAAATTAGATTTTTCGCTCAGTTTGATTGGAATTCCATACGATCGATAGGGAAAACCGTGTGGCATGCGTGATACACTCCCAAAGGGGGGAAAACTGTTTACAAATGAATTCCGAAGCGCGGCTGAGAAGCGGCACTGATTGAGATTTCTATCGGAAGCGGTGCGGATGTGATATATGAACGGCGATTTACATTCGGTCAATGATATTGATGATCTAAAGCATTTGCTTGGGTGGAGCATAGATGCCGAATTTAGAATGCTATAGCTTGATGAGAGAACCGAAATGGAAGTCACATCGACAGTTATGTTAGGGAAAGGAAAAGAAAAACACATTTCAAGATCATGGATCATTGGCCCTTCGCAATCATTCATCAAGCTATAAGCGTATCTGCAACCTTCTCGTTGGTTTAGAAAGAAAGAAATTCCAACCTCCAGCGCAAGTATGCGACTCATTTTCCCTACCAGGACCCTTTGGTCCTGCCCTAATCCGAACAAAATACTGGGGTGTGAAAAATAACACCGCTTACACAGTCATCCTTCGCTGGAAATGGTAAATGCAACGTCCTTTCCCCAGAATAACACCACGACCAGACGGTTTGGAATACTCATTTCCAATTCAAAACTGTCCTCATCATCTTCGAGGGGTCATTTGCGGCACTTAGGATGTGTGTCTGCCATCTGCAGGACGCAACAGTAGCAGAATGACTGCCTTCATGAATAACAGACATGCTTTCCTCGCATGCTTGCTGTCCAAACATAAACATCCTCCAAATCGGTACTCCGCCCAATGTAATGACCTTCCGGAAAGGCAACACTGCAACACACATACACCGCTCTAGCTATTCCCGCTAAAAAGAAATGCGAAAAGAAAGAATCGTATTAAACTGTAACGAACCACAATCAGCTCACAGCTATAGCATGTTGCTTCTTATCCCATTCCTCGGTATAATATCGTCAACCAAGACTTAAACAATGTGGTTCTTTCTGTGTGTTGCTGTTGTGCGCGCACATGCTTTCTTCATGCCGTACAATCATTCCATTTTCGCCAGCTGATAATATTTTTATCGGTTCGTCCGATTTAGTGTCCGGCGATTGTCCGGCGACACGTTATCAGAATCATTCACACACAACAGGCGCGCGAACCATATGCAAAGCCCTTTCCGAAGGCATGGCGTGTAAAAAAGAAACGCAAAAAGGGAACAGCTGAACGATCATCAGGCATCAGAAACCTTCTTGCCGATCCCGTGCTGCGTGCCTGCATATGTGCATCGAATCTCCCCCGAGCACTGTTGGGTGTAGAGCAGCAAGGATCGGTTTTCTTGGTACACTCAACGCCTTTTTTGACCTGCTTGTGATTGCCACAAGCACAGCACGATGGTTGTAAGGTTGTTTTTGTGTTGTTTCCATGTCCTTGTTGTAAACTGGTAGAAAGTGGTATCCGCACAGATGATGATAATTATTCACTGGAATCGAGTGCCCAAGAGCAGATGTCAACTAGGGTGCTTTTGGCTTTTGTTTTAAGGACTCGTTCCTGCCCGGTCCGAGAATATTGGGAGAACATTTGATTTTCTTCTAGATTTCTATCACCTGTTTGTTTTTATTTTTAATGCAGTGCTAAACACCAGTGGATAGTAAAACATCTTTGATGTCTAATAAGAAACTGTATTCTTCGAAGCAAAATCCGTTAAATAGTTTAAACTAAGTTAAAAATAAACTGATCTCGGATTGAATCCCATTGCATGTCTCAAGAGAGATTAGAAGCACTACTCGATGTCTTGTTAGGCTCGAGGATAAATCAGGGCATAAACCAATACCCAAAGCCAAGAGTAAATTAATTTTAAAACTTTTTTGAAATTCTTCCCAACAATGAAAAAAAACCTAACAAGTATCTGTCCACATACTGAAGCATTTGTAGAGAAATTCAAACACACATGTTTACTTTAATTTTCACTCTTACTCGCTATCGGTCGAATCCATCCATCCTCGAATGCCGTCACAGTTGAAATCCAAACGAAACAGTTGGAAAATTGATTTTAGTCCGACAGATAGCCCACAGACTGGTCTCGAAACTCTAGCCAGGGAGCTTGTGTGCTTGCCTGCTGCTGTCCTTCATTTTTCCGATCCCGGTCTCGATCATGCGCTCCCATAGGCGCACACACAGGTAAACCCCCTGAAGCACTGTTTTGCTGCCTTGTTCTGCTTGTCGATCGATTGCTTTTCACCCTCCTTCTGAAGACAGCTGATCGAGCTGAAGCGATCCCCCTACTGGCGGAACGGAATCGACATTCAAAACGTACCAACCGATAGTACCGACCGACCTCCGATACCTCCGGGATTTCTTTACTGGCTGACAGACGCTGGCAAAAAGGGCAGCGAATGTTTCTCATGGCTGCTAAGGTACGTAATCGCAGAACGAAAAACGCTGATGGCGTGTACGGACAGCGGTGTTCTCCCACATGCCGGGCGTCCATTCGTTACGGGAAGCCTTTGTGTATGGGTACGCTAAACGAAGCCTATTGTTTCTAACGATGTCACACTGAATACGATTCCAATCAGTCGGACCTGCTCCGTGTGAGTCCCAGTAGCAGACACCCGGTGGACACGGTTTCTCAGCGGTTATGAGGCGTGCATAATAGTGCTTCACCATTGCAGCTATGCTCCGCTCACTGTGAGACTGCGGGTGGGCCACAGGTGACAAACATTCGAACAGAACCTGTCCCAATGTTCCATGCGGGAGAGTGCGCCGCGAAACTTAGTCTCTGCTTAATTATAACCGCACAACAACGGAAGCATGCAAAACAGTAATCGCATCCTCTGCCGGACGGACCCCGGCAATCATTTCCACCGGATGGAAGCACTTTCGTTCCGATGAAATGGGAGAAATTTCGCCAGTTCCTTTGCGCAAGGTGTAAGCGATTAATATTCGTATGTTTCGGGTACGCTCATTTACCCGTTCGCAAGCGGTCCCAATTTCCGTCAGCGACAGCGAAATACACTTGCCACGATGAAATGCGGTTCACGCGAAGGTGAAGCGTTCCCTTTTTTCGGTGGATCGGTCTATCTTTCGTGCAGCTGCGTGCAAAGGAAGGACAAAAAGAACCGTTCCACCGTTGCTTTAGATTTCTTTTCTTCCGCTTCCTTATCCTTGCAGGCGTTCGCTAGGTGATGATTCTCAATTTCCCCCTACTTCCAGCAGCGAGCAGATTGAGTCTTCAATTCCATTAATGCTTCACTTCCTCATACTGTGTGAGTCGGGGAAGAACCGAACCGAACAACCTGCCGACAGGTGTAGTATGCTCATGCGACGTGTCTCTAAAACGAAGGAAAAAGGATTTCGACCCCTCGAAGGAATCGACCGCTTTACAGACTTATAGCGAAGCCAACGTGAACTGTCTTAGAAAACGGTGGCAATTGCGTTGGCAACCACCGTGAGAATCAGCCGGTCCTGCTGTCCCTCCTGCGCTTTCTTCCGGGCGCATTGTTTACATCGTCATACATTCGCTTCCGCCCTTTTTGTCCTTCCTTGCTGAAGTAACGCTCCCGCCCATCCGATTGTGGTTATGTAAATTTGCAGTTCATATCAGAGTATCGCATTCTACTTACATGAACCGCTGTTAGTTTGGCCCATGTTACTATGCGGGACGCATTTGCCGTGTCCTGTCCGGCGGGTGTGTATGCTTAACTGGAGGTTCTTCACTAATTCTCTCGCACTTCGTGTTCCCAGCTTCTTGCTGCTGGGCTCCAAAAACCTAGTAAGATGCACTCCACTTTCTGGCACACGCGTGCGGCAAAGGTGTCATCGGTTCTGCACCATACTACACTAGCGAATATCAGACGGGCTTCGACGCCTTCCGCTTACACTCCACCTGACTAACATCGTTCAACTATTCCAACGTTGCTAAGCCCTAATTCTAACCTATATAACTAGATAACTATGTTGCAATTTGTGTATATTTTGTACAATGTATTGCCACATTTGCCGACCCGGAACGGATTTCGCACTAGGAACTGTAACTATGTGTGTGTGTGACTGTTTTTTATAATACAATCATGTTGTCTCTTCTTCACCCGCAGGTAAAAGTCAATAAAGTTCTACCGCACACATCCTTGTCCTGTTTCGCTGGAATGTCCTGGAAAATGGGATTCCGCACCACATGCGCACAATTATACCCTCCGTACTACGTGATTCAGTAACAGTGCAATATTAGGATTCCGTTAGTTTCGGCTGTGATTAATATTATTAAAACCCCCGGATGCCTAATCAGCTTACAACCGATCACATGTTGATAAAGGCCATATTCTGTACATTCACTTCTCTGTAATTTGGTTTAAAAGTTTGGATAGTACATTATTGAAGCATCTCATTAAGAAATTGTTTTATTATACTTCAAGTTACTTCACAAACACCATTTGCATGCATAAAATTAGCCTATTTCATTGTTTTATATTCAAAATCACATTTAGATTCAAGATTTCCAATCAGGAACAGCAATTCAGCAAATCAGCTGAGAAATAGCATCGCATACAAAATAACATCGAACGCAGCGCCTACTGTCAAACTGACATTGACATGTTTGTTTGCAGACTGTTGTTGAATAACACGATACACCATGCTGAAGGTAAACCCGGCATCAAAAACCTTACAAAATAGGGTAAATTACCCATATTCCGTTGCTACTTCTCCCCCCTTTAGTGGCTCAACTTTACCCGCACCTTAGTGCCCCTGGTGCCGCGACCGATCCACACCGTCCGATGGTATTCCGAAGCGGGTTCATCTACCACCCAACCAGCCGTCGAACAGCCTGTTCCCGTCGGTGTGCCGGATAAATTGTACAGCCGGGTAGAGCTACAGATGAAAGGCATCGACCCGGAAGTGATGAAAAGTTATGCATTGTACGCTAAAACAGCAGCAGAACATTTGAACATAGAAGTTGGTAAACAGTACGTATTCTGCACTGAATTCACGGTTCGAACCCTTGTGTAACATAATTTGCTTCCCATTCCAGCTGGGTACTACGGAAAGCGGTAAAGGATCGTTTGACGCTACTGAAATCGGTGCACATCTACAAGAAACATCGAGTGCAGTACGAGGTTCGAAACTACTATCGATTTATGCACTTTCACAAGCTTACCGGATCGACGCTCGACACGTTCCTGGAGTACATTGAACGCAACCTGCCGGAGGGAATTGCGTTGAAAGTGACGAAAGTGGAGCTACAGCAACTGCCAGAACATTTACGGAAGTAACAGAATGGTTGAAAATTAGTTATTAAAGCTGTGCATTGCCTAGTAAGACAAATTGTTTTTTATTTGGTAAAATTCGAACGAGTCGAACGATGCTGAAAACATCGCATTGTTGTGGGATATTTTTCGCTCCGCTGCAAGGCAATTATAGCAAACTAGAAGTTGCTATGGAAATGTCAAAAATTTTCAATGAACGCTTCAATCGATGCAGCTTTTGTTTGTTTGTTATCCGGCATTGAACCACCAGCCGCAGATATCACAAAAAAGCCAATTAAAACTGTAAGTATTGTATTGGTTAACCTTGCAAAATGCTAATTTATCTTCCAATGTGTTGTTTTCAGCGAAAATCATGGTTCGTCCCGGGCTAATGCGTGGCGGTGGCCGTGGTGGAATGGGAATGGGTATGCGTGGTCGTGGTGCACCGTACATGAACAAGAAAACCTTCCTGCCCCGCCATCCCTTCGACCTAACGCTCGCGGAAATGGCTTTCCCCCGAGTGCATCCCGCTCCAGACGATTCAGCACTGACCAATGCACTTTTGAAGCGAAGCCAAGATCTCACCCCAACCGCGGCAGAGCAAACCGCAATCTCGAACCTCGTCGCCAAGGTCCAAGGTGTGCTGGACAATATCGTGATTGCGCCCGGTGACTTTACCAAGTGCCAGCTGGAAGAGGTACGCCAAGTAGGATCGTACAAGAAGGGCACGATGATGGCTGGCAATAATGTTGCCGATATCGTAATCATCTTAAAATCGCTCCCTACAAAGGACTGCGCCGAAGCACTCGGCAAAAAAGTGGAGGAAGATCTGCAAAAGTCAATGAAAACGGAAGTCGTTCCGAAAGCGGAAGCTCTATCACTGACCTACAGTGAGAAGGGGTTCGAAATAATGAACTCGCTTGCCAAGGTACGCTGTCTGATCGCAACGCTGCCGCAAAACATGCGCAAACTAGAGACGGAGAAGCATCTCGATTTCAAAATCATCCAAAGCCACCTGGCCGCCATCCGACACACGCGCTGGTTCGAGGAAAATGCACACCATTCTACGATAAAGGTGCTTATACGCATCCTGAAGGATCTGGCCCGTCGTTTCGATGGGTTTAAGCCGTTAAATCCATGGATTTGCGATCTGCTCGCACATTCCGTCATCATGAACAATCCGAGCCGACAGGCACTGCCCGTGAACGTTGCGTTTCGGCGCGTGTTTCAGCTGCTCGCTTCTGGGCTGTTCGTGCCCGGATCGGCTGGTATTACGGATCCGTGCGAAGTGGGTCACTTCCGGGTGCACACGTCGATGACGTTGGTCCAGCAGGACGAATGTTGCATGACGGCACAGACGCTGGTGCGTGTGTTAGCCCACGGTGGATACAAGCACATCCTCGGCTTTGTAGAGAATACGACCGTTGCGAAGGAAATGTCCGTGTGGGATGGGGTCGTAGTTTCACCGCTGGAACCGGCGTACGAAAAGCCATCGGAAAAGAAGGACGGCGAAGAGGACGACATGGAGTGTGTCGAGGGCGAAACCATCAACGAAGAGCCGACGGAGTGAGTGAACTCCCAATGGCCTTTGGTGAATGGCATTTAACATTATCGGGTTACACTTGGGATTTTTAATTATATGACTTTAGCATAGACGTTACATAAACTCACATAACGATGTAATTTAACAAAATGCAATAGCTGCACGTATGCTATCTACTCCCTTGCAAGATTTACTCACTAGAATGAAATAAAAGAAACTACTTGAATTTACCCTTCCTTTGAGCAACTACCGCTATAACCGATCTACTACTACCTCTAGCAGGGCCGATATGTACGCTCCGAAACGCTGCTAATACTGTGCTTTTGCTGCCCCACGTCTACAGGCACGGATTTTCCTTGGCGCTAAAATGGGCACAGTTTACGCGCGCGTTGTGTGACTTCGGTACAGCCATGCGGAAAATGCGGCCCTGAGGATAGCAAACGCACAGTTTGTACTGGCTGGACGATCCTGTCCGTGCGCCATGCTCGCTCTTTACCACGGGCAGATTGTTCACGTTAACCCACACCCCGTTCCCGCCCATCAGCATGGTGCTACCGTTGTCCGACTTCAGATAGATGTTCTGATCCGCAGACCACAGCAGCTCTTTCGCCTCCATTCGAATGCCCTCGGTGCCCTTTAGCGTAAGCTTGTTTCGCGTCTGCAGCTTTAACGTATCGTTAATGGGCGATGCAATGCGGCCACTGTTGATGAGATGGGCCTGCAGGATCATCGCTCCCTGGGGCATGTTGTAGTGAGGTCGGGACGTTCCGAACACCTGCCTGCCCGTGGCCGGATCCTTCACGTCGAAATGGTTTATACCCTTCAGAAAGCTGCCCGCCCTGGTGAGCTGGATTTTGTTGTGCGAATGTCCATTCCGATTGACCAGATTGATCGACACATCGCCATCGTCCCCGGCAATCTCCAGCGGCTCATCGTAGAAACTTTCCAACAGACCGTCCTGCTTGTACACACGGTCGAAATCAATGTTGCCGTAAAACTTTATCGCGTCCGCGTCCTGTAGCAGCTCGATGTTTTCCATGCCGCGATAGATCCGCAAAATAGCCGTTATGGAAAGCGTGAGGCAAAGATTACCCAGCGCCAAGCAGAACAGCAGCACCAGCACGATCCAGAACGCGAAGGAGCTTTTCTCATTGTACGCGTGACACTTGGAGAGATCGTACTTTTGTTCCATTTGTCGCATGTTCTGCAAGGAAAAGGAATTTTAAAATTTGAACAACGCACATGCTACTCACACCCGAACACTCCCGCACGTACTCCCATTGAAGTGTTGCAGGAATCGCAAACGGCCGGGAGGAATTTTCCGACTTTCGATTTCCGTGAAAAATTCGCTGTACGAGCAGGTGAAAATTTTTGACAATCGAACACATACACACACGCACACGGAGCAGGCGTTGCAATGTTTTCCCGTTGTTTGTTTTTTTTGTTACTGCTATCGAGAATAACAAATGAGAAAATTCTTCACTACCCGCGAGTTGCTCTCATTCTCACCAGGTGAGATGCTATAAAATATGAGTAGCTGAAGGGATTTTTATGGGTTGATAAACTTTACCGTAAACAAAATGGTGTTTTAAAAGATTATTTGACTAGGAATAATAATGTTAGGCTAGTTTTAGAACAAGATGCATTTTGAAATAATTCTGATTGTTTTAGAAAGATTAATTTTAATAAATAAAAGCCGCTCTGCCACATTTCGCTGAATGACACATTTCGCTCGCTTGTGATTTCGCTTCAGCCGGGCGAACTAGCTGTCAATGCCGGTGAGCAAGCTGTTTTGCCAAGTTTGTTTCATCCGCACTGAATCCATTTTCTGAAAACATTCTCCTGCGTGTGGGGCATCGAATAAAACTGTGTACGCGAGATGGCTTCGGAACGGTATAGTTTTTCGCTGACCACCTTCAGGTAAGTCGCGATCATGCTTCGCGCGAAGACATTTCTACTAACGAAAAAGGGTCGCTCGTTTCGTACGCAGCCCATCGGGAAAGCTGGTCCAGATCGAGTATGCCCTGGCAGCGGTAGCGGCTGGAGCCCCATCGGTCGGTATTAAGGCAGTGAACGGAGTCGTGATTGCTACGGAAAACAAGCAGAAGTCAATCCTGTACGATGAGCACAGCGTGCACAAGGTCGAGATGGTGACGAACCATATCGGCATGATTTACTCCGGCATGGGACCCGACTATCGGCTGCTGGTAAAGCAGGCCCGGAAGTTGGCCCAGAACTACTACCTCACGTACCGGGAACCGATTCCGACGTCGCAGTTGGTGCAAAAGGTTGCCACGGTGATGCAGGAGTACACGCAATCGGGGTGAGTAGGCAATGTGCTTGCTTGATAGTGCAAACTTCCGGATGTCGACTGACGAGCTGGTTTTTCTTTTAACATTCCTCTTTCCCAACAGTGGCGTGCGACCGTTCGGAGTGTCGTTGCTGATCTGCGGTTGGGATGACGGTCGCCCGTATCTGTTCCAGTGCGATCCGTCCGGTGCCTACTTTGCGTGGAAGGCCACGGCGATGGGCAAAAACGCAAACAATGGCAAAACGTTCCTCGAGAAGCGGTACAGTGAAGATCTCGAGCTGGACGATGCGGTGCACACGGCCATCTTAACGCTTAAGGAAGGTTTCGAGGGACAGATGAACGCGGACAACATCGAGGTGGGCATTTGTGACGCGAACGGTTTCCGCCGACTGGACCCATCCGATGTTCAGGATTATCTGGCCAATATTCCATAAGCTGCTGTCTTTGCTTGCAAGACCTGGAAACAAGCCGGCAGGTGGCGGCATTTTCATTATAAGCGTGTGTCCATGAGCGGAGGTTTTTCTTTTTCGGTAAAATAGAGTTACTGTGGGATGATACTTTGGAATAAAAACACTGTTCTTCTTCATGCGAATGGAGCCCAATCTAGCCCGACTGGCAATCAAAAACGGGATTAACTGCTGTTGTGTGGAGGTTAAATGAAGGTTTATTGAAAAGCTTCCCTTTAAGTTACATTCTACATCAATCGAGGGGGTTTTATCTCTAGCGTAAAATACGATCAATCGTCTTTCTTGTCGCCATCGTCATGTTTGGCGGCTGCTGCGCCACCCTTCTTGCGCTTCTTGGACGCCGGAGTAGATACTGGTGGCGTAGCTGGTGCTACCGCGGCCGGTGCTTTTTCCGGTTCAATCTCACCTGGTTCCGGCTGTGCGACAGATGGGACCGCCGTCGGTGGCGTTACCGTAGCCGTTGCTGTGACCATTGTGGGGGTCGGTGGTGGTGCACCGGGTGCTGGAGGCATTCCGCCGGGCGGACCAGCACCACCGGCTGTCGGAGGTGGTGGTCCGTAGCCGTGATGTGCTTCCGGATGCGGATGCACCTCCCCGTAGTGTCCCATCGGTCCGGGAGGTCCACCGGGTGGACGAACCGCTCCCGTGACGTAGCTTCCTGGCGGTGGTGGCGGAGGTGCATACTGCTGATGGTACGGATAGTGTCCGTACTGACCATACGGTTGCGGATGACCTCCGTACGACGACAGATAGTACGGTGCACGAGGGGAACCGGCGTGCGGATAGCCGGGGAATGTCGGTCCGTGTGCTGGCATGCCCGGGTGTGGCTGCATGTGCGGTGGCATGTGATGGGGCGGAGGATGGGGTGGCTGATGATGCGGCACGGTTACGTTCGGTGGTGGGACCTGTGCTTCCGGTGTGTGCGATGGTGGTGGTGGTGTCGGTACAATCGGTGCTTGATGTGGAGCTGAGCCGGACGCTGCGGAGGTTACTGGGGCACCATGAGGAGGGTAAGCTCCATGAACGACCGCGTGGTGTGCTGCCGGTGGCTGCGATGGCTGCTGGGCAGGACCAGTATGGTGCACGGTTGATGAAGGCGGAACTTCTGCTTTCGGTTCTGCTGCTGCTGCTGCTGGCGGCGTAGAAACAGCAGGCGGCGTTGCTGGAATTGTTCCCTGTGCAGGGGCAGGAGGAGCGCCGGGAGGTACCACCGAAGCCGGTACTTGCTGATCAGGAGCTGGTGCAACATTCGGTGCCGGTGAAGCAACGGGCTCTTTGGCCACTTCCGGAGATGCTTTCGACACTGTGGCGGACGCTTTTTCATCCTTCGCTTCCGGTTTAGCGTCGTCTGTAGTATCCATCTTCTCAACCGGTGGCTGTGCAGGTGCACCGGCTGCAGAATCCTGTGATCCTTGAGATTCATCTGAGACCGCACCTGCCGGCGGTGACCGATCTCTGGGCGCTTCGGTTGATTCTGCATTTGCACCAGCTGGAGTGTCACTCTCCGTAGTGGTTTCGTTTGCTACGTTTGCTTGTTCTGGCGTCTGTTCCGACTCAGCTTTCGGTGGCCCAGTGGGAGGTTGTGTGGAAGCTGGGGCCGGAGCCGGTGCCGGTGGCTTCTGCGCTTCCTCGAGAGCCCGCAGACGGTCTCGCTTCATCATCTCGTACTGGCGGTCAACCATCTTCTGAAAGGTTTCTTCATCCACGGCCGGCTTGCAGTGCTTCTTCAGCTCGTCTTGAAATGTTTCGCTCGATTCAACAAACTTTCGCTTGCGTGTTTCAAACTTTTCCTCGATCAGCTGCAGCTCGTGCTGCAACTTCATCTGATGCATCGTCAGCGACTGTACTTGGCGCTTGAGAACGTGCATGCGCTGCGTAGTGACGACCGAACGAACATCCGGCACAACCGCGTCCGAGAAGATTTCATTGATCAGCCGATGGTTGCGAGAGAAACGAGCGTATGCTACGTGCTTAAACGAGTACCCATCGTCCGGGTCATCTTCGTCCTCGGCCGGCTGAATGTCAATTCGACGATCGGCTTGCGTGCCCTTAGAGCTCGACCGCGATGACGTCTCGTGACCATCGCCATCACCCGGCTTTACCTTGTTCCGTGCCGTCAGATAGGCCAGATAGGCCGGTGAGTTGTGGTACGCCTTCATGTTCTTCTCGTGTTCCGCCTTCTCCAGCTCATACTCCGCAATGTACTCCTCTTTTTCCGAGTCCGGCAACAGGCGCCACTGCTGCCCGATAATCTTTCCCACTTCCCACAGCTTCAGATCGGAATTGGACGCTTTGATCGAGTCCCACACCTTGCGCGAATAGCGCATGTACGGCATCAGTGGTTTCTCTGGCGGTTTCGGTGGCTTAATCATCTTCGATTCCGACGCAGCCGAAGCTTTGCCCATCTTCTGCGGATTGAACGCCGGATTACCATGCGGGTTGTGCATGAAGGGGCTCGAGTTGTCCTTCCGGTCAGCACCCGAGCCCGATGGACGTAATCGCTGCGGTGGCATCGACGGACCCGGTATGTTGTGTTTATAGTTGGCAGGGAGCGCCATCTTGAATTTCCGATTTCAATCAGCGTCGGCAAGCTCGAGGTTTCGAGGTGTTTTTATCTGAAAATGTGATTCACCACAAGCACAAATTAGTTAGAATTGGTTGAAGAGATATCAGTCATGGATGAAAACTATGTAATAGCACTCAAATGCTCCGATTTGCATGAAATAAATGCTTTCTTTCTTACCCCAAGCAACGCCAGACGCTAGTTTTGTTCTTCAGCAAAAATTTGACATATCGATGACAGACACGGAGTCAGACGTATGGTTAAGACGTTTGGACATGGGAAAGGGAACGGACAAACAAAATTTGAAAAAAAATTTTTTTTGGAAATGTATCTAAAAAATAAGATTTTAATAACGGACAATGTACATGAAGAATTATTACATATTCATTGACGGTATAGCCTAAATTAAACATCTGATATGATGAGAATGTTGTTTATTCTATCGCCATAGTGAGAAGCTCGGTGAAGGCGTCCATTATTAGGTGAGAATCTGTTTCCATGTCGCATGGGAGTTCGGTGAGTTTGAGCAAGAGAACGATGCTGAGAGAGATTCCCAGCTGCCAGCCTTATTAAAAGTAACAAATAAGCTGTTAAAATCGTTGGATTTTAAAAATGTATCGAGACCTGTGTGAGGAATAAAAAATCTGCAAATACCTTCATTATGGTAGTAGATAAATTTAGAAAAACTTATTGAGTTTCACCAATCAAATGGATATAGGTGCACCAAAACCCTAGTTCAGCCTAGAATCCAGACGAAAACAACTCCAAAAAGCTGCCGGTCCATCGCGTGCTCGCGCATTTCCGATTCTTGCTTCTTTGCGTCCTGGTCGAACCATCAATGAAAACAACAAGCTGGTGAGAAGAGAGAAGTGAAAAGAGATCGTCCCAGCGCTCGCAACGAGTGAAGCAGACAGCGATAGATGCGAACCGATGCGTACTCGCTTGCTCACGCGTATTGCTGTCAGATTCTGCCAGTTGAACACGTTCGTGTCAGCTTTTCTCCTGGCTGGCCGTTCTCGGCGTCGACGCTTACTCTCGCTCACACTTACTTCCAACGCTTGCTAGAGTACAGACGTGTTTGTTTCCGCGGCCCCTGGTGAAACCGATCTTGGAAAAAAGGATACCCAGTCGAAGGAAGAAAAGCATTTTCAGTGCTCTCGCGCGCCCCCGTACGAGTGAATGTGAGTGATGGTGAAATTACCGTTTATTTCTATATGGGCTGCAAATCAGAGTTCTAAAAGCAGCAGTTTGTGAAAAAAACCTCGTCGCACGCTAAAGCATAAATCAAACGAAAAAAAAACTAATGGTGGAAAGAATAATAACAATACCTGCAATCCACTAAATCTCCTTCCGATGCGGGCTTTGTGACAATTGTTCGCTTTTTGTCTGGTTCAGTGAGTGTGTGTGAATGAGTGAACGCGTAATTTCTTCCCCAAATTTATGTGC
Organism: Anopheles stephensi; assembly: GCF_013141755.1. NCBI lineage: Eukaryota > Metazoa > Arthropoda > Insecta > Diptera > Culicidae > Anopheles > Anopheles stephensi. The sequence continues at coordinate 80,070,953 of NC_050202.1, read as the reverse complement.
TTTCGATAGGTAGTCTAACGCCATGTCCACATACTCGATGGCGTACAGATCTGGACTTTGTGCTTCCATTTTATACAAACGGCCACTGCTGGGTGGTGCGTCGTGTTTCTTGCCGACGAATGGAGAATGAGCATGGGTAAAATTCCATTGCGTTCCCTCGTTATAGGGCCACTTCGGTCCCTTTTTTTTATCCCGAAGCCGGGAAGTTCTTGCAAGTAAAGGGACGCGCATTCGTCCCCGGTTGCCATTTGTCAATCGGTGTCGCCATTTGTCGTTCTTACTGTCTTCATTTTAGTGCGTATGTTGCTCTTCACATGTTGGCAATTTTGTGCCCTATTCCGTACACAGTATCCTGCGGCGCGACGAACTTGGTGTATCCTGTTGTGCACAAATGTATGGGTGCGTTTTTTGTTGTTTTCAAGTCTCTTTTGAAGCACAATTCTAGGCTTTAGTATGTTGTGTGAGTGTGTGTCTGTATGTACGCATTTGTCGGCAGCAGGGCCTCTTTGCTCAAGGATAATGATGGAGCGCTCCAAAATTGAAGCGAAAAAGCAGGCAATCGTAAGTCGTCCAAGTAGCCGGCGTCTGGATGCCAGCCGGAGAGCGTACGTTTGTTGAAGCATGGAAGTAACCCGAAACGCAGATATTCTTCGAGATCGAGATCCCGGAGACAAAGCAGACGAAGCGTAGGGCAAAAAAGCACACACAAGCTGTGCTCCAAACAAAAGAAAATGAGTAAAGAAACGAGTTTCGAAAAGAACGGCAAAAGGATACGATGGAGAACATCGAGCGAGAGGCAGATGAAGTATGCTGCTTAGGGTACGCGGTTGCATGGCGAAGACCATCACGCACCAGGAACACAGGGAAGAATAAGAGCGAAAGCGTTGGAGAAGCAAAAAGTGAAAAAGTGTGTATGTATGCGTGCGTGTGTGTGTGTGTGTGAAGAAATATCATCGCAGTGTTCCCTCCGCGTGTACGGAAGCAAATGAAGAGAAGAAGAGCAGAAGAAGCCGCATTTGGTTCTTGTTTTTTTCTGTTCTGCTTATTCTATACCCCGTTTCCAGCGGTGGCTTTGATGGGGGATGAAAATTGTGATGCTCTCGAAGCAGCAGCAGCAGCAAGAGAAGGATGGTAGCATAACAAAAGCAGCCAAGCACTGAGCCCCCGAAGCCTTTCTGGTCGTGGTCGAACAGAAACAGCGCACAGAACTTCCCGACGAAAGGAAACGCGCTTTTTTGTTGTTTAATTCATGTGTGGTGCGATTCGCGTCTCTCGTGTGAAGCCTGTTTAGTTGCCCGTGTGGCTCGGTGTGTGTGTGTGTGCATGTGAATCGTGGAGATACTCTTTACTCGTTCTGCTTTTGTTCCGTCAATCCGCCTGGTTTATGTTTTTTTTCGTTTGGTGGAGAATCATTTTAACATCGCGCGCGAGCTAGCAGAAGTGAATCGAAGGAACGCGTTGTGCTAAGATGATGGCGAACAGTGGTGCTAATGGTGGTGGTAGTAGCCTTTTTACACACGCACACACACACATGCGCGCGCGCCCTCTTGCATACGCTACGCACGATCAAGAAGCCGCAGCTGCCTGCCTGCCTGTGAGAGAATCGAAGTCGCGATAGAAACCGCGCCGTGTTGTGTGAGAAGCGCGTTCGGTGTGTGAGAGCCACATTGAACGCATGTCCCCCCTTCCTTGTTCTGGTGTGTTCGTACCGAGCAAATACAAATGAAAAAAAAAAGAAACCAAAAATCGGCTGCTCCAAGCAGAGCAGAAGTTGCAGGATATAAGTGTGTTGTGGCCAACGACAGATGTGCTAGGGTTTCGTTGGTCCCTTCAGCTGCTGTCGTCGCCCTTGGCAAAAGTTTGTGTGTGTTTGTTTGTGTGAATGTGTGTGTGTGTGTGAGCGCTCTTTCTTCCCTGTTCGTCCGGTTCCTTGGTGTATCCTGTTTTTTTTGTAACCCTCACTATTCTACTAGCAAATGTGTTTGTGTGCGTGCCACAAATAGGGCTGCTAACTGTGAAAATATCCTGGAGGGAACGAGAGAGAGAAAGAGAGAGCACGAGAAAGAGCGAAACTGCATTATAATTGTACGAAGCAACGAAGCAGAGCAAGCGAGATAGGTAGAAAAGGGATAAGGATTCCAGAATGCGATTCAGAAGAAGCAAAAAGAAGAAAAAAACATGGAGCACAAGAAAGGACAGTGCCTTTAGGGTGTTTTTTTCCTCAGCTTTGCCGATCTAACTGAATGGGTGCCTTCCTCAGAAGCATTGCAATGTGCGAATGAAGCAAAGAAAGAAGTTGAATGGATGGAACCGCAACCGATGCATGCCAAACCAGTGGTAGTGTACCATCACCGAAAGTATCGTCCAGTAGTAAAAGATGGAATCGAACATGAAGGTGTACCGATGAAGCCGTGGGAAAGGATGTGTTACGCCATTAAACCAATGGTACAAGCTCACGATTGGCAGCCATTACGCTTGGTAAAATCCCGCATAAAGTAGTCATTGGAGATAAAATGTTCGTGCCAAAACACCAAGAGAAGCAAATAAGGGGTGGAAAAAAGAAAGCAAGAAAACCTTCGCGGGGTCTCCTTTAGCCGGTTTTGTCTGCTGCATTGCAACACAACCGTTCAAATATGCTGATGTTTTGCCGATTGTTGTGTTGGTGACTAGAATATGGATGCGAAACGCGTGGGAAGAAGGGCATATCCTTGGCGGCATGTTGTTTTCCTCGGTCGCCATGACACACACATACACCCTCTCTTTGGAGTCCTTTTTTGGAGAGCGAGCGAGCGATGAGAGCAGAGCAGAAGCGAAAATGGCGTTTTCGTTCTGACGTTTGTTGGTGTCGGTGGGAGCTTACTGGAAACTCCTGGAGCAAAATATCCTGCAGGATACGCTCGAAACCAGCAAAAAAAACTTGATTACTGCAACCGAAAAGTGTCCCTTGCAGTTGATTACTAGGAGTTTCAGGATTTGGTAAACAAGTCAAAATCATGTGCATTTTTTAAATAAACCTCTCTTCACTTTAATGATCTGCTGAGGTGAGCCCTTAATGCATTCTCCTGATCGCCTGGTGTAAGGTTACGGTTTTGTGGTAGTAACTTTGCCTGAACCAGAAAGTAAGGTTAGCGCCATCCCTGGGATACTCCAAGAGCGAACCGGATCCCGGGATGCCCAGATTCCGCTCATTCCTGCCAGGGATGTGTATGTGTTATATCTCGATGTCATTTTTGCATCCAAACCCCTCTAGTTCAGAACCCCAATCTTTTTGCGCTCCGGGGTTTGTTTTGTGTGTTGTCTCTTTTGTACGCGTATCTTTCCGCCGCTGCAGCGACATGCGATGCATGCGCGAAAGAGAAAGCTTAACACTAGCGCAACAACAACAAAAAATGCTCATCAAAGGGAAGTAACGCGCGAAGACGAGCGGTCGGAAGAGGTCCAGTGGAGGTTCAGAATTTTGCTGACGCAAAACAGTAAAAGCGGTGTGGAAGTTGGCATAGAAAAAAAAAAAAAAGACGCGGAGACGCTGGTTGCGAAAGAGCCCCTAGTAGAGCAGAAAGACGAAGCGGAAAAGATCGCTCGGTAGAAGGAACGATTAAAAATTGTATTCTCAAGTGCGCTGATTTTCTTCTTTTCGACGGGGAGTTGGTACTCTTTCCCGGCTTGGCTCCAGCGGAAGGCAGCACGAGTAAGTAGAACGGCGGACAATGCAGAAAGCGTCGTGGGAGTTCCTGGAATTTCTCTTACCGCACCCGTTGCCTGTGGCGAGTGGCTTTGCAACTACAAAACTCTCCACCCCGAAAGGCTATTCTCGCTGTTGGGTGGAAGAACTCTTTCCAAATTGCCACCGCTATTAGCGTAAGCGTTTGGGTTAGGCGCCACCATTGATGACCTTTTTTTAGAGTGCTCGCTTTCCATTGAAAAAAGCAACAAATGGTGTTCTTATGTAACTTCTTCTTTCGAAGGTAGTAAACCTGCTGCTGCTTGATTGGGAACGGAACTAAGCGCCACAATTGGCCAGGTCACTTTACCTTACAGCAATTAATTAATGACCTAGAACCGAAGTAGTACTACGCTAAAATGTGTTTACCAATGTGAAAATTCAAATGAAAAGTAGCAAACGGGAAAATTCGCAGCTAAATTGTGCTTGGAAATAACAAATCCACCCGAAATAAAACAACCAAGCGTAACGCGAAACACAAACAAAATAAGGGAAAACGTTGCAAATAATAAACAAACAACAAGACAATAAGACAGTTATTTATTTGAAGCATCGCTTGAATGCAATTCGGACGGAACCGGAAGTTGTACCTTTTGCCTGCCTGCCGCTGCAACACCCTCTAGGTGAGCTCGATGTTTGTTTTCTGGCAGAGCACATCGGAAGTTGATGCGTACCTTTCTGTGTCTTTGTGTGGCTGATCTTCATAATCATCATTAAAATAAACACATGTGAGGACCTATAAATAACGCAAAAATAAAGCGAACAGCATAAGGGCCCAACACAGCAAGAACAGAGCCAGCCCTTTTTTACGCCCTCTGTGTGTGCCTGTGTGTTGCGTGTTGGTTCGTTTTTGGTTTTGAATTCTGAAAATGGCGCAAATGGTTGCTGTTCTGCCGAGGGAGCTTGGAGACCCTCTCCTCTATCCCCAGACGCCCCGCGCCTAAAAATCTCAATATCCGTAGGGGGATGATGATTATGCTGGAATATATACGTACGGTTGGGATGAAGAGAAAGCCATTCGTTTGATGGTTAAATCTACACGCCAGTTAATACAAAGAGTGGGTTTAAGTGGGAAGCAGGGAAAAGGGGAAGAGTGTGTGCAACGAAGGGTCTTTTGCGAACGTCATCGATTTAACCAGATGCCGACACCGCAACGCAGTAATATTATGGGCCGATGATTAATGGGGTTAACTGAATCGTTTGCATGAACAAAAAGACGGAAACAGCCCGAACGCAGGGCTCCAATCGATGGCTGCTAGTGTGCTTTAGGGGTTCTAAAAGGGGAAAAAAGGGTTATGCTTTGATTGGGTGAATATGGTTCCTAGTTTACACGTTTATGTCTAATGAAATGTTTCAAAGTTTCTTAAATCGGCACTCTGGTCGAACCTTGATAAATGGCGTGACGGGTTTTAAAACTTGAGCCAGAATTTAAAGCATAATTCGCTGTTGATTCACTTTTTGTAGAATTTTCATCCAGCTATGATGTGTTTTAAAAGTCAAGCTAACCACTTAAACCCCACTTTGTTCAATCGCTCGGCTACTCCTCGACGAACTTCTTTCAACCGAAACGTTCTGATGAGTATGCTTCATAGCAAGCAAAAAAAAAAAGCAAAAGTATTATAAATTCGTCTCGCGACTCGCGTGTATAACAACACCCAAAGCCTCCCTGCTACTGCGCCACAAAGACCTCCGCAGCTCGGTGGAAAAAGTTAAATGCATATTATGCGAAAAAGAAACGGGCGCAGAATTTTAATTACAATGTTATTGTGTAGCGCCGGTGGCCGATTGAACGATTTCCGGCAATCCCGGCGGTGGCGAGTATGGAAGTGTGTATGCGCGGATTGTATGTTGAAGTGAGAACAACGCCGTTCCATTTGCGTGTTCTCGACCATTTAGTACTTGTAAAACACTTTCACTTACTGCAAAAAAAGCATGGGAAAAATAAAAACATAGCCCCGCACATGGGTAAGAAAGTGTTTCGACGTTTAAAAAACACTTATAAAACACCCTAAATCACACTTCCAACACAACCTTCCAGAATTGGCAACGGCTTGACAAAACGCTTAATGTTACCCTTTCTTTTTGCATCTTATTAGCATGCAACAACGGAGTTCCAAACTCACACTGCCCTTCTATAACGCTCATGGCGGTGTAACGGATATGGTGCAAGTGTTGCGTTAATTTTAGTTAGAACGTGATCTTAACGTACGGGCGTTCGGTTTTAGGAACGCTACAGTTGCAGTAAATTGCCTTATTTGTACATGCAATTAACCCCCGCCGCTAAATGGGACAAAAGGTTAAACGGGGTTCCGTTTAGTGAAGTTTAATAAATTGACTTTTTACACAAGAACATGGCCGGGGGTCTTTACCAGCCCTGAGTAGAAGAAACGTGCTTTTAACTTTATGGGGAGAAGGAGATTTTTTATTCGAAACTAGCGAAACTCGAAACTTCTGTTGAGTGATGATTGCTCACAAGCAACCGGCGAACAGTGTCGCCAGTTAGCGCGAATTAAAACTCAATGCATTTAATTTGTGTGTCGCATGGGGTCGATTAAAATTGAGCGTCACTGTAATAATCCATTCCGGCTTAATGCTACCGTATCGCGGACTCGCTTGCGTGCAGCCAAGAGAGGCAAGAGCATCATCTGTCATCTCCATCTGCCAGCCGACGTAAACAAAACCATGGCAACGCCACGGGCACACGCAACCGCGCGCATCTTTCCCGCGACGCGTCGCGTATCTGTATGCTTGCCGTGAGCATGTGTGTTTGTCGACTGGACTGTGGACTGTAGTCGGCGGCTCCGACTCCCATCGGTGCCCCCCCACCCCCTCCCCGCCTCTCCCTTTTACTGTTCCGCCCGGCTCGTCAGAGGGGGACTTGAACCTTCCCGCGGGGCCTTGTAGTTTGACACGCTCGAGGGACGCAACTTTTGCAGCTGGTCCAAGGTTATGGACGCACAAAGACACACACACACAGAGGGAGAAACACGTTCGTCCCCTTTCCCGATCGGTTCCCGCACGATCGTTCGTTGTTCCCGGGGTTGCTGTGCTGTACAATAAAGCGGACTGTATTCATTTGCGTCCATCATGTGCCACAGTTTTACGTTCAGAATCTTTCACAAATGTTGCCATCTTTTTTGTCTTGCGTTTTAATTATTTGCAAACAAAAAAACCAAAAAAAAAAAAACGCGCCCCGTTTGCTCCTCATACATAGGGGGAACGAACCCGATTCTGAACCCCTGTTTGGAAGTTTGGGAGTGATCAAAGTGGACGAAGAACGTGGTGCAAGAACAGTGTTTGGGTTTCACGCTACACAAAGAAACGGTAGGTGCACGAGGATCGTGTGGAGATCGCACACCAGGCAAACAATCGAATGTGCATCCAGCATACAAGTGGGTGTATGTGTGTGAGTGCGTTGTGTATGATGCGGGTCACGCTTTTACATGTGGGACGATTGTTGTTGCCGCTGTTGCCTGGAGCACACACACGCGTACGCGCTCATTGTTTATGTTTTCATGTGTGTTGCCCACTCGCAAACACGTTCTTTCTCTGTCCTGTGTGTGTGGTTGTGTGCTGTCTTATCTAAACTCTGGGAGCACTGCGATGAAAGAATCAAGCGTAAAGTGGGATGTTTTTTTTTTCTTTATTTGAAAGCATCGTACAGCTGGTTAGCGTCAAAAGTGACAGTTGCTCTATGGAAAGTGGCTGGAAGATGCTTTTAGAACACTTCTTCCTGTGAAGTAGGTGGTGGCTGTAAAAAGTTGATATATTCCACTTCAAAAAACTAATCCTTAAAATGTAAACGATGACCAGGTGAATTGCACCTGACACACCTTAAGATACTCGTTACATTATCTATTTTAATCGATTTTTCTTCCCAGAAAACATGGTTATTTCAATCGCCTGCAGGAGCAGGAGTTGGCAAAAAAAAAGAGCGAGAGGGCAGAGAAAGAAAGTTTTCCAATTCAAAAAAGTTACCAAACTCATCACCCGCGGTAAAGCAGTGGGTAATGGTCAAGGGCTTACACAAAATCCTACATTTACAATTTAATGCCGGATATCGTGTAAAAAATAAGCGTGAGGGAATTAAAACTTTGTTTCCTTTTTTGAATTTCCTTTTTTTTTCTTCCGGTTGTCGGCAGTGCGTTCGGCGATTGCTGTAAATATAATAAAATTTAAATTCTACCACGGTTGCAATCCCGTTTTACGATTGCAATCACTTTATTCGTGTGCTCTAGTGGTGCTCTAGTAAAATCCCCACTTTTCCTAACGAGAAGACAAGAAACGAAATGGAGAAATTTTCCTCTTCGTTTTCCCAAGAACGTAGCCAACTGCTGTTTGGGTTGGCGGCGGTGGAATAAGTGTCTCATTTTTAATATACACTGTTTTTTCTCTCTCCAAAGCTCACATTTTCGAGTGAGGCAAGTTTGGTCCCACCATCACCGAAGGACGAAGGAATGTGTGTGTGTGTGCGGTGTGGTTAATTTCGTTCGAATTATGTCTAATTGACGGGCGTCGGCTTACGGAACATCCCCGGTGGCCCTCCCGATCGGCCACCAACCTCGCACCTCGAGGTTGTTGAATATGCTTAGGAAGCATTTTTTTTGCCGGACTTTCGTTTGCACACCGCCAAAGGACGGTAGCCTATCAATGAAGACGAAGAGAACGGCAAGGACGACTAGGCAACAAAAAAAAAAGAGTGAAGAAAAACCTAAAGGTGTGTTGATGAAGTTTTGCTGTGGCCGGGGTCCGGCTTATTCAACTTTTAATGAGTACGGTACAGAATTAATTTGTACTATTCGGTATTTTTTGACAACTGGTATCTCCTCTCATGAGCAGGGCTTTTTTTGTTGTTTTCTGCCGTACGGTTGTGTAACCGGAATTTTTCATTAAACTTTGGTTTTCTTCTTCAAAGACCCAACCCCCGATCGGGTTGTGACGAGCGCCAGGGTTGACGATGCTGTAGGGCAACGTATTAAATTTGAATAATTATTTAACACTGGTTAATTTCGGAAGGATAAAGGCGGGATTTCTGCTTCGGGTTAAGGCCTTGGCCTTAGTAACACCCCGTCGTTTGATCAGCTATTGCGAATATTGCACACTTAAACAACAAAAAAATGGAACTTTTGTAACTGTGTTGATTTTTTTCGCGTTTTCGTTCGCGGAAAGCGTGCTGCGAGATTTAAAATGCAGATAGATCTGATAAGCAGCATAAAAGTGTCTGTGTGTTTTTTGCTTCCTTCATTGGTACTTGGTCCGTTACAGACTGACTGGTTCAGTTTTTATTGCCGGCCCTTTTTCGGTGGAAATGGCATCAATCCCCGCGATTCGATTGAGCATCGCATTCGAAGCATAGCGTGAGCATCGGAGGGAAAATAGCAATTTCCACCAGTGCTGGTCGATTATCGATCATATTACACCGATGCTCGGTCGGTTGTTTGTCTAAATGGGTGAATTTTATTTCCCAAGAAATTGTCTGCGCAGTTCCTAATGGTGGTTTTATCGGAACGGTTTCCATTACATTAAACTTTCAATGTTTGCTTTCGACGAGTTTATTATTGTGCCCAACGAAATGGTGCTATGCAGAGAATAATAAGGAAATCAAAAGAAAAAAATGCAAAACAAAAACATTAACACAATATATAAATGAGTAAAAAATTATAAAAAGTTTACGACAAACGATATAATAACACACAACGTTTAGAAACATGTCAAGCACATGAAAGGAAGACGAACAAGGAATTACGCCGGAGCGAGAGAAACCCAATGATACACGATAACGAGGAATATCCTGAGTATGCCAGCGAAAGGTGGGTAACTGCAGCGTTCAGATAAAAATCCGCTAGAGTAGAGACTGAGTATTGGCCGTGCATCATTAGTCAATAAGCAGTCAAGTACCTCATTACTAATAGGATTTAAGTAAAGGCCAATATAGTAACTCTTAAATCACACAAAAAAATGATAAAATTCTTATTGGAGTATACAAGAGATTTATTAATTTTCATTCCCAAAATGCCATAAAAATCCAGCAAAAAGTCCAGTAAAAGACTAAAAGTTAAACATTTGACATTGGAGCCCTTATGTAATTTTACCCCCTGCTGAAAACTGTCACTATCGTTTGTATTAACTTGCAAAGCAAAAAAAGAAAAGGAACCAATAAAAGGATGCTTTTTGTTTGCTATCTGCCATCGTGCATAGCGCTTACAATTCATAAACCATTCTGTGTTCTTACTGTGCTTCCCCACTGTGCAGGGTGAAGCACGATTAACTCCCGTTTGCCCTTTTGCCTTGAAAAGGGGTCCGAAAAGTATACATAGAACCTACTTTTATACAAATATGTTATTTGCATTGATTGTTTTTTTCCGTTTTTGATATAGAAAGTATTAGTTGAAGCAGATTTCTTTAACTTAAGAAAAGTAGCATACCGAACCACACATTCTTTCTTTCTGTCTATACTCTCGTACTTGCGCATCCTTTCTCGTGAAAGTTTAGCTTAGACATTCTTTATGCATTTGGTAACCTGTCGTGTTGTCTTCTTTTGTTTTGGTTGTTGTTGTTAGGTCTAACGATTTGAATATAATGTTTGATATATAAAACACCCCCCTCTCCCCTTTTTTATGCATATAAACCAACTATAGCGTAATGGCAGCGCCTAATAAAACTGCGGGGAACTAGTTTTGTGCAAATACTTATACTCCATGTAACTGACTCCAGTTTAGCTTATAGCATTGGATAGATTGCTGGAACACAGATCTAGGTATAGTTATCGTTAGAACGCAAGACGTGCATCGCGTGCGCCTATCATTATACTGCATACTATAGCGAACGGATCCTTGGCGATCCGCTTAGTACATACTACCCGTTTACTATGCCTTGTACAAATGTACACCGAAACGGAAGGTTTTCCTGTTAGCTTTAGTGCATTGTGTGTCAGCTGGTTAGCTGGGCGTTGTGTGAACGGGTGCTGTCGTTGTTTAGTGCGAGTAATTGTAATTAAACAAAAAAAAAAAAAAACATTAGTGCAATAACACACTTACACCGAAAGCCGTAAAGGCTGGATCACACGTTGTCATTAATACCCCCAATAACGGAAGTTCTAGCCGCGTGGGACATACATCGCTCCCGCTGCTCATCCATGATTGTTGTCTCGTTTGCTTTTCTCGTTACGTGTTTTTGTATCGTTTGTTCTAACGTTAATCTTATTTCATTCATCAGTTCGGTTCGTTTCGACTGTCGAAACGTATTGATTTCGTTTAACGTATGCTTTATTTAATTTCTTATGTACAAAGTTTGATGTTACCTTGTTGTATCATTTTGTGTCAGTATGTTAGCCATTAAACTTACGGGTGGTAAGGCAGTTGTTTCTAGGATAAGGCTTAGATTTATCACACAAAAAAAAAAACAAAAACGATATATTTGCCTTATCAAATGTTCTGTTTGTCTAACGTACTGATTATTTTGATACTTCAGAATAATATGTAAGAGAATGTGCTACATCATAGCGGTCTAGAGGCTTAGGATGCATTTACCTTAAGAAGCGTATAACACTTCTTGGTTCCCTTTTTTCATGCATTATACCCACTCTCTTTCTCGCTCTCTGTTAGTCTATCCCTCGCACTTTCTGTCTCTCTCTCTCTCTCTTTCTCCAGTATCCAGTTCATGGTTAGTGGACGTTTGTTGTACACTGTTGCTGTGTCTGTTAGTCGCACGGTGTATGTATGTTGTGTTAAAGGACACTCGGTGTATTGCCATGCTCGCATCCAACCTAACTGGCAAGGACGCTTTAGAACGCGCGCGGATGGATGTGTGCCGTGTTGGAAATAGCTGTAATAATTAACCAGTAAACGGTGCCATGTGTGCGACCTACGGAGGTTGCATTCGTAGATAAGGAAACCTATTCTATGCCAACGCCAACGTTTTGTTTTATCATCTAGCCCTCCCCCACCAGTAAAAAGCGAATAGATGAGTTATAGGCACATGCTCCCTATCTCGCCTGCGAGCCCGTTTATCCTTTTCAACTTAGTTGTACTCTCTGTACCATTGTCTCTATGTGTTTAGCTACTCTCACCTTATCTAATGGGTTTACTTTGTGCGATTCTTTCTGTATCGGTAGTGTGAAGAAAAAAAAACATCAAGCGTATGTGTGTGCGTGTGTGTGCGATAGTGTGATATAAAACAATCCCCCGGCAGATTATACCACCAGTATACCTTCCACATTTAGCGCGGAGGATAATCCGCAGAGCAGCAGAATCCCCTATCGGAAGTTAATAGCCGTGCTGCGACTCTAAGCGTTCGTTACATTGTGCCACATGTAATTATGCCTTTAATATGATTTAGTGTGTAGTTTGAAACCGAACGGAAAGTGCGTTTCTAATTAACTCTACTATTACCTAGGCGCACCACCGCATTTACTCACCCGTTTTGTACCCTCTCTCTCTCTATTATTGCAATCCCCCTATTGCTGTACAGTACTGGAATCTAAATATTTTCGTTCTTATTTGGTTGTGTGTGTGTGTGTTTTTTTATTCTCATCCAAAGCCGGAAGTGTAGTTATCATTCTTCAGAATAATAAAACGAACTAAGTAGTGTGAAAAAAAAGAAACAGAAACAAAACGTAAAATAACAGAAAGCAAACAACAAGTAGTGTGTGCTATCATTAGCGTGAGAACAGAAAAAAAGCAAACAAAACAAGGACTAAACAGTTTATAAAGCCCATCACCACATCAACGTAGAACTTATCCTCTAACTAGAGTATCTAGTAGTATTACTACCATTTCTACTACTACCTTTAGTGGCAATTGTAGAGAACGAGAGAAAGGCAGTAAACGAAGGAAAAAAAAGAAGTGGAACAATACTCCACAAGTGTATCAAAAATTGTGCCCTTCTCCTTCTCCAGTACCGCTTTCTCACTGTTGGTAGTGTATTGTTGTGGAAGAGTATAGAGAAAAACAAAAAGCAGCACCACATCTACAGCCCAGCGGTGATCGAACAGGCAGCCGAAGAAGCAGAGCACGGAAAAATGCTGTTTGAAAGTATGTCCGCCAAAATGTATCCCTACAATGTGCCTCCACCGCTACAGGGTCCAACGGCGGTTCCCGTACCGAACATAAGGTTTGTGCTACTTTTATTGTGTATTTCTCTCTTCATTCTCAATTGTTTTATTATATTGCCTTTAATTTTGTTCATCCTTATTTTGAAATAACATTTTTGTTTTTTTTGGAAACGTTTCATTTTTCTCTCATTCGGATTCTTCGTTTACTATGTTTGGGGTTGGGTTTTAAGGTATTTTTAACTAAACCGTGTTAAACACATTTCTAACCGCACCAGGAAATCTACTGACTAATCTCCTTTAGCTTCTATCTGTTTACGTTTGAACTAATTGTATCGATCGATTTCATAAAAGGGGGACGGGTTTTGTTGTTTTTTTTTTTGCTACTTCGCTTTCCTTTTCGTTCTCCTCTCATTTGGCTCCCCGTGTGTGTGTTCTGATGGTTTCACGTATGTGCTTTAAAATGATACTTGCCAAATCTACTAGTGTGTGCATTGTTTCATATTTCTTTTGCCCTTCGGTTCATTTGCATTAGTTTTGGAATGGGGTGTTATGGCTCATTAGATGGATGTGGTCGCGCATGAATTTGTACCACCGGTTTGTACAGTGGGAGCGATGCAAAATGCGTGTGATGAATGTAATGAAAGATCCTTGCATGAGTGTACATTATGTGATCCTTCCTGGTAACTCCGGAGTGTATTTTTCCTTGTTATATTTTTCGTTTCGTTGTATGGTTATTGTTGCTGAAGCTACAAAGCGATAAGTTTAATCAATCGGGAAGAGTACCTTAAATTTATGATCAAACTTTTATCCGCTTGTTCAAGAAAGACCATCGCAAATCTTACTTCCGGAACTTCTTCTAAAAGCTAGTCATCAACCATCAAGTACATATTTTTGTTTTATTTTTGTGTATATTAAGTGATTTGAGGATCACTTTTATTGGTTTTCTGCTAAGCTCAAAGTACTAACGCAACGGCAGAACTGCTGCCACCCCTTGCTGGAGCGTTGCTTGGTGCATGTTAATAAGCAGCGCCAAGAAATAATTATTACTGAACCATCCTGTACCCATGCTACACCATCTCTCCAGCTCTACACCGCATGCTAATTGGATTTCGCTGAAAAGTTTGTTCCTTCCTTCGCACGGGGGAAAGAGGGAGTGTGAGCGCGCCTTGGGGTTGTGCGTTTGTGCAGGCGGCAATGTCATTACCGGCGATGCTAATGGCAACAGAAAAGCGTGAGGACCTTGCTGCAGTTTTCTCTTCACTCGCCACTTCTCGGAAGGTGTACGGGAAAATCGTTTCCCCTCCAGTCAGTCAGTGGCATCTTTCCGTGACAAGTTGTTCAGCAGATCTGTGCAGCGTGCAGGAGTGTGAATCCAATTTTCAAACTACTTGCTGCTTGAGACAGATAATTCGTTTGCTTTAAACTTATCGCAATACGACAGCTTGTTGCGATTGCGTTGAACACAGAAGTATGGCGGCGGTGCTAGAAATGAAAATTGAAAATGGCCACACAATAAAATTGCAATTGGTTACAAAATAAAGACATCTTTCGGGCAACTGTTGGCAGTGTCCTTCGGAAAACGGTGGAAACAATTCCGCACGTAATCGGCCACAGAGCGTATTTGCAAATCGAAATTACAGCCACCAAACCGACCGAATGTTCGGCGGCTACCCTTGAACTAGTTGACACGAGTCGGAAAAAGGCTTTGCTGTGAACTCCGGCCGGAGAGCGGCCATTTTTACATTGCCCTCCAGAAACGGGGCAGTCTCCAATGCCACTTGCACAAGCGTACGAGAAAACAATTTCGCTTCCATGCCTGCCATTCGGGTGGCTTTTCGTTGCTCGATGCCAAATCGATTAATGTGCATCTGCTTGCCTGTTGGTCGTTTCGAATTGCGCGAGTGCGCTACCAATGGTCCGATGTGTTGTAAAGCAAATGAGAAACAAATTTGAAACGATGGACGACCAGAAGCTGAAATTATGCTGCCAGTTAGCCAGATTTCCCTGGACGGCCTTGTGGATGGGGAAAATGACACGTTCAAAGGTATGAAAGTTTGTTGAAGGTTGTTGTACCTGGGCGAAGGTAGTAATAGTGTTTACACCTGCACGATCTTCCAAACCTCCTGTTTGTCCTCAGAAGACTGTTGAGAAAAAGTGGGCTCTATATCGAGGTAGAGGCAATTTCACCTTGTTTCGGCAATGGAAATGGTTTTACCTGATGGAATTCAATATCTTTACAGAAGGGAAACCTTCAGCAAATGCAAAAAAAGGGTCTTCCTATTTTTTCTTATCTTTCCCATGAACCGTGCAGAACCCTCCCACGAGCAGCTTCTACGGACTAATGTCGTACCTGCAAACAGGATGTGGTTAAGCGACCCTGAAGAAGAAAACGGACCAGATGCAGCTTTTTTGCCTGAATGCCGAAGGATTAAATATAATGACAAACCAGCTGTCCGAGGGAACTTGTAAGTCGTGCCTCAGCAAAACTTTGTTTGCATACGATCGAATAAATTCGCCGTGCTTGTACAATTACCTAACAAAAAGGTCAACTCAAAAGTCCTTCCCCAAATTGACAGTGACAAAGATCAATCGTATTGCTGCTATTTGCTGCTACCAACTCATCATCGACTTTTGGCAAGAAGAACTTGGCAGCGAGTGAAGAAACCGTGCACGCAAGATAAAATTAAACGAACTGCGAATTGTCTTCTAGTAAGCAGCTTCCTCCCTTCCGATGAGTTGCCAGATTCTTCTCCGCGCGAATGTAAGGAATTGCCTCGGAGACTGCTGCGTCACGTTTCATTCCCCATTCCCCCCTCCATTATTTGGAGGTCGGTTGTATCCGGCAGAAAAACGTGGACCTCATCAGTAGATCGAATCACAAAATATTCTCTCATTAAATTCTGCTAAGGACGAACACTTTGAACACAGGGCAAAGGAGGGGGGGTCTCTTGTCGGGTGCGTGGATTCGCATTAGGAAAACGAAGGAAGGGTAGCACCCCAGTGGACGGGAAGTAGTGGATGGAAACTTTTTATTACGATCCCATCCTTGGGCGATGGTTCCCCAAATCGACGCGCGGTTATGGTTAATGTTGCGTGTAGAGATGGTGTGTGTTTGTAGGCAAAGTGTAGCTAGGAGATGAGGAAGAAACCACACAACGACTTAGAGATTAGTTGCACGCCATTGCTGCTGTCCGTAAAGACTTTTTACTCTCCGCCCGAATAGCTTCATTTGAGTTCCTCGCGTCCAACAGTGGTCGTGGTCCGTTAAGGTGGAAGCTGATTTTTTGCCATTTGATTCTAGAAATGATTTGGCTAGAATAGCTCCAAAAGCAACACAGGCACACACACACACGGACACGCACGTACTGTTCTGGAGAGCAGTTCGATGGCACCATACCGCCACAAAGTTGTTTGTTTTTTGTTATGTGGTGCGAACCGAGATCGTTTCGATTCAAATCGTTGTGTTTTTTTCTTCAAGATCTTCCTCTGCGTTTTTCTTCTTCAAGTTCTGCTCCGAGCGGGCTCATGGTTGTTGATTAAATTTCTTGATTTCCATAGCGTCATTCTTCGTTGTGGAGCAACCCGTAACCCCCTCCTCGAGATGGGTGGGAACCATTAGAGGTGGGGGTTGGGGAGGTTACATCTCCAGCAAAGCGCGCCGAGAGCCATCACGGCCGGCCTCGGTTCTCGTTCAATGTCGTCGCTAACGATGCTCCGAAAAGCGCGCATCGTTAAAGCGCTTTTGATGCTGGAACGCCGAGAACTCGCTCTCCGGTGTGGCTCATCTGTTCCGAAACGGGCAGGAAATACCACAAAGACCACCAACCAAACCAATCTTGTCTACCCGTGTTTTCTAGTATGCCTGCTGTACACTATGTACCACTCGGGTTCTTCCGTGTGCGCGATACCGGGAGGGAATGGAAGGAACTCTCTTGGTGCCTCGACCTCCTACCGCACACGACCGATCCGTTTTTTTATATATCGCGTCATTCACCTTCTTGAACCGAAGCCCAACAATGACGATGAAGATGAGGTCTCACGCGCACACCATGGCAGCGTGTGTGTGTGTGGAAGGAGCAGGAAGTTTGATGTTATTTTTTTATGTGCGTTTTGAATGGTTCCTTCAGCCCATCACACACAGTGTCCGTCGTGTCGAGAAGCTGGAGAAACACGAGAACACGAGGCTATACGAGCCACACTCGAGCGCTGAAAGGTCGGTCCGTGCAAAGGTGTTCTAGTGTTGTGCCTGTGTAAAAGCCGGTCCTCCGGGTACCTGAGCGCTTTTCATAAATCCGCTTACATGCGATTCGTTTACTTTCTTGCCCTTTTGTTCCTGGAGCAAAAGCATCGGTGATTTTTCTCGCTCCAACTCCAACTATCCACGATACCCGGGCTTCAGTGTATTTCTTTCAATGATTTCAAGAGATCCAGCCAGGGGTTGAAACTCTGAAGATACCAACTACAAACCTTTAAAGTTTGCCAGAGGCCAGAGAAGCCACCTATTAAAACGCTGAGCATGAAGCTTTAACCTCTCCCTCTCTCTCTCTGATAGGTATGCACAGAATCAAAGTTTTAACTCTGATAGAGCAGGATAATTGAATCATACCGAGTATTATTAGGTAAATTTTAAACGTGTTTGCCCTTCATCCGCTGAAGAACGTTCACCGCAAAAAAAAAGGAATTAAACTAAAACGAGTCACCGTTGCTAGTCTTCGAGCTGCGGAGGTGCTTTCTAGCCCCATTTTTCGATAATTACATTTCGCAATTGAATTACCATCGAGTCGGCGCTGAACGAACCCCAACCATCGAACCCTTCGCAGCGATCGCACCCGGGACGGAAACGGTTGTGCATAAGAATAAACACTTGATTATGATGACAAAGGCGCGTGTAGCCCTGCCTTTTCTGCCTGCGCCACAGATACTAGTGACTCGTCAAGCTCGGCTGGGTTAGCTATGGATTATGCGTTCCTTGTGTAAAGCCGACGCTTTGGCAAGAACACGATTTGGAAAATAATCAGTTTATGGATTGTTTCGCCCTAAGCCAAGACGAGCTGTGGTGTCTGTCGTTGCGACACGTAAAAAAAAAACATCTCAGTCCCAGGAAGAGGCACAGTAATCAGTTTATCCAGCGGTGTGCTGCGTTCACGAAATTCGCAGAACATTAATGATGGAATCAGCAGTACGCCGGTGCCTTTCCGACACGGCCATGACCAATTCGTTCGCTCGTCCAATGGTTTTAGCCATCACCCATTTTGTGGTCAAGGACACATCCCGGGCCTGAGATGCAAAGATAGTGGACAAGTATCTACCTGTGTCGGTCGGTGGTACCTGTTGGACGATCAGTCTTAAACGCGCTACCTGTAGCAACGTCGGAAGACCGACTTCAGGGAAGGCCACAATAATTGGTGCCCTGGCTTTTGGCTAGGCTGTGGCGACCTTCTGCACGGAGGCAACAATTTCCCAATCGCTCGAATGCGTCTTTATCTTTGCCCCCTGTACTGTGGTACAGTGCAAGAGTCCCCAACTTCCCAACACCACCCCCCAACCCAGTATTGAATGGCAAGAATTTCAATCAAGTTTTGAAGGTTGAGAAACCAACGAACCCGCGCACCATCACCCCCGGCCAGTGTTGGTGTTTGTCTTGGTGAAGGTTGCAGTGTCGCGTCAACGCTAAAGGAAGCCTCGTCGGAGGTGTGCGTGTGTGTGTGCATAATATGCTGGGGAGAGAGGGAGCGGGGGGCCATGAACCTTTATAAACATTCACCCCCACCCCACAGCAGCGAGTGTGTGTGTGTTTGGTTTGGGTGGCTGAGTTTGTAGTAAAATTTACGCGCTTCCGTACCACTTAAGCACCCCCCCCCCCTCCATGTCACGACCCGTAAACGTCTGCCAGAGCCTTCTGTTGCTGGGAAGGAAAAAGTCCTCCTTCAACTTGAACGAGCGATTTCCGTGTCTGTGGTGCGATTCGTTGCTCCTTTCGATGCGCATGTTCCCCGGTTGTACACGACTGTGGATCTATTCTGTATCACTGTTCAGCAGCTTATGTTCCGATTTTTTTGCCTATGCATACAAAATCAGATTAAGATCCGCAGGCGGTGACGACTACTACTAGCAGTGCTCCAGCGTCCAGCGGATAATCAACGGCATCGCGTTCCGTTCACGCGCGAAGTCAACGCCTGTTCCGTGCGCAGCACGCTAGCAAAAGGGTAGGGGATAAGATATTAAAGCCACCGAGACTAGCGCGGGGATAAACGTGATGAGGTGCTTGAAGCTATACACACATTCACCCTAGTGCCCCCCCCCCCATGGGTGTGGGGCATGACGGTGGGGATGAGGTGGTGTTTCGGAGATGCCGGTTGGGCTTCAAAATTGCGCACTTGCGGAGTTGGAACAAGTCCGAGCGATTGGAAGGAAGCGGCGAACGGCGTGGTTCTGGGTGGTTATATTTGCAGCAGTACGGGAAATCACGTTTTCAAACCACATCGTTGGTGTGGAGTAGAGAGAGAGAGAGAACCGTGTTGGTAGTAGTAGTAGTAGTAGCAGGTAACGATATGCGTACAGTGTGTAACACACTTTAGTCCCATGCGAGTCTTAAAATCCTTCCTCGAACATTAACGAATAAAAAGAGTAAGACTACAACAGTGCCAACTTAGGAATTGAACAAGGACTTCCCGCGAATTCGCTAAAAATCTTTAGCATCATTAGTTGACTAACTCTGCCAAAACTGGTCCATGGTTCTCGTCTAAGGTTAATGCATTGGATAGTAGATAATAGGGACATTTTTCCGAGCGCAACTGTGCATTGGAATCAAGCAGCAGCACTCCCGTTCACTTATTGTCTACTATGCTGCAGCCGTCCGCCGTTACTACACTAATGCCACGCTCCGTCACCAACCGCGCTACGGCAGGGCGCATTTGTTAGTAATATGTACGCCCAGCCGAGTTGCGCCATCGGGTGTCATAGGGTTTCCAACAGGGCGGAAGGGGGTTGCATATCCAATTCCTTCCCCCTCCCTATTCTCCCCTCCTTCCTCCTCCCCGCCACAATAAACAAATGGCGCGGTTCGAATGGTTTCCGTCTGCGAACTTAATATCAGCGACGCACGGAGGAGCCTTTTCCCGGTTTTCGGTTGTCAACCAATGCGCCCCGGATTTCTCCGATGGGTTTTGTGGGTGTTTTGTTTACTAGCAACCCTGAGAGAGGCCGTTGCTTTCCCAGCCCAATAGAACACATAAATACGTGCACAAACACACTCAGTCGTATGCTAATTTTATTTGGCTCAATATAAAACCAGTCCAGGAGGATTGTTTTTTTCACTCTCTCTCTCAGGTTTTCGTTGGTGTGCTTTTCTTACAAATCCCTGCAAAATCCTCCAGACCCAGACACCATTAGTTTAAGTTTCTCCCACGAGGTTTGCTGGCAGGGCGGGTGGAAAAGTGTCCACGGAGAGGTTGGAGATGGGGAAGGTGTTAGCATAAAGTTACTGTTTTCGGTACGCTGGCGTTGAGCCAGTCTGGTACGATCAATACTTTTACTATGCCACTACTACTAAGCTGCGAGCTGACGGGGTAGTACTACGACTAATGTCGCTTCCCAACCACGAACGCAAGTGCCAATGAACTTACGATGTTTCAACACCCGTTTTGATTTTTTGTCAACCATTTTTAGCTGATTGAAGTCATCGAAGTCTAAACAGCTTTCGAAAAGTTGGCGATTTTTGTGTGATTTGCTGCTCACTTCTCGCACTGTGAACGATTAAATTGTAAAAGTGACTTTTCCGTGTCCAATAGCATTTTCTTCTGTGTGTCAGAGGGTGGAGGGAGGGATCTCCTCCCAAAGACAACCACACACCGCCAGGGAAGCCACATTCAATCAAGTTTGCAAAAGACCGGGAAGGGAAGGGCGAGCGCGTTGTTAGGCGTAAACGAAAATGTGTGTTTCCTTTCCGTTTTCGCCGCTACTGGTGTGTGGCTCCCTCGGTAGAAGTGTGTGTATTCGTTCCAGAAGTCACGTTTTCTGTGTTTTCTTTGGTGCGTATATTTTTCTCCCCCTCTGTTTATTGGTGTGCCGGTCTGCTCCCGGTACGCTCCCGGGCACACGATGATGATGACTTTCGATCGATTTTATTCTGGCCCAAAGTGAAAAGTGTGAGGGGGTTTTTCTTTGGTTTTTATTGATTGCTTTACTAACTTCAACCCCACTCAGAAACCTCTCCCTCACTCCCTTTCTCAGTTCTATTTCCCCATCTCGGTCGATCTCGAGTTGGGCACGTCTACCTTGCTCCAAATTGTTGCCAACTAACACCCAGCGAAAGGTTACGGTAGCGTAGCGTATTTTGTGTACAACTTCGGGCTGCAGTTCTGAATTAGCACCCATCAACCTCGACCATCCTTTCCGCTCAGTAGTAAGCGTTCGGTGTCCGGTGTTACGGTTGTTAAAGTTCGTCGTAAAGTTTTGCTCTGCTCTTGCCCTCCTCTCCTCCGAATATAATTACATTAAACCTTCAAGCTTTTGGTGCGAATTAAAACACACACACTTAACCGAGACTGCCGCATACACTTAGTTGAGAGTTGATTTCGGGCAAGATATGCCCCTCAACTAAGATCGCCTAGTCGCTCGCTTTCGTGGGGTCGAACACAAAGTTGTGCGTGCTCTTATTAGTAGTGTGATTCTTTTGTTGGGTCGATTTATGCTAGACGCCATCATTGTGTAGATCGGCTCACGGGAGAAGGAAGTGGTGGTAAGCCAAAGCAGACTGCAGAAAACAGCCCCTGCCAGACCTTGAGGGTGGTTTGGGCCACACGCGGTTTGGTAAGCGTCACGTGCACGGGATCCAGGAGGAAGGGATGCGGGGTGGCATTGAAAGGAGGCATTTGAAGAGAATGGTAGAGAACAGTGGTGTGATCGCTGGGTGGGAGTTTAAATTGAGATAAACGGTGTTATTATTATCGTTTTCGCCAATGTGTCGACAGACAGAGCGATGAAGAGTGTTGGACTGTAGTTGGGAGCTTTAAACGATATTATTTACTTAGAAAAAAAAAACGAGTCTTCTTTAAAAGTTGAAAGTCTGAATTAGGTAAGGATTAGTCGGGTTTAAGCTCAGAAATAAGGAAACTCCTCAAATACTAATCCCTAACTAGTACAGTGTATCAAAGTAAAATTGAAACAAGATGGTAAACATTCAAAGGTGTCTCACGCGGAGTCGTAAAAGACATGATCGATGGCTGGCCACCATCTCGACCCACAAACGGAGCAGTATAAGTAGAGTCACCTCTACGCTTCTTAAGCGAGTAAAGTGCGAGGAAAACGCATTGTTTTCTGCATGCCACGATGTTTTTTTTTCTCTCCTGCTTCTTTCGATTGCATCACCTTCCCACAGCAAAGCACCCTTCTATAGCTTGAGCTTCGAGGTGGAGGTGAAAATCTAAGCAAAACCCAATCTCCATACCACCGACGGGTAGGATTGTGTTGGTTGCGAGAAATTGCAAAAACATTGCTTCACGATCGTCGTACATACGGTGGCGCGCCGTACGAGCAGGCGAAAGTCACCACGATCGAGCATCGGAATCGGTTTGTTTTTATGCCCGTAAACACTCGCTGCTCGAGATGCTCGAAAAAATTGGGGATGCTGTTTTTCATGTGTTTTGTTTGATATGAAGCCCATTTTCATGATGAGTAAAACTTTCGTTCAACGCTTGGTTTTTTGAGCTGATGATGGTTCACAGTTTCACTTCCTACTTGTTGTAACGCTCGAGAGTGGTGTAGTATTTATTTATTTTTTGTTCGTTCCCCCTTAGCCCAAAGCATCATCATCGGTTAGAACCATGCCCCTAATTGGGAAGTACATTTTCCATCCGCCACGAACCACGAATTGGGGGCAGCCGAAAAAAAAAAGATTATAAATAAAACGCTCATTGTGCCCTCTTTTGTCTATCGCTAGTGATGAATATGTTGACAGCCACCAGAATGGCATCAGGGCAGGAAGTTTGTACAGCCAGCCAGCCTGACACAACTAACCGTCATCCTTTTACCACCAACACAATACTGCTTCCTACCATGGCAGCTAGCCCTTAGTAGTTAGCTGCCTGCTGCGTCAGCATGAGTTGGTTTGTTATTTGCGGCCCCATTGTTTTGGTGGGGTACATTCATTTGAATTCGGTTACAGCGGAGAAACCGGGCAAATATGCAAAATGAGATAGTTTTTCTCGCATTTTCGTTTGGTTCTTTAGTAGTTGCCATTTTCGTGCATTGCTTTGTTCTGGCCGTTCACTTGGAGTTGGACTAGGGAAGAGAAGGGAAAGAGAGAGGGAGGAGGGGCTTTGGGAAAATGGAGAAAATTTCGTACTTTGTTTTGGACTTTCCCGGAAAAACCTCCTCGAATGGAACCGTGGGGGACAGCAGTAGTATAGGCGGAGGTGGGCGGTGGCGTTACTGTAAATTCCGTTCTTCTTGTGGGGAAGGGGTTGAAGTTTAGGAATGGAAATTGAGCTTATTTGAAGCTCGATGGTGAAGTAGAGCGATACTGGCGGACGTTCTCTTAGTAGGAGTAGGGAAAAGCGGTAAGAGATAGATGGACCCTGAGAAGACAATGAAAAACCGCAAACAGCAAAAACAACCCTCCATCCCTCACTGACCAACCGCGCTCTGGTTTGTTGGTGTGTCTGCAGAACGGAGCCGAAGGTTTTAGTTCAATGTCTGCACGCTTTTAGGCTTTTTGTGTAGGGGAAAGGGAGTTGTCGGTGATCTCGTGTGTCTCTCGCATGTCGGTGGAGCAGCGCCAAGCGTTGGGGGTTGGAAATTAAGGAAGAAGTAAAGGTAAAAATGGCAATAATGGGAAGGCCAGGAAGACACACACACACACAGACACACATGGATCAACCCCTTCTCTGCTCTCTCTCTCTCTCTCTCTCTCTCTCTCTCTCTCTCCAAAAAGTCTGAAATGTCCAACGACCTAGCGGACACCACACAAGAGTGAGCGATGTAAAAAAAAACGTGTGTCTGTCTCTCACTGTCCCTGCTCCATCCCTTAGTCCGGAGCGTGCAAAGGGGCGTTCGGCGAGAGACGACCGGAGGGTCATTCTTCACGGTCCACTTCATACCACACCATCATCATCAGTGTGATGATGATCAGCAGAATGGGGAGTATGGACACCTATTCTGCCCTATGAAAAATACAGGCCTGTGGAGGCTCTTTCTGCAAAAGTTGTCAGTTGCCTGTGGGTCTCAGCGCCCCAGCAACCGCTCACGAAGCAATCACCGATCGTGAATGCAGTGTGCTGTGTGTGTGAGGCCACCCTTTTTTTTTTTTGAAGGGTGGTGCACAGAGTGCAACGAGCCTCTCCTCCGAACGTACCGAGCCGGGCGTCGTTTGTTCCGACTGGTAAACTGACTCGCCACTGACCAGCATCCAATATTTTTTTTACTGAAAACGAGCGAGACCGACAACGGTCCTTGCCGTCTCATTTTCTTTCTACCGACTCGCCATGGATGCAGTTTCCCTCTTCGTGGAGGATGCATTCGCTTCTAAATGTGCAAACTGCGTACCCCTTTCAAACGGTGGTCAGACTCATGCTTCAGAGCTTGCCTTTGTGTGTGCGTGTGTGTTCCGGCATGATGGTGCGGCCGAACACTGAACTCCCTTTATTATCGACCACACCGACGGTTTAAGCATGTCCAGAACACATCCCACCACCACCCGGTATAATGTTTGCGTTCTGTGGACCGGTTTGTGCCAATCGATAAGTGCACCGTATCGGCGAGTCAATACGACGACCGGTACGGTTTATTTAGATTAACTTTACAGCTAAAGGTGAACAATTTTCTTTTTGCTTTGCTGGCCCGGCGTGCAACGACGAGACGACACATGTGCCAGACTGGTCTGGTGCGGAGGTTAAAGTGGTTTTATTGTCTCATCCTTTGACTGCTCTAGGCAGACACGTTGCTGGGGTAAAAGTTCTTTGATAAACAGACCACAACCAGCAGACGCGCGCACACACACACAGACACCACACAATCCCAAGAAGCAACAGTGTAAGAACGGCTGAGACACGGTGTGTGTGTGGATAAAAAGCATTTAAAATCCGTGAACGAAAGTGAAGTGAAAACGACGGGATTTGTGTGTGTGTGGGTAGGTGATGATGAACAGCGGGAGGAGGTAGATGCTCTGTGGGGTGATACTTGAGCGTACTTCCTGCGCTCCATCGAAGCGTAACACCTCAGCCGGCATTTGGGGCTTTCCCCTGACCGGAACACACGGGAGAAGAAGAGGCCACCCGCAGGAACCAAACCCTTGATGGGAAAAACAGACAACAGATCTGACAAAGAATTACCACAAGAAATGTAGAATAAAAGACGACATACACCGTGGCAAATGGAGGAGACCTGATAGGCACAACAAGCGACGAACACGCTCTTCTCGCACGCTCGTCGCTGGGAAGGTGATCCGGCTTCACGCGGCGTCCCCGAACCACCGAGAGAGGGAGAGGAATGGAAGGAGACGATAACCACCATCTGGATTCCGGTTTCAAGAAGTTGTGTGTGTGTGTGTGTGGTTTTTGGTTTAAGATGGTTCGTACGTCTTGTTTGTTCCGTACCGTGAACAGGAACAACCCATGATGCATTGGCACGTTCTACAACAACCCTAAAAGCCGTTCTTTTCGCAATAAGTAAGGCTTCCGTGCAAAGATCTCGATCGTCTACCCCGATGGAACCCGTGCAAGAGAACGAACTTCAAATTAGTGCAGAATTATTTACGCACATTTAAATGGGACTTTGTAAAAATGAGCTTCAACTATATCTAAATTTAAATTCTAACCGGGAATCACTCCCCAAACAGCAGCTCACCTTATTTTTCCCACTACTTCTCGCACACACACACACAATCGGGCGCCCCTTATTACAGGATTGGATTGGAAAACTGTAGTTAGTGAGTGAAAGAAAATTACAAATAAAAAAAAATGGGGAGAGGGAAAAACCAATCAACCTTTCTTTCCTTTCGGTTGGAAGCTGGAGTTGATTGCCTCGGTGGAGAAAAATCGCTAAAGGCAGCAACAAAAAAGGGCTTTCCGATCGCATTGGTATTGTTGGAAGCTGTATCCATCGGTCGTTGATTAGCTTGTCGTTCGTTTGATATGACTTTTTAGTGGCTTGCATTATACTTTGCGCCGTTGTGGATGCCCCACACAACAGGGCCAACAAACATTGTAACATTGCGCTTTTTGAATTCGCACACGAAGTGACCGAAAAGCCATGTTGATATGAATATTTAGCTTGAAAAGCGCTCGATGTGGGTTGTGGATTTATGTATCGTATCGTACTACTACAACTACTACCCCTTTTTTCCCGCCATTGTAAGAAGGGAGTGGCCGCCATGTTTTGTGATTATGTGGTGCAGACTTATCCCTCTATGCTGTGCCCCGTGTCTGTTGTACAGTACAGCATCTTACCGGTGGGGTTTGGCTGTAGCAAGAGCTAAAGCTGTGTCTCGACGTCATAAACAAATTGGTCCGATTCGTGTCCGAGGAGTGAGGCACGGGCTTTGGTTTGGGCTGCCTTGCTGCCCGTTGTGGCCCTTTCTCTTTGCAGTTGCTAGCGCCGGCCGCTCGTTAGCCTGCCAAGAAGTGATTTTACACTTTGGAATATATTTTAGCTAGCTTTATGCAACATCAGCGCGTACACCCCCGTCGGACACACGCACACACACACACAGACATTTCCAGTTGGTCTGTGGAGAAGAAAATGAAACGAATTCCATCGGGTTTCTCTTCCCAAACCGTGTTCTTCGGCGTGGCCGTTCGTAGAAGAACCGCTTCGGAGAGCGCATAGCCACTCCACGCCAGGTTATGCGAACTCACCCATCTCGAGAAGGAAGATGATGATGGCGATGATGATGATGATGATGGGTGTGGATGGTATAATTTTCTTTCTCACGTCACAACGGTCCTCACAGGGTCACCCAACCGATGATCTGTATTGCGATTGCCTTCTTACCGAGGTTCGAGGTTCCACTCGAAGCTGGAGGAGCGTACCTTGGGCAATTCGCGCACCACATTTACAGCCTCGATAGGATACAGCGTTAATAGCTGCTACATTGTTTGCAAGTGCCAGAGCTACAGTTTGACCGGCGAATCCCAGCGGAAGAGGCAAAGTTTTCCGTAGCTGTGGTTGAGAAATTTGCATAAAATGTAAATATTCTTCCGATCCACCACCACCGGTAATGAACTCCAAAGAGGGGTTTAGTCGAATTTAAGGGATGTCCCGCCCAACAAAGGGCACAATTGATTGATTTCTGTGTCGCTGATGTTTTTGAAGGCTTTACGGAAGAGATTAATGTTTTGTGTCATGCAGATTGAACTGATTTGCTCGATAGGGGGAGATTACTTTTCGCTGCTTAAACGAAAAAACACGACCGATAGAGTTGTAGAGACTAGGCGCTAGCGCTTTGTTTTGCCGCGAATTCCGGTTTCCTTTTATAGCTGTGGTAGAAGTACAAGGCCCAGGATGGGTGTTTGCTTTGCAGTTCATTAGCAAAGTGTGGCAAATTTTAGCAACTTTACACATTAACAACGGGCACACAATACTAGTGCTGCTGCTGCTGCTGATGATGATGGCGTTGTTGCCCAATGTGTGTCCATGGAAGGTGACAAGCAGAATACGAAGCAGAAAGTCGGAACAGAGCTCCCCGGCGAACCACGGGCACGATCTCATCCTATCGATAATCAAGCCACGATTTATTGTGCACCTAGGTGTACGGCTTCGAAAAAAAAAACGTTGCCCTAGGATGACTTACGCTCGGTAACCGCATTGATAATGAACACACGAACACATCACATCCAATCTCGCGACGTGTGTTTCGCCTCTATCTACGAGTGATCGAATTACCAGCCACTTATTCCCCACTTAGGGGCAAAAAGATGGAACATGGAGATAGGGAGGAAGGTCCAAGTGGGTGAGATGACATTCCAAGGGTGACTTTTTGTTTTTTTTTCCCCTTACCAGATCGGAACTGTCGTCGTAATAGTTCTCCACTGCCAGTTGGAATTAAATATTAAAGTGCAGAGAAGAAAATCATAGTACACCGATTGGAATATTTGTTTCTTATGCATTACGGCCCCTGGCTCGGTAGTTGCTGCTAGAGCTTCACCCACTTCCAGGCGTCCACTTCTGCACGTCTTAATTACATAAAATAGCGTCCGGTTAGTGGCGATGGTGGTTCGGTCGCTTGCTTGGAAAGAAAACGAAACATGCTTGTCACGTCGGCAGTGACTTCGTACCTGCACGTGGAAATCTGTGATTATCCCCGCCTGGTACGCCGTTTCCCGAGCGTTTCCCTGTCGTTGGTGATTGCAATCATATTTTCCTATGTGCTTGCGTACATCCGTCCCACGTTTCGATGTGTACAATTTTGAGCCGTGTGAATGTAGTGTGTAGGTCTTAAACTTATTTAAACTAATTTTTTTCGATAACTCTTTTTAGAACAAATTAAAGAATATCTTTACAGTCAGGAGTATTCTTGTCACTTTTTTTTAAATTATAATTCCTATCAAATATTGATTGTCCTTGACAGAAATATTGGTACACATCGTAATAAATTATAAAAAATCGATCTCACCAACTCGACACCATTACATGGTGGTCGTCGGCACACCGGCAAAAGAAGCCTCCCCTAATTCCTCCCCAAAGTGTGACGAAATGAGCTGTTTTGTCTTCTTTCACATTTTATTCGCGATCGCGCCAAGCCAACCACCATCGGTCGGCATCGGCAGCCTGGCACTGGCAATTATTAATGGCGATTCTATGAACCCACCACCACCACCACCAACGGCAGCTGCAAATGCAAGCACAACAACACAAACAACAACAAAAAACCCCAAGCTACATTTATTGCGCCGAATGGAGAAGAAGCCCCGTTCGGTGAAGCCCGGGTTTCGGTTTGATCGATTGAAAAATAAAATGCTTTGATATTGCTTCACGGTTTTTCGCGGTGCTGTGGCTGGCCACATTGCCTCTTTTGTCTCTCCCTCTCATTTGATGGCGTGCGAACGCGATCAACATTTCTTGCTTCTCCGGGAGCGAATGATCAATTCCGTGTGCCGGACAGCCAGCCGTGGATGTTGAACCCGTGAACCCCGTTCGTTGGTGGGTTCTTCTGAAGCGCTTAAGGCTGCTCGTTGTTTTTCTGTACTTCGTTTCAAGCTTGCTGCTCGCACCCCATCAGACACGGGCATGAGGGATGTCGCGTTCCCGATGCTCGTTTTGCGCGTCTTTGTTGGCGTACGGACGCCCGTAAGTGTTGTTTTGCTGCGTTGCCATGGGAACGAACCGTGGAAGGCGGACGACCATGTGAGAGATGAATTTCGTTTGTTCTTCTCCTTTTGAGCCATCTTTTAGTACAACCGTTCATGATCGTGAGTGTATTGCTGGTTGTTGTTCGTGTACAATTATCCTTGTGCAAAAATAAATAAAACTTTTATTATTTTTTTCTGCCATGTTTTAATTGACGACGGATGTGAGAAGATGAGCAAAGAATAAAAGCAAATGAAAATTTTCATTAAAGATTCACATGTTTATACGATAGCTTTCGTAAAGGCTCAGAAATCCCTTGTTTGGGGGCTGCTCATCTTGACCGTCGTGCCATAAAAAAAAATCAAAATTTATAGCATCTTACTTCACACCAACCGAGGCACGATGAAAGCTTAGAACTGTCATAAATCGCGTTTCGTGACGATTAGAAATGAATTGCGTTAAGCCCGCTGTAGGGGCGCTCCATCGCTAAATTGCTCCTCACAGCTGCGTACGTACGTCACGTTCTTTGTTCCGTATTCCGTGACACTCATAGCGCGCGCGCACGCGGTCCGTTACACACAATGTTGGATTGGATTGATCGCCGCAGCATCACCATCACCCGATTGCCCTTCAACCGGTTCAAGCGTGAAGCGGGTTACTCTCCGCTTGCATCTCCCTTCACCCCACTAGCGGGGTGTGTGCTTGTATGCGTATCAATTAAAAAAAGCCAGCCATAATGTTTAATGTTTGCACCGCCGCCGCCACCGTCGTCGTCGTCGTCGTCGGTGTGTCATTTCTCAATCCGGCACAATGCGAGTGGCAAAAGCACACACACACACACACACACACACACACACACACACACAGGACGCAACTTAATGTTTGACATTTCCAGTGTTTCGTAGTGGCGCGCGAAACACATTTGCGTTCACTTCACCATCGCGATGATCCATTCCGAACCGTTCGGAATGTAAGAGTTAAATTAGACTTTTCAAGACATTTCTATGTGCGATGACACAATCGATCGCTGCGTGCGGAAACAATAGTGTAACAATCGTCGTGGTGTTCGGCTGTTCGAGCCGAGCTTTGTCTGGTGTTAATGAAGCAGCATTAGCAGTAGCTGTAGTACCCTTATTTTCCTAACAAACCCCTAACGCCGAACCAAGGCCGACCCGAATGGCTACGCATGGGATCCATTGAGGTGGTCCCCCTCCCCCCTGCTAAACGCGTCACTAATTCGTAACACACAATGCTGTGTTGATGCTGCTGTCATGCATTTTTTTACTCGAGGGTCGGCCTTTTGGGGCATTCCGATCCCAATAAAAAGGTCATCGGCTAACATTGGAAATTGGAACCAATTTTGGTGTCGTTTTTTCTTTTTGGGTTTCGATACTATTAAACTGTTACTGATTATACAAAAACAGAGTTCGATTTAGGAGCGGAAATGAGGAAATGCAAAACCGAAGGCAATTTTACCATGTGCACCGACACCTTTCACACTAGCCCTCACCGCACGCACCATGATCCCGAGGTGTGTGTAGGCATATAATTAAACTCACAGAGCTAGCTGGTCGTGACGAACGAAAATCGAATCCTCTGTGCGGGAGAAAACTCTTTCGAGGGAAAACGTTCTCGCATTCCGGGGTAGGTGTTTGCCGAATGTGTACCTTTCCACGACCCTTTTCGGGGCTGACTTTTCAAATAGACTTTGGCAAACTCGGAAGAAACATTCGGGCCGCCATTGTAGCTTCTTTTGCAGATTGTTTATCTTTCGGGTACGCCTACCGTGTTACGGTTCGATGAGAGTGTGATCGACGTGACGATGTGCCTCCAATTTCTAGACGAGACCACCGCAGGAAAAGGGATCGGTACTGTGGCATTGGAACAAGTTTGTTAACAGAAGTCAAACATTAAAGTAGACGGTGGGAAGTGTGTGGTGGATGTGCTCTTCTTTCGGAGAAGCATCTTTAAAATCACCTCTCTAACCGGTGTGTGTGTGTGCGTTCGATTTGATACGTAAACTGCAATAGGAGGAATAGGACCAGCTTGCACAAAACACATATTGCCTTTCCAGCCTAATCATAAAGAAGCAGCTGGGCTTTACTCAATCAGGGCTTCCATTTGTTGTATTACCCAGCAGCACGCCAGCTTATTTGTTCACTATTTAGCTCATTCTGCCGGGCAAAACCAATCGGCAAATCCAACCCAACAACAATCAGTGACTTGACTGACTGTTGTTGTTGTGATGTGTGCACCATGAAACCAACCAAATGTGCCGGCTTGTTACTCCGGTAGTAACGTTGCAGATTACCGCTCTGCCAGAAGAAGCGGGCGTTTAGGCGTTCACGCAGAACAAAAATAAACCAATCTATGCAGTACAAATCCGATTTCTTCCCACCCCTTTTTTCCCGGGGTGTAATATTGCACTTTTTGTACTCGAAACGAGCGATGGGGCGACAGGGAAACGGGATGTTTGTTCAACGACGACTACTATGTGCTCGCATGCTTCGATGTGTAGTGTATTCGACTTCCTCCTCGGTGCGTGTTGCTACCGTGCTGTGCTACTTGGATGAAGCGCAGTAAGCAAAGCGTAGATGGAAATCACAGGCACAGGATGCACTTGATTAAAGGTAGCTTGGATTGGATGATGGAGCCTAGTTACATGTCTCTTCCATTACACGCTCCTGTTCGGCTCCGAAGGGTTGTTTCCTTTTCAAAGTAGGACACGGACCGGGGGCGAAAGTTTTGCTTTGGTACCGACAAAAAAAAAAAACGAAAAACATCGGCCCAGACTTTTGCCCACCGAGATTCGACCATCCGTGAGCGCACAATTCTTCCGTGCGCTTCATCGAAAAGCCGTGTGCCTTGTGTGTTGTTTTCCACGTTGGTGGGTTTTTCAGTGTGCATGAATTTTGTTTGCTCGCTGTTGTCTCGGCGCTCTTTCATTTATTTTCCTTCGGGTGGGTCCGCGGGGAAGGACAAGGGGAAATGGTTTGGGATTTGGTCGCGCGCTATTCTCAATTTGGACTCGGCAAACTTTTCATCGGAATGAAAATCTCCCACAAAAGCAGCAGCAGCCGCCGCCGGTTGGTTTGGGGCTTTTGATAAAGTTGCACCATATCCGGCTGGGAGGACGAAAAAGACGGGTGGGACGAAATAAACAATACAAAGAGACCATCAACCCCGGTATCCCTCACCCGCATTCCCTTCACTCCTCTTGACTCAATATCCAATACTTCGTTCAGAATATCCCGTGAATTGCGATTTTTCCGGGTGGCTTTTTTCCGGTCGTTGGCGCGCACTTTTTAAAGGACCGCTGTTGTTGTTGTCTTTTTTTTCCTCACTTGCCACCCATTCTTTGTGGTCGGTGGCCAATTTGGCAGGACTGTGTTGTAGAATTACGCGGTTGTTACACGGTTACGCGAGGAAAGAAAAATGTTATTTTTACTTCGCGCTCCCCGGTTTCCGATTTTCCCTTTTCCAGCCAAAAGCACGCGTTGACGTCAGTGGTGAAAGCATCCCGGGCGGAAACCGAACTCATCGGTCATTGTTGCTGCCGCGTTTTGGGATGGGTGGGTTGGTACCGGAGCGGGGGGGGAAGAAAAATCTCCTTAACTCTTTCTTTACGGCATACGCCCGAGCCGCGCACCCCCGTAACCCAGTGAAATTGTTCTCAGTCACTTAAATTCAAAGCTAACAAGAAGAGCTTTTGCAGCAATTTTTTTCAGAACAAAAAATATAATTTGTTGCTTTAGAAAAAAAGTTCAGAAAT
Organism: Anopheles stephensi; assembly: GCF_013141755.1. NCBI lineage: Eukaryota > Metazoa > Arthropoda > Insecta > Diptera > Culicidae > Anopheles > Anopheles stephensi. The sequence continues at coordinate 80,038,124 of NC_050202.1, read as the reverse complement.
CTTGTCCAACATATTTTCCACATTGTAAGCTTTAAAATGACAGCCAGGCAATGCCTCAAGAGCACGAGTTTGTGTGGCGCTGTGCAGGAAACGCTCTTAGCCCATCCGGCATTGAGTGCCGTATGATTGAATGGCACGTTTTGCTGCAAGAAACGACAGACTGCCCGCGGGTCGATATAATTTCCGTTCTACTTTGCCGTTTGCAAAAACCGCATTATCCGAGCACCGGCATATGTTTCGTGTACAGATGCGCTTAACTTCAGCGGGCCCAGCGAGGCAGGTGCGGCAGAACACCAGTTTGGCTTGTGGTGAAATTGAACGTGCGCTTCAAAATACTGTACAAGAACTGCTCGATGGTGGCACCACCACCTGGCAAGAGACCACAGGTGGTTTAATGTAGGCTTTATGTCCAGCTGCCTTACCGTTACGATGGGATGCTATCTCTCCGGGTGGAGTCAGCCAGCTGTGAGGGAGACGGAGAGTGTCGTAGCAAAGTATATTTAATCCAGCTGCCTGGGCTGCTGCTGTTTCTGTCGGGTGAAACCCCTGACACTGTCGAAATACGACCGTGATGAAGGTTCATATTCGTATGTCCCAAGCGAAACGTCACTCGTGCTCTGGCACGACATACAAGGGTACAACAGTTGGGGACGTGTGCCTAGCAGCATTAGGATAAGATTTGTCTCCGTGTGCGCTCCGATGGCTTAAGACACAGGCAATGAGAAGGGATAGCTGTCGTTAGAATCTGGACATCATTTTCTTTGATAGAGACAGCGAGCGTGGTCATCCCCACTGATAGGGGATGTCTTTTTAAGACGTGTAAAGAAATGGAAATAGAATTAGAGATTGACACTTTTGCGCCATTGACACAGGGTGGACATCGATAGAGAGGAGTTGCTTTAGCTAACGATGACATCTGTTATCCAGGATCAACCCCCCGAACAGAGGGATGAACCAAGCTCTTTTCCAATAGCATACGGGAGCTTTCTTTCCCGCTTTAAGGAGTCCGTTCGTTTCGTAGGAAAATGTTCGGAATGAATAAATAAAAAAGATTGATTAGATGCATTCATTTACGAAGCATTGCTAAATAAAAGCTCGCTCGCTCGACAGATCGTTCCAAAGGTTGCTTCGTCGGGGTGGAATGAGCTTTCATGCATTATTTATTGAAATTACCGCCACACACACACACACACATCAGCATTAAGCGCAGCTGCCGTATTTCTTAAGCAATTTGCACGATTTATTATTGATGGAAAGGAGCGATTTTCTTTCTGCTTTCCCGATGTTTGTTTCTTACACTACTTTCACCTCTCTCTCTGCGCGACCATGCTATAAGGACATTAGTAGCGAGATGCTTTGTTGAGGCTTATCCTGCTGCGAATTCTTGTCCGGGCGCGCCACACGAAGCGAAATAAGTGTAGCAAAGCTGCTGCTAATGTAATCATTGGTCGTCTGGAGCTCTGGATGGAATGGAAAGAAAGCTTTCCACGGATCAAATAACCTAAAGGGGGGATGAAAAAAACAGCATCAACATCGGCGGCATGAGGACGAAAGGGAAGCAATGTGGAGAAGCAAACGGCCCGGCCCTATTTATGGTGTCACCTTCACGTGTTGACTTTTTATTGCTACCGCACGCGCCTTTCGGTGTCGCATCTGCCACTGACCGTGCGAGAAAGCATGGGGCTAGCCGGTGTCCGGCAGGTGCGATTCTATTTGTATCTCGGGCGGTGTGTGGCGTAAGGTGGCAAATGCTTGTTGCGCCCGGGCGAAATACGATAATTGAATTCCAATCTGACTGAAGTTTTTCCTTATTATTTTTACAAGGAGAATCGTTTATTTGTATGTGCGTTTGTGATTACTATCACTGCTATCACCATCAGGAAAAAGCTCGTTGTTGTACCGGGTTTTGGTATGGGCTAAAGAAGAAGAAGAAGAAGAAGAAGGACTTGGAGGACCCCCTCCCATTTGCCGGCGCAAATTCTGCGAAGGTGAGCAGCGTGTCCAAACGTTTGCTTACTTGCTCTCGTAAGTGTTGAATGTGTCGAATCACTTTGAACTTGACACGCAGAAAAGGGCCATTGATGCGTAACGACAAAGCTTTACCTTCCCGTTCTACCGGTGTGTCTGTGTGTGTGTGTGTGGTAAAGCTTTCAATTAACGCTTGATCAGTTTCGCACAAAAGGCGCATTTCCAGAAGGAATGATTCCAATGAAACAAGATGGCGCGCCATGGCCGTTGGCTTTCCGTATCATCGCAATATATTGATTAGAGCAGAACCGCAATAGGGGAGGGGGGTGGGGTGGTGGAGGCAGAGACAGAAAAAGGATGAACTTTTCTGTAACAGTTTTTCCTAGCAGTCCGAGGCTGGGCTTTCCTTTGCAGAGATGGGTCGTTTCCGACGCTCAGCTTCTCGGAATAATTCGCCCTAGCAGTTGATCATTAGTGCGGATCAGAATGGAGCGGATCCGTGGCTGTGTCCGGATGTGACAAATGTTGCTTCCTGTCCCGAAGAATGATGATAGCTTTAATCGATAGCCTAAAAAGTGGCTGCTTTGTTTTGTGTGGGGTTCACAAGCGTAGAAGGAACTTCTGTTGTACCGAGCTAGATGGAGGCGCCTGGTCGAGTATGAGCTACTGCTAGCAAAAAGTCTCGTGTATCGTAGGTTAAACAATAAAATAGTATCTTTTCCATAAATATTATAGCAGTATTGCAAGAAAATACATAAATCATGCCGTAAATATTGGCAGTTTCTTCGAACGTTCTCGATATGTTTGCCGGGAGAGATGAGATTGCCTCGTCCATTGCTCCCTTCCCCATTCACGGTGGCAATTAACGCTTAATTAATGTCGTCCATCGGGGTAGGATGAACCAAAAAAAAAAAGAGGAACCAATTTTCACGATGCTTTGGTCTGGGGTGTAGTCGTTGAAATCCGTAGCGAGAAAGACCCCCTTCTAGTAGCACATTCTGCACGTAGAAGGTAAAACGAAGATTAATTGTTAAACCACCTAACTACAGCACCTGGTGCAAAGGGGGGGGGGGAGAAGTAGCCGGTATGAATGTGTTCAGAGTGCGCCATTCCCTTCGGGCGTCGGTAGAAATCGAGGACCATATAAAAGGTTCGCCAAATTGCATGCCTGCTAATGACCATTGCGTGTGTTGATTACGATGGTGAGCCGTTCAAATTGATTCTTATTAGTTTTGCGTGACACGCCCGGCAGGACATTTGCGCCGTCATAAGTGAGGTTGAGTAGAGCGTAAATCAAGCAACTAAATCACTTTTTTTGCTATTTGCTCTCCTTCGGTATGTGATAAGGAAAGGAGTACGTATGGAGAATGAAATTTAATCCTTTCTAGATCTTCTTCTGGGAAGTGTTTGTCCCATCTTTCGTTTTGTGACGAAAAAATTGATTTGTTTTCGTAAAAGGATACTTTATTTTAATCGTGCTGTTTGTAAGCGTTCGTGCGAACTGTGTACAAATATTACAATCTCCCTATCCGTTATTTCTGCACCTTCCGGCTTGCCCATCCCTGTGTTTTGCTCATGCTACCGACCCAATCTCTCTCTCTCTCTCTTTCTCTCGTTGCATAAGCGTGCCTGTTTGTGTAGTTTCACACCAATTTATTTAAACCTCTTTTTTGTTGTTGTTGTTGCTGTTTTCACCTACTAACAAGAAGCATAATTTAACATGGATTAATTAATGAATTGCTCTCGAATCGTTGCTGGTATCGTTGCTCCTTAGCGTAAATGGCATGTGGTCTCTTCACCGTGTCTCCCTCTTCCCGGTGTGTGTGTGTACGTGGGTTTTGGGGGTTTTTATTTTAGCTCTGTGCAGATGGAATCGTGAAGTTATTAGTTTCCTCTTTCGTTTTGTTTTACTCATCCTGTTTTGAGGGCTGGAAAAATCACACACACACACACTTACACTTATTGTAATTACAAACACACGTTCACATACTCACACACTGTATATGTTTACCGTGCCCGGTTTGTTGCGTTCTGGAACACGAACCAATCCATCTTTAGTTGCTACACACTCCCGTATGCATTCAGCGCATAAAACTTCCAAGCCCTCCCCCCCCCCACATCACTTACACTTACACACAACACCGAAACTCACCAGCCAGCCAGCAAAAACACAAAAAACCTTCTCTTTACACGATGGCGTTCCACAAGAAGACAAACTTGTAAAACATTGTCCGTTCTTGTTCCTTCTTCTCTTTCTCTCGTTATAGATTGCACGGAGCCACTTTTGGGTAAGTGAGGAGGAAAGGAAAATGCGAAAAATAGAAAGGAAACAGACAGACACCCAAGAGTAAGAGTCTAAAGCCCCCCCCCCCTTCATCCCCTTCCCTCCCATCCCTCCCCGAACAGCATCCAAACCCTCCGATCCGCGAAACCACTGGAAAGAGACAGAAGATTGAGCTTAGCACGCGCGTAAGGAGAGGAAAGGATATATCGTCACGCAAAAAGAGAAAAACAGGAGCATTCCCCCTTTGCTTTAGTGGGGAGAAGATGATGCTGGAAATGAATCAGAACAAAGTGTACCGTCCCACCCCACCATCAAATCTCCTTCACCACTGCTTCGATGATTCTTGTCCGTTTGCGTTAAAGACTATGGCAGTCCTGGTCGTAGGTTGGAGGCTCTGAATTATGGTGAAAGTAACGGGCAGAGGCGATCGCAACAAAAAGCTGATGAGCAAAGTCGCTCGTTTGCCGCTTCCTCGGACGCGTTAAAACCCTTGAGAACTAGTTTTTTGTTGTTGGTTGGTGTATGCGTGATCCTTTCATCAGCATATCGTTGGCTGATGTGTGGTGATGAAAAGCGCCCTGTCATTGGAGGTGGAAGAGGTGGCAAGAACGCCCATAATTCCCTCTTAACTTTTGTGCTAAAGTCTTCCCTTGTTTGAAGATCAAAGTGGAGTGCGAGAGCTGCATGATGGCCACACTTTTTTTTCTGGCAGATATATTATGTCAGAAGGATTTGCAAAGTTGGTGAAATTATCAGCACAGCAAACAGTTATACATTACGAAGGGGAAAGAAAGCAATTAATACAACTGAATGTACCACCTGCCTTGAGCAGGAAGTTTTCTGTCAAATGATTCATCAATCCCAACCAAGTACAGCAAACAAAAAAAAAAAGGTTTATTAGCATGTCAATCAATGTTTTGAAAGACATTTCATTAACCATATTATTCAAACGCACGACGCCTGACATTTGGCATTTGTAGCGTGAGCAGTGCTTGGCAATCGTTTTTTTTCCCGAGCCCTGCCCCGGGGCACGCCATCCTTCCGATGAAAGATAATACGTTTGGTCTCATTTGGCCATCGCGCTGAGTGACAACGTACTGATGAGATGGCTCACTAAATGTTTATCATTGTGCAGTTTGAGATCATCTTCTGCCACACACGCACATGCCACAGCCATACAGCGGCAGCAGCCAGAATGCTGCTGTTGACTGAATCTGTTGAACTTATCAACCGATGCTGCTCATCTCGTGGGCTCATCGAGGCAGTTAATCGATCGTGGCTGGATTGTGGTGATGGTGGTTCTCTCACATGGCCCCCTGGTGCACATACCGGATGGATTAAATCATACCAGCAGAAGAGAACCTCCAAACTCGTGCTGGTGAGAGGTGGTGCATCATCCTGCGCTTCCGCTACTCTGCGGAAAACGATGTTGACACCACCGACAAGAAGAAACGCCCCGACTCGAAACGTTCCCTGATGATGCTCTTGATGATGATGAGCAGTTGTTCTTAGCCTTCTCCACCACGGCACAATCGAGCGCCTTTGTCGGGAGGGTACAACAACACCAACGGGGTCGTCGGGAGTTTAGCTTTGCGGGAACTTCAATCAAGGGTGCTACAGTGCACTGTTGACTTCTTGAACACACACTGCTAACCTCGCATCGGACTTCCCCGGGCGTCACCTTATCTAATATATATGTATAACTCACCAAGGAATGTGCCAGTGGTGGCGAGCGGCACAGTTTCTGTTGCTGCCAAAGCAGGAAGTGGTGTACTCTCGCATCAATCGATTAATTCATTCAATTTGCAGTGACAGTGTGGCACACAGATGCGCTGTGTGGATGGTCGTGACTGTTCTTTTGCTTCTTACCCTCCCCCCCCTTTTCATTTGATGTCGATCACGATGGTTTCTTTCTCTTCGAGTCGTTGTTTAGCGCGGCGCATCGTCGTGCACACTGTGTACGGTGGTTGAAACATCGATTTATATTTATTGTGGGTAAGGTTTTTTTTCTTCTCTATAGCACGCTGCTCTGATAGTCACTGGCAGATGCGCGAGTGCAGGCACACATGCATATTGGCTGATGCAAAAGCGTTCTAAATGCAAATGCATCTCTGCTGCAACAATTAAGCTTATTCAAGCGATTCTACGTTGTTTTTGCTACACTCAACATCCAATAAAACATCAAAACAGTCCCAACGGGGGGACACGCGGGATCGCCCTGTGAAGGGTAGCGGATCGATTAGTTATATTTGTTCATATGCGTTATGTGCGAGATGTGTCTGTGTTCCGCCGTTCATCCTGTCCCGTGAGATGACAGTGGTCGACTGATGGTAGGGCCGCCCCGTTGGCGATGTGTCAATCCGCGTTACGGTTGTTACTGTTATCGATCTACATCTATTTATCGGCCAATTTTTGGTACTCTTCACGGTAGCTGAGTGCCTCCTTCAGTTCCGGGTTCGGTTCGTACTTTTGGTTGAACACAAAAATCTGCAACGAACGAAACAAAACGACGCAATTAAAATACAATCTAAGGGACAATCAATTTTTCAGGCTCGAAAATGTTAGGCTGGGATATCGATTAGAAGAATTTGATTACAGCGAAACACTAAATAATCAGTGACGCAACGACCACTATTCTTTACAACCTTTTGCGCAACATATTTTCCCACGCGATCCTGCCGCGATTTTGGCAGTGTCATTACATCAGCACAAAATGTCAAACAGAGTGCGACCACTGTACGCCGGTCCTTTGGCAGCGCTTTATGACCACGCAAAGCCATACAAATAATCGTCCAAGGGATGGGATTACGGAGGGCGCAGGAAGCGGACGTTGAGTCACACAAAACCCACCCAGGAAGCCTTTTGGGGATGTGCTGAACTTGACGTTACACGATAGCAATAAAAGTCCTACCAGTCGGTCACGACTGACAACAGAAGAGGCACTAACCTGCCCGCCCAATCCCATCCAGTGATCCAATTGTCAGCGGAAAATCGGCTCAATGATGTGATGCTTCAATACGCAAAACAGTCCCACACACACTGTAGGGGTGGTCGTGGGTGGATGGGTTATTTTTCCGGGTCGCGGTATTAGTGCGTTGGTATCGAAATCGGATTTGTGCGATTCCAGAACACACAGCGTCAGGTGTGGTGAAGGGGGCGGGTTGAGAAAATATGTTGTATAATATTGTGTGTATGTTGGGCCTCGCTTTTTTTTGTTGCTGTCGCTGCAATCAATAACGTGTGACCCTGCGGCCCAAAATTATGATGATCGCAATCCTTGGAAACGAGAGGCAGCTTTGAGGGGGGGGACAGCCATCAAAATACAAAAGTCTCCGGCCCGAGTTGTTGAAAGTACCGGCGCAACTATCTGCAGCATGGGCAAGTTTGTTTATCGGGCTAAAACAAATAAATAAATTTTGATCGCTTGAGTAAGTGATGGTAAGCCACCGAAAACAGCGGGTGGTGGAATGAAACACAAACTATGATGTGTTACCAGTACCGACAACTGACATGACAAAAAAACATTCGCCATCAATACGCTACAGTTTCCTTGTTATTGGGTGAGAAGGTGTATTGCATGATCGATTTTATTTGATCTAGTTCCAAACCGTACGAAGCAGGTCATGCCGATAGTGAAGATAGCTTCATATTAACATACCGAGGAAAAGCTATGGAAATGTTTCATACCAAGCAAAGGATGGAGTGAAGAGTTGAGTAGATACTGCAACAGCAAATAAAAAATCAACAACGGCAAGGACAGAAGAACCACCGACCGACAATGTGACAGGTGGCAATCCTCACAAGCGACGGAAAACGAGCATGCAGATTGCATACTTTCAGGCGAATTTGTAAACGAGGCTACTAAAGCATGCAAATCGCTTGCACGTTAAGATGCCTTAAATCCGGCCCAACCGCATTTTTATGAGCCGTTTAATAGTTTGTTAGTCCCACGTAACAACGGCCGACGCTCAATGCATCACATCTGGGGTTATTTCCTTTCCCCGGTGAACTTTAAATTATGGGCACGTTATCACTTTTTTTCGTTGGATTTTCTGTTAATCCTTTCTTCCCAGGATCAACTGTCCTTTGTAAACTTCGCTGTCCACGCTGTATGTCTGTGTCGCGAATCATCAAAAGCGTTTCCACATGAAAGGGTGTTTAAATTACAAAGGGAGAACAAATAAACCGTCCAGTCACTGTGATCGATAATTCGCGGTTTTTATCATCATAAAAGTGAAGTCCTTTTTATAGCATTTCACGTACAGAAGGCACAATTTGTGGGTGCTGCCGGTTTGTGTGTCGGAAGAGGGGGCAGAGCGCCACGATGAGCGCTGTTTCCTGCTCGCTTTTTTATGAGATTAAAACTTATTAGCCCAGAAACTGCTGATACTCCTCGTGGACCTGGACCTCCTTGTGTGTCCATTGTTGTAGAAAGGAAGTTCTATTCTCCTGTTCTGGGTTCTTCTTTTTTTTTTGTTGTGTTGCCCCCACCTGGGATAGAGCACGTTGCCCGTCGTCGTGACGAAAACTTACAAGTGTGTACCTTCCGAGTACCACTTCTTCACTTGCTAAATGGCGAGGAAACCTCACAAAAATGCGCCCAACAAACGGCGCAGAGGGGGTAGTGTGTTCCATCCAATAACTAGCGTGCTGATTGGGTAACTTAATTCCAGAGGTCGGTGGTAAAGGCATCGGCGAGCTAAGATACCTTTCGGGCAAGTTTCGCTTCCTTTTCGCGCAGTAAGAACCGATGAAGGTTCCGCTTTAAATTGGATTATTATTTCCATACATACATACAAAGAGCGAGCGACTCAGCGGACGAGCGGTAAGGACGTCGATAGTGCGGGGCAATGCAGGAAGCGTGAACCTTATCCATTTGGTTTTACGCCGGATGGATGTGGATGGGGTTGGGCAGGATGTGGGGGTGAGCACACTCTGTATCTCGTCGATCCTTTTGCCGATGTCGTGCAATGGCAGAGAGGAGTCTAACAAACCATAAGCAATCGGGGTCGTCGATGGTTGGTTGATTTTACAGGTGGATGTGAAATGAGTTGACGTTCTTTTATTTTTGCCAGTGGCCTTCGGCTTTAACGCTGTGCGAGCCCAGGTTCTCGTCATTGTCAGCCATGTTCTACCGAACGCCACGTGAGGCGGACGGATGGATGGATGCATGTCGGCCGGGCTGCAGACATGGTAGGAAGGGGATGTAAGCGAAAATTTAATTACCGGTGCATTGGGGGGAGCGATGCCGGAATTGAAAATAGGCACGAACGAGGCACGGTGGATGGCGTGCATGGAATGGAAAGTTTTTCCGAAGTGCACTGTGTGGATGGTAGGATGTTTTTATCCTCGAGCATAAACGCCTACACAGCCGACAGCTCCGCCCTGGCTAACTGTGTGTTCCTGGTACAGGGAGGTCGTTGTTGGCTCGCTTCTTCACCGCACTTTCCGCTCTGTCGGGTTACATTGCCCTTAGCGTCCCATTTCCTGTGGTGGTGTATGTGGGGCTCGTTGCTAGAGTGCAGTTGGCAAGCTTCCATTAGCCGATTATCGTTCGACTATAAGCGGAGGTGGTAAAGACCCCACAAGTTCTAGGCCGTTCTTGTAGTCACACATCGTCACGAGTAAGAACATATTCGTCTGCTGTATGTGTGGCTGATTGCGCGTGTGTGTGTACGTGTGTAAATATGGTAGGCTCTAAAAGGAAGAATGTGTCTTTTCGTAAGGTTTCCCCTGGAGATCTATAAATACATCGTAGCGTCATCCGTACTCTACCGCCGTCACATGTTCTTGAAGTAAACTTTTACATTTTCAACTGAGCGATGACTAGATGACTTGCCTGGACCGGGTAGGCCTCTCTAGCCTCCGCTCGCGTATTTTAGGTCAGCATCACTGAGCCTAGCAGCGTCTTCTCGTGTCGCGAGCAAACGTCAGACTTCTTTAAAGATTAGTACAACGTTGTCACGTCATCTCATCTGCTGGTGGTGCACGATTGAAGTCGACAGCATTAATGTCTGTCAAAAGCGAACCTCACATACCGGAAGGGACGCGCTACATCTGAGGATGGGAAAGCACAACTCTCGCACCCGGCCGACAGGTATTCCGTGGGTCTGATGGGTGGACAAAGCGGTTCACATCATATTCCATATTGTCCGCTACGTTCAGGATGTTGATGTATAAAGTTACCGTTTCCGGTGAGCCAGACTATTCTCGGAAGGCTCGTGGCCGTGCGTGTGTGTGTGTGTGTGTGCGTGCGCATGCGAGAGACATGGCAATATGTATGGATTCTTCCAATTGATTAATCGTATCGGTTTACGCTGATTAATCACTGGAACAGGCTTTGCGATAGACCCCAGGGAACCATATGGGGGGCCCCCCTACGTTGCCTGAGGTACTGTGCTACTAGATTACCACATCCGACAGGCTTCCGACAGTCCAGCCAGCCGATAGCTTGGATTCACCATCCAGTATTAACTGAATGTGGTTTCCGGTTACGCAGAACGTTAAAGCTGTATCCCGGAGCTTTCTAAACGGGAACTCGTCGCTTCTCTTTAATTCGTATAATATTAGATGAGCCTTTCGTTTAAGAAAATCAAACCAAGTCAGTCAAAAATGAAGCTTATATAGCTTCTCTAAGAAAATAGCTTTGACAGCTCGTTTCCTTTAAGCTAGCATGCATAATGGTATGGAGAAAACCATTTTTTTCGCTCTGTTCCTGTTGAAACAATAAGCCAGAGAACGTGACAGTCAACCACAGCAGCAGCGCGCATTGTGGTGCTGCGGTAAAAAAATGAAAAATCTGTTCCCTCCAATCAATTTGATACGCTCCATTACATCCAGAACCGTTTTCGTGCGTGTGTGAAACCTTGTGCGGGATGGTGCAGGGCTGCCGCACATTCGCCACCGCACCGCCAAAACTGTCAAGGACAACACACACACATCATCATAAGCATCCAAGGATTGTTTTTGGGTGCGTTTTATTTCTTCTTACTGCTCATTCCATCCAGCTCCAGAGTTTAGGTGCTTGAATGCTGGGCGATGCTTTTAGTTCATAAGGCAGAAAGGAGCTGCTTCCTATGTCACTCCCGGTGCGTGAGGGAAGGTAAATAGGCGTACTCGGTGAAATATTTCACCATTTGGTGTTTTACGGTTAGGTGCACATTGAAATGAAAAACAAGAACGGTAGCAGTCCGCCTATTTCCTCGACTGCGAAGCGAACGACTGCGTACTGCGACTGGAAGCGAGGCGGCACCGGCCGTCTTTCAAATCAGAAACAACATCATTTGTGGAAAATTGACTGTGAAACGGACTGAGAAAATAACTCCCTAGACGGCAGAGAAATCTTAAAGCCCTGACGCCATCTTGCTGCACTGCTAACGACGGTGCTGTACAATTTTATGTGAGAGTCAATTTTCCAACGATACATTTTTCTACCTCCACGATTCTTGATCTGATCCTTCAAGACGTTCGCATTGCGATAAGCCACTGGAAGAATTCTGTTCCGTCCTTCCCGCCCGACGGAATGGTCCCAATCCGAAGATCGATGACATTGTGGAAAACACGGTAGCACAAATGGAATTTCGCCATGCCACTCTGCACGCTCTACGAGCAACGTGAGCTTTCTTTTCCTTTTTTTTTAGAATGTCATCAACTTCCACAGCACAGTTTCTCTTCTTAATCCCGTGTACTCTGTAGATTTGATTTCGTTGCTTTTTTTTCTAATATTACCTTCATTCAGCCACTTTGCCAAATTGTTCAGATTGAAGTTGGCTGCACAGTGGTATGCAGGATTGTCTCGAGCTTTCGAAGTGGGTAAGGCTCCTCGAGACATTGTTCAGCACAAGGTAGTGGGGCTTAAAGTCTTATACGTTCTGACTGCATCAGCCTGCAGTACTTTCTGCACATGTCGGCACCAGCATTATTTTTCCCGTGTGTGCCCATTTTCGAGGAGAGATACCTATCCCTGCCAAAAGTGTAAGGAGGTTCGATTCGCCCAAGCAACAGCGAATCATTTAAAAAGCGGAGGTTGCCGAAACAGTTTTTTAGGTCGCTTCGACGTGCGAGACGTTTTTCAAGTGCAACCATAAATCAAGTCGCAAAGCCGTGAGAGTGAGTTGGTTGAAGAAGGACGACCGCGACGACGACGTTTGAGGATTTTATTTGATGGCCGGCGGGATTCTACCTTTCCACGACGACCGCCCTTCAATTGCAATTTTTCCACCCCTTTTCCCCCCCGAAGGCGTTCAGGGCGTACGGGTAGAGTTCGACGCGAGTTTAGCTGAGATAAATTTATATACGAAATCATTTCTTCGGTTTTGCCGGTACCGCCGAGAATCGATGGTGTCCGTCCGGAGGTGTGCTCCTAGCCGCCAAAGTTCGACGAACGTTGACGATGACAACGATGATATAACGACCCCGCCATCAGTTTGAGGTTTATCCGTCTGTTTTCTGGCTGCTGGTTGGTTGTGATCATCCTACTGGCGATCCCGGGGTTTTGCGGAGACACACGGAAGGTGGCATGTCTCCTGTCAACTTGGCAGTGATTCAAAAAGCATATACTGGTCTCCCGTCATGACCTCACCGCATCTTCCCGTTGCGGTATGTACGTGTGTCTCGTTCGGGAAAAAAGAGGCAAATATTGTCGAGTAATATCTAAATGGATGTTTCGTTTGTTGGCTTTTGGTTTCACTTCGCCCTCCATGTTGACAGTGCGGGGTCGAACTATATTTTCTGCACGGGGTTGCGCTACGGTCCATCAGCAGTGCGAGCGTTATAGATAGATTCCTGCCCAGGTAACGCTAGGTATCGCTATTTTTGAACTCATACCGAACCGAACCACTGTGCAGCTGAAATCAATTCGAATCGTTCTTTCCTCGATTTAACGCCCTGAACCCGGTACACGGTCGCCCCAAAACCACAAAAAATCACTACACCAAAAGAGTACATTGTTACGAGCGTCTCGTGAGTACGGGACAAAAATTAGTATCCATATTCCAGGGTGGACGATTTTATGATGGTCGTTTTGATGTCCATGTAGGGGGCAGATAGTTTACTACCGTTGGAGCAATGAAATATGGTTTTATGGAACCTTCTTACGGTTTTATGTGGTCTTTCGTTTTTCCACTGAACAGAAGCGGAGAATAGCGCGGCATGAGGGGGTAATGCTCGAAAAGGATAGAAGCAGGCGGACAAGGAATGTGGGAGGTTAAAAATCGATAAAGTTTGATCGATTTCATAACCGGTCGCAATCGTCCGAACTGTCCTCGCGTGTTCCCGAGGAAGTAGTAGCAACAGCATAATTCATGTTGATGGTTTATGCTGGTGGCAGTGTGTTAGTGATACGATACGTCTAGCTCAAAGCTGTTATCGTAGCCGTCATTTATCCATTCCTGCATATGTTGATACTCTGCCCTGAGGGGGGTGTAGAGTATTATCATGGATGTTTTCCTATACAATGTACGGAACAAAGATCCTTGGTACAATAATGAACAGTATTTCTTTTGCTAGCTCAAGTTTCACGATCTCCGGCCATTGGGAAAACTCGTTAGTTTGCTACGTCGAGTGCTGAATGATGAGTTTGGAATTCAATTATAAACATGTCAAACCAAACACTTCCCACAACCCCTCCTTGCAGTTTCCCCCATGTTCAGGGTGGTGAAAAGAACGCCACGTGCATTAATAAACATTTTATAAAATTAGCTTTCAATGAGGTGGGTGGTGGTACGGCGTACGGGGCGCAACATTTTTAGCCAATTTTCACTTATCTTTATGACAACAGGCCGCCTCCACCACGGAAGGTATGGAAAAGTTTACCGAGCGTCGATCGGTTCGGGCTGCGCGCGAAAGCATGTCGGTGCAGTTGCACAAAACGGACGCGGGTTAGGTTGCATGGTGCCGTTTCGCGGAAAATGCCTTGCTCGATAAACAATAGTGCAAAGCAGAGGGAAGAAAATGTGAACCTCATTAGAGCGTGCAAGAGAGGAAAAGTCCTTGCGGGTGTCTGTGTGTTGTGATGGAAAAAATCAAAACCTACACGTAATATCAGAAGCAATAATGATAATGCTGAAACTGCAATAAAATGCGCAACTTAACGCGTCTCGGTGTGTGTGTGTGTGTGAGCATTCGTTGGGAAAATGCAACCGAAACATATCCGTTCTGTGTCACCGGTATGGCGGATGATGTCTGCACAAATACCGGGAAAAAAAGCCCCGGTCCCAATCTATTACCGGAGCGGAGTGGAGGAGTTGAATGTTCTGAACTAGATAGCAATGAATGCAAGGCCACAAAAAAATGTGGAAAAGGAATGATAGTTTTCAACACGAAAGCACGTACGGGTTGGAAATGCTCTGCGTGTGTGTGTGCTCGCGTTCCGTAAATGTTTAATTTCCAGTCCTCCCCGTCCTGCTCCTTGGAACTATTGGAACCATTTTTCCAAAGCGTTTGTACGGCGACGCTGTAGAACCGTGTGCTTTCGTGTTGGTGGACGATTTTTTCCCGAAAGCAAACAAAATAGCAAATTTCCTCTCCCGAGTTGGTACATTTTTCTTTGCTGTGTTTTCGGTTCCAGCTGTCATTAACGAGACCACACGCTTATCGGTAGAAAGAAATGAGGCCAGTTAGATTGGAAAGTTTATAAATGTTTGATGATTTCTCGTTACCCGCAAGAAAAGTAAACCCGCAACTGTTTTACCGTATCGTTTTGCATGTTCAGTATGTTGTAAATTATCGCAAACAGTAAGTAACACAAGAAGATCTTTTGTATAAATTTTACTGGACACGTCCCCTATATACAGCTTTATCTCGTTAACAAAGCGCCTAAAGTTATGTAAATCCCTTGTCAAAATTATCGGATTATAGCAAGCTTTATGGCACCTTTTATTCGTAAAATGAATATGGCACAAAACGTGTACCATCATCGATGAACCAATTTCTACCTCATTTCGGGAGCCCGGTAACAAAAAGGGTCAACCGTGGTCTTAACCGCCTGGCCTGGAAAAGTATAAAATGTGACGTTGGATTTCGTTCGCAACAAATTGTTACGTCCCAAGCACGAGAATCTTGTCGGGGAGGCGGAAGGCTAGAGCTGTAAAGGTCTTAATTTGCGGTTTCGAGAACTCTACCGCACCTATCTCTCACCTACTGCGTTCTTAATCCGTCTTAGTTTAGTGCACGCTGCCTGTGTATGTCCTTTTTGGTGGACTTGGGACGGGAGATGGGAGACGCGACAGAGATTGTGATGAGACCACATGCCAGGTACAGAGACAGGGCACAAAAGGTACCGCCCGTCGTCAGCTGTGGTTTAGAACTGTCACGGCGGCTCTGTCTTTGCGCTGGGGCATGCGGATAGCGTGTAGATAAAGTACTAGATTATTTGCATTTGCGTAGGCAGCAACCTGTTGTAGAGTTTGTTGATGGGTTGGCATCTTTTTTCCCCCCCATATTGCTCCCCGAACGATAGTATGCTCTGATAGAGTCGTACGAGACCAGCAAAATACTAGCCGTAAAAAAGGAAAGATCCCTAGCAAGAGAATGTGTTTTGCACACAGTGTCACAAACGCAATCAGAAGCACCAAACACACACACACACGCATGTAATTTTTTTCGGAGAAGAAATGAGATCCGTGGTCGACTGGTGCGGCGGGTCGCGAAAGAGAAGCCTTCCGAGTGATTTTTCCGCACGAACGACTCTGAAGGCTGCATTCAAGCTTAATGTCTTTCATTTTTTCTCTGTGAACTGTGTGTATGTATGCTTCTGGGTTGATGTGCGAGTGTGTGTGTGTGTGCATACAGGAAAAGGAAAAAGGTTTCCACAGCACCACTGCGTACACACCCCTGCCTGTCGAAGGATTAAGAAGGATGCTTGGGTACAAGAAGCACATACAAGGTACCGTGTATCCACGCAGCGTTGAAAGTAAAGATCCTTTCAATGTCCGGTCCTATCTTGGTTGGAATAGATAAAAAGCCGGCCAAGGAGAGACGCACAGCGGAGGGATCGTACGGGGAGGGATTTTAATTTTTTACTCACGTCCGACCGGATAGACGCACGTAGCAGAGCATCCGATGCGCACGAACACAACGGTCGGCAAAGTAATGGAAGGATTAATGTAAACCTCATCCAAACGCGCTGAATCCAGCCACACAGTCACACGGCGCTTCAAAGTCTCCCCGTCGTATATCGTTGCTGATGAATGCTTTTCAGTTTGGAAAAGCCTGTTGAAAGCACATCCAGACGACCACCACCCGGCGGTCCCCGCTGTATAAGCTCACAACAATCGAGACCCAATTAGGAAAGACATTTCCACCATGCCACGACGAACTGTTGCTTCAAACGATTATTTCGACACGCGCTGTGTTTGCAAAGTTTTGTTTTTGCATACTTCAGTGATCTCTCTCTCTCTCTCTCTCTCTCTCTCTCTCTCTCTCTCTGTTGAATCCTTTTTACAAGGAGACGGATGAACAAAAAAAAAAACACACAAACCAACCGGATTCCAAACCAAGACGTGTTTAGCGAAGTTTGCAGAAATACTTTCAGAAATATGCTGACTAATCTACGCTTTTCTTCGCCTTATCTCGCTTACAATACTGCTTCCCTTTTCGGTGAAGGGTTTTTTATGTGTGTTCCCCCCCCCCCCCCCCCCCCGGCTAACCAAACGAGTGCTTGGGTTCCCAAACGAGTCAAAGCCAGCAGCATAAAACTCACCCGTCCCAAATGGGTAAGAAATCATGAAAGGATGGATGGATTCGTTTATAGTCACTCCCGATTTAGCGGCCCACCAGTGTAAAGCATCACGCGGCTCGAAGAGTTGACTGGTACTGGTGGGCTGATCGCTATTAATGAAAGCTTACACAATTCTCCTTTTTATGATGAACACGCGTGAGAAACGTATATTTTCGTGTAGGCGTCGTGCGTAATCATATTTTTGCCCGAGAGGAGATCCCCCTTCGACTGCGCCTGCCTCCTTTGGCGAGGTGTAAAATGAACCAGACGCGGACGGATAGCAGTATGAATAATTAAAGAGGATGAAAATTAAACGGACTTAAATTGTGGCGCACTCGAGAGCGAGATGTACTGCCGTACGGATCTGTTTTTTTGCTCCCCTACCGTTTCAAGGCTTGATCAGGAGGAGAAGGAAAAAGTAAGAACAACACAGAGGACGACGGCATCATGTTTCCCCATTCGCAGGTGCAATGTCCCCAGGTGGTTGCGTTAATTGGAGAAGTGGGAGATAAATTGATCCCACAGTGGTATCAGTTTGTTTTTACAACTTATAACTTAATCCTCGCCGTAGTTCGATGAAATCTGAAAATCAAATTATGAGCGATGGTAGAATCGTGCGGCAGTGCGAGAAGCGGATGAATGGGAAATCCCGCAGTGGAGAGAAATTCGGAAAACAGGCAAAAAGGTTCGTCCCCTAGATAGGCAGGAACGCAGTGGGTTGTGTTGAATTAAAATTATTTCACATTACTTTTGATCTATCGTTTTGATGAACCTCTATCTGTGTGATGATTTTCTCTTGCTCAGCGGGCGAGTATTGTGCGTGCGATGCATCACTTGAATGTTGTAAATCACATATTGAATTCGAAATCACATATGCTGTGTAATTGAAAGATTGGTGCATTATTATTGCGCATTGCTTTTCATTACAGCAACATGATCGTAAGCTTTGTTCGGAAATTCAATGCCGATGTTACTTTTATTCTACGTAATTGCCTTCACTCAGGCGTTTATGATGAAATTAATGTATTTTTTCCAAATTTTCGCCTACTATTTCACAACAATTCTTCATGGTGTGTTTTTAGAAATGTTTTTGAAATCATCTATTGCCCTGTGATAGCCAAAAGGTTTAATAATGTGCAAAAATTGCATACTTTCAGGCGGTGAGCATTTAAAATACAATCAACCGAAATTGTATGCTCGCCAGCTTGTATTGTTTTTTAAGCCTAATGTTTGCCCAAACCATTTTGAGGTAAATGTTGTACGGTAAAACAGGCTACAGGATGGAAAAATTCTTTCGCCCGTGTACGGTCGGGAAAGGTCTCTCACCACACGCACAGCTGAAACAAATCAATGGAAGCAAATCACGCTACACTTTCACTTACATTTGAACATTAGAGCGTATTAATGAGCGGGAACTAGTCGCCGCGTGTGTAACGTTCCCCGCCACACGTTCGCTTTTGTATCCTTGCGGTCGCGCCGATTGCGTGTACTTGATGGAGCGAATCGTGGAGGGAAAACCACATCCCCCGTTTTCCAACGGACTCCCAGGGTTCGTTCCCTTCATCGCTGGTGCTTGTGGAAGATTGTCGAAGCATTGCTTAACATCGTCCCAGGAGAATGGGAGCCTTGTTCGGGCAAGTTCCCTCCCGTTGTAATCGTTTCGTTTTGGAGTTCTCCATTCTTCTTTCCCCTGTGTCGATTTTGTTTGTGTACCTGCTCCACTACACTCCCCCCCCTCCATCTCCAGTGATTTTCCGGTGGTGTTCTACTACATTACGGTCCTTACACTTTTTCCCGCTGGATTCCCACGATGGAAAACCACCGAAGTGTGGTCACGAAAAGCTAATCTACCCCCATACCCGCGCCTGCCACTCGTCATTCACGGCCTTCATCGTTGGTCGTTGCCGTCGGTCGAATGTCGGTCGCATGCAAAGGCCAACCATCCGGTGCCCGTAACGTAACGGCTGCCAGTGCCGTGGCGAGGGACACTCTCGTGCCACCATTCCCATGGGCACGTAGTTTCAATTCAAGATCAATTTGTTTATGTTTATGTGGTGGCTGCTCCTTTCCCGCTGCGCACTCGGGACTCACACCACACCAGTCATCACAGTCCTCCGTCATTATGCTCGTGCCAATGGCAGGAAGAGCGTCGTAATATGTGCGTGTCGTGCAAAATCGTAAAATGGACCAAGGAAGTAGACCGCGCAGAGGGTAGAGAGCGTTGGACATAGTGGACGGGCACCCGGGCACTGAGACGTGGTCAATGTTGTGTTTATCCAGCTGATCCTGGTGTTGCACAAGTCGTTGAACCGTGTTTCGTAAGCCGTTCTGACTAAGACGTAGCGGAGAAACTATGTTATGCGAGACGTGAAATGTGATGTGTGAATAAGCATATTCACCTCCCGTGCAAACCAACAACGGTATAATAACAATTTTCTGACATGTGCCAATTGCATAAATTCAGGCGTTAGAAAAAAATTCCGCTTAAGGTAAACGCAAGTCGAATTCGTTTACTAGCTCTTCGAAAACGACTGAAATACAATCCCAAAAACCAATCAAAAAATTTTCCACGCTTAGCGTACACATTCCTCTAGAGAAGGACGAGGAGAGACAGTCCTGCGTCGCATCCCTCATCGTTGGCAGCACTGGGGGGAATTAACTGGAACGATTACAAGTTGAGTTGTTTCATTTTATTGTCTTATCACTCCCATCGCATCAAATCATGTGACGCAACTCCGTGTGAAATGAACGTTCGCTGGGTTTTTTTTATTCGTTCCCTTGAGGCGTCAGACGATGGTAACTTCATCAAATCGTGTTTTATTTTTTATTCCCTGCGTACTTTAGGTGTGCTGGTTTTTGTTTTTAGGCAGCAGCAAAAAACGAATAAACGATTGGGACATTAAAGTCCTTAGCCTCACGCAATCCTAGTCCTCCCCGTGGGCAGAGAGTGAGAGACCAGAATGTTTACGCAAAGTGTACAATTAAGATAGCAACAAATAGATTTCTTCTGTTCGTCCAGATTAGGACACGAAGACAAGCGGGCATATTTAAAAAAGGATTTCCCTGTCAAAAGTTTGGTTGCCTCAATTTACCGTTTATTATGCTTTCTACAAATATGCAAATTAATTCTCCTCCGCCTATTGGGGAATGGTCTATCTATATACGGGGTGCGCTTCCATACTGTTTTTTATGGTTGGTCTGTGCGCGCATATAGTCGACACTTTTACATCGTTTTTCAGTTGTATGTAGCGAACTTACAAGGCACATTTGCGCGATTTGCCCACGGGAAAAGTTAAAGTTTTCGGGCAGCGAAAGGAACGAGCTGCAAGAATACGCTCCGAGTGCCGCGCGACAGCTGAGTCTACTACTTCGAACATCTTTCCGGTTTGGCGAAAGAAGCGCGGGAAGAAAAGGACAACTCCGAAACCCGTCAAACTTTCGAACCAATACCAAGCGTCCGGGTAAATGCGGGAGCACCGAGTCGGTGGGATTGGTGGTAGTGGCGGCGGTGAGTGACAATTTTTCCCTCAAGGATATTTTTCTTCCGACGGTTCTTTTCTTCGGTTGGGCCGTGTACGAAGAACGCCGTGGGCATGGAAAAGTTCCCGACGTGCCGTTGGAGGAAGAGATGGGGCTTCGGACGGGCTTGGAAAGTGACAATAAAATTCCCTTCGCTCCCACGACATCCACCCCGCAGATGCATCACCCACACACACACACACGTATGGTGAGGGAAAAACGGCTTACAAAGAAATGTCTCCGGCCAAGGCAAGAAGCAATAGGTCTTTCAGTCGCGTGTGTTGTGCCATTGGCTTTCTTTATCGGAGCGTCCAACCATTCATTGTGCCTTGCGTAACTAGCAGGTTTCAAACCATATAAAGGTTCCTTTACGTAAAACCGTGAACCAACAGCGAGGAGCAGATAAGGCACAGAAAGGTTTCCCAAGCATTACAAGCCAACAAACGTTAGGAACGCGTAAACGGGCGGGGCGGCATGCCTGCAAAAGAATGCCAGTTTCCGTACCACCGAGGCCTGAGCAAAACGAGCGTCAAAGAATTGGTGTGCGAAATGTGCGAACAGAGTTGATGGAAAATCGGCTTTGCTCGTGCTTCCTAGTATACGTGCACGTTCGGGTAGCCGTGGGAGCAGTTTTGAAGGATGTTAACGGATGTCGGCGATGTGTAGGTGTACGGGTGATACGATGCCTTATGGAAATGGGAGGAATAAAAGGGGAGGCAGCATCTTCCACTTCCCTTGCACACACCATCAATGCCCACTGAAGATGCACTTGATTTGACGCATTTTTGTTACTTCCAGTACTTTAAGCTGTTCAAGCAAAACACGCTCACTGCTCGCCGTCAACAAAATTGCACAGCAAAGATAGATAACTCTTTTGTGTGGCGTCAAAACCATCAAGGACCACCGTACAAGAAGGGACGACAAAAAAGGGCAAGCTTCATTAGTCAGTGTCGTCGGAGGAGGGTTACCGTCTTTGTTGCTTGATTTTGCAAAGATTTATCAACGCCATTGTAAGTGAAATCCGTCTGCACCGACTGATCTGCCAGTGGACGGTGGAGAAAGATTAACGATTCCACGTAGAATCATAATCGCTTCCATATCAACGCGCTCTCGGTGATTTCATTGCTTATCCTTTTCGACACACACACACTGTTTCACTTCATTTTCCATACTGCTTAGTAAGGAGTCGACGCTTCTTTTCATGGAAGCAGCTTAGTTAGAAATTATAGAAAATCGTTTCGTGCGTTACGGGCTTATACGCTGCTAGCAGATTGACTTTCACTCTTCGCACGAATCGTACAGGGAGCAATCTAGCCAAAGCAACTGCTGGTGCGAGACCGAGCCATGTTTATTTGTTGTTACAGACACTTTCCATCTCACGTTCCCACACTTCAGAACAACGCATTCTAAGTAGCGGCATTGTGTGTGTGGGTGTGTGTGGGAGGAGAAATGTTGCGTTGATGGTGGAATTTTTAATATCATAAATCAGATGATATGCTGAGATGAACCTTGGGCCAGAACGACATTATCCTCTTATAACCTCTCTCTCTCTCTCTGTTTTACTCGGTCTCTCCATGACGCTCGCTCGGCTTTGTGAAGCAAAGTTTCTCAAACACAGGGGCTCTATCATTTTTGCATTCACCACCACCACCACCACCACTAGCCAGTCACCACAGCCTGCAATGCCAACAAAGTCACAGCTTTGCCATAGAATAAAAACGATCATAAACATAAGCTTATGTTGTTCGGTGTTTGCTCGTAATGTGAAATAATGCTTACATCCTTCACCCGCGTGCAATAAGGTAGGCAGGCACTAATGCTTTACGGTTTTGTTTATCTCGCCAAAGTGTTTCAGGAAGGCGAATCGTTAACCCATGGAGGCGCCTGGTGGAAAAATGTCACCCTTTATACATGCTTAGCATTTTTGCTCGCTCTCTCTCTCTCTCTGTCTTTCACACCAATCTAGCATTAGTGACTGAAAGATAATCATGAGGGGAGCCGAGTTTTTTCCTTCATTCATAAAAGAAGGTTATCTTCGAGAGATTTTCGAAGATAAAGAATACACTTTTTTGCAGAAAAGTTATCCCGACAAAAAAAAAAGAAAACTTTTATTGGAATCCTTCTTCACGAAACAGGTCTTAAATTTGCACATTGTAAGCCCGGTTTTAATTTAATCCTTGTGCCGAGTGTTTTAATTGTATTTTGTAACAATTAAATTCTTGCTGGCGAGCTTCTAACACTAAAAATACATCACCTACATGTACGCGTGGGGAAATGTACGCAAAAAAGCTTCCGGGCGGGCTTAAAGTACCTTTTTTTTGGGGTACGCATTTTTTTCGTTGTTAATTAAAAGTGGAGATTGCAATGCGAGAGATAGAGACCGAGAGTTTGTGTGTGTGTGGGAAGAGTGATGAAAAGGGCGGTGAAATGTTATTACATCCTTAGTACCTGTAGCGAACGAAAGACGTATTCGCCAGGAAGTAATTAAATACCAAACTCGGCTTAATTATGAGAAAAACTTTAATACACATTTCAAAAATCGTTGGCTCTTGTGTATTCGAGCACGAAACAAACTTTTTGTAAACTATTAATATTTACTGAGAAACTACTTTAAGAACGATTTATAGCAAAGAAAATTTCGTTCGCTCACTTTCATACGATTGTGTCCTGCCCGGCGCAAGGATTCGCTAACATCATTAATTAATGAACCGGTCCGGGGGAAAAAGAGTGTTCGGCACAAAAGTTGATGACGCTTGACAGTTGCCAGACGCGGGCGCGGACCTGGCGTGGAGTGGATTGTCAACCCTTGTCAGTGTAACAGGAAGTAGCAGCGAAAACTTATTTTACGATAAACCCAATACCATGAAATGGATAAAATGAAACCGTTGTTTGTGATGGTTTTCCATTAAAATGGACGAGAATTTATCGAGAATGGCGTCCGCCCGTTTGGCAACGGTAAAAGCGACGGTACCGAGAAGTTGATCGAAACATACTTAGCTCAGCATTGCTATTCCCCTCTTGCTGGATCCTGTCTCTCTCTCTCTCTCTGTATGTGAGTGCGTGTATGTGTAAGTTTGTTTGTGTATCAATCGCTAACATAATTGCATAATCCTGTTTATCGATCAAGCGATGAATAAATACTTTGATTATCCTTCCCCACCAGGCGGATTAGAACGGGCTTTTTTGTTGCTGTTGCGTGAAGTATAAACTCCCAGAGCAAACAGTCGGGCGGTGAGGAATGATTTGTTTTATGGATGGCGCTGGCTGGCGAATAAAGAAGCATAAATAATCGTCCACACCGTGCCCGGCCCATTCCTGTCCATTGACTCGTCGATCAGAGAGCCATCGGGGTGGTGATGGCAACTTTTCGACAGGATACAATTATGCTGACACACAAATGTTTGTAAATCTTCGGCGCTGGGTGCGCGATTCTTGGAACGTTGGTTTTTATCCAGCCCAAGAGCTTAAAAGCGGTTTTGGTCAATGTTTTTCTTACCGTGGGCTAGGTGTGCGGTACTTTCCCGGGCAATATGGACAAAACGAGAGAGACACCACCGGAAAGTATCATGCAACCGATACAGGATGGACCATGAGGAAACCCTGCTAAGATGTTGACGAATTAGAAGCCGTTCATCATCTTCAACCGGATAAGGATGATGGTGATGATGATGACGCGAGGGATTGTGGAGCCTTCGGGTCGTCCGGTGCGTTGGTTTATCGCCAGCTTGGTTGGGAGCCGTGCTAGGACACGCGCACCGGGATGTTTGGTCGCCTTTATCGCTCGGCTAATCCGTCTTCCTGTTTGAGGATGCTCTTCACCTCGGCTTCATAATCATGATGAAGGTGATCATGGTGGTGATGGTCAGCAGGCTAAGGCTTTGGAAGTGAAAGAGCAGCAGCAACCCGGAGCAAAATCACCGAGTGTCTGCCCTTCCATCCTGGCTACACCCGTACGAATGTCTGGCACAGCTCACAACCAGTCTGCCAACGAGGGTGGAAAAGCGGAGGAAGCGGAGTGTCGTTGCCGAAGAGTGCTTCCGATTTCGGCCCGAGCTCTCACCCCCTTAGGGAGAAGGAAAAGGGAAAGCGTTTTCACCTTCACTTGCTCTGCTCGGTTCGAGGATAAGCGGAGTGAGATGCTGTTTCACCAGGAATATCAACCAGAAACGGAAACAGGATATGGCGGCGTCAGAGCAGCCCGAGTCTTATCTATTTTGCTTCAGCTGAAATGATGAGCTCAAAAAAACGAGCTTTGCACCACCAACACTCACTCGACAGTTTTTGTGTTGCTTCTGTGAGTGTCCCTGTCTCGCTCCCTCTTACTCACACGCCGGTATGTTGTTGAATCCTTACGGAAAAGCTTGGTGGAAGCATTGTCATTAATGTGGAAATGCTAGTTTTCGTATTTTTTTCCCCTTCTTGGTGTGCAATCACGAGATGGATACGGAAAAGCTTGACAGGACTCTGCTTTTTCTGCCCGTTCCACCTCTGATTCTGGCCATATCCTTGGCGTGCGTTTTTGTGCCTCCCTCGCAGTGTGATCGATAACAAAAGAAGGGGCTCGGGCTGGCCAGGGTGTGAGTGTGGTGGGTGCAATGAAATGATATAGCACCGGTGTGTCCTTCCGCTAACCGCTTCTTTTTTTTTTTTTGGAAGGGCTAGAAAAAAGCAATACACACCGTAGAAAGGACGAAACAAATATGGCTACTCCGCGTTCCATACTTTTCCTTGGTATAGTAGTTTTTGGTGCTCTATTCTAGTGCTTCAAAACGTACACTGGGCAAAATGGTGGTTAGTACGCAAAAAGGAGGAAAAAACACACTCACACACACACACACCTACTATTTGTGGGAGTTGGAGCAGGGAAAAGGAAACGTCGCTTGCGAATGTTCCGATTGTGTGCCGCGTTTTCTCAATTGCCAATGTTTTATTATTTATTCCTGTTGTGGGCGTTTTTTTTTCTATTCCGGCGTTATTCACCACCACCGGCTAATACTGCCCGTATAAATCCGGGTCGGTTGGTGTGTCAGGTTGTGTGAGTTTGAGGTTAGCCAAACAATTTTACTGCTGCTACCCCACGTGGTCAGCCATTCGGTGGGAGGGAGAGAGCAGGCGAGTTGGGTGAAGCGAATAAAGGTGAAACGCATGAAGAAGGGCGTGTGGTGGGAAAACCCGCAGAAGAAGAAATATGTTAAGCTTTTTATTTTCTACCTCCACCAGTCGCGCCCGTGACCGGACGGTAAAACAATACGGAACAGAGTGCGGTGGGTGGGTGGGTTAGTAGTTGACAAGAGGTGGGCAATAAATTCTCATCAAATTTCACATAGCTTTTCGCGCTTGCAGAAGAAAAAAAAAACGAATGCACGCTTTTCCTTCCCTTGTACGGATTTTTGTTTTGCTTTTAGTCCTATTGCTGCTGCTACCCATAGAAGAGGCAAAGTGGATCAGAACCTAATGAAAAGATGGAACACATGGTATGGCAGGGTGGGCAAGAAAGGCTTCGGGCGCTTGTGGAAACGGGGAGATCGAATGGATTATTTATGTCATGTTGATGCTGGTCACACACGAAAAGTTTTGGCTGGTCCCTTTTATTCTTTCCCACTGTCTTCTGTGCGATCCACAAGGAATATGAGTGAACCTTGGAACCGAACTACACAGGTCAACAGTATACTCCCGCCGTACGAGGGTGTTTAGTACGGCAATTAAAAGCGGCAATCCATATCTAGATTAGTAGGATACGCTTTTCGCATTTTTATAAGGACACATGCTTCAAATTGAAGAAGATCCTTAGCCGTTTCTAGTAGTCCTCCCCCCTCTTGAGGTTGTTTCGGTTTCGTTTCCTACCGCTGTTTGTAGCTTCATTGCCGAATATTGTATCGATCAAACGGCTTTGCGGCTCGACGTGCTCTAAATAGTTTGATTTATTTGTTTGTTTGATTTGACTATTCCGTGCCGCGCCATCGCCACCGAGCCGCACACACACACATAAAGCTTGTGTACGCCGTCGTGTCGGGTTTTATTTTGGTGCCCCGTCGTAAACGAGCCGACAGAGCATGATGTGGATGCCCCGGGATGGCATGCAAATTCGCAACCGAGATATTTAATTTGTTGTTCCAAGGCAAACCCCACAACCTGCAGCACGTTTTGATACTTTCTATCATCGCGGTCTGTCAAATGTGGAGCGGAGCTCGTGTGCTGTTATGCAAGACCCGAAGCCCTACCCAGCGAGAGGCGTGCATGATTTTCGCTGCAACTTTGCAACAATGCCCACGCTTACCCGGAGTCGTCTGCGCGGGAATGGAAAAATATCCCAAAACAATATCCTCTGCTGTGTACTTTTAAAAGCGCCCTCTATTGGCATCTATTGGAAGCAAACTGAAAGTTTCCGACATGATTGAAGCGACCCCTGGTGGTGAGTGTTGCGAAGCAGTAAACTTCAAAGGACGAATATCCTTTATCATGGACACAAACCGAACGTTCGAAAAGCGTTCGACCTTTTCACTGTAGCGCATGCTAGGTGGTGAAAAAGGAAAGCATTTTTCCTAGTGACGTTGACCGTTTCGCGTACCCAGCCATTTGTGTGTGTATGTTTTCCGTGGTCAACGTTCCTTTCCATTTCTTTTCGAAACAACAGCTAATGAACATACAGCCATCCCCAGTACGCTAGTGCGCATGCTTCTTCCAATAACTGATGAGAAGTAATCAGCGTTAGTTTATTCGTTCGTTTATTCCACGCTATATAAACGTTTCCCGAAAAACCATTCCCATTTTCTCCCCCGCTAACCAACACAACCTCCCGCGACCCCGTCCACCGGTCCGTGGTGGCCGATGCTAAAAATAAAAATCTATTATATCGCGCACATCCTGTGGGCACCGGGCGGTACGCTCATGTACCGGCAGTCGCAAATGCTTCCGATGACACTCGGTCCCAACCGGTAAGAACGATTCCCGGAATCCAGGGCTTTATTCGCCCTGGCCCTCGATGATGATGAATGGGTGGTCCGGAAGGTGAAATTTGTCTGCTGGTTTCGCTTTTGGGGAATAATACTTGGCGAAATGCAACCCAGCAGTGCCGGCGCCCGGTGTGCATTAAATGAATCCCGCTTGCACGGCCGTCTGCAGTGCAGGGGGATGATGATGATGATGGCGACGGGGGCAACAATGGCAGTGAGGTCGGTTTTATCTTTTTCGCATGGGACTTGGTGTGCCGATGGGTCGAGCAGGGAGTTGCGTGCGCGATGGAACTCGTATTTTTGTTTGTATGCGCATCGGCGGGCCCAGGTCACCGTGTTGGAGGGATGGCCCTAATGGAAACGACAAGTCCTTTGATGTTTCGTTGTGTGCGTGCGCGTGTGTGTGTGTGTGCATGTCCGTAGGCTTTAATATTCAATTAAAGGGCCACGCTCTCCCTTACGTCGGCCGACGGGCCTGCATCTCTCGTCGGTACGAAGTTTGTTGAAGTCGGAGGCAGTCGAGGGGCATGCTAAATGCTGCCAGAGGCATTCTAGATCCGAGGAAACTCGGGATGATTGTTTTTCATCAGCATCCTGCTGATTATTCAGCAAAGGGAAACAATAGCTTCCTTCTGTGCGAATGAGCCTGCGAATAAGCGCAAGAACTTTTCGGCATAAAACGCCTCTCGAAGAAAGATTAGAGCGAGCCTAAACCCTGGCTGCTGTTTTTGGTGAGCGTTTTGGGGTGATGTGTTTGGAACGGCGAAAACTCCGCGAAGCTTGCTCGCTCGCGGAAGAAATCAATAACTTTACTACCGCTGCTTCTGTGACGGGGTTTTGTCGTGCCAAACGTTACGCACACTCGAAAAGATATGATATTTTGCAGCGCTTGGGTGGATTGTACGCGAGAAAAGGATATTCTGGGACCGTGTGCTTGTATATGTGAGGGAGGTACAGTTTAAAGTCCTTCGTAAAAGCGTTCCGTAGAATGTCATTGAAATGTCAAAGTTATTAATCTCAAAGTCAGCATCAGAATTCCTCAACGCTGTATCGACCATTAGCGAAACGAACGAGTCAAAAAAAGCGTCTGACACATCCTTTTTTAACCCAGAACACACCAGTGTCTCACATATTCGTTTCCAACTTCTACCGACATTAGCACAAAAGCACACGACATCGACTAACGCACCCCGGTGGTGGTGGTGTGTGGCGAGTATCGTTCCGTATCCGGGTCTCCGGATATAGTAAGAATAGATCGATAATCGCGAGGGTTGTCGAGTGCCGCTCAACCACACGCAGTCCATTGTGTGCCATTGGTGGTTGCATGGGTGGCTGCACGCCATATTCCACTGCATCATGTTCTGCCCTGCTTGCAGGGTATATTTCCAGCAACTGAGTAGAATCTCGAACGGACGTCAATTCCGGTGAAGTTGTGCCTCCTTCACACGAGGACGAGATACCCTTTTTTCCCTCTGACGACGTGATGGGATGATGGGATACATCTATGCTAAATGAAACCCGTTGGAGGGAGAGCAAACGGAACAGCGAATGAGAGTGTGTATGTGGTTCCCTGTGGGTGAGAGTGAAACACTGCGATAGAGTGCCTGTTTCGCCGCCATCTTGAATAATAGGGTTGGTCTCTACGAGCAGTTTTTGGATTTGGTTTCTTCTTTTTCGGTGTCCATACACACCGCCCTGGGTGACATCGTTGTGCTTTTCGGGGGGGTAACCGCTCTGTCATTTGCCCCCCGAATGGTGGAGCCTGATGTCGTTAATCCACAGTGGCACACAAGGGCCCGGGCTTATCTGCATGTCGATCGGGGACTCTACTTTGGCATGTTAGAAGCGCCTAATCCAATTAGAGAGTCGCCCCAAAGCCGCAATCGCCTATACACTACGGTAAGGACGGACAGAACCCGAACACGAGCGATTCTGTTGTAGTGGATGTTTTCTGTCAGGCTTGTGGCTTGTGATTGGAGTGTCCTCACATGGGCATAAACACGCGCACACATTCACGCATATACACGAGCACACATTGGTTGAGCAGAGGTAAGAAGAGACCCGCCGCCGTAATCCGTGTACGGTCTCTCGGTCAATCTTGGTGGCCGAGAGTGGCGATGACGAAATACTCTCGTTCCTGGGGCGATCCCAAGCCGAATAGAAAATTCACAATCGGATGTATCGTGGATGAGAATTGGATGAATGGATGAAAGCTCTAGCGTCGGTGGAAATGTCCCGAAACAACAGTAAACTAGGCAAAAAGTACTGCTGTGACAGGACAATATCATCGACGGCTAGAGGACGTTGCTACAAAACCCGTCCAAAGATCTCCCGAAACTTCTTCCTGAGCGACGCAACTGAAGCACTGAAGATCCTGCACATGACGACCGCACAACGTTTCATTGCGAGCACCTTCGCTTCGAGATGAACCGCGGACGCGAATTCCGAATATCAAATTTGCACTAGCCCACCCCCAGCCCTTCGCCCACCACTTATTGCTGCCCCACGTCACTTATGTACTCCTGTTTTACCGACAAAAAAAAAAGGAAGGAAAATGGCGTTTCGCGTATAGATCTCCTTCGTCCAGCACGGCATTAGCGGACAACGCTTGTGAGTCGCACCTTTTTGGCACTGTGTTTCGACTACTTCTTGGCAAATGGAATTGTCCTGTGATGCTTTCCGACGAAAAAACGCGAGCACACGCCTCCCTCGCCTTTCTCACACAACCACACACATGCACACACACACTTGGAGCAGTGGGACTGGCGTGAAGAAAAAGCTCACTTAACTGCGTACTTCCCATAGTGCACTGTGCAAAGAGAGTGTGTCTCGAGGATCTCGCCACCAACATAGTATAACGGTGGGTGTGTTTGCCACGCGACATTCCCCGGAATCCGGCGACGGTATGAAACGCGCGCACCACTGGCAAGTGTGCGCCTGGTTACGGTAGTAGTAGTACGTTTGCTGGGTACAACCGTTCAATTGTGTGCGGAACACGGTTGCGATGCTTTTGCGCTACCTTGCACCTTACCGACGGCAACTTAACCCCCTCCGGTTCTTGTATCCTTGCGAGGGCGATTTGCTAGGATACGAGCGAATGAGACGCAGAAATAGGCAGAAAGAGGGACAGGAAAAGCAAGGATATATTGATACACTGGGTGAATTTGATAAGATACACATGTTCACCAGAACGAGTCGCTTTTTTTATCCAAGTTTTGCAAATAAATTCCAAATGTGTTAACTAAATGCACAACTATATTGCGATGATCGAGATAGACACTACACGCGGCTCCTGCTCAATGTCTCACATAATTCTGCAAGAAATCAGCCAACAAATGAAGTTATGGACCACACGGAGAATTGTTGAAGAAAAATGGCCTCTTCAGGAAATGCTCCTTCTTTGGCTACTTTGGCAGTAGGTAGCAAATGATTGAGGTGTCCGTTTTTTACAGAAGGATGTAAGAAGATTCCTTTAGGAGAAGAGATCCGCCACCAAATATATCCGCACTGGTCGAGCCAATCCTAACGACTAAAGGGATGGCTACTTCCCTTTATCCGGTACCGGAGTTCCCCGGTGGTGTCATGACAACACCAGCCACACGGGCTTGGTGCACACATACACGCAACCAGCAGTCACAGCGCGCACACGCACGCGCCCATTCCTTTCCAGGACCCATTGGGCAAAGTTCTATACACGCGCGCGCGCGCGTGTGTGTGATGTTGTATGTGGGTCATGTTGTTGTGTGAGTGTTAACACGCGCACCCAAGAGAGGGTGGACTCGTCCAGTAAAAAAAGGGAAAAACTTGTACACTTTCGTCTCCAGGATAATATCCTTCGGGATGCTTTCTGCAATTCACTTACACTAAGTTCTCTGCTTAAAAGCATTTGAAACGATCTGTACTGTGGTAGCATCGGGTTAGTCGTTTTGTTACGTCCTTACTTTCACGTAGACACACACAACTGTAGAAGTGGAAAATTCCTACAAAGCATAAAAAGCACTCAGTGACAAGTGCCATGTCCCGGCATATCGGCAACTGCCTGAGAATGTCTGTTCAGAACGGGGGGTGATTGTGTGTACGTGTGCTTACAATCATCCATACACATACATACACAGAAGTCACGCACACTAGTGCTAGAACCGTACAGCAAAAGTTCTCTCCCCGGACATGCGCAGATCCCGGTGTCAAGTTGGCAGGTTCCTACAGGGATTGAAAAAAAACCCACAAATGAATAAACTAACTGGCTCTCATTTTTGAAGGTATCCGCTCACACTTTCCACGGAATGTGTGTTGGTGCATGTTCCAATCGATGACGTCAAAAAAGGTACTAGCCCGAGGACGCTAGTCACCCTATTTTCCAATGCTTGAATCCCGGTTCTTCCCAGTTCCGTCCCATTCCTACTCGCTTGTCCCGATACGTCCTAGTAAGGATCATCGCACATACAGCGGGTGCAGTGAATTTTATAATCGCAACTGGCAAAATCTCTCCCAAGCAAGAGCTCCGGATATGATGGGTCTTTATGCAGGGACAAGAAAGGGAGAGTTTTTTTCCCTGCCCGAAATAGGGGGCTTAGATGAGAAAGGATGAAAATCAATAGCGTTTCATCGTGGAGAGTTTATGCGTTTGCTGGTACATTGGGCTATTGTTAGCAGTGTAGCCGAATAATCATTAATCCAAATTCGAAACGTTGATCCATGGAATCCGACAATAGGAAAAAATTGTAGACAAACCTGCCATTTGCTGGGAGTAATTCTGCGCCCCCGAAACGCATACATATCGGTCACCAAACGGACGAAAACCGACCTGCTTTCGTTCCGGTTATCCGGATATCAGGTTTTACGTAGAGTATGGGTGTTGCGGATTCTAGGTCGTTCCGGACTTCCGCTCTCGCGCCCGTCCGGTCTCACGCAAGGAGGACTCGCCTCACGCATACACTTACAAACGGGTGGGCATGAACAATAACTGCTATTTGCGAGCACACAGGCACAGCACACACGAACGAATGTGCCCATGTACCACACTCTCTTAAATAATCGCGAGGGTTCGAGTTCAACGCCCTATTTCGGAAGCTCTTCGTAAAGAATTTACCTCTCTCCCTTCATGTCCTGATTCAGGTTTCGCTTGCAGAGAAAGCATGCTGTACCGAGCGTGTTTCGAGGTGAACATGTTTCAACCGAAAGAATTATGTTTCCCAGCCTTGCAATAGATTTAACCCAGCAGAAGGAGAAAAAGAGAGCAAAACGACTTGCTTCACGCGAGTGCAGGGTTTGTTGTGTGCGTTAGTAACCCCGATTCTTCCGATTGTAACCTGTTGTTTTCCGTCGAGTCAATGTTCGGGACCGGACTAGGGAAAAAGGGGGTTTATGGTTTCGAACCTGGCCACGGTATGTCTGCCAGGAGCGAGCGAGATTCATTCCCACCTGTCATGTGACTACTGCCAACTAAGACGAGGGCTTGACGGCTTAATTCATGCGGGTCGGACAAGAATGGCATTGAGCGAGTGTGCAGTGGAAGACCTTAGGATTTTCCCTTCACTGGGTGAATACCTCAATCAAGAAGGAGTAACCAGACACACACACAATCTAGGGCTTGGCCTAGTGTGTTGGTCAATGATGCAGATTATTAAGTGTGTGTTGCCCTGCCCCAGTTGTTACTTAACACGCAACCTATTAAACCCCTTGTCAGAAGCGAGGTCAAAAGGAAAGCTGGATTTGTTACACTTTAGATGAACTGAAGTCGTCCATTTACATAAATTGGGGAGTTTCTAAGAATTTGTTTGTTTTTCATTCTCTTACTAAAGCCA
This sequence comes from Anopheles stephensi, assembly GCF_013141755.1. Lineage (NCBI taxonomy): Eukaryota > Metazoa > Arthropoda > Insecta > Diptera > Culicidae > Anopheles > Anopheles stephensi. The sequence goes on along the minus strand of NC_050202.1, from coordinate 80,004,878 downwards.
TAGTGAACATTAAACGCTTTTAGCCTTTGATTGATGATAAACTTCCAAATGGAAATGAAAGGTAATAAAATGCAACACAATCCCCATGACTGACGTCACGTGACAATGATGCCACAGATAAATTAAAATATTCAAATAATTCCCAGAACAACAGTATAAACCGGAGCGCTTATAAATACAGATTGTCTTCACTTACCTTCTTCTTTTGCGGATGCATCGCGTCCATGGTATCGAACGGGAATACTTTTTTGTTCAAGCTATTGGTTCAAAGAAACACAAAAAAATGATGCTAAGCTGTAGAGCCGATTAGCCTTCTTAATGAAAAACATATTTACCTCACATCCGTACGGGTGCCACTCGAGTAAAGTATGAAGCCGGTGCATCCTACAACAGCCGTTGTCATGATGAGCACCAACGGTATAACCTATAATCGAAACAAAAAACAAGACAATTAGACATGGTAGGAAAACTTAGAATAAATTATAAAATCGTGGGTGTGAAAATTAGAATGGGCGACAGACATGTTGACTTTAGTAATAAATTTAACAAATGTTCACTGGAGTTAATTTTTCTCGCATGTTTTCTGTTTTCATTGCAGTGCCGGAACGCTAGACCCGAATGGACTTCTGGACACACACGAGCTTCACACTACGCTGGTGCCCCTGAAACCTACTCTGCTCACTACTCAGGCAGCCGCCGTAGCAGCTAGCCAACAGCAACAAATCAAGCGGTAAGTGAAGATGTTTTATTTTCTCATCTAGTTCACATTGTACCGAGGATGTACCCTTTGACAATTGGTCTGATAGTTGCCATAGCAGCCAATACATCAGATGCTTCACTTGAAACTGATCATAGTAGCCGTTGCCAACAAAATCGGTAGCATTTTAAAGCAATCGAAGTCAGTCCACAGAAGATTTGAGTACCACACAATGCACCTATCGTCGAACGTGTATTTTACGAAAATGGTGTTCCTTTCTTCCAACTGTGTTTACAGAGAACAGTCGCAAACATCACAGCAGCAGCCGCAGGTACTATCACCGCAGCAGCAACCACAGCCGAACGCAGCCCAGCAGCAACAGATCCAACAACAGATCCAGCAGCAACAGGTACAGGCACAGGTTCAGCAACAGCAGCAGCAGCAACAAGCGCAACAGCAAGCCCAGCAGCAGGCACAGCAACAGGCTCAGCAGCAACAGCAGCAGGTGCAAGTGCAACAGCAGCAGCAGGTGAATGGAGCCAGCGCCAACGGTTGCCCCAAGGGAGGTAACGCCAGCAATGGCAGCTCATCCGGTCGCTCGACACCGAACAATGGTAGCGATCCGGCACCGGGGAAACTGTTTGTCGGTGGGTTGAGCTGGCAAACGTCGTCCGAGAAGCTGAGCGAGTACTTCGGTATGTTCGGCACGGTTACGGATGTGCTCATCATGAAGGATCCAGTCACGCAGGTAGGCGACGGTGAAGAATGCTCTTGATCCAATGCGATGTTATACTGACCATGCGCGGTGTTCTACCTTATTTCCATTTGCAGCGAAGCCGTGGATTCGGTTTCATCACATTCCAGGAACCGAACAGTGTTGACAAGGTGCTGCAGGTACCGATCCACACGCTCGACGGTAAGAAGATTGATCCGAAGCACGCCACACCCAAGAACCGCCCCAAGACGCAATCGAACAAAACGAAGAAGATTTTCGTCGGCGGCGTAAGCCAGGACACGTCCGCCGAGGAGGTGAAGGCATACTTCAGCCAGTTCGGCAAGGTGGAGGAAACGGTGATGCTGATGGACCAGCAGACGAAACGTCACCGTGGGTTCGGTTTCGTCACGTTCGAGAACGAGGATGTGGTCGATCGTGTGTGCGAAATTCATTTCCACACCATCAAGAACAAGAAGGTAGAGTGCAAGAAGGCACAGCCGAAGGAAGCGGTTGCACCGACCGCACAGCAGCTACTCCAGAAGCGCATCATACTGGGCAACTTGGGCGTACCGATGGCAGCTGCCGCGCCGAATTCGGCCGCCGCCGCCGCACGGCTGGTTGGGGCGGCCCAGGCCGGTGGCAACCCGGGACTGGTGAATCCGCTCGCCACCAATCAGCTGATGGTGCAGGCGCAGGCTCAAGCTGCACAGGCTGCTGCCGCAGCCGCCGCCATGCAAGTACAAAACGGTTTCGGCAAAGTCTTCACTACATATCCACCGACACTGCATAGCTTTAGGTAAGGATCATTGGGAGCATTGGCTAAATCAGCCGCTTATTATTATCGTGTTTATCGTGTGGCTGTACTACATGTGTGCCAACTATTTGTGTCTTTACAGATACTCGCCATACTCCATTCCATCGGCAGCCGCCGCCGCCGCGAATGCCGCGGCTGTGAACCCTCTGTCGGGTGTTGCCGCTAACCAGGCCGCCCAAGGCCAGCCACAGCAGGTACCACACCCGACGTCTGTGGCCGGAGCAACGGTGGCTACGCAAGCTGCTCCACAGCAGACGAGTCAACAGGCTGCCGCCGCCGCACAGATGGCTGCCGCCGGGCTGACGAACCCTTACCAGGGATACAGCCTAGCCAATGTCGATATGTCGAGCTTCCAGGGCGTCGACTGGGGCTCGCTGTACGGCATGGGAATGTATGTATAAATTTCATCTCTCCCCACAACCGCGCGCTCTTTCTCTCTGCCTCTTCGTTTCACTTACTCCTCACCATCCCTGCGCTCCTAAAACCCGATTCATCATCCATCACAATACACACTGCTCTGTTCCCAACCTCTACCCATCGTTTATTTACCCGCTGAGATTATAACCTTAGAATCAATCGCTAATAGGCAGTACTGTCAGGGGAGATAATGCAGGACTGTCAAATCGACGTACACTCACTGAGTATAACTAAGCGTACCAGGTAGAGAAGGCTTGAGTGAAACTTTTCGAACGAAAAGAATATATCATTTAAAATGCAATAATAACTCCCGGAAGGTAACATCACCTCTGTAATGCTCTTTCGAATGAAAGAGAACAAAATTGGATATACATGCAGACGTACGAAGCGCATGTAATGTAAGGGTGGGATCAGGGATCGAGAATCGTATCGAGTGCGTATGTTTTAAGCTCATCGCGCTCACCTGTGTCGGGCGTCTAACCAGACAAGCATCTGTTGCAACACCTACACCAGAGGGCGGAGCGATGACAGACAGACAGAGCGCGTTCAGCTCATTTAGCTCCGTGTCCCTGCAAATGACTGCGCGCAGCATAGGTGACACGATTCAAAATGGGTAACGTAATGGTTCGTACCGAAGCAGGAAGATTTTAAGCAAAAGTGCCAGAAAACGTGTGGTGGAATCGAAGGGAAAAGTAACAAAGGCTAAAACTTATCAGCAACAAAAAATGCATGTATGGATGGAAAACAAACAGCACGCCCCGAACCTGCATAAACCCATTCATAGAAATTGAAATAAACAATAGCATTAAATAGTATAAATATGTAATATATGCATCATAACAGGTGAACGGCAGCGATGTCAACGGCAGTAGAACAGTTCAAAACCCGTAGCTGGATGTGTGTGTGTGCGTGTGTATGTGTGTTGGACGTTTTGGAATTAATCGTCGCTTTAGTTTTCGGTTCGGTTCGGTTTTAGAAGATGCTTTTAACTACCTAAATAAAAGGCTCAGCTCTCATGGAAAAATCTTATCGTCATACAACAGTATCACCTAGCGGCTAATTAGTGAGCGAAGCAGCGGCAGATTCGTTTTTGACATTGATAAATTACGTTTTCGTTAATCCGTACAACGATCTTTTTTTACGAGTAGATTTTAATTGAAATCATTATGTAGTAGAAGTAATTTTAGCTTTATTTAGCGTACATATGAATTTCGTCTAAGAGAAGATCTACTTAGACTTGCTCGCTTTAACTACTCACACTGTATCGTTTTAAAACACCATCTGAGGCACATTGTCGTGTTTAGCAGTTTTAAAATTATTTTTAATTCGTACAACATAAGATTGGCCCTCCTGCTTGTCAACTGGTTTTACAGTACGGTGATTCGTTTCGTTCACACACAAAAGCATTGTGTGTGTGTGTGTGTGTTAAAAAGCAGTTGTAACATAGTGCTGCTTCTTACATTCCAAAACATTCTTTGAATGTGTTCGCATTTCTTTCTTATTATGTACATTTAACAACTTGATGGCAAACAAGGTTATGACAAGGAAAAACCCTTCCTTATAAGACATTATTTTAATTTCATTGTCATTAGTGAGTTAGACAGTACGAAGGACGGGCTGATTCATCGTATTCTATCCATCAATTTAAAAGTAAGAATGAGTTACTGTGCATCGTACATTTAAATGCCTTTCTCCATGAACCGCTTACTGTGTGCGCATACTTAGTGCGTTTGTCGATTGTACAAAAGAAGCAGAAGGCGTTTTTATTTTTAGACATTGTTTTGCAAACCAGTCAAGTGTACGGGAGGCGTCGGGGCTGGTTTCTAACAGAGCACCTAATATTTGCATCCTTTACATATTGGCCTGATTGTAACATTTGCATTTCGATACCGCGCTGCTATCCAATACCACACACTTTACTGTAGCGGTTAAAAATTGCAACCCATTGCGCCACAAACACACACCACACAACATATAAACGGAAACGTAAGCGGAAGAAAACGCTGTGCGCGGTAAATACTAGCTTGTAAGGCGTCGTTACTTGTGAATGAATTTGACACGCGCGCTCCATTCTTTAGTATTATAGTTTTAATCCACATTGGTTGTTAGTTCGTAACGTTCTCATCATAATGTTAAAGCGCATTTTGATTTCTTTCACACCTAACTATATATAATAATCTCTCTCCATATCATCTACTATTTATTAGTACTTGGTTTTAGTAAACCCGTATAATACGCTTTAGTGTGTTTCGTTAGTGTATGATACCGCCCGGGAGGGTTGAATGGGAGTGAGTGGGTGTTGTGAAGTCCTTTTTCGTTTGCATGTGTGGTTTGTTGCTTCTACCCTTTCCAACCCCCCCACCCAAAAGGGAAAGCCTCTAACCCCGTCTCGCACACATAAGGACACAGGGAAGAACCCGTAATCACGGCATCCACTGGCACTCCCGCTCAAACCCCCGGTAATGGCGGATACATAAATGCCGAATGTACTTATGATTGTAATTGATACATTTTAGTTTCTACTGTATTTTAATTTGCATTTGTAAAGCACGAATGACAAACTAATAAATATAACTATTTTTAAAAACCTACCCACCCCGACACACCTAACCCGAGATTCTTTCTCACTGTCTCTCTCTCTCTCTCTCTCTAATGCTTCTGTTTGTCGTTGATTCGTTGTTCCCGATTGTGTTACTTTTCTTGTGTTGTGTTAACTTTTGTGTTGTTGTCTATTTTGTTTTTGGGTTTTATTTTTCTCTTTCCTTGTCCATGTTCTACTCTCGTGTTTGTTGTAAATTTTTGTGGCTTTTCTCTAATTCGTGTTTGAAATGCAAAACATTGGGTTCTTGGGAGAGCTATTCAACATCATGTTGCCGTTTGATTGTTATGCGGTGTAAAAAAAAATTACCCGATTTTTTGAATATCTTGTCTATTGCTTCTTCTTATACGACCACTTTGGAGATAGCTAATGCAGCAATAGCTTACCCACTTGTTTTTCTCAAACGTAGTTTGCGGCCAGAATATTAAAATACAATAGTTCGGCTAAAGTTACAAAACAAGATGTTAATTTTGGATCTGCTTACCGTTGCATAAGAGTACTGCCGGGGAGGCAGCAACAGCGAAGCACTATTGGACAAACCAAACCTAATGAACGGCCACAACGTGCAAGGCACCTTTGACAGGTTCGAAACGTTCCACCTTTTTGGCAGCGCGTGTGCTGGGTGTGTGCATGATTTGGACACGCTGCAGTTCACATGGCCCGTTCGGACGACCCGTTCGATGTCGCGCTCTCATTACTGACATTTAAACCATTCATAAGTGATTGCGGCCATACCACCGCCAACCGTGTCTGTCATGCGGGGAGCGCTATTTTTAAACCCACATCCGCCGCAGGTCAGACCTCATGCCGACGACGCGGTCGTTGTCGGTTCGTCATACACACTTCGCTTGCGTGAGTTCATAATTCATCTATTTATTGTATTTATAGATGGTACCGGCCAGATATTGAAACTGACTTCGGTCAGTCAGGGTCCGTGGTGGTGGTTGACCGGATCCGGTGAACCAGAGAGATCAGCGTAAGGGTATGCCCCGTCCCAGCCCGGGATGCCCGTGTCCTTGTCTGTACCGTGAGTGCGTTTTGCATAATTGAAAACCTTCCTGCATTGGAATGATCCACTGTGTGTGATTCCGGGACCACCAACCTCACCTCGAGGTAGGGGTCATTTTTACGCGTTTGTTTTTTAAGCCGCATACTTTCCATCTATTTCTGTGCCTTTGGACATAGATTAAAATAGGACGCAAACATGGGAATGGCTGATGAACAATGGTTTGTTTCCTGTTCCATGACTTTGGTCTGGACGTTAGAAATAGATAATCAATAAAATTGAAAAGAAAGGGCAAGCTAACCATTGACACTGAGAGTCAATGTGACAGTGCAAGGTCTCTTCGTCGTTATCGATCGACGCTATCCGAACTAGGTGCTGGTGCTTATCGACTAACAACGTTGTACTAGAAGATGCTTTTTGTGTTTGGTAATTGAATTGATTTTTTCTTCTTATTACAGGCATTATTTCGATTCTTTTGATCACTCCCTTGTTCAATTTTTATTTAATTTTTCATTTATTCTCGTTACTGTATCCTTCTAGATTGTATCCCGAAAGCCACTGTTGAGATCTGCGTCCTCATCACGTCTGTCCCTAAAACACACGTTTGTAGGCTAAAGAATGCAACACACCTGTTGCACTCCACATACTCTGAACGCTATCTGAAGCGTGTTCAACAATTTCCCTAAGCGTTAGACCCAGCAGTGAATGGCGAGCAGTGAAACAGGATCATTTATACTCATCTTTTGGTTTAAAATGTACATCATGAAGACTGTTTTAGTTAAGAAACGTTTTAGCTAGGATTATTTTAATTTGTTTTAGTTTTTTTTGCGTGTAGTCCGCAGCTGGGGAAGAGCAGGCTATTGTAAGGAAATCTTGATTTGATTGGCGAGATGTCCGTTCCTCAATTAGGTTAAGTTCCTAAACTCATCAGCATAACTCCAGCCGTTATGTATTAGGTTTCCTTTTTGCGACGAATTATTTTAAATAAGTTATAATTACATTTCGCTCCTCAGATTAGAGGTCCATTCATGCCGCTCAATGTGAAAAACACAACCACAAGCAAAAAAATGGAAGTGTGTTTTCACTCATCACAACAAATGATCATATTCTGACAGTGCAGCTAGCTGGTGGTAGCTTACAAATTGTTCACGCCTAGAAAACCCACACAGCAAAGCAAGCGTACGTTGCAATTTGCCTCTTTTTTCTCTTATTTTAAAGGAGAAAAAAAAACATTCATGTGATTTTCTTTCCGGACATTGAATTTCGGTCCGCTCGGCTGTCTTGGACCCCGTCTTGGGGTTGGTGTAATGGGAAAAGGGAACGTGAAAAACCCGATCCATCAATCAAGAACGATCGTACGTTGGGTTTTGTTTTTTCCCCATTCACCCTTGTCTTAATTTTGCCAACAACCCGGGAGGATTTGGTGTAGGTTGGTAATATTATTGCGCTATTCTTAGCCGCGCAGCGCTCAATGTGTCAGTCACGTTTCGTTTACCAAGTGCCATGCAGTTGGGCGGACGGCTTCTGGGCCTAATTCCTTCACGGCTCGTAATGCTGCCTCCATGGGAGCGTTTTTAACGCGCGAAAGATAAATTATTGAACACCGATCGTCTGGGTCAGTGGTCGGCAAAGACCGTTACACCGGGTAGGGGCGATATGTAATTTAAAATATTTAAATTTTAATCGCCAAACTGTCGACCACTGACTGAGTGGATAACGTTTTGGAGCGGTCAATATTTATAGTACAAAATACCCGTACTTCCACGTTTGTTTGAAGGTGCTTTTGTGGCTGATAAAACAGTAAACCCGTAATCGTCTTTTCCTTTCTCGTCTGGTCAATTAGTTTCTTTACGTATTTGTTTCAAATACCCATCACGTATCACAACTGTGCTTCATTTATGTTTGGCTGAATTTGCTTCAAATTGATATATTTCCTTTCCATATCTGTTTACGCTTTCGTTATGCTCATTCACATCTAATGCGTTTGTATGTATTCAGTGTTATAGCTTCCCACAAAAAAGGGCATAATAAAATAGAGCAAAAGACAAAGCTCGCACATCTTCCAATAATGAAGCCTTGAATGCAAATGGGAATTTATGTTTTATGGTCATGAATTCGTACGAATAGAAAAAGGTGTTGAAAGTATGCTTAAACCGCATGTTATGCCGTGTTTAACGTGTTGAAGTTTTCTGTCACACAGCGTGGAAAGGAATAGCAGCAAGCAAAAAACAAAAAACAAACACTAAACTTGGAATGGTCTTCGATTTTGTTGTTGACACAGTTTAGAGGGAAAATCACATTCAGTAATTGCTGTTTGCAGTAATTAAATATTATGTTGTTTAGTAGCGCTTCAATGACAACCGTTGGTAATAGGAACGTAGCAAGGCTTCAAATCTTAACTCGAAAGGGCTTTAGATTAAAAATATATATTTCCCCCATTCCCCCATTCTGTCTGCTCATGTGTTTCCTCTGGCACACTATAGAACGTTTCCCGTTTCACTGCCTTGTGCTCGGTTTATCCTCTTGCAACAAGTTCAAACTCGTTAGCGCTTGACGGGTTTGCTATTAACGTTAGCATATTAACTCCCACCGCCTCCGGTGGTGAAAAGTTAGCTTAGAGATATAAGTTTGTTTGTTCGTCCGTTCATCAAATATACATATTTTGTAAATTCAGTAGACTTCTGAACATACAAACGTTTTGTATCGTAGTATAAATTTTTCAATGTTACATATTTTAGAAATGCTGTTTTTTTCTTTGGTTTTGTTTTCTTCAATTCCCAACAATATCGAAGCAATGGGCCAGTGGTGGTAACATTGTTTTGAGTATTGTGCTACTTGCATATGTTCACACTGAATGTTTCCAATTTTGCAAGCAACGTACAGTTGTACCATAATGAGGCTATATAGTACAGCAAAACGTATTCCACGCATGCCAAAACTCTACTTATTGCTAATCGTTCCATTCGGGTAATAATAGCCTAGCAAAGATTATTCTAGACGTAGAGTTTCGTTATTCTATCACAAATATGGTTTTTTGTGTGAGTGTATATGTGTTGAGCTCGTACTTCTTTCCATCACACAACAAAAAATAAAAAATAGAAACATAATCAATACCAGAGATGATTTTTGAGCAGGTTTTTTTAATCAATTTTCATGCTATTAATAGAGTTGTAGTGAGCGTGTTTTCTCCTTTTTTCAATCGCCTTAATGTCTTTTCCTTTCCCTTTCACAATGAAATGAACATGCATTTTGCTCGGGTTTGTTCAAATAGCTACATTATGTATGAAAAAAAGTACGATCTGCTAGTGAGAGGCATTGTTGAAAGGGGTTATTATAAAAAAAATTGGAACACAATTTGCTTTGCTTCTACATTTTTGACAATACTCAACCACCGTTCGTAGAGATTCATTTTGTGTTAATAATCCAATTTTTGAAATACTAAGTATAGATAAATTTCACTTCGAAAACCATATTGTAAATGAACTATGAATGAAAAATATTAATAACCACAAAAATAGAGAGAATCGAGTGATCTCTACCGTGTGGAAAAAGAAAACGCTAAAACACAGAAACGTATATAAAGAAAACTAAACAAAAGACAAACATATCGTATTTGAGCGCTCCAAAGCTCAAACTAGAAGCAAAAGTCTTACAAGAGGAGAAGCAAAATTCGAAATACGAATTCAACCTAGTGTTACACACGGCTCGAATGTAGTAATCAGTACGATAAGCTAAATAAGGTAACCAACGTTCTTCCATAACAAAAAACAACCATATATTTATATTAGAGCAATGCTGCAGATCAGAAAATGAAACTGTTACTATAAATGAGTGAAAGTGAAGCAAATTAGATGCAAATAAAGTAAAGCAAACAAAAGGAAAGGAGAAGACACGTGAAAAGGTGTAAAAGGAAAAGAAAACCCAATCCACAAAAAATGAACGAGCTGCAAATTTATATCTCTAAGTGAACTATTTCGAGAGTGAGAAAAACGAGCTAATGAGAATAAAAAACAAACCGATCTTTTCCTCACCTTGAGGAGTATAGAAAGAGGAAAAATTACTTAAAAACAGGTCAAGCGTAACGAGGAATAATTTATGCGGCGGCTAAAGAGCTAAGCTTTTACTTTCGACCGAAATACTCCTCTTATAGATGGATTGAATGGTCGGATTTTCCTTCCTTTTTTTTTTTTTTGAAAAGTTCGGTTTCCGCTTGGTTTCGCATTGAGCTCACTCATGGTACAAACACACGATACAGGCAGACACACCGAGCATAGCGAGAAATCATGTAGTTTTGAAGCATTTTCTACAGCACACGGGGAAAGCTTCGTTCCTACCTCAAAACGCTGAGGTGCAACATAGGGATGTGATGTTTAACGCGTTTTGTTTTTCCTCTCTGTAACGCATTACAAAGGAGACAATGCCGGCAACAAAAAACACGCTTAAGTTCTATCGGAGGTGGGATATAAGGACGCTCTTTTATCAGAACCCTATGAACCCACAAGGCTAGTGACGTACGGCAATGGGACTCGTTTGGTATAGTTTTATGAGTTGTTTGTTTAACGCTTAGAAAGGAAACTGCTGAAACGCTGAACACACCATGTGGACCAATCTCAAAACCGAGATCATTGCAAGTATAGACATTCCTCCATCAAAAGGAAAGGAAAGCCCATCACTGCGAGACAGAAAGCTTCCACCAACACTGTGCACCGACGAGGAAGGTTCGTGATACCGAACACGTGTACTCTATGTAAAATAGGCTTTGTGTGTGTGCAACGTGTTGCATAAGAGAAGAAGTGTAAAATGTGTGTAATGGAATAAACGGGGGCGTTCGTAAAGCCAGGTGCTTACACACACCGCAGGGGCACAAAAACACCTTAAGAAACACACTAAAAATTATCCCATCGAATTTTGAATCTTAGGTTTTGAGCCATTTTTAATACGGAAGAGAAGCTGCGTGTATGTTAGCTATAATGTTACAGTGTGGCTCCTCCATAGGTAGTTTACGAGGCAAAGGGAGAGAGCCGTTCTTGTAGCGAATGTTTGAGCTTGTAAAACTTACTGATGGATGGACAGTGCGGAAGTTGTAAATGTTGTACTAGAAGTTTCCTTTCGTTTCTGTTCAAGTGCATGATGCACGATCGATTAGAGGAAACAAGAAAAGAAACAGCAAATGTACATAGAATGTTTGGTGAAGAAACTGTAATGACATGCGTTGATGTGAGTTGAACAACTGGACAAACTGATCGCCTATGGGCTACCAGAGGCTGGGCAGGACCGACTAATGTTCGACGCTTTACCGACACGGCGAACAGAAAAGTATGATCTACTACACACAACACATTACAACCCTTATGTGCTATGCGCTTCGTGACGAGATGGCAAAAATTTGCAACCAATATGCAAAGACCAATAATTGTTGGCTTTTTATATTCACTTCGCTTTGAAAACCCTCCCTTTGTAACTGAGGCAGGAAAGGAGGTAGGTGTAGGGAAAGGATGTAAGAAGGGGGCATCGTAAGCCTCCCGTGTGAAGAGATATATCAAACTGGTTGTTTGTAAGATCCTACTGCTTCGGTTCCTTCGGTTCCATTCGAGGGAAGCGGAGTCCGCGAAGGATATCTTTACTTCTGGGAAAGGAATACGCGAAAATATCATCGGGTGTGTCGGGACTTGATTAACTGCGTTTTCTTCACCTGTCGTTGTTGATAGATTGCCCTGTTTACTTGATACCTAGGTACCACACTCATGGATAGCAAAGATTTAAACATATAAGTGAACAAAAGACAACATGACGCTTTCAAAACATATATATGACTATATATATACACACATACATACAATACACAATTAGTATTTATATTTTTAGGATTTATACTTAAATCTGTGAATTTTATGCTACTACTCTAAATTTAAAAAAGAATGGCATCGTGGTGTGTTCCCGTGGCTCGATATCAGAGGGACAGACAGAGCTAGCAACCTGGATATGTCTGAACACAAGAAAGAAATGCTAGCGGATGTAAGAAAATGTATTCATGAAAGCAATCAATCGACGAGAAAACAGAGCGAGAGAGAGAGAGAGTGAAATGTTGTTCGCGTATCATGAGGTTAGGTTTAAATTTTAGGTACTTAAACACACTTGGGTAACACATTGTGACATTTATGGACAATGTACAGCGAGTGTTACACACGTGGTTTGCATCCTGTCCGCACAGGATGATACAAAAGCAATATCATACGCAGCACGGTTTTTGTGAATTTAAAACAGGTTCATCGTAACAGTGGTGAAGGGGTTGGTGTTGGGAAATTGAAAGACACGTGCACCCTTCGTTGTGAAAATTGACTGGCTATGAAGGTGGGCAAAAGGGTCAAGCAAAAGTTTAGCGATCTCTCCCAACGTACAAAGTTACTAAAGGTCTAGATCAGAATGTGTACGTGTGTGTGTGAAGCTGAGAGTATACCACTTCTAAACTTACGGCCAAAACCATTACACACAGACACATGATCACCTTATTATCGCCAATGGCACGAGAAAGTAAACACGCGCAGGTACAACACACATCCACACACAAAAAAAAAAGGGAAAAACAAATACTATAAACACCCCTGTATGGATAAGGGAAGGGCACACCATACACTGCCGACACAAGTGAAGTGAACAAAATGGCGCGAACTGGGATCGAAAGCGCGATCCGGTGCATAAACGAGCGAAGCAAGCATCCACTCGACAGACAATACTACTAAAGAAAGTAAAAATTTGTTTTCTAATTTCGGGCTTTGTGATTTTTGCGATTGAACCGCAAAGTTAAGTGACGGACGAGCAGTAAGGGCATAGAAATATGATGCTAGAATTTGTAAGACCGCTAGGACCTGATGCGACGAGTTAGACGATTGGTAGCAGGGAGGAGCACGGAGCGTAAGATGAGTATACTGCACCGAGGGTGGGGAAACAGAAAACTCATGTATATTTCCATTATTGCTATTGCTGTTGCTGATAGTAGTGTATATTTAAGACGATATAATTATACATAAACGGGGGAATGAATGTGGGGCGAACATTTAAAAAAAGACAACACAAACGATCTCTTCCGCGGGACTGGTGGGACACATGTTGTGTAAAGAGGAAAAAGAGATCAAAACTAAGACAAAACAAAACCCAACTGCTATTAATTGAAGTGAGCAAAGGAAGAAAGACGAAGCTGCAAACACAAAACCCAAGAGAAAACGGAAAAGCAATAACGTTAGTTATTATTAAAATATGATAATTATTATTATGATACTTATGATTACTATTACCATTATTGTCGATCATGTGATTTTACTGTTCCAACTAACCAGTAGCTACCATTTTTTCGTCATGTGTCGTCATTTGCGATCATTCCAGCTAGGCCGGAATGCGTGAAGCGTGTGCAGAGGCAAACGTTGGCCAAAAAAAAAAAAACGGAGGCAACAGTGTGCTTACAACGTTACCCGTGCATGATTCGCAAAAGCAAAAGCAAAAGAAAAAACAAAGAAACACATACTCAGAACAAGCGCATTGCGTAAGTGCCGTAAAGCAGTGATTGCATACAAAAAAGGGAAAACGAAAAAAAGACAAAACAAAAACACACACTGAAATGAAGTGAGAAAAAAAGTAATAAAGCAAAATAAAAATGAAAAACAAAAACGAAACGTTATCAATATTGGATATTACCTAGAAAGACAAGATAGTAGAAGAACAAAAAGCAAAACAAAAAACAACAAAAACTACCACCACCTACATAATGAACGTAAAAATATCCTCTTTTGCGTACGGCCGAACCACAGTGTTTCGGTTCGGATCGCACACCGGCTGGATGACGCGCGAAACCACAGGTAAAAACGTAATTAGAACACAAAACATACTCATTGATAAACAACAAACTTGTACGCTAGGCAGTGCTTTTATAGTGATTGTACGTTGATTGTAATGGTAGAGTAGTAGCGGCATTAAAAGTAGAAGACTGTACACGTTTGGCACACGTTTGTATATATATATTTAAAAACAAATGAACAAGTTTTTTGGAAATTGTAAGCGAACGGATTGAACAGCAACAAAAAAACAACCAATAGAGTATTATCATCCCCATTCAGACATAGACGACACACCAACAACTGGACATGGTATATGAAGGGAAGAAGAGAGACATTTGGTTTTAGCTTCCTCCTTTCGGCACTGGTGCGTAGAGTAAATGCGGCTGCCTTTGTATCTTCGGTGTACTACCTTGTAGACTTGTGACCCGTTGTACTGTTGTGTGGATGGAGACATTCATGGGCCCTTTGGTGTGTGACTCAAAATCGGTAGAGTACTTAGAGACATGTACTTAACGTATTTAGTTACTTATCCGGGTTCACAACCGCTTCAGGTCACATAAACGCCATCACTCCGTTTTGGACACTGAATTCTTGCTCTGTCCAACTACTTAACTAAAAACACAAAGTCAAATACAACACTGTATTAGTGTGAGCTTAATATCTCAATCTCTAGCAATCTCCAGAGTATCAGCAAAGCCACCTACCACACAACAGTAAACGATTGCGCTTCGTCTTCAGATATTATGATATCTGTCACAAATCATATCCCATACCAGATACGAACTATTTCGACTACCCACAGCAGTTTACGCTGTGCATACGGGACAAAAGAGACACAAAGAACAGTCTTAACCCACGCTTGAAAAGGAATACTAAGCTCATATTCTTCACTAGTTTAAAATAAATCCCATCCGTTAGAAGTTGTTTGATGTTTTGTAATGATCATTGCAATTGTGGTGTGATATGGCGTTTAAGAACATATGGAGCGTCCCTAGGCGTAGTAGTGCTAGTAATTTCTCACGATCATAGCTGTATTGCTCAAGTTTTTGCAATATAATCCTCATTCACGACTTCCGTCGTTATGTAGTAAGATAAAGCCAATCTCTTCAATAACTAGCATTCTTAGTGGGAGAGATTTAGTTCTTCATTCTAGTATTACTTATTTCACGCTCAAAGTAAAAGCATCATTAGTTTGTACGAGACGCCAGTAGATTAGTTTCATCTATCCCCAACACCACCATTTTGCGTGTATGTGGGGATGCGCTTCCCTACACTCCCAGCTCATTAACATGTGCGCACCATTGCGGCCATTTTGTTTGTGAACATGACACAATCGGACAACTCCTGCTGACATGGATCCTACGCTCCTAAAATCCCACCACTCATCACCACCCATCACCACCCATCAACCACCACCAACAATCCCCTGGAACGATCAGCACGATCGAAACGTAAGATAGCAATAAGCGTATGCTCGTTTAATCGCGTTACGTAGTAGCCATTGTGTTTGTGGTGTAGACGCGATAATAAACACTCGCGTACACTCTCTCGCATACACACACACCAGTAGTGGATCGAACAGCAGTCGATTAAAATTGTAGGACAAACAAATCAATGGAATCAAATGCAACAAGGCAGTAATTATATGCAATAAATACTTTGAATCTGTAGCAAACCGTGTACTAGGGCGTTGCTGAGTATCACTGTTATGAGTTTTGTTTGGTCGTGTGCGGAGGTGTACGTCGCGCCTCCGTTAACGCCTCACGCATACCGTTCAGTAGTTTTGCATTACATGGATCTATTACCTACATATAGAGCGGGGACGCACAGAATACTCGTAGTACACTCGTACGCCAGTGTTGTGAATGTTTGGTTTTGAGTTGAATTTTAGTTATCACATCTTTAACGTGTTTTGTAACTCCTTTCTACAGAGCATAAATAGTTTTTACACAAGCAAAACAAAGCGTGGAAGCTAATGCAAACAAGCGCTAGCACAATATTTTCTATCTTCCCAATTCACCCAAAAATTTGCTTAGCTAGTTGTGTTGTGTTTACTATTTTTTCTTTCCACTACCTTCTTACGTCCAAAATTTGTAATAATTAACCGTATAAACAAATATCATTAGAATCGTATAGTCGATACCACCTAGATGAAACGCATATCAATTTGCAATAGCGTGCTCTGTCTCTCTCTCTGTCTCTTTTCTATCATTGTTCTACTAACTAATCTTCAACACTGTGTGCTAGGTAAAAGCAGTAGATACCATTTTATACGGCCATTGTACACATCAACTAGAGACTTGTCTCTTTCGCCCTATGTTCTATTTTCCGTTGATTGTCCCTAATATTCTACTATAATTTTTCTGTTTTTCGGGGTAAACCGCTCTAAATCGGTGCATGATTACACAAACACGTATACCATTACATTTAGATCGTACTTTCGCATCTCAAACGCTTGTTTTTTAGATTGTGGTAAAGATAGAGTAGATGCAAGTAAACAGTATTGTACCCATGCGTACGTCTGTGAGTTGTGCTGCGTAAGGCAAGCAACAGTACGCAATATGTAATGATTAAACAAACAAATAAATAAATCAATTGAAAGAACAATAACTGCAAAATGTAAGAACTTTATAATCGATTTAAATCACAACACCCACACACGAACCCTCTCTCTCTCTCTCTCTATTAACCCTGCAGCAACGACTAAACAGGGTAGTAAACGAGTGTACCGCAAGCGTCTATATGCATGAACGTTATGAACTCAGTATCTATTAAAGAAAAAAAAACTAAAACAAATCGACAAAGACAAAACATAAAATAATAACCTTCAAACAAACAAAAAAATACAACTATAATGTAGCTGTAGCAATACCAGTGTGATTGTATTACTTGAGAGTAGATTTATAATGTATTCAACAATAAATGCATCTAATGTAATCGGACCTTATTTGTACGGTAGAGAAAAACCACCATTGACACTTACACCATACATTTATATATATACACTCTTAGATGCATATGCAACAACAAAAAAAAAAACCCCGGAAGATCAACCATTTTGTAGTAATGTGCGAATGCAACACTGTTCTGTAACACGTAGTTTCGTAGTAGCGCTTAGTATACTCTGTAGTCTGTAGTAGGAAATGGTTAAAACAAAACGTAGTAACTGTACCATTGTGGATGATGTGAATCGAAATCGCAATGTGCTTTGTCCCACAGCTGCACACGTGCTTGCTAAATGTGCTGCACGTACGGCAGTTATTCTGCTGCAAAAACCAAGGCCAACCAAACGAAATAGAGATTGCAAAAAAGAGATCGAAATATATCCGCTGCAAACCACCATAGTTACAAATAGCTCCCCTCGCGACTAACGTACAATATTATCTCTCTTTTATAAAGTTTGACACCTCCACAATCGATTCGGTTACGAGAGCTTAAAGCTTTTCTAGTAAACATTTGTGGTGGAAAAGGCAAATCATCGCTAAAAATCATGCTAAATTATGCAGGTTCTTAGAACAAGTGGTACATCATGGCAATACTCATCGTTTGTAAGATTTTATGACATAAACGCAACTAATGGAGTGATGGAGTTTTTGCTGTAGGCTTTGCTGGGTTTTGTTTCTTTGTGCTAAAGGCATCCACTACAAGCTTACTTCAAACTGTGGGGCTTAGTTTACGTATATACTTTTTTAAATGCAATTAAATTTCATTTTAGTTTCAGTACTTTAGTGCGCTAGTGCGCTAGATATTTTTGATTGTAAATATTTGACACTGTACGTCGTTTAGTTCCTTTAGTTTCCTTCTTAAATTGTACTATTATGCATTGAGTCGTATGACAGACACTTATGTTGATATTAAGGAATCGTAAATCGAATATTTTTTTTACAAAAAACATTATAAAAAAAATAGTTACATAATCTCATTAGAAAGCTTGTAGCTGTTTGGTTGTACTTTTATTTGTGAGTGTTAGCCACAACGCACTCACGTTTCTTCTCTTCAAAAAACACTCACCTACACACCAACATTTGTTAGTAGACACACTGCATACTAAGTATACTATCTATCAGTACATGTCAGATTGTTTTAGAACTGTAGCTCATTTAGTTGGCGACCTAGACACCTCCTCTCTCTCTTTCGCTGTCTCTCCCGTAGCATTGGGTTGGTAGATGCTCTATCTATGAAGTAAACGTTTTTTGTGTAGTGTGTAGCATTATATTTGTAAGCAAAGCATAGAAAAAAACCTTCGCCACATTCGTGCGAGTGGTTCGGAGAATATATGAAAATATTGAAATAAAGTATTACTAGCGAATAAGTGTATAGTGTTTCGTGTTTTGAATGATTATCTCCCTCACATCACCAAAGCAAAGAACATCCGTTTATCATGCATCGAAACTTTGTAAATTTAGTAAAAAAAAATAGCAAATCTGCGGATTGGTTGTTTAGTGTACATTAAACTGTAAAAAAGGCTTCTATTTGATTCTAGAACTCATCGTAGACATGTATCCAAACTCATCTGTTGAACGATTCCCGAGTTAAGAATTTATCAGAACTCATCCCAGAATGCTGTTAGTAGTCTTCCCATATTCACTGGTATTTTAAATCGTCAGTCACTAGCAATTTTATGGTTGGATAATTTAAAATGGTTGCTTGCATAAAATGGCTGTTTTTGTACAGAACATGTACATTAGCGCTTGTTGTTGTTTTGTGGTAAGTAAACGACACTAAGTCGGTATGGAGTATAGACTTTTTATATAGCTGAGATATATTCTACTAATTTCCTCACATATTTATTTAAATACGTAATTTTAAGTTTCAATTTCAGTACCAAAAAGCACCGATAAAAAAAAACCACCAGACAACGACTTCGCAAAACTTAATCTTTTTCATGATTTTCCTTGACTAACTCTATTTAGTAGCAAAAATAAGTTAATACTTTTTTTTCTCTTTGTACAACACTCAATTTCCCGCTGTATTACTTCCCTGTATCACAGTATCGCACACGGTACAAGATTTGGTGTTCATTTGGAACATGACCGATCCGCTGGTGGTTAACCCGGAAATAGAGCTACCACAGTTGGACATCAGCAACAACTACACGACCGACTGTACGATCGAGTACTCGACCGGTAACTTTACCTGTCTGGCGGTAGTGTTTAACCTGCGGAGACGGTTGGGCTATCATCTGTTCCACACCTACATTCCGTCGGCCCTTATCGTCGTCATGTCCTGGATATCGTTCTGGATCAAACCGGAAGCCATCCCGGCACGGGTGACATTGGGCGTTACCTCGCTGCTAACGTTAGGTAAGTTGTTGGGCATTCCCCCGATCCCAACATCCCGGATCGTTCCACCTATTAACCCTCAACAATTCCGCAGCTACACAAAATACGCAATCGCAACAATCGCTCCCACCGGTATCGTACGTGAAAGCCATCGACGTCTGGATGTCGTCCTGTTCCGTGTTTGTGTTTCTCTCGCTGATGGAGTTTGCGGTTGTCAACAACTATATGGGCCCGGTAGCGACGAAAGCTATGAAGGGCTACTCGGACGAGGATCTGTCCGAGGCGATCGACTTTAACAAGAACGGGTACAACAAGGACCACCGCTCGTCGGAGGTGCCCCGGTACGATACGTTCTGCCACGGGCGGGAAACGGCCCTCTGTATCGACAAGTTTTCCCGCTTCTTTTTCCCATTCTCGTTCTTCATACTGAACGTTACCTACTGGACGACGTTCCTGTAAGGTGGGCCGAACTTGCAGGGACTCTACAGATTTGAAGCATTTTAAGCATCTTTGAACGTGCACCGCGATACGATAAAGGGGCAAACGAAACTAGGCGTAGCATATGAACCGTAGGTGTAAGATATTATTGGCCATCGGAATGGCCGATTGGTTTTAGTGGTTAAAAAAAAGCAGTGGTATATAACATAGTTAATAAAATAGTTCTCCTCCAGTAATCCAATAAATCGAATGCTATGGTTTAGAGTATCGTGGTTGTAATTGAAAGAAACGATGCCCATTTCCCTTCAAACGTAAAGGTTTACTTACAGCAGGATTCTTCTTCATATCTGCCATGGTAAAGCCTCGCAAATCCGAGGCGTAATTGTGGGTTGAAGCGAACCGGTGCTGCATAACCTAAAAGAGAAACCAAGAACGTGGTAAAAACATCCAGTGAACAATTACTAGCCATTTGATAGAGGATGTACCTTGCGGTTGTTTGCTTCCAGCAGACGGCGTACGACCGGCGAAGAGATAGCACGGAAAGACATTTTTGATGAGCTGAAATGATAGTTAGGAAACGTTTGTGAACTAGTTTTTGGAAAAAAAAATCATTATATAAAATTATTAAATGAAGTTCATTTTTCATTTATTTTTTTAAGAGATGCATTAGTACAAGTCCTTTGAAGTGAAAGTAGTCACTACAGTCTATCCTAGATGCCAATCTAAAATGTCAATGTTGCGACAAGCAATAAACTGGCGCCAAGATAGTTTTAGTACAGTCTCTCTCTCTCTCTCTCTCTCTCTCTTCTTGGCCTAACGACCCTTTAAGGTCATGCCTGCAATTTCTGGCTTACTATGCTTCATATGATACCACGTAGTTGGATAGTCAGTCCACACTACGGAGAAACGATCCGGAAGGGATTTGAACTCCGGTCTCTTCATGTAAACACCGACGCCGTTGTCACGCCGTTGTTGTTGTAAGTAAGGCTGACTACTTTTCTACGCGTAAAATTAAGTCACAGAAAGCCAGAAATGGCAGGCCAAGACCTCTCGAGGTTGTAGTGACAAGGAAGAAGAAGACGTTTGAGATGGTCCGGTGGCCGAGGCGACAACAGTGCCGGTCTTCAAACGGCTGGGGTTCAAATTTTATCTGGACCGCCTCCCCATACGCAGGGCTGACTACCTTGCTCCGGGTCAACCTAAGTCTCAGATAGTCAGAAATGGCAGGCCAAGACCTCTCAAGGTTGTTTGCCCAGGAAAAAGATCCTACGTTTTCTGGTGTCAGATACTCAGTAACGCAATATGGATTTAAATCCGTATTTTAGCTAATTTCACACTGTGTTTCTCCGATTTCGGTACATGCAGAAAACATTTTTACGGTACATAAATATTCAAGAGTTCAACACCGGCAAAGTATAAAGTAAAAACTCCTCATATTTCATAGAAATTCAGTTCATCAAAAATATATAAAAATGTGAATAACTTATTATGGAAAACCCGTCTTCGAACGGCTCCCTAGCAACAACTTGTAAGTGGAAAGAGCCACCTAACAACAGTCTCAGTGTGCCTCACACATTGCACATTGCAAAATCCACCAACCAAGCAATAAGTGACCAAAAGACCAAGTGACGCGCCTTACTGTCTCCTTCCAAATCATATTGCGTAATCACCAAGAAAAGAACACACACACGCACACACACCAAATAGCACTGAGTTCGTGAAGAATATTCGCAACCCTTGTTCGTTTTGGCACGGATTTTAACCGCTTGAAAACCCACCCGAGATGCACTTTCCCTTTTCTTTTCCTCACTCTCACCGGTACAGTTTGAACCACGTGCTAACGGCACACACACCCACTCACCAGGCCAACGAAAGACTGGAACCAGAATGGCAAGGAGCTTAATCACGCAAATGACGTTATGCAGATAATGGGACGGTTCGCGAAAACGCAACCAGACCGGCCGGTGATACGGTATCGAATGCTGCAAATGTGCTGCGGTGTGAACCCCATTAGCCGGGTACCGCGTGTTTGCAGATTAGAAATTGCGAAAAATAAGAAGCGCAAAAAAATAATAATAATTGCGCTTAGCTCACGTACGCTATTCCGTACCGTTCGGTATGGGTTGGTCCGGAACACATAACCCACCCTTGGCGTACACCCTTAACGGTAAGGTAAACGGGATGGGGAGGACTTAGATAGACACTTATTGGTTTGTTTTGTATCATTTGTGCAATGTGCGATATTATTCACCTGGTCGTTGCTTCGAGCGCGATGGGCTTAGCAGCTTCGTTAACACCCGGAAATAGGCGCGTAAATCGATGCACTGGATGGAATTTGAAACTGAATTTTCGTTGAAAATGATGCGTACCGGGAGTTCAAGACGCGATTGTTCCAACACTCTGAGGTCAGCGATTACTGTGATGAGGCTTTTATGGTTTTTTCCCCCTCAGTCCCACAGACGGTTTGTCGCCGGTTACTTGGATTGGTTTGAATTTCAAATGTACCCTTTCGCTCACAAGGACAACGTCAAACGTCAAGGAATCGTGCGGGGACGAACGATAAGACGAACCGTTTGGGATGCTATTTGAACGACAACTGGGCGCGTGTTGGGTGCGAATGGACTAGAACTGGTGGCGAACAAGCCCAAATCCTCATGCCCATCCATTTGGCTTGCCTGCCTGTCCGCACCACTCTCGACGCACGAATTTTGACCTTTCCCCGTCCTTTTCCCGGTGGTTCTGGTAGCATTTAGGTAGGTAGGAGGAGGTGGGTCGTTGTGCGCGGAAGTGTATCGCGTTGATGCCGGCAACGATACGTAAAGGACGGGGATACACACCAATGCTAGGCAATCAGCTGATACCCACCCCCGAAGAAGGATCTCCGGTACGGTTTGTTTCGGTGCTCAAGGACGTCTGAAGGTCGACTGGTGGGAAAACTGGGCCACGAGCGATAGCCATTTTTTATCCTTTTTTTTTGCTTCTCCGGAGTTACTACTCCGGGTTAGATAATAAGAATTAAAAGAAGAAGCATGTAACAAAATTATTACAATTTTGTTTGAAGCGAAACGCCACCATCAAGCCCCATCATTACAAAACCTTCATCAAGCACGGGGGATTACAAAAAAAGGAGCGCATTCGAGAGCGACACGACGGAAGTGCGAAAAAAAAAAGAATCTGCAAAAACCTTTCGTCCGTCCAATCTAATCTATTCACTTTCGCTTATCGGTAAACTTGGTCGGCTTTGCGGTGGTTGCGTTATCTTTCCCGGGTATTTTTGTGTGTTTGCGAATTGTATCCCCATTGTTGGAGTGAGGGACGAGGGAAGGGGGGTTGGGGTTGCGAAGTGCACGTAAAGTGCATCGATTGATTGATTAGAGGCCGGTTTTGGGGTGGCTCGTTTCGAGTGGGGCGGTGGTGGAATGTGTTAAATAAATTTCCCCCCAGAATGTCCAAGCTGAAACGGCTTCACTCACGGAAACATTACATCATTGCCATTCTTGGGTTGATGTCGAGTGGCTGTGATTGAAGCAACACGTGTGGATTGGGTTTAGGGTATAAAATCGTCATTTCCGGATAGTCACGTGCTTCGTGATTGGGTATGGAAAAGCAGTGTCCAAGAAGTTATCGGTTAATTGCCGAAACAAACGAAGACAACGTTGGCATAATTATCAAGAAGGTTATAATTTCTACTTAGTGAGACCAGCTACTTAGTGAGGCGGTCGAGGCGACAACGGCGTCGGTCTTTACACGGCAGACCCGGGTCTCAAATCCCATCCAGACCGTCTCCCCTTACGCAGGGCTGACTACCTTGCTACGGGTGAAATCAAGTCACAGAAAGCCAGAAATGGCAGGCCGAGACCTCTCGAGGTTGTAGAGCCAAGGAAGAAGAAGAAGAAGAGACCAGCTCGAGGGCCTATAACTACCCAAGTGGCATTTTCACGTATTAAAGAATTATTGTCCAACTTTCAATAACCTAAACAATAATCAGAAATATTAAACGGAGAATTCGATATAAACCTCAGAAGATGAGTTATCGTTTCCTCCGCATCTGGATAGTTCGTGCTAAGCTCCAGGATGCTAAATGTCGTTCGGGCTAACGAAGGGCGCTTAATTATTTCATGTCATCCAGCGAAGTTTTGCTACATTAGAAAGGGCTAGGCTGTATTAGAAAGGGAGTATCGTACATTTCACTTAGTTCTTTCTAATACTCACTGGGACCTCCCTGTTCGGGTCCCGTTCAGCTCAAAATCGTTCTGAGCTTTTTTCTTCCCTGACGTTCAAATCGAAATAAGACCAGTAATGGACAGAGTCCATCTTGCAGGAAAGAAGGGTTATTCGCTGCACTATAGCGCAAAAGGGCTTTATCATCCTTGGACAAGTTCTACGTTGCTCAGGCTTTTGAGTTATCTTTGCACGTTTATTCCACACCATTTATCAGGAATTGATCCATGCTGGTCTGCTACACACTGGTTCTTACTTATCATACTTCGTCACAAATTCTCCACTTTTTACCATATCATAGCCTGCCCTACCTTCCTCGTGCAACATCAGCGGCACAACACAGTAGACAATCACGCTGTCCGCATCGAGCACTAGCTTCTCGCCTTTCGCGTGTGTCCCGTCGCGCACATACTTATCGATGATGCTACGAAACTCCGTGATCAAAGTCTCCACCGTTCGGCGATCGTTAGTTTCTAGCTCGCCCGCAAAATTAACCGTCGCCAACGCGGCCAGCTGATTCGATTGATACTTATCGATGTCACCTCCGACGCCATGCCAAGCGTTTGCGGCACGAAGCACATTTTGCGTGTGTCCGATATAGTTTTGCAACGCTCTGCTAAGCGGCTGACTCTTTTTCTCGAGCTTGCTGTTAATGGCGCCGACGTGTATGATGTGCGCCGCATGGATGGTTTGGCCGAGTCCACTGGACTGATCCTGAAACTGGCTCGCTCCACCGGTCACCAGCTTATCGCGAGGGATTTCCGTCTGCTCCGAAATGGCTTGCAGCATGCCACCGAACCGGAAGTAGCGCACCAGTCGGGCGGAGATGTGTTTGTTGGGATCGCGCACACGCCGGTAGTACAGATCGCGTGATTCATACTGTCCCTCGGTGAACGAGCTCGAGCAGACGTCGGAAATGAGCTCCGACTGTTTTCTGGCGCCAGTCGCCGAGCTGATAGCACCGATGGCCACTAGCGCCACTAGCAAAACGATGCGTAAAGATGCCATGATCGATTGTAAAAAAAATGAGTTGAAACGTACAAATGTGAAAGCTTAAATTATCACTATGAATGCTATATTGTTCTTACGTTCAATATTTTCCTAGCAGGCCCAATTAAGTGATGTGGTGTGGCTCAACAGCAATAAGCAAATGAAATGATAAGACTTGATCGCCCGTGCTTTTATACCGTGCATTACCTCCAATTTTGCATACAGCGTTAACAGCCGAACATCTTTCTCGTGAGGTTATCTGAGAGCTACAGCTGTGTTACAAGCTAATCTCCGCAATCCAATGGCGAGAAATTCCCATCCAAAACAAATAAACATAGTAAAGTGTGAGCGAGGTGATACAGATTTACATTGAAGTTTCAGTACCAACCTCATCCCCTTTCGGATGGGTTCTACTGATTGTGTTAGTAGACGCGAAGGAATGGTCGATCCGGAAACCGCCGCTCAGATTCCTTTTACTTTGTTAGAATCGCTAGAGTCCGGCGGTTAACCTTTTGTCCTGGATAACGAAGAGAAGTTTTTAACGGCGGACTCGCGCATCAACTAACGCAGTGTTGGGACCACAACGGGAAGGACCAGTTTTAGCGGTCAAGTGGGTTAGCCTTTTTTTGCTGGATGACCAGGAGAACTATTTAACCGTGGACCGGGGCTGGCTAGTTTCGCCTAATTCTTCCTACGGAGTGAGGAAACACCAAAGAAGTGCGGGAAGCCAAAGATGAAACATTCCCGGATCTGTAAAAGAAACCCTACTAATGAAACGCACAAGCTTCTCCGTTCAGGTCTGAATTACAAGTCGATTTTTTTTCTCAAAAAATCCTGTCTTATATACTAAAACAATCCCGAAAGTTAGGTTGTTAGAATGAAAGAAAAGGTTCGAAAGAGATAGAACTTCTTTTGCCTGGAAGTAACATAAAACAACAGTGTCGGGCGTATCCAGAACATTGAAGCGACGTTCGCTTATCGGTTTATGTTTCCGAACCGTAAGATCAAGTAGGCGATCCCTTTTTATGACAATCGTTAATGCATTGCGCATCGTCCTATGCACCTTTGATAGGCTAAATCTGTAGCTCAAGTGCATAGGTTTATTCCATATGTCTGGATATTGTCCCTTTTTCGAGATATTTTATGACATACCCTGACACGTTACCATATTGTCGTCTTACTCACGGTATGAGGCCTCTCTGTGATTTAAGGTGGTTTTCCTAAAATAATATTTTCCGGTGAGAATTTATACTAAACGAAAGATATTTAGTTATTTAAAGTTCAATTTGATTTTGTCGCGTTCGCAACAGAGGCTCACCCACTGTTTCGAGACGGTAATCGATGGCACCAACACGAATGATGCGCGCTACTGCGTGGATACTGTTCTCGAGGCCACTACTCCGATCTTCAACCTGGCTGGCTCCTCCTGGCTGTCACTAGCTTGCTACGAGAGATTCCCGGTTTTTTCCGAGATTGCTTCCAGAATGCCACCGAACGTAAAGTAGCGAACCAGACCGAGTTGCGAACTGTTTCTTCTAGCTTGCAACTATTGATCGCGCAGTCTCTTTTTAGTTTGCTGCCTCCTTTTATAATGCGCTTCGAACGTTCCATTCATGGCCATACGGTATCCCATCGTTCCATGTTCAAACAACATTGCCGGTCCTATCAAAAACCCTGTCACCTTGTCGTCTTCAAGCTTTTTTTCCTCGCCTTTATCTTCACTCGTTTTCTTCAGTACGTACTGAGTAATGATTTGGTGAAAAGGTGTTGCTACAGCAACTATTCTATCCCAATTATCGCACAACGTTCCGTTAAAGTTAACTTTCGCCAAAACGGTTAGATTACTCGATTGATACCGATCTAATGCTCCTCCAATGCCGGACCACACGTTAACGTCACGAAGCACGTTTTGCGTGTGTCCAATATAGTTCTCCAACGCTCTGTTCAGTGATTCATTCGCGTCCATTAGTTTACGACTAATGGTTCCTACGCGAATTATGTGTGCCGCGTGCTTCATACCCCCAAGGCCACTAGTCTTATCCTGCAATTGGCTCGACCCTCCCGCCACTAGCTCAACGCGCGGGATTCCGGTAAGCTCCGAAATTGCCTGCAGAATGCCACCAAACGTAAAGTAGCGCACCAGACGGGTTGAGATGTGTTTGTTGGGATCCCGGACGCGATTATAATATTCCTCGCGTGTTTTATTGTCCTGCTCGCTGAAAGCGGTCGAGCAGATGTCGGATAACAGTTCCGTTTTCTTTCTCTTCGTACCGTTGTTGAAGTTGAATGCGCTAACTAGCAACGATGCCATGAACAGCATTCGGACTGCAGCCATTTTCGCTGTCGCAGATGAAGCACCTAAAAATAGAAGGTTGGTTCATTAGATTCTTACAAACAAGCATCAATGCTAATACCTTCTGCTTAGAATGCTGCTACAGCCGTAAGTAACAGACGCGAATTGTACATCATCTTTATATACAGCTCAGCTTACGTTGTCTTCTGTTCCAATGTGCTGTTGTCCTTAGGGAAATCTGATTGTGTAGCTGGAAACTTCTGATTAATAGGTACAGCGACACATGGAAAACTTAGTAAATACAGTTCAAACAGTTACATATTTGTATTTGTATACTACAAACGACCACTGCTTGAGAATGGGTCTCCCCTCCAGGTCGAGAATAATTACCCCTTGGATAGCTCAGCACATTCCAACCCCTGTAACATGCCGTCATCATCTTCATTCAGCACGGACCTTAACGCAAGCAGGTGCTTGTATGATGGGCTTTATTTGAATCAGTTTACCTTGCTATCGATTTATCAGTTTTCTGTTTGTGGTCGACTTCCACCTTCAATGTGATCATCTCTGCTTTAACCTTGTCTGGACGCTGACACCGGATGGGGGTGGGGGAGGGGGGGGGGGGGTGAGGGGGTGAGGGAAACCGGGAATGGCTCACACCGTAGCCAGATGCTGTTGTTGTTGAATAAATAATTTAATCATTTCCCTACGCTTAGGCTCACCGCTTGCGCTCATGTCTTAGCTGCTGCTTTCATGCACCCCTCAAGAAACAGTGTGACGTAGAGAGAAATAGACTGTGTTTGAGAGAGAGATAGAGAGAGAGAGTGTGTTTGGGTTGACCACTCAACACCTGCTCAACTTGTTTCCATCCTTTCCCTCTGGTCTAGTCAACCGAAGTGTTATTCGTTATGCATTAGACTAAAAAGAAAGCCCTCCCCAGCTTATAGCTATATGTGGTAGCCGTAACGCTGCATGATAATGGTTGCCTCCCAAAGCACATTTGCCGCTCCAGTGGTATGTTCACCGATTGTAGGGTGAACTAGAGTTAAAAGTTTGCAGTGTTTCGCAGGATCTTTGTCGATGAGCTGATGATGATGCTTGCCGTTTTTTTTCCTCCCCGTTGGTTTTATGTGCCTAGCAACAGCATTGGGCATTGGGCACCAAGCTAAGCTCTTCATTGTCTGGATCTGGAATTAGGTATTATTCCATGAAGTAAGTTCAATCGGCTTCGACTTAGCGCAATCCCTACGCAACCTACCTGGGAAGATTGCAAATCTCGCACGCCGGCAGCTCCCGGCTGTTGATGAACGTGCAGAACGTACAGATCCAGTTCTGTTCCGCATCACCGCTCGGCACAAATTCGACATCGTTGCTCATGCTAGAACTGGAGCGAGACAGGTTAATAGGGAAGATCGTTAGCTATCGTTTGCCGTTGAATTGTCGCTAAGTAACGCTTACTCATCATGATTGGAGCTGGCCTCAATTAGCTCTTCGAGCGTTTTCCACACCTCTCGCGATTTCCACTCATTAGCCTTTGCCTTATCCTTGGTGCGGACCGCTTCTAGCAGTGGGCCCAGCTGGGATTTCATCGGCAGCATATCCTCCATGCGGTACAGATAAAACAGCAAGTGAAAATCGGACACAGCCTGCGGGAAGTGGAACGAAATGGGATGTAAAATACGCTTCAACGAGAGTTAAATTGCAAACGTACATCCAGGAAGGGCAGCGAACGTGATTTTGCCAAATAGTCGGCAAGGGCCGAAAAATCCTGTATGTGACCGTCGATCAGTCTGTTCTCGACCGGGAAGTACTGCTTGGCATCCTTCCGCTCCAGGAATGTGTACAGCGGAACGAGCGGCGTCGACGCCGGCACATCGACCAGCAGATACTCGACCGGCAGGGGTCGCCCCAAGCGTTGCACCTCATTACCATAGACATCCTTTTCCTGGAAGTGAGAAAATTGAAAAACAGCTTAATGCAACGAGTTTTTGGATACCAATTATGATAACGAACTGAATTATTTATTTGATTGATAAATTTATTATGTGCGGGAAATTGTGGAATGTGACTCAAGTATAGATGAAAATTCAAATAAGACATCAATAACAGATCATCATCACCATAAACAGTACGGCCGGGTGGAGCGCAATTAACTCACACAATCAAGCTGATCGAATTGAGTGTCATAAAAATCCTATCCGGTTTTACCGTAAAATACTTCCCAGCGCTTTTTTTAGAAGTTCCGTAAATATAGTCCTCCGAAACCGGTTCTAACATAAACGGGTTACCGAAACCCGAAGAAGGTTCAATTAACTAAGACCATCATACCGCAGCACTACTACTTGATGTCGGCTCCGGAGATGAGCGCACTCATCGTAGTGAGTAAACGATCGTCACCTAGACACGATGATGAATATCACTCACCAACCGGTCTCACTCGGTTGCTCAATCGTATCTAACGCTGGAGCATTATTGCAGGAAACAGGTGAATTCAACACAGCGAAGTACACTACATTTTTCCTGAGACAATGACTGTGTGTGTGCAAACAACACACAGTAAACAATGCTAAACTATTGGCCTCTCACCTGAGCGAGTGTACTAGCAGCAAAGGAAAACTCTCACCCAGCGTCGTTCTCTCACAGTTTCGGGCAGGTTATTCGCTTGATTGCGGCGTAATTTGCATAACTGTTTTTTTGCTGCTGCCTTCCGGCAGTGTTGCCGGTTTGTAGGCGCCACTTTGGGATGGTATTAGTAATGGCACTAGTTAGCGAATCAATACAACTAGCGGCGATGATTGGTGATGATGATGATGATGCTCATTATGGATCGTGCAGTCACGCCAGTCAGGGTTTTACACGGCACGGCGCTTGTAGCGCGATCGCTATTAGCAAAAGTGTTGTTGTTCCGCGGTTCTCTGCGGCGTTGATCGACACTGCCAGAAGTGCCCCTGTTAGTTGTCAGTGTTCGACAGCGGGTGTAGATGAGCGCGGGCACAAAACGTGAGTGGTACGTGGGCAAACAGAAAAACAAACCGCCAGTTGAGGGAGAAGATGGTTGTTGTCAGCTGTTTGAGAATTTAAACTGACGCACTCCAGTCTGTTTTTTTTTAACCTCGCTTATATCGTTGTCGAGTTTAATTTGATGAGCGGTTCCAAAAAAAATGTAACACTCGTAGAAGTGGTTATTCCAACTGCAAACGATATAAAAAAGCTCCGCTTATGAATGTGCGTCAATTTGCGATGACAAAATGATTGTCGAGCAACTACAGCAACATTTAGATACACAAAAAAGGGCCACTCAAAACAATGACTTTCAGCGACGCCGGAATGATGGCGAACGGTGTAGTGCAAATGATGATGAGCAGGAAAGGTTTTTTATCCACATGTGATGGGGAATCACTTTAGTCAAGGTGGCTGCTCTCACTCACTCGCCATGCTGATAGCCCGCACCGCACAGTTGGGCATGCTTGCCTAATCACTGGAATCGATAATCGATCATGTTTTGGGAGTCGACGAAACCGGTTCGAAAACTGCTTGAGACCGAAGAGTGCCATTTGCTGTCCCACCCTTACGTTTTCTTATCTACCCAGCGCAACCCTCACTGAAGTGAAAACAAAAGTGAACCAGTCGACAGGGGGTAGTAGCAGTTGAAGAAGAAAAACAAAAAAAAAACCCTTAACACAACAACAACCATTTGTGCGAGGAACCGACTGTGAGAAGCTCGCTGGCCGTACACTTATTATTCTCATTCTCTGCTCCATCTGTTTTGCTCGCGTGTGAGAGTGCCGATGAGTGCGGTTTTTGGCGCCCCGAAACACGAGCTCACGAGCGTCACTCACGCTGCCGAGCGGCGAGTGAGGAGGGAAATAACAAAAATACGCATTAAGTTTTTGCAGCCACCCTAAACAACAACAAAGTACGGCACCGTGCGGTTCCAGGTTACATGGGCTTTTTTGATTGTTTCAGTGTGTGATGCTCATCCACAGCAATACAAGCAGCAGCAGCAGCAGTGTTGAACGGAACCGGAACCCAGTGTGTTGACACGATCATCCAAAGGTCGTTACGAGGTTTCGGGTTCCTCCCTACCCAGACACCACGACAGTGTACACACACACATAATCCAGTGTACGGTTGCGGTGAGCAGACGTCCCGAAACACACCGTGCAGCATACAGCGCTATAAGTGATTGCAATTTTTCCTCGAAAGTTCAACCCGATAGTGACCACGAAACGAGCCAAGTGACGATGCAAATGGCTATCCCTAGCAAGTGAACATTCCGCACGATGGGTTTGTACCCGAAAGCATCGAACTGCTGCGGGCTGCGCAAGAAGACGCAATATGAAGTTGCCAGCCGTTGGCGAAGGGGTTGCGTGGGGGTAGTGTGAGCGGGCAGGGGACAGAAACGTGAATCTATCAGCCCAGTTCCGGCTGACGGCGTTCGATCGATTTGGCAAAAATAAACAATTTGCTGGGCCAGTGCGGACACGGAACGCGACGACGGCCGGGACAAAACATACAAACAAAAGTGCAAAAAACACACACACGCGCGAGCGCGGCCACAGTACGTAGTAATGATTCGTTTCGCTCCGTCATTGCCGTAATTATCATTCAGCCGCTGAAAACTACAGCACCAGATAGAGGTAATTTGGGTGAACGACAGTATGTGTATGTGTATGGTGGGTGCTTGAATGCGTGAAGCACCATCCGCCTCCATGGTTCAGAGGGTCGGGTTTTGGAACGGAGGCATTAAAAAAAAAAACAAGGGTTAAAAAGTGTTCTTTAAAAGCGCTTTCGTCGTAGATTTATGGTGCGGTGAAAATATAAATGGGAAGCAGGTAAATTTGCTTCCACTCCGCAGTATTTCAACCATCTCATCAAAAGTGCACCAACACGCACCATGCGCCTCCATGACTATCTCGGCAACGTTTGACACAGGTTCTTTGTACTGTGACAGGACGTTCTTTGTGCTGCAAACTGGTACGTTCATCTTCTAATTTATAAATTAAACTTCCAATGCGTCTGTTACACAATAAACAGAACGCTTTATGCAAAATCGAAACCAACTCTTCACCACCATTGGATGGTTGAAGTAAAAATGCTACAAAAAAAAGGTTACCACCAAACCTTTGCGCGGACGATTTCATCGAGCCTTTTGTCCTTTTTTCACCTCATACATATTCAGTGCTCGGCACGGGAAAAGCAAGAAAATGTGTGTAAAGTGTGATATTGTATCGACCTCTTTCTCGCTCACTCTTTACCGCGAGGAAAAGATTCTTACCGGACGGCAATTGCATCATACAACGGTAGACGTAATACTGTTTTAAAACTAACAAAAAAGGCCTATCAGTGGAATGAGTTGCAACGACCAACCTCATCGGTGGCACAGGAAAGCAGCACTTGACCGGCATCCTTTCGTGCGAAGGTCGAATTACAAACAATGTTGTGATCGAATTGAAATCGGGCTCAATTTGCCTACTCAACATTAGTGTAATCCATGCTGGCTGGATTAATCTTGAGGCAGACATTTGCTTGAGGAAAGCTGGATCAGCAGGTACAAACATTAGCGAATTGTCTGGCAATTTTCCGCCTTTCGACATTAACTGTCTACCGAAGGCAATCATACCACAACAACAAAAAAAAAAAAAAGCCCAGTGCTCTGTCCAAAGCTATTTAGTCACACAATCAGCGCCAACAGGAACTAACATTGACGTTGACGGGAACAGACAGGCAGCAGTATTCGCGCGCGCTTACACCGTACGGTTGTATTTGTTTTCCATCGATGGCGGCGGTTTTTGTTCGAGCGATCGGGTGAACGCGGGATGGAGAAGGATGGGCACCGCTGCAACGACGGAACATGGCAAAGAAACGTGAGGCGTGCAAATGTGTTCCCAGCAAAGCAAGATTATTATTGCCTTGCCACGGCACACCAGATCACAAGGTCACGGTCAACACGGTGTGCCGTCAAACTGCGCGCGAGAGCGAGAGACTGAGTGCGAGAGACCGAGCAAAAACCCGTGCTGGTTGGGCACGAGTTCTCGCGTTCTTATGTTAAGCAACACTCGGGAGTAGTACACCGTCAAAGGGGAGGCTTGTGAGATGACGCTGAACGTGGCGTCGATCGCTCTTTTCATGGATTTTGATCCACTCGTAAACTGACCGACGAGCGTGAGTTACCATGCATTACCAGCTGTGAGAAACTGTAAATAGAGCTGTGAGTGAATGCCATTTGAGACGTGGGATAGTAAAACATCTTCGGTCGTTTCAAAACCATCGAAAACATGTAAATAAAGCATAGAACATCGTCGGAAAAAGAAAAGGAAAATTTATGTAATTTGAACATTCATTTGAAGGTAAACAAGCACCAAGAATATCTTATCAAATATGAGGAAGGACAAGAAAAACTGAATAGAGTTCTACTCCTATTCCTGCGTAGAATGCTTGTTGACAGGATAAAAATAACTAACCCTCCACCCACAGCTTGGACGTTCAGTCACAACACTCGTAACAAAACAACAACAAACCTGCTCGAACATGAGCTGTCCACCACCTGTCGGCGTAACACAATCTGCTCGACAAACTGCTCGAAAGCAAACCACGGACAATAACACACAGCATGTGAGTGACGTGCAAACTTTATGCCGCTCCGATCGCGGGTACTCATTTTCACGAGAGCCAGTGTGTGTTGCTCTGAGTTGGGGAAAACTCATCCAGCAATCCGCTCACCACATCCCGATGTCTGTATATGTGTGTGTGTGTCTTGGTGTGCGGCTTTGGCTCTGGATTGTTCGACTCGAGTCATCCGCACCTGGTGCAGTGTGGGCCAGTCGAACAGCATGTCCACAGCGCAAAGGACAACGGCGACTAGGGCGATCCTCATCAAAACGACCACCGCCGCCACCAGCACCTTCACCGTCCCGACGGGCAGACACGACGACCAAGCGAAAACACCCGGATGATTAGTGATTACGTTTATCGGGCGGTGCTTCCAAGCTGTTGCTACCGCTGACAGCCACAAACAGGGGCACACAACACCCCCGAGAGTACATCCCGCTCCATCGTATCCTTCCTGCCGAAAAGGAAGAAACATCCTGTACCTCCATCCGTTCATGATGCGCCAGTGTGCGTGCGTGTTTATGTGTGTGTGTAGAAGTGTACAAATGTTTACCCAAGTCCTCTAGGCAGAGACCTTCTGCCCAAAAGGTTTCTTACACAACACGGAACAAGAGCACAAAACACATCTTCGGAGTGAAAAGGAATCAAACAAACGGGGACATCCTACTCCCCCGTCATTCACACCCCGGGGGAGGAAAATCTAGTACAATCCTTGGTGTATGTGTGTGTGCATGTGACTGTTGTTGTAGGCCAGATTTTCCAGCAAAGCCCCGCACTACTAATACACAGCAAAGCTTGCAGCGAAAAGTGGTGAATATCATCGCATCTCACGAATGTGCGTATACCAGCAATACATCGGTTAATAGCATGCCAAGTCTTCCAAGATTTCACCAATATCTTGAAGCATCCTCTTTGCCACTGAATTAACTGTTTGATCACGGTTTCGCGTCCTCTTCGCCGACTCCTTGGCCGTTCGACTTGATTGCTTCCAGCTGTGGAGCGACCAGTTCTTCTATTGCGGTGTCGTCGCACGTAACTTCAACCTAATACGCAATACACCCAACTTGTGGGGTCTTATGTGGGACACAGTGTCACATACATTTTCGTTCCGTTTTGTGGTGACCCTTTTTGTATCATCTCGCTCCAAAGCGACGGCAGGGACGGAGCGTTTTCAGCGGCCTGTTATGCCCGAAAGCTAGGCCGGAACCAGCAAAGGGAAGATATGATCACGCGTAAGGCAGACGAGGCAGAGTAACGCACGCTCGTAGTCTAAATTTGGTACCGGATTTTTCCTCATTTCCATTCGATAGAAATTTGCGAGAGCAGCGGTGGCGGTTGGTGGAAATTTCGGGGGGAACAGTCCAACACAGCTGCTGACCGAGCCAGTACAAAAAAAAGGAAAACAACGGTAGAAAAATTAGAGGGAAAACAAGAGACAGAGAGAGAGAGAGAAAGAGAGTTGAAAATGAAGCCGTGAAAATCGACCGAATTTATGTCGAAGGATAATGAGCCGAGCGAGAGAACCTTGCGTTGTGAGTGCAAGTGAGTGGCGGGAAAAGCGAGAACGCGCGACCAGGCGCGAGTGTGAAAATGAGTGAAAGAGAAAGTGCTTCCCTGCGAACGGAAAACAGATACAGAGGGTAGTGGCATCGGCATTTCAAGGGGGGGGGGGGGGGCATATGCCCAGTAATAACAGGCGGCGCGTGTATGTGTGCAAGTGTGTGCGCGTGTTGGTGGAGAAGGAAAAACAAAAATCAACAGATATACGTGCGTCATCGAGAGAGTGTGTCTCGGTGGGGGCAAAACAGTTTTGGATCAGGCCCGCTTGCCTCCCAGCCTGCGTTGGCTGGTCCTGGCCCCAACTCACTTCGACCGTACGCCTGTCGGCATTCCATTCTACGCATCGACCAGGCGAGGACGGCCGTCGACGGGCACGGGGTACGGAACACACTCTGTTTTGCGCGCTTGTATCGCCGAAGAAGCAATCGGAACTAAACCATTTCCCCAGTGCAGTCGAAACGTCGACAACAGATAATCATCCCGCTGCTGCTGCTGCCGCTGGGAGGTTTTGCGTAGGCAACTGCTGTCCTAGTGTTTTCTTAGGCAGGTCGAACTTCAAGCGAAGTGCTGGGTTTCGGTGTGTTTAAAGCTGCCAAGCGGACGCTCCATCTTCCATCCGTGTGTCCTTGAGCCGAGGACGAGCGCGTGTTGGTGTGCATGTGTGTGAGTTTGCGTGCGTGTGACGCACTCAGTTCCAAGTCATTGCCCCAACGTTACACCAGTGACTCCCGAGTGACAGAGCGACAGGGGGCGCGAGCGTGTAGCCGCGGATGCAACGGAGCACCGTACGCTCATAATTGGTGGCCATGGTGGTAGTGTAGAAGCCTCTCGCAGGTGTGTTTGACCACGCATAATTCCATCGGGTGGGCTCTAGCGCGCGTGGACGATTTATTGCCGTGCCCTCGCGCGATAGTCCGACCGAACGAAACCAGGGCCAAAAATTCAGCTGGATACGGTCGACGTTCGCAGTGACCTTCAGGAGGATTTTCGGGAAGCAGCGCGCAATTTAGCGTTTTAGACAAAGCTTCCTGTTTTCTAAAGAGGAGAAACCATCCCTTCGAGTATACTAATCAGCGCCATAAAAAAAACAAAATCCACAGTAAATAATAAGCTGTGAAGTGTGTGCCTTTAGAACGAACAAAAAGAATTGTTCCCAGGAAAAAGGAAAACCCATCCTAACAAGTGTAGGACCGATTACCTTTGTTAGCGGGTTCATCGATCGAACGCCCGAACTTTCAATTCGTCATCCGTGAGAGCCCACAGCAATACAGCGTTTGCTGCAATATGTTTTCCATTTTCTTCGCCCGGCGGCAATAACGGAAGGGCAATCCATGGAAAGTGGACGGTATATCCGTAGGCTCGGCTTCCAACGCAACCGTCCCAACCATCACAAAACGCGTGAGAAATGTGTATTGAATTAAGAAAAAAAAACCTCAAATTATGGTCCAGCGGAAGGGGCGCCGTCGCGCGTCTTTTCGATCGCTTCTCGAACGGGAAGTTATAGCGACTGGCGTGGGTCATTATAATCGGCTCAATTTTCGAACGAACGGTGCGCGGTAGGCACGCCACGGTGACAATCGAATTATGGGACCTCACCTGCTGAAACACCCAAATTCGCCCTC
This sequence comes from Anopheles stephensi, assembly GCF_013141755.1. Taxonomy (NCBI): domain Eukaryota; kingdom Metazoa; phylum Arthropoda; class Insecta; order Diptera; family Culicidae; genus Anopheles; species Anopheles stephensi. Next base: position 79,967,783 of record NC_050202.1, on the reverse strand, counting down.
GGAAACGAGAAGGCAAACAGTGTAAAACCCGAACTCGCATTACGGCAAACGATAACAATTTGTGCTACTTAGAGGTCACGCTCGGGGATGATACTGCCGGTGCGCTCGTTTTTCGTTGGTTTTCAAGTTGAAAAACCACACACACAAACATAATTGCACTGGGGATGTAAGGGAAAAGAGGCAGTGGAAATGTTGCGGAGGGAACGTGGGACCGTGCAATTAAATTAAATTAAGGATCTAGTTACACAGGGGCGGCAGGATTCGTCTCCGTAGCAAAGATCCCTACCTATTCTGGGAACGAACCCTCTAAATTCGATCATATTAACTTATCGATTTTCTTTTCCTATTTCTCGCGCTCTCTCTCTCTCTGTCTCTCCCGCCAGACAACGATGGATTTTACGCCGCTACCATCCGAGCTGGAGGAGCTGATCCTCTGCAGCTGCTGCCATCTGCCGTTCAACGAGACGGACGCACTGCCGAAGCTCTTCTCCTGCCGGCACTACTTCTGTCTCAAGTGCGTCAACCAGGTGCTGCTGAAGGGTAACGAGCTGTACTGCGTGCACTGCTGGAAGCGCACGGAGCTGACGGGGCCAGACATGAAGCCGGACTCGCTGCCGACACACAACGCCATCCTGTATCTGTCGCAGAATCTAAGCATGATCTCGAGTGGCAGCGCCACGACCACCAACAAAAAGCCTCCGGACAAGCCGAATGGGGGTGAAAGCTGCAGTACGGTGGCCGCCACCACCTCCAGCACAACCAATGGTGGCGGGTCGTTATCTGTGGTCGCGGGCAGCTCCGTGACGACGGCCGGTGCGACGCCGGGCAATGGAGCTTCCGGGTCGGGCATGAGTGTGGCCGTGGGTGGCGGTAGTGGTAGTAACACGAGCAGTAGCAGTGTGGGCAGCGGTATTAGTGTGGTCGTAACTTCGGGCAGCAGTGTCGGTTCTTCGGTGGCCTCGAACGGATCCACCGGGATGCCCACGAACGGGGCGGGCGTGATCGGTAGTGCGGTGGTTGGCAGTGGTCTCGGTATTGGTGTCGGTGTCGGTGGTGGTGGTGCTGGGGGCAGCGGTAGCGCTGGTACTAGTAGTGCGGGTATAGTGAGTGCCATCGGTTCGGGCAAGTATCGTAGTAAGGGTGAGAACTGTCTCACACACGCCATGCCGAACGCGCTGTGGTGTTTAAAGTGTAGTACCGCCGTCTGCCGGGCATGTGCGAGCGGAGACGAACATCGGCAGCATCCGGTGAAGACACACGCGGAAGCACGTGACCAGATACGGACGGACATCGCGTCCGATCTGCTGCTGATGCAGAAATCACTCGCCGAGCTGCAGCATTTTGTCTTCAAGCAGCGTGACTTTCTGCTCAAGATTCTGGAAGCGTGCACCGCGCTCAAGACGCAGGTAGAGACGGAGCTGATCAATCATCTTCCCACGTTCGAGGTGGCTGAAATTCGAAGCAACCTCACCAAGGCGAAACTGTTCCTGGGCATGCTGGATCAACAGTCGCCAGCGGAAGCGTACAAGCTGTACGCGAACCTGCACATGGAGAAGCAACGCTTGCAGTCGAAATACCAGGAGATGTTTCTGCAGTGCAAGCTGGACGATCTTATCCAGCACTACGGTGTGCTGTTTGATTTCGATCTGATCAAGCAGGCGCTCTCGAACCTCAACACCATCGATCCCATCTCGTTCGGCAATGGGACGGTGGCTGGTGCGGCCACGATCAACGGTCATCATAACTCCATCCTGCTGCTTGCCAACTACTGCATCTCGCAGCTGTATTCGCGCCACATCCTTACCACCAAACATCATCCTTCGCAGCAGCAGCAGCAACACCAACAACAGCATCAGCAGCAACAACACCACCAACAGCAGCAGCAGCAACAACTTCATTCGCAGCTCGGTCCACTGGACGGCATTAGCCTCAGTGGACATCACTACGTCCATCAGCAGTCCCCGAATCACGTTACGATGAATCATCTGCATCACCACGTCGCCCAGCAGCTGCACCACCATCAGCAGCAGCAACATCAGCAACAGCTGGCCGGTTCCGGTACGTACGCAAGCCAGCTGCACGATATGGCTTCCGCAATCCTGATCGCACCGCCGCAGGACCGTATGGCACCCGGCAGCGGACGGACAACGGGCGACGGTGGTGGTTCCAGTTCGGCCCGCACCTCCGGTTCCGGTTCAGGCTATCTGAGCGAGATCCTGAATGGGGCCGGTAGTTCCTCTGCCCTCCATCAACACGCTCTGCAGCAGCAACATTCCTCGCAGCTCGCCTCGCCCGGAGGGCTCATTTCGTCGTCGTCCTGCTCAAGCGTCGTGTCGCTCGTACCCGCACCCTCCTCGTCCGCCGGATCATCCTCGGTGGTGGTCGGTGCGGGGAAGGGACAATCGTCGAGCTCGGCGGCGGCTGCCGCTGCAGCTGCTGCCGCCGTTGCCGCCACCCTGCTCTGCAATCCGTCCGTGCACGTGTACCCGATCTACTTCTTCAGCATCGAGATCAACGGTCAACCGTTCGGGCGCATACTGATCGAGGTGCGCAACGACGTGGCGCCCAAGATGGCGAAGAACTTTGGCGCACTGTGCACGGGTGAGCTCGGTTTCGGGTACAAGGGATGCAGCATCTTTCAGTGCTGGGAGAACGAAAGCATCATTACGGGCGATTTCGAGCTGAACAATGGGCGCGGTGGCCGGTCCGTGTTCGAGGAAGGTTTCTTCATGCCGGATGACACCAAGATCCTGGCGATCCGTGGCTCGGTCGGTATGCGGCGCAGTCAAAAGCGTCACGATAACATGGGCCTGGTGGGATCGCAGTTCCGCATCATACTGCGCGAAATGCGTGGATTCACCGGGATTTTTGCGTTCGTCGTGGAGGGTTTGGATCTGGTGGAGAAGATTAGCCAGGCGGGCGATTCGGCTGGCAAACCGCAAAGCACGGTGCTGATCGCGAACTGTGGCAAGTGGCAGTAGAGACTGCCGGATGTTGCTTGATAAGGTACCGGGAGATGTAGGGTAGGGTGCCTTCTTTCGGAGGCACGTTTCGTTGATAGCTTGATTCTGTTACTTATATTGGGTAGGAAATGGGAAGGGTAGGGGCACACACGGATAATGGCCAAAGAGCAATGCTGTGGAAGAAGCTCAAAGCTTCATATCCATTGTTTGTTGGTAGCTGTAACAGCGCGTTGATAGGTTTTAACTGTTCGTTTTGGCTCTATGACGCAATGGAGCAATGTAATAGAACACGGTAGTACAATTTTTGATTTCCTCTGTTTAGCTATTGCAAACAAACAAAAAACACACCCACAAACTTCTTGCTACTAGTATTTGTTGGTTAGAGTTATACTTGGTTCCTGTTACGCATTAATCGAATCACGCTGGTTTTGTTTTTACTCCACTCGAGTTCACTGCACGCACTCAATACGCGGGATAAACGGGGCGCTTTAACGGACCAACCGATTTCGCGGTTCTACTAATTCGCGGTAGTGGCGGCTTCTACACTAGACTGAACGGCGCACGCGCACGGTAGTAGGTTAGGGATGGGCAGGGTAGCGATTTAAACCAAACTCGGAACGGATTCGACACGGATAGTTGTAGCTTTTCCTTAGGATACGAAGACGATTACTATAGTATGCCGCCACGACGGGAGAACGATTTTTAAGCAACGCAATGACGAACCCAAATTCATATACAGAGAAACGATCAACACACCGATCGCGTGATAGTAAGAAGAGGCGCAGCAAAGGGAGCATGAGAAACCCAAGAGAGACAAATATTTAATCCAAACCCCACACTACACAAGGGCGTTTACGGGCATGCAGAGCATTTCCGTTACACGGTAGTCGGTTCGCTTTACTTTAACGTACTTCTGTTAGTAGCGGAACACACAAAAAAACAAGATGGAATTACCCCCTCAAAAAATAATTTCACCGATGGATAGGGTTTGTAAAAGTACACCACACGAGTACACAAGATCTTCCCTTGTTTGATGAGTGAAGAAGTGAATGCTAAGCTGTCAATGCTGAGCTAAACACAGTGCATTCGTACAAACGTCGCATGTATCGATACACGGGCTAGTGCAAAAGAGGACGCGAATTAGAATTAAAACATACAAAAAACAACAACACGTCTTTGAACAAGATCGGCATTGCGAAGCGTCTAGCGGTTACAGCAAACGCGACGAATATATTGTGAAACATGTAAACAATTTTAATGACTTCAACAGCGACAAATATGCTAGCGACATTATCTTTAGCCGATATCATCGCAAAAAAAACCTGCAAAACATGCGAACAAAAGTAATTAAAATCAGAACAACAAATGAAAGATAAAGAAACCCATAACTATAATACGCGAACGAGTTAAACAAATCATGAAAACGCAAACGAGGGTATAAATCATGAACGTAAAGAAAGTACAATGCATTGTATTAACTGTTAAATGTTAGTGAAATCGTGTAACACGTGTGAACAGCGCTAAGCGTACGGTGTAGTAAACGTGGTAGACTTAAAGCAAACACATAGAAACAAAAAAAGATAAGAAAGGATCAAAACAAACATGAAAAGAACGACTGCGGGATAGGAGATGAAGATGAGAAGAGAAGAAAATACTATACACGCAACACTCACACACAAACCAGAGCGAGAAGGGCGGACGAGTTTTTGGCACGGAAGCGAAACAAACACGTGTGTATAGTCGAGAAACTGTATAGAAAGCTCTATATATATATTCCTGCGTGACCACGAAGCGAAATATTATCTGCAGAAAGCTATATTTTTATTGTGCAGTAGTTGTGAAACAATTGTGTGAAAAAGAGACAAACAAACAAATATATATATATATAAATGTGTTACAAAACGTTAACTTTACCGGTACACAAGCCAAGCATGTAAACGAAACATTTGTGGAACGGAAACAAAAACACAGCCATATCCTTTATTCTCTGCTCAAGCATGCGAGAACATAGAACGCAAAGCGCACTTTAACGTACGAATGTAATGGCCGATAGGGACGCCATCTGGCACGTCGGCACATCGGCAAACCGTTCCCGACGGTTCTGGCCGGTGCTGCGCTGCGCTGCTTAAGCATTGCGCTGGCAAATATAAAGCGTTTCTCGCGAACAAACCAATCAAAAGTAAGAACACAAACAAGAAAACCTATTTAAACTTTTACTCTCCTCCCTTTCACCATGTACGTGTGCGTTTGTAGGAGCGATGAGCGATTATTTACACTCGTTATGCAAAGATGTCGAAGAAAGCGTATAGAGGTAGATGAGCAACCCCCCCCCCCTCCCCCCTCCCCCAACAGGACACACCCGATCGATGTGCGATCTTGCGAAAGCCTATATTGTTAGCATTGTATAGATGTCAGAATGAACTGTGAATAGACTGAATGTTTTGGAATGAAACCGTTAACCAACCCTACCAATAATACAAACACGTAATCGAAAAGAAAAAAAGAAACCTAATGTATAAAACGGAATCCTACAGCAACAATGAGACACAAAACATAGCCAACCATTCAAACGGTGGGGCCGTGTACATCAAACACTAGAACTAGACGGGGGATCACGTGTACCTTCTACTGTGTGTAAGGGTAGTATTAGCAGCAGCAGCACCACCACAACCCATACACACACACTATTATTTGCACTTCTGTACCGAAAACAAAGCGAAACCAAATCCTTCCGAAGAAACGGCGCGAAGACGGGATGATCGGAAAACGTGTCGAACTTTAATTAGGCAGCGAGAACCAGCGTTACATACGTATATCTATTTAAACTTCGATACAGAATCGCTATATTGAACACGAAAGGCCAGTGTAAATGTAAAACAAAGAAAAAAAAGCAACACGTTACAAAGCAGTACAAAATCGACGACAAGCGGAAACAAACGGAATCTGTGAAACGGTGATGGTTTTAGAGCTTGATGCAGACGTAGCACGGTATGTTTGTATTAGAAACCATACGAGTAGCATGGCAAAACGAAATGCACTGATTTTCCGATACAGCGGATGATAGACAAGCACCAACAAAATTTTGAATTTTATTTTCAACGAACGCTTGTTTGTAAAAGTTTTATAATTTTGCAAAGTGTTCTCTTCGCGTTGTTACACCACACCAGCGATGTACGAAACAATTAGCATTGTGGGAAATTAATTTATCAGCGACGATAAAAAAAAAACATGCAAGCACCTTCAGCACATAAGTCACAATGGAGCTCGTTAATGAAAAATAACATTTTCACGGAGAGTAAAAACTCATTCTAAAATAAACTTGGTAAACTGTCGAAAAACGTAAGGGATCAATGTGCAATTGATGAAGGTAAGAAATCTCTTCTTTATCTACTTTTGTTACTTCTACTTGGTTGCTGCTACCAGTAACGATGTGAAGGTTGAAAACAAAACGGATTAGTATCTATTTTTGTTTACCGAAATGGTGAACAGCCGAGCCCCACGTCGTGCCGATTGCAAGCGGGCAGCAAAGGGAGGTTGCAGATAAGATAAGCTTTACCAGCTCGAAAACGGAATGCAATGAACCATGCAATGGATAACGAAAGTACAAGCAGCAAAAGGGAACGTAACGCACCTGGGCTTTCTTTTGCAACGGGCGTTACATCCTGACATCGGGGATTGTGTGCTTTTTGTGGCAGACAGTATTCTATAGGAAACGAACACACACACACACACTCACTCTCGTATAAACGTGATCGCAACATGAAAAAGAAAAGGCGAAAATATCTAACCTATCGTTGCCAACATCAGCCAATAACAACCAGATAACCAGCGGATTTTCCCAATCACGACCCACATCAAACACAAAACAAAAAAACACAAAAAAAAAAAAAAGGTAACAAAGGCAACAATTCACCACATTGGCATGTGTTTGTGTGCGATTATGATAAGCGAAGAGCAGTTAGTCCGGTGGCGGTGGGAAACCAATGGGTAGAAATCGATTTTTATAAGGATAAGGAAATATGGCAAACAGGTACAATCGACGTACGTGCTCTCGTGACGGTTTAGTAGTTGTTGAGTGTGCACTCTTTACGTGTAATATAATGCAGCGGCAGGCGACGGTAATGCGAGCCGAGGGGGGAAAAGGGAGACAGAAGCGAACATGCGAAGATCGGGTAATTTCTTTAACAAAAAACCACAACAAACAACAACAAAAAAAGAACTATAATAAACGGATCAAGACCCTTCAACGGTAGAACGGCTAAAATAAACGGTGAAATTAGGTGGGGTTTGTTTTAAGTTTCTTTTGTCCGAAAATATATTTTGATTTATCTGACTTATAGCAGATGAAACTAGGAGAAAAATAGATAATTTCACCATCCCATTCCAAAAGAGTTCAGCTCTCTCACGTGATAAAGGAATGTTCTAGGAATGGGGTTTCAACCCAAAAACCTATTCACGTAGATCGTACAAATCGTTCTAAGACTGTCTACAAGGACAGAGAAGATGTTAAAACATCCACAATGAAATTGAATATTTGTGTGGAAGTCCTCTAGAACGAACAGGGAAATCGCAGATAGTAACTGCGATCAATCTTCACCAGTTTTGGTTCCTGCTACAGCAAACAGTGCTCCACACAGATTCTTTGCGTGATGGTGGCGTCTGATACTTGGTAGCCTTTTGCCACCCTTTGAGGCAATTTGTAATATTTTTCAATTAACAATGATGAGTGAAAGGAGTGCTAAATTTCACCTACCTTGTAGTAAACGTCCGGAACGTACTGCTTATCGGACGACTCGCGTATATATCCTAGCTCGGGCGCATCCTTCGTAGGAATGAGACAGTTGTCTCGCACCAGCGCCATACACTGTGCCGATACGGCATAACCTTCCATGTGCACTTGTTTCTTCTCGTCACCTAAAAACGGGTAACCACGGGTCGGTTAGAATCGTTGCCATTTGCCCCATTGCATCGTCAACGGCTGCTACACTTACCGGTCACACAAACTGTCACAAATTTCGAACCAAAGTATCCGTTGGACGAGTCCTTGCAGCGGTTAGGATATTTGTTCTGCAAATGTCCTGCCAGTATGCACTCCTGCGCGGTAAGAAAGTGCGTCTTGATGTTGCGCACGTGCTTCACCGTCCCGCTGGCCAGATTCTCACTCAACAAATCCGTAAAGATCCACCCAACACGCTGCAAACCGAGCAACCGTGCCAGCTCGTCTACGTCCGCATCGTGCGGATCGTCCAGCAGGCGTATCGAGTCCCGGTTGCTCTCCTGCGGTGGCTCGTAAATTGCGGCCACACGCGCCCTGATGCCGAGCGGAACGTCGGGGTGAAGTTCGTACTTGCCGAACAGGAAACCGATTCGCTGATGGCCGCTCGTTCGCCAGTAGTTGAGGAACCGCTCGACGATGCCCGTGTTCTCGAACATCACGTTGTCGACGTGCCGGTACGGTTGCCGGTTAAGCGTGATTGCCGACGGTTGGCACTTCGAGCAGATGCCTTTCGGCCACGGCGGATGGTCCCGGCAGCCTGACTTTATCTTGCAGTTCAAATCCTCGAGCGCAACGAACTTTCCGCGGGCAGCGCCGGACGTTAGCTTCTTCAGGTAGGAGTGAAAGCTGAAGTGCTTTATCTTTTGCTCCTTGAGGTAGTTTTCGTCCCACGGTTCCAGTGGTGAGCAGTGCACGCAGCATCCGTTCGAATTGTGGCGGCAGCTAAAACGGTCATTGCAAGTCATTTCAATCGTGTGACATATGGAAGGCAAGAGAGACTTACAGCTTCGCGTCACGGTTACGTTTGATGCGGCCGTCCTGCTTGTATAGCTCCAAGTCGACAGCATCCTCTAAGATGGCGAGCTCTGCTGCTGCTGATGTGGATGGTTTGGAACTGGTCGACGGGGTAGCCTCTCGGCTGAATGTCGCACTGCTCAGGGAGGAACTGTGGCTTGAAGCTAACGAATTAACCGACGCACTCCGTTCCTGTAACGAAACAACACACGCACAACAACGTTCATAAGCGCTGCACATCACCGTACCCCTCAGTACGATCTTACCGCGGCCTTTGAAGTAGAAGGCCCCTCTACTAGCCGTAAATATACGATATCACCATGTTTGAGACCAATATCTTTCACTTCCTGTGAACCGCTGGAAACAATCTGGAAAGGTAGAAGAGTGATTCGGTAATGTATTGACCACGTCAGTGCTCGCGATTGTCAACGCATAGCTCACCTCCTTTGTGTAGTTTCGCTCACGGTACAGTGCAAAGTCGTAATGATCGAACCCACATGCTGCTTTGACCAGCTCGTACAAGCCTTTTGTCGGAACCGTTTGCTCTGTTTCGATGCGCTTCGTGCCATCAGCTGATTGGATTCGCAGCACCTGAATAGAGAGTATCGTTTCGGTTTGAGGTTAGAAAGAGGTTTCGATTCGAAAACATCAGCACCAACTTCTCGCGCCCTTGAGCCTCGCACTAGCCGACCGGCATGCGAGTGACCCAAGGCGAGCAGCTTCCTTTATGATTCATCTGCTTGCTGTATCATCGGCCGGGAATTGATAAACATTCCCTTCCGCGACAGAAAAACAACCAACATGACAAATCACTTTCCGGGACACTGCAACCCTTAGCGGGACGGAATCAAGCGAGCGTCCGGATACTTACAATTTTATTCGCTTTGGACATCGTGTCCTGCACCGGCTGCGGTAAGCTGTAGCTGCGTTTTGAGTCCGTAAGCAAGTAATGTTTCGGTTCGATATGCGGATGGACGCGTTCGGGGTATAATTTTGGCTTCCAGAAATCGCTTTTGCAAGGGAAGATTACGTTGTTGTTCTTTTTTTGACAGATCAACCGCTTTTCTTCCTGTTGTTGGTTGTTTTGTTTGACAGTCTAGCAAGCGAAAATTGTCATTTCATCGTGAGCTGGGGGTGAGTTTACAGCATGGAGGTGAAGAGTACGCATAGAGTTGAGCGTAATGCTTTTATAAATTTAATTTATAACACATTTTGAAACATTCCACTATGAATTTATGTCATGAAAATAGGTAAAATAAACGATTTGTGATTGAAAAAATAATAGTTTATTTGGTATTATGTTATATAGCTTTTGGCGCACTTGCGATAATTTGGGGAAGATTAATTTACAGTGTAGAGCGAAAAGCTTTGAAAATTTCAATTTGAATTTTAGAGCGAGCGACCGTTAATATTCATTGAAAATCTGAGGTTTCATCCAATTTTTAAAAAAATTGAGCCAACGAAGGAAATGTGAAAAAATTTGTCTGGCAATTGAATATTTCACTAGGCATAACTGAAGACATAATATTTTTTATGATCTAGAAATGTTGTAATGTTATGTGCTCCACCACATAAGTTTGAAGAAGCTGTAAACAAATCGATCGAACGTGCAACACCTTCAACATAAAAATCAATCGCGCATCGATTAATGGCGCACAACGATTGTAACGAAATGGGTCATCCACTCAGAACTTGTTCGACTTCATAACGCATCACTGTGCTTGTGTGCTATCTGTTGCTATTGCAAATGCATCTCCACCACCAATGAAGTGAATCTCATGACGATCTGTACGACTTCCTTTGGACGTAGGGCGTCACATTCGATTGCATCCGACTGGCGTCATCTTTTTGTTTGTGGCATTGCGCTCGTTACAATCAGTAGATGACAATGTTGAAGTAGCAAAGCGGCAAGCTAGTATACGAGAAGGTGTGAAGGATGAGCTGTGAAGCAATAGAATTGCGAGAGTAATGTACTGAGGTTATTTTACAACGGAAACTTCATAAACCCACCATTGGTTATTGATATGGACTGCAAGAATGCGGATTTGCTCAAAGGATTGTAAGCTTCATTTTTACTAGCAGTCACAGAAACTTTTCCGAAAGCTTGATAAACCAAAATAATATCATTTCTTTACCAACATAAATCCCATTAAATTTAATGGTGCTTGTTATCCCCCACCCAAGGAATGCATCCGAACAAATCCACTACATAATACATACCAGCACAATTGCACACCATTCGTGCCATTATTTTTCATTCCCTGCCACATTAAGTTTTGTGATCATAAAAAGGGAAACTTCACTTCTAGCGCGCAACGGCAACACTCTGTCCTGTGCAGCATTATAACGATTTTAAATTCCCGCGCATTGATGATGCCTCACAGCCAGCGGAGCACAGGAAGAACACTTGAAAAGGAAAGTCAATTTATAGAACACAACGAAAAACTTTAACACAGCATTGCGTTTAAAAACGCTTTACAATTGCGCCACGAGACAAGTTAGGAGAGAGCGAGAGAACTCGGGATTGGAGGAAAACGAGAGTGTGTTTATGTCTGCCGGTGACTTTTCTCAAGAGCACCTGTACAGCAGCTTACGCGGGAAAAAGGACGAAAAGGTCGTCATTGAGGATGACCGAGCAGGGAACTGTACCATTTTTCACGTCACAATTTAATAGACTGGATCGTCACATTACCCAGTGGATATCTTCCAAAGTTCCTTATAAACGCAAAAAAAATGATTTAAATATTTTTTTTTAAATCTTCACACTGATTTCTCTTTGAAGGAACACCCGCTTTTCTAAGAACCGTTTACGGTTCAGCACCGGCTGCTGTGGCTGCAACGGTTTGCGGTTGCAAAACGCATGTGCGAGACGGCGAAGGCGCACACCACCACTCGACGAGGACACTTTTGCTTCCGAGCGAACAGCCCGAGCTTGGCCAATTATCTCCGCGTTGGTGTCCCATCTCCCATCAACCCTCATTCCCTCATCTGTTCCAGCAACAAAACGACAATTGGACAGTACAATCCCTTTTCACCCTCACAGATCTCTCGCCCTGTATGGTCCAACTCATTTCGTTTGCCGATCGCTGCAGTTTATCAGTGTCGTGTTTGGAGCGTCATTGGGTTTCGCTGTTTTCCCTGCCTACCTCCCGCCCCCCCCTCATCCTCCCCTTTTTTGATTGAACTCCCGTTGCGTTCCAGCCGAGGGAAACAGGCTTCCCAGCAATTTCACCCTTCCAAAGCCAAACACTCTCCGGGGGGAAGTTTTGAATCGTTTGCAATCGATGATGCAGGAGGCTCGGCACGAGTTGGACGCACAAACTAATAGTGGCGTATGGTTTGATGTTCGACATTGAGTCAGTAGACCGGCGGGATATGGGACGTGTTTGTTGTGTTGATTAGCTTCGTCAACAGCGCTCAGGACGAGGACGCACGGGATGGAGTTTAGAACAATCTATTTGTACAAGCTGATGTGATCTCTCATCCATCTGCGAACGCACGTGGTCTAAAGCAGCTCGAATGTAATTGGAAAATATGATTGAAATTTAATTAACGCACACGTTGTACGTTGGAAAAGTGCTCGGTTTTCCCGGTTGAAAATTCGCCAAACATACGGTGATGCGTGCACAACGGTTTTTTGGTGAAGCCTAGCAAGTGGTTCCGAATAGTGTCACACGTTTCGGACCGCTCTTTAACCGGTCGCTGGAGGTCCTCGGAGGAAAGGTGATGAAAAAGTCACCTACCCAAACACGGAGACACACACACGCTGCAGCACGGCAACGGTTTCAACGAAATTCGGCTGAAATGTGCGCTTCGGGAGGATATTGTGTCGTACGCTTTCGTTTCTGTCTACTGTCCTGTATCGTTATAAATATAAACACAAACTCATAGAAGAATCCGAGGGTGAGTACGAAACGAAGGAAGAAAATTAGATTGCTTTGCTAGGCTATTCGAAAAATCGTGCGAAGGTCGGGGTCGTGATAACAGTGAGAGAAAGAGAGAGAGAGAGAGCGAGTTTGCTGTGTTTGATCATGTAAAGAGTAGAGTGGCCAGGGAAAATCCGGCCAGGGTAAGTGGAAAGGAAATATGATTTTCATGCTTTTTTCCCGCGAGTGATATCGGAAACGTGCGGTTAGCGCGAAAAGCATAGCAGATCGCTTATCATCACGTTAACATCATCACTGATAAATACGGTTTATGCGGGTGGTTGTGCTTCTCACCTTCTACTGCAAAGGTTTTGCATAATGTAATTTATTTACTTGATTGGAAAGTCGGGGAAGTTATGAATTTGAAAAATGATTTTATTAAGCTAGTGCGGCTTAATGAACAACAAGCGGACGATGCTGCCTGCGAACATAAAAACCACTTAGTGTGGCTTATGCTTATGAGCATAAGAGCACTGTCAAATAAACCATTCGAATTCTAAGCGTGTGTCCAATATTTTGCTGTCCAACAACAGCACATGCCATACCGGTGCGTGGCTAAATTGGCGTGATAAATTTAGATACAATGGTGGGTCAAGGGGTGCAGCGGCAACAGGAGGAATGGATGCCCTTCACACACTCTCTCTCTCGCTCTCTAAGCGCCAGTGCGTACACTTAAAAACAGTGACAGTGGTACAGTGAGTGCCTTATTTATTATGCCTCTTTTTTCTATTTGGAATGTCCACTGATGATTTTGTCCTAAATTGTCTACGCTTTGGAACGCTTACTTTTTTATAGTGTATCTACTAACTACTGTTAGTATTCTTCTTCTTCTTCTTTCGGCTAAAGTCTGAACAGATGCCTCCCCACTCACGGCACTCACTTTTCGCTACCGAGACACCTTAAATTTAGGTAAACGTTGAGCAAAATTGAGAAAAAATTTCTAATAATAATTTTTAATTATTATAAATAATAAATAAATAAATAATTATAGTAAAAAGTCTGAAAATGATACACTTTTGCGTAGCTCACTAGTAAAAATGAGTGCCCCTGAGTGGGTGGTGGGAGGGGGGGGGGGGGTCATCTATTCAGACTTTAGCCCTTCTTTCTTGGCCTAACGATCTCTTAGGTCATGCCTGCCATTTCTGGCTTACTTGTTCATATCGCATTGTTGGATAGTCAGTCCTCACTATGGAGGAACGGCCCCGACGTAACTGCGCCACTGTCGCATTTACTACCGGACAGTCCTGTTAATATGTCTTCAATTAAGGACCTATGCCTTTGTGAGGTGCCATGCAATAACCCAGTGAATCGAACTAAAATGGCTGCCAAATTAACTTGCGGTTTACAGTCCTATGAATTTTGTACGTTGCCCTTACTATCATTCTCCTCACTGTAGCATCTAGTAGAGACGAATGATGGGCGATGGAACGCAACTGGTCGCCGGAGTATCATCATCTGCTTGCCACGCCAACCGCTTTCTCGCTCGCACACTCTGTTATCAACCGAACGAACACGCGGTCCGACTAACAGCCCCGGATGGAGACGCCAAGCCAAGAACGAAGAAAAAAAAACCAACGCCAAGTCGGAAACATCATTCACCAAAGGCAAAGAAACAATTTCAACGCTTGAGTTGCGCAAAACAGCAGCATCGGAGAGAGTCAGAGAGAGTGCGAGAGTTTTCGGGGGCTTGGATCGGTTCTGATCCTGGTTCGGGCCGGTCCGTGTCAGTTGTCGAACGGCAGGCATCGGTTGTGGTGAACACTAGACGGAACACCCCCAAGCGAGTCAAACGCATCATCATCATTCGCGAATCGACGTGACACCCGTACGGTTCGCATTCGATCGTGCACAGGGCGGTGTGGTTGCTGCTGTTCGCGATTGCTGCCGGTAGGGCTTGTGGAGTCGTTTTGCTGGTGCAGTGTTTTGTTTATACGCACACACACACACGAGTGTGGGAAATGGGTTCTTCAAAGCGAACCGGGAACCGGGAGATGGACAGCAGGTTGTGTTGGGTTAGGTCCGGTGTACGCGTGCGGTTCAGTTTTGGCAGCTGAGCAGGCAGCGTGTGTTTGCATGACCTCAACCACGGGTGACAACAATTGGTCTGGTTGGTGTGTTGGTGCGCGCGCGTGTGTGAATAAGTTTGTTTGTACAAGAGTGAAATGTGCTGAAAGGCTGGACTCGTGACGTGATGAGAAAATCCCACTTGATCATGCCACTTGCGCCTCCGCTAATGAAAACACAACCCGCCTGGTGGGCGAACCTTTCCCGATAGAGACATTCGAAATTCTGTCTGAAATCCTTCGCATCACTCGGTTAAGAGCGAATGAAACTGTTGGTGAAATTGTCGATTGAAGCACTAATCATCGCACGAAATGTGGTCTCGTTCGGTCTGATTGTTCTCCTTTCCCTGACTGATGGTGATGCGGGGGCGCTGATTGGTAATTAAATAATTTTCTTGCTGTATCACGACCAACAAACAATGCTCCATTTCATCCGTAGACGAACAACTGCTAACCGAGCTTAGTATTTTGATTGCGGTGGAATTCCAGATTCCGGACGTATCAACTGGCGATGCAACAGAATCGGAAATCGGTTTGACAAGGGTTTGACAGCTGGCGGTGGGTTGTTTTATCGGGCGGCAAATGGGGGCTAAATCCGGAAGATGTCACACAAACGGTATTAGAACTGTATATTGATTGGGGAAGATTTGCAGGATAAGCCTGCCGTGCGATGTTTGGTGGGCAATTTAGTGGAAACCGTATGTCAAACGATGCACCCTACCCAGCCCCAAACCCGGTGGAACCATCAATCTTCGTTAGCATTCATTAGTGATCGGCAGCAGTTTAGTAGCAACAGCATAGCCAGAAAGGTTCTGGGTGGCTTAATTTATCATCGAGAATTTATGATTTCTCGTCTGCGTTTTATGAGCAGCCGACGTGCGTGCCCGCGTGGATCATCGTGCCCGGAAAAGAGTGGTTTTGTTTGTGGCGGTGATTGAGTCAGTAACCTCAGGCGGCTTGTTGTT
The DNA here is from genome assembly GCF_013141755.1 of Anopheles stephensi. NCBI lineage: Eukaryota > Metazoa > Arthropoda > Insecta > Diptera > Culicidae > Anopheles > Anopheles stephensi. The sequence continues at coordinate 79,952,075 of NC_050202.1, read as the reverse complement.
GTTGCCCGCGGAAGACCTTCCCCAACCGCACTTGAGTTGTTGGGGGGAGCTATTTTTGAACTCAATCCCGAACAGGGGCACGATTTTAATTGAACGTTAATGAACAAAGCTCTATTAGCGAAAACACTTCCTGCCCCATGCCCTGACATTACTACTTCTCATTTTGGTTCTGGCATCCCACCGTAACCACTTCAAACGCCCGTTGCGTTCCAGAATTACCCTGTATAATTTGCAACTTAATTTGATCCTTTACTTACGTTTCCTCTCGTCGCGCACACCCGTACCTGCGAGTGGGGGGTGTTTCGGTCCAACGAGACACATCCCGTAGAGTGTCCTTCGGGAAAGTTTCCACTAATACCCTGCTTAAACTTTCGCAACCAACCAACGACGGGTACGACGACGGGTTTTCCAATGGTAGGGTGGAACTTTAGGTTAAGATGCTGCAAAATGCGCTTCTTCGCTTGGCTGTGTGTCGTCAGGTTTTTTACTCCTATCTTCTTCACCCGTAATTCCGCGTTGAAACTCTCCCATCCGAACAGTGAGCGCAGGTTTTAGCATTCGTTTGGCCCTCGCAAGCGTACGGGAGCTTATCATCAGTATCCATCTGCGTTCTGTCGCCAGGGATCACGCTCGGTATGCGCTCGGGGAATTTCACTTTATTTCGAACTGTCAATTTGACACCCTTCGCAGGATGTCTTTGTGAGTGTGTATGTGTGCGAAAGGAGCTCCCAAGGAATCGATACATGCTGGGTTGCTTCTTTAAGAAAATTGCCCTAGAAAAAACAAGAAGAATCGTAACATATTCTACCCTCCAGGGACACGGTGCAGAAGAAGATGGTTCGCTTTGGTGGGACGAGATATCGGATGAAATTACACTGTCCTTAGCAGGGACGCTTGGTTCCTTTTTTCCCCCCATATCTTCGTAGCTAGTAAAGCTATAATATCGCTTAAGACCGTACCAGCTCTCACTGACGATTTGTACTTACCATCACCGTAGGGATTAGAAAATCACACAACCAAGAGGGAGCAAGATCCTCCAATAACAGTTATGCGTGTGTCACCGTTTTTCGGACCTAAGTGCAATCGCATTGTGCCCACCAGACGCCGTATCGTGCCGATGCATGAAAATGTGCAGTGATTGCTGGTGTTCGTGCGCTACAGAGACCGATTGCCGGGTGGCAAGTGCTGTAAAGTGATCCCATTGGAAGAAGTGAGATTGATAACGGCATCATTCATTCCGTCGTGGCTAGATCCAGACGCCCGAGGTCCTAGGTTGCCGTCGTCGCAGGAGCTGTCCGCCGTGGGAGTACGGTCCGAAAAGGTAAGTAAATTGATATCACTCGGTGCGAAGGGAGCACGACGGCACGACGTTTGTCATTACTCATAATTTGATCCTGCCCGAGAGGAGGAACGCGGTGTAAAGGTTGCTGCCACGGTTATCCATTTGTTGCTGACCCTGGCTGACACGGTAGGGGACCGAGCGGAAAGCTACATTCGGTAGCTGACACCTTCAACAGTCATATCGATCAATCTCTGACTGACGGGATGGAAGGTATCGTCTCGGGAATATTCTAGTACGCATCGAGGGCGTGGGCAATTGTATCCTGCGTCATGCTCGCTTTAGCGGTTGCCCTAGTCTTGCACGGAAAAGCACCCAACGAAACGACAACCACACTCGATCGTTAGGATGGAAGAAATTTAAACGATTTCTTCACGACATGCTTCTATCTCATTGAATGGCGCTTTATTGGGGGAAAAATTTCTTCTCCACATGGGGTTGACGAAAAAAAAAAAACGGTTTCCTTAAACGGGGCGGATGTTGAGGCTTGTGAAATTAGTATTTGTCTTGGTGCCGCTTTTTTCTTTTCTTTTCAAGATTCGAAGAATTGAGAACAGCGTCATAACGAAAACTCTCGATTTAGACGCATCTCAGCGCCCTCCCCAGGGGGAATATAATGTTTGGGACGTTTTGGGGGGAAAAATCTTTGAATCCTTGTTGATTCATTCAGCGTTTCCTTTCTGTTTCATGTTAATGTGTTGTTTATCGATTGAGCCGCTTCTTAGAATCAGTAGAAGACCCGTGCAGCACAAAAAGAAAAGGAGATGGCGCAGATAAACAGCCGATATATTCATGGGACAAATTTGCGAAACAATTTGTTTTCTACCAAATAGAAACATTTGGCATATTTTCCCAAGAAGCACGTGTCCTGGACGCGCTGTAATGGCAGCTGCTTTGGCAGTTGCTAGCACCGAACACAGAGCACAATTTAATTAAATGAAAAACTAAAATTAAATTCATCAACACACACTGTCAATCGTCGGTCAAACGGTGACAAACAATTGAACGGTATGAGTTCATACCGTGACAAGCAACCGATCCTATCTATTTCAATATTTGGAAGAAGCAAAAACAAAACGAGTAGCACAACAACACCAGCATGGCAAACAAGCCCACTCAAATCGTGCAAATATTTTCCCATTCATGTTTGACGCGGTGGAATCTGGGATGGCAGCAAATGTTTGTCTGCCATGTCGATACGATGTCGGGCTTGCTTGTTGCTTTTCGCGAGCAAAGAATGTGTTTTTGTTCAGTAAGGAGTGCCATACTCTTCCGCTTTTCAACTGTTTTCAAGGATACGTGGAAGGGTTTTATTTGCTTTCTAGGAAAATGGGATAAAAGATAAGCTTCAAAATTTGTTTGCAGGAAAGTGTAAGAGTACCGTGCCTTGGAACACTTAGCCCGGGCTGATGGGGCTGTTGTAATGAGACACAAATGATTTTATTTATATTTGCCCCCTTTTTGAAGAAAATCCGCAGCCTGGAGACCTTGTTTTAAAACTATAATCGTCAAATTTAGTTCAAATTACGATTGAGACATTATTTCCCACTGGACGCGAAGACGTGAACTCGTCAACAGGCTTAGCCTCCAGAATTAGTCCCTCAAAGCGAACAAACGCACAAAATCACCAGCACTACAACAACCACAATCTGCTATTCCTTATAACTTCACTTCACGGATCAAAACTCAGCTTCCTCACCTTAGAGCTTGGCGTTCATATCAAGCGCGATATGAAATCCTTTCAACTGAAAACTGCTTTTATCCCATTTTCGCCTTTCGCCTTTCGCCCCCGACACCCCGCGGGAAGGCATATCCGGGCTAGAACAGGGGAGGGAGGTTTTGTATTCCCTTTTAAATATTCAACATCTGCAAGCCGTCGGAGCAGGGAGACCGGCGTGATGCGAGCTCCAATCAACCGAACAACATCTCGAACAGGGCATTAGCCCAATGTGTTCGCCCGCTAACGGCAAGATAACTTATATCCCACGCGTCCAAAAGCTGTCATTTGTTACTGCTCCTTAAGGTATGTGCTTGTGAGCGTGCGCTTATGCTGGGAAAAGGATTTTGTTTCTCCGTGTGCTCCGTTTTCGCAGAATTATTGGGATTGTAGCTGGTGCTGCACGAACAGCTTCTTAAAATATGATGCCTAGGTGTTGAGACCACCGCATCACGTGTAATCCTGGTGCTTTGGTCGGTCTCCCGGTTATTTTTTCTGGGACACGATGACTTTTTTTCTTCGGAGAAAATGTGATGTTTTGGTGGTGGCAAAATGAACGAGTTTGTTATTTGATAGTGACAGTGATAAAAGCGGCCAATTTGTGAGGAAAAGTCTTGACGCATGAAGAGTGTGTACGGATTAAATCGAGTTTCGCATAGCTTTAAGATTTTGCACTTATTTTATGCTGGTGGGGCACCAGTAACTGTTTACTAAATAAAATCACCCTCATCATATCGAATCGAACACCCATTTGTCCATCCGTTTGATTGAACCGCTATTCTAAACCGATCTGTAAACGGTCGTAAAACAGATTTCCCGTCAGACTTTCATCGCTTTCGCAAATTGTAACGATAAAACCAGGGCCGAGAATTATTTATGAGCTCCTGTTTACAGCTCCGTCCCGGTGCGTGATTGACTGAATATATGATTGCGCCAAACGTAAACTCAAACAGTCTAAATATGAAACTCCGCCGGGGTCGGGTTTAGCCGGAAGCGGTTATGCTCCTGACAGCGGTGAAGCTAGCCTCCATCGCGACCGTGCGACCAGATCGGAAAATTCAACCCACTGGCACACTTTAATAGGCCACAGTTTATGAGTTTTTGCAGCTGAAATGACCATCAGTGTCGTTGGCGGACCCTCACACATGTGTGTGTGTGTCGGACATATTTCATCAACCAGTAACCATGATGGCTTTGAAGAAGTTCGAAGGAAGTGTTGGTGGTTTTATTATTGGAAATCGATCAGCATCCAACACACGGTTGGGCGAGACTGGGGCGGATGCATGGGCTGATTGTAACAAAGGACAATGTGTGTGTGTGTGCGTGTGCGTCTGTTTGTTCGACTAATTTTGAACATGTAAGACTTCAGCTGCGGAAGCTATGTACTGATTGTGACGCACGCTGTGGGACAATCGAACAAGGACATCTCGAGCAGACTGGCATAGTATAATGCAGTTTGTAGAGGCAACTTTATTAGTTTAGAATCAATTTAGTTACTTGAGCGCAACAGGAGATTGAGACTTCTACCAAAATAATGGAGCTACAAAGTTCCTTCAGGAGATACGGAAACAATTGAAGAATGTTTTATTTTTCTACAACATTGTAGCAAACAAATTAATCTGTTTCACATAATAATTGAAAAGTGATTAGAGGTTCAATTAAAGAAAATTTAATTATTTCATTATACCTCAGTCAACGGACTATTTATTATTGTAAATTATCGGATGCTAATGCGGCTATTAATTATGATATCTGGTAGAGCGTACCCAAATTCCTACCCCCATATATCAAGTGCAAAATTTGAACTGTTGTGAAATAATTTTATGCTGAAACGCATGCACACACTCTCCATTCGTTTGCCTGCACCATATGACACACCACAGCATAGTAATTTACTCTGCACATTTACAAGAGTCACTCAGCAACACATTTTAGTAATAGCAGAAGCCTCCCGTATCTTGCACATTTCCCTTTCTTTTTTGCACATCCTCAAATCACCGTAAAAGCACATAAAAATGTATGCTTTTTATCAACATGACTGCAGAATATGCCACGAACCCCCAAAAAACGCACACACGTATGAGTGGTTTCGCTCCTAGAGTCACACATTACGGGCGTCACGTTTTGCGAGGTAACAGCATACGTTTTACTACCAGTTTGCGGGTGCGTTCATATATTTTTTGTTGTTGTTAAAGCCACCACGCGACATGCACCGCTGCCCCATTGGTAACATAATTTAATAGACGGTTGATACTTCAAAACCCGCTGCTACCCGCAATCCTCGAACGAGGAAGCAAGTTTTCCTTGCCTTTCCGTTGGCTGATCCGTAACGCGGAGATGGATGATGTAAGAGGGTGGCTGTGGTAGTGATAAATCCTGTACCGAAAATCCCAACAATCCCCCGAGAAGGGGATCGCGAACTGCGCCCGGATGGAGACGGGAATCCGACCCGAAAATAGACAAGCTTGGAGATGTTTGGATAAGAGATTCCCGCTCTCTTTTTGTTTTTTTGCTAGGCTCGTGCCGCTTGTCTTGTTAAGAGCCTTTCCCGGCCTTTTTTTTTGCGTAGAAAAGTGTATCACCTTTTGTTTTTCTTTGCTTGTTAATGCACGGAAAAACCTTCCCTTGCAGGCGGAAGGGACCTGCTGGGCGGAAATGTAAGCTTGCTGTTCAACCCCTTAATTTTGAAACGATAGCTAACCCACGGGCATGCTATTTGCTTAGCTTTTAAGCATCACCCAAACTTGGCAGCAGTGTTTAATAGCATTGTAAACGGAGAATGGAGATGTGATAATGTTAAACACAGCATAGAAACACACCAAAACACTTTTACCCTTACCCTGAAGCCCTGATCTACAAAGTTCCTTTTGCCGATGGCATAAGCGAGAGGAAGGAAGAAAAAAATTGAGCAAGAATAATGGTTTATTGGATAATAATCACACGCTGACTCAGCGGCAGGCCAATCCATTCCGAACGGCTCAAACGCAACCCATGGCACCCAGGGCTGGAGTTGATTAATTCAATTAATTAAATAAAACTCCACTTCCGCGACGATAGTGTCGTGTGCTAATGGATAAGATAAAGTCTCCGCATGTACCACGCTGTACTATCGACGCCGGCCACCAGCGCCGGATACAAGTGTTTGAGATGTGTTTTATCGTTTGCCAACGTTTTAGTAAAATCGTCCCGGAAGTGGATAGGGAGCGAAAGCTGATACAGGTAAATTTACAGAGGAAAGTTTCGCAGGTTTATTTTCGCAAGTTGTTGAACGAAAATTATTGTTTATGCTCGCGCTGCTACACAGTATTCGGCACAGGGGCATTAGTATGCCACAAGCGTGCGGTATGGTAAAACGATGAGCGTCCCGAATTTACCCTAAAGGACGCTGCAAGATAAGCTTGGCCCTACCTCGCACGTGATTCGTTTCGCTAATTCCGGCTTTTGACAGTCATCGGAAAATGTGGTGCCAGCAGTCAGGTGACGTTATACTCTTCGCAATTGAATGACTTACCTTGCAACGGTTAAATCATAACGATGTTTGGTAAAAAAAATTACTCACAACCTGAATGTTTTTTCTCGGCCAAAAATAGAACCAAAAGCTAATTTACTTCACTTGAGAACAGTAACACTTCGGTAGTAAGTTTCATTGGCTCAACGCTTGGGACATCGGTCGGTCGGTTGGACAAGATGTTTCTCATTTTACAAAAAAAAAGAAGCTCAATTCAGTCCCTTTTGCAATGCAAACCGACGAAATTTATGCGACCCTTGGTTTATTTATTTTCATACCATGTTTTAACTGTCCGCTAGACCATACTCGGGAAGGAGTGCAAAGGAGAAAAACTTTTTCTCGCAGCTTCGTCTCAAAACAAGCTTCTCCTGCTGTGAGCTGGGATGTTGGGAAAAGGCTCCTGTACCGGTGCTCGCCTTTCCATTGTAACGCTCTGCACACATTTATTGCTAATGCTAATGAATATTACATGCGTACTGTATTTTCGCGCTATATTTTATTATTCTGGCAAATCTTTGCTTTTCCGGTAGAAAGTTGCAAAATCAACAAATTTCCATGAAACATTGTCGGACGGTTTTGAAGAAAGTAAACGTCAATCCGTAATGGTATACCGCTCCTCGAATCTCCTTCTTAATGTGATCTCATTTGCCAAATTCCACGCTGGGGGTTTTTTGCGCAGATGACGATAAAACGCATCATGCCGAATCAGCTTTATGCTGCTTGCAATGCAGGATCCACAGAAAACAAGCAATTCCTATCCAAATCACTGCGCTCGGTGGATGGATGTTGATGGAATGGATTGGGAGAGAACCCTCGAGGAAAATAAGCGTTTAATACGGTTTTTGGATGTGATTCCGATTTGCAGAACCACAACCATGCCAGAATTACCTGCAATCAAAGTAGATGCGTCATTTCGTAAATTAATACTGCACATCAACCACAACATCCCATACCAGGATGATTGTTAGCACGTTGAAAGTGAGGTTTAGCTTTTTTATTCTATTTCCCCCGTACGCATACAGCCAGTAAAAAGTAGAGCAAGCATGAGAATTCAAGAGTTGATTTGATTAAAAGCATTTTCTCACGAGGGCAACAAGCGTGTAAGCGGATTAGCTACGGTGCTTTACGGTATACCGGAGAAGAACTCTTCCCGATGGCTTACTGGCTTAGTGAAATTATTCAAAATTGCAAACTAGAGGAAGTGCTCTAAATTTTTCTCCAGCATTGGCATAAATGCTACCTTCTTCCTTCAAATCAAAGCCTCCCCTTCCAACCAGCGCCGAAAAGATTGAATTTAAGCTGCCGAAAGCTTTACGAGGACGTAAGGATGTTAAAAAATAAAATTTAATCTCACACTCGTGCCTTCCACAGTCAATCGTAGGCCGTAAGACTCTATTCGCTCGGTTTTACAACCTTCGCTTCCGGGGAACGTTACTGGATCCCGCCTGTAAATAACCACCACGCACACAGCCGCCGTAATCATAAATGGCGTTTCCGACCTCTTTCAACGACAGTACACGCAAAAGAAAAATGCCTCCGGGAGATCGCCTTTAGAATCGCCTCGCCGCACTTTGATTTTCAGCAACACTCTTCTCGAAAGGAATGTAAAAGGAAAAGTTGGGCAAATTTATCGGCCGTTAATCGGTTAATGTTGAGGTCGTAATGTATCACATTTATTGTTAATAGTATAGCGGGGCAAGGCGTGACGATAGGGCAAGAATGGTGCCCCATTTGCGCCAATACTGCATAACTTGCGGCCTAAAAACTCACTAAACATTGTGAAATATAATTTAATCCTTCATCACCAGCACAGGACGAAACCCTCAGGAGGGGAGGTTACGAAAACAAAATCAATCAATGTTTTCGAAATAATGTTGGGCGGGTGCGGCGAGCTCGGTAGCCCGAACAGAATGCTGATAGGATCTTTTGGCAGTGATGCGAAACGGTTGCTGTGTGGTTTGGTGTTTCGCTGATTTCTGGAGAAGGAAGAGAGCGTGCGAGAGACCGCGAACCGGTGGGTGTTGGTGTAACATAAACTTTGCCAACATGGTCCCAAACGATGTTGCCTGTTGGGCGGTAAGATAAAAAGGACATTCGCGCAGCCCGACACCCGTGATCGGTGGTGCTGGTGGTTTTGCATAAATGTGTGTCACTCATGTGCGATTAAGCTTACACCTTCGGTAACAGATTGGTGTGCTCGCCGGTTTGGTGTGTGGTGGTTTATGGCGTTGTCAGACCGATGATGAATCGATGAACGTGGGAGAGTTAATCAATTACTTTAATCGCAACCGAACAGCGGGGGATGTGTCATCGGAGCGGGTTTTTGTAATGATGCACACAAATTAGTCTTATCTTTCAATTACCTCATTTGTTTCTCTTCATCATTATAATGATACGGTTTTTTTTCGTGGCATTATAGCTTTTTAATTAATCAACTTATTCAAATAACCTTAAGCAGGATATTTCGTTCACCTTTAATTTTTCTACGTCTTACTTTTCTTACGCTGAATCGTCTCCATTACCGGATGTTTCCAATACCAACTCCCTGCTGTACACATTCCAGGTATTTGCACACCAACAATATAGGCCTACCTCCCGCATCTGTCCAGAAGACGATTTCAATTAACTGCCGGAAGAAGCTTTCACTTCCGCACCGAAATCGCTTTCAATGAAGTGCGCATCGCCGACGGGCCCGCGCACAAGAACGTGCCAGGTGTTGGAATTCTGATGCCAAATTCGAACGCTCCTATCTAACAAACACATGGCACCTTGCTGCTGTGCTCGAGATGTGATCAGAACCTTCGCATCGTGTACTGGAAGCAGTTTGGCACCAGCATACAGATGGTGTTCGCATTAATTACCTTCCAGCTCGGGTTGGTTGACAGACGGTCTACTGAAATTGCCCACCACCAACTGATCAAAAAGGATGCGTCCGAAACGAAATGCGAAACATTTTGTAATAATAATAATCACCTGCTTATGTTGCAGGTTTGCATCATTATTTACTTCAAAGGGAGGGTTGTTTGGTGCTGTACGGATAATGGTCAGCAGGATGGGTTGCAGTAGGTATGCTCATGTTTTATGCATCGTCCGTCTGCGAAACCGACCTACCCCGAGCAATCCCTAAACAAAGCACACCGTACGAAGCAAATTGAATCACCACAAACACCAGGCGCCTCCATTGACTGGCACGGGCATATGTCATGATGGAAGATGGGGTGTGAGTGGTAACATATCTCACTCTCCGTCCCGTGGGGCAGCAGGTGTTTGCTGTGGTTGTGGTGGGAGGGAGCGGATATTAAGAGCTCTCGTGCTGTCCTGAAGCGGGGATTCGTTATACGTCAAGCATCCTCGAGCACATTCCAAGTGGGGTTTCGCTCCCAAGCACCGCGGTGAAGAAACGTTTGCCAATGTCGGATCAATCTCTCGTTCGCAGCAGTACGACATCAAAGGAGCGTTACACAAATGGCAATGTCCGATAGTGAAATATAAGAATAAGAAAGAAAGAATGCTTTGGATTTCTGTCGATTTCGTACATCCTTACATCGATAATTAGGAGATTTTCTGATGCTGTAAATGCGTTTGAATAAATTCAGGGAATTTTAACCATTACTTATACATAGAAGATAAATACTTTCATGCAGTCTTTAGCAAATAAATTATTTAAACATCGTTATTTATCTTTAAAAGATACACAAAATCAAAAGCTATTGAACCACAATATTTTTCCCCAAGGCGGTTACCATCGTCCCGTTAGCTTTCACAATCAGGCAAAAGATTAGACTGGCGCTGCAGTAGAAGCATAAACACTGATACAGAATAGAAGCCCAGCCAGCAGCATTGAAGACATCGAAGAACAACATACAAAAAGTCCCATACCAACGAACCCTCCGCAACAACGACACTAAGACTCTGCGGACCGACCGACCGACGGTGCTCCGACCCGAGCGCTTCTGTGGATGCTATAAAAACCACGCTGCGTTGGCCGGTAGTGATTGTGATTTGTTTCGCTGGTTTCGCTTTTACATGTTCTTCCCGTGCTTGGCAACCGCCAAAGATAAACTTTGTGTCGAACAAGTTCGTGAACAAGCATTCCAGCACGGTTGACAAACTGTTGTTCAAAAGCTACTTTATGGTCGTTTAGAGCCGGGTGTTTCTTGTTTTTTGCTTGTGTGTGTGTGTGTGCATTGTGTGGCCAACGGGAGGAGCTATAAAAATACACACATGTAGGAATATTTCATAATCGATCGGTTGGTTGCGATTCGTCGTGTTTTTTTTTTATTGGTGGACTGTGGATGTTTCCCACCTCGACACTAAAGCTAATCCAATAGACCAAGCAACAACAGCATACAAGGTACATGGGATAGGTTCATGTCCTTACGGGCCAATTCCAAAAGTTGCTCCAAAAGGATCAAAGTATTGAGGTTAGGTTTAAACGATGGATGATAGTATCAGCAAACGGAACGTAACCTCAAGCACTCTTCTCCAAGGACACAGGCGATCCGTCTTGAGGCCGCGCTCAAAGAGCAAACCGATTAGTGACATTCCTCATGACAATCTTGATGATGATGATGATGATGTCGCATGATAGAATGAGCAGCAAAATCGATCAAATCGAAAAACAAAACAAAAACCCTCCAATTGTTACAAAGAAACAGCAACTTTTTTTTGTATTCTTCAGGGGGCGAATTGGATAAGAAGGGCGAAACATTAAGTTTTATTGCTCCCAAGAAAATTATCGAAACGCAAACTAACCTCCTCCAACACGACTCTGCAGGGGCGAAAACCACACGCACACACACACACACACATCTATCCAGTTGGCTTTCATTGGCTTTTCTTGATAGCAGTCTTCCCTTACCATATCTTCAAAGCCCAAATACGAATACCATTTTTTTCTATCTACCGATTACCGATTTCCGGCGATCGCTTTCCGGTGCCCGGGTTTCCCTCCGGGTCGACTTCGGCTCCTCAACGATTCCCAGTGTCGAAGTGATCAACGATATTGACGTTGTCATTGTCATGATTGTCTTTATCATCGATCCCATTTTCCCTTTCCCGTGTGCCGAGTCATATTCTAGCCCCCGTAGGTTCGAATGTCCTTAGCGATGCTCCGTAAAACAAAACGCAAGGAGCAGTCCGGAGTCCGACGGATGGGGATTATTCTTCGTTTATTGACTATTTGCTCCAATGACAACGGTCGAACGCGGTGGCCGGGGTGTCAAGTCGCTCGAACGTCCCTAAGAAGGCCGCCGCCGTCCTTCCCTTGTTCGTTCCACACTTTGCGTCCACTTGCGTCTTATTATGGATGAAGTAGACACCGGGGAGCACTGGAATGACACTAGCGAGTGCGTGAAACATGCGACAAGTTCGTCACTCACAGGCGAAAGTGACACTGACACGAACAGGGCGTAATTTACGGCTCTCGGAAGATGGAAGATGGTGAGCGAACCAACAGCAACAAAAAAAACCCACTCGACCAAGCAAGAAGACATTTTATCTTGCTACCCTGTACAGAGTTGAAGGAACACGAATTATCTTTAGCTAGGCACCCCCTTCTCGGAAGACATCAATTAAAATGTGTGCTTTTTTACGTAAAGCGTTCTCTGACACTTTTCCTACACTAATCAAAAGGAATTGTACTAAACTTTCAGGCAATTTGAAATAATTTTTACTACAAAACTGCTCATTTTGCATTCACGATAGAAGACGCTTCGAGAACTTTTCAATAAAAAGCAGCAAAAGACAGACGACAGCAAGACCTCATTTCTTAATTGTGCAAATGGAATCAATTTAATTGATTGGGGCCCCCGATTCGATTCGTTCACCGTAGCTATTCCAGCCGAAGCAGTAAGTCGCGATGCAAGTCGTAGGGTGTTGAGAGAAAGAAACAAAAAATTAACCCAGGCACAATTAGCCATCCATAATTTATGACTCCGTTATGGGTTTTAGTAGCTTCCCAACGATGCCATTGCACGGGTGCTTTTATGTGCCAACGATTGAAACTGAAATATGTACATCTTCTTCACCTTCTCGAACGTCTTGGTGCACCTGCATCGAATTGGAAAAAGGTGAAGCGAATGTTACAAAGGTTGACCGAACTGCACCGCCAATGGTCGCATCTACAGTTCGAATTTATTGTATTACGAATCGATCTACCGACGAATGTCCGAGACGAGCTACCTCATTTGAATTTTAATAGAGGTTTACATTTCCATACAAAGTGAAGATTTTTATGGACTCTTGCGCACTCTCATCCTGTTTCAGTGACAGTTTGGAAGATTTCTGGTAGCCTCCCCCGGTAGGGAGTCGATTTAGTCGATAGTCGTTACCGAGCCCTGCCTGAGGGTAAGTTTATTTATTTTCACTTCCAACCGTACTAGTTTTGTGTACGTCTTAAAGCTTTGGGAGTGAAGGGAAGCAAACAAAAAAAGGGATGAATCTTGTTGTTGTGTGAGCAAGAAGAGAGGAATACATCTGATTGATGATCGAACCAACAGGCGCAAAGATTTAAATTTGCTCCAGCACTCGATACGCATGTTGATGGATTTGTTAGGGTCACTCGTTAGAGTTTCCATCGGCTTTGGGGAGGGAAATTTGGATTGAAAACCGTTTGAATATACTCTTTAAGAGCTCTAATTTAATGTAATAATGCTGAAAGGTCGATACTTGCCAATTTTCAAGGGTGGTTTTCTCATAACTGAGTCATGTAATAATTATGATTTCTGAGGTTTAGATCAAGCTGTAGGTATCTTGCATAGTAATTAAAGTACTTCCGACAGCTTCAATTTATTACTTTGGACAGCTAATAAATTGTATTTGTCACATGATCCCAGCTTGATGGAGAAGCATTTCCAGGGAGATACAATACTAAATGTTTCTCTTTATCGTGAAGAAAAGGGCTGGACCTATTGCCGACTGTATTATTTGCAGGTGAAATGTACTGTCCACACATCCTGACACCCTTTGAGAGTAATAAACATTCCATCCAATAATACACCCATCAAGCCTAGGTCACTGCTTCTGACCACAATGACCATCCATCCACCCCTAAGGACATCAACCATAAGCGTACGGCAAAGTATCCGACACGGTCCGAAACCAATTCGCAGCTGGATTCCATTTAATCCGTCACAAGTCCACGGGCGCACGACGTTGGCACGTCGTTTATTATTTCATGCATTTATTTATTTATTTTAGCTTTCGCTCTCGGGGAACGCGGAACGCTCCAACCCGGGTCCGCGTCACGTAGCAGTGGTTGCGAAACTGCGAAAAAAGTCTTGTGACGTCCGGCCGATTTGTCGTTCCCCGTGTCGCCTTGCAGCTGCAGTACGCCAACCGAATGTCCCGCGGACTAGGACGCGAACATGGACGTGAACGAAACGAAAAGTGGTCACGCGTATATGACAAAATACATTCCTACGGCTCATCGCAAAAATGGCGATAATGTGTGATCATAAAGCGATATAAAACCAATTTTATTACCTATACGTCCGGCCACTTTGCGGGACAGGGGGAGGGCAATGCCAATGGCACGCCATGGTGATCGTGATGAGCGGGGAAGGGAAACCCCATTCGGGAGGTCACTACTGGCCGTTCGGAGCTATATTTAATGGCTAAATGGTCGAAAAGTAGGCACAAAATTCGTCTCGCGCAAATAATGGGCAGCCGAGCTGCCGGTTGCTGGTGACAGTCCTTGAACAGTGTGTTTCCCCGGTGGTACACTCGCCGGGCGGGATCATTTGGCGCCAAATTTGGGCTGTCTTTACGGCCAATGCTCTTATCATTTTCCTCTTTGTACTGGTGTTTGTTCTGGAGAGTTTTTTTGTTGTAAACTTTACCTTCCAAGTTGAGCACGTTCCGCTGTGCAACGGTTACATTCCAGAGAGTTTGTTGTCTGTTTCGCATGTCTGTAATTAATTATAGCTCACGGTGTAAGACAGGGTGAGGGGCAGTTTTGGCAAACCAGCTCGAAGATAATGAGCTACGAGTCGCTGTTGAACTGCAGTTCCGTGCGCATATTGCAAGGGGAATTATGGCAAGGGTTTCTAATGGGAAAAAAATCCAATTGAAAGAATACCACGCACAGAGGGTTACTGTGGAGTGCTTCAGTAGCATTTTACTGTGGAGTTAAAAGAATTTAATTCAATTCAAGATTAATCTTTAAAAATACATTTTATGAGCATTTACTCCAGATGGAACATTTATTTTAGTCTGATTTTGGCCCAGTTCGGCCCGCAAATAATTAAACACTCTTAAGGAAAATTGCATTGCATACTTCTAGGCGTATTCTCTCCAAGCATAAGCTAGCGAGCTTTTAAACTTCGAAGGGAGTAAAGAAAACATCTGACAGTGCCACATTATGATTCCAAACAAGTTCGAAATAGAACACGTTCAATATCTTCATCAATTTCAAATAAGTAAACCCATATTAAAGCTTCTCCTTCTGTTCCCATATTACACTGAAGCTAGGGCAAAATAATGACCTTGCCTACTTTTAGCGAAAAACAATCTGTTTCCATTCAGAAAATTAAATTTTCTACCTCTTCTCTTCCCAGCCAGGAGCAATGTATCGCCCCATCAGATGCTTGCTTCCATTCATCATTTATCCTACCGGCTATTGGACAACATTCTTGAGGCTCAAACTCATACACTCTCGTCCCTGTTCTGTGTGCTCACCCTGATTAGCTTCATATATATTGCTCCGTTACAACCGGAAGCAACTCACACACCACTATTATTACTGTCCAGGAAGGATGAAGCCCCTGACCCAGCAAGGTCAGGTTGGCAGAAATGAAAGAAAAATCTTAGGATATTTTCCAATTCATCTCGGCCCGCTTGCAATCTATCTCTTGCAAAAGGTAATTCGATAAACTCGATACACGGCACAACAGTCCTGGTCGTAGGATAGGTTCGCAAACGATTGCTCTACTGATTGGTGCAGTGCACCTTACAACGGGACGGTTTTTGACCTCCCGTGCTTCTCGAGCTGAAGTTTTCCTTTTATTGTGCTCGAAATTACATTCCACCAGTGTTGCCAGCTGGTCAGTGAAATTGGTGAAGCGTATCCCGGACCCGACAGAACCATAAATCTTAATCCAAATCAAATTATTTTCCTTCGTTGGCGGTACACTGCTGCTCGCTGCGCCAGTGAAGAGAATTCTGAACGTTTGCCAAAATGGGGTCCAGCTTGGTTTTACGAGCAACCATAACAGGAGGGTAGGGCTTTTTCCCAGCACCACATGCACATGAAGTGAACAAACTTTTGGGGAGCAGCATAACATTATCATCATTTATATATTGTATTCCTTCCAGTTCATTAGCACACCCCCACTGCAGCGCGTGTACCATCGCACCCCCAAGTTGTCTGCAAAAGGAGCAGCTTTAAATTACGCAATTGCTAATTATTTCCTCCGCCGAAGAACAACAAGAAGCCGGCACATTTCGCTAACCTAACTGATGCCTGAGGGCACGCTAGAGAAGGTTTTTGTTTTCCCATTTTTGCCCCTCTTCCCATTTTCAAGTGCAGCAATAGGAATTAATTAACGCCAGCGTGCCATCGCGGTGTAGCGGTGGTGGAGGAGTGTTACTGAAAGAAGCGCGAGCGCCAATGCAAATACCACCTTCCAGAAGATGCTGGCCACGCTCGGATGCTGGAATCGGAGCGGCTTTATTTGTGTTCGGTGAACGCTTCCGAAGGTCATGAGATGCGAGACGATAGCGATGGTAACCGTAACCGGTGGCTTGTGATCGGAATGATAAGATGTCGTCCTGAATCAACATTCCGTTTTGGGGCAGAAGTTTTTCCTACCCCCCCGTTACCGGCCATCTGAGGTTGGGCAATTGAAAGTTTTCCCGCACACTCACACTTATTAAGAAGCTTATTTTGGCTACGAACCCGGCCGGAAAGGACAACCGAAGGAGGTGGATTAGGGTAGGGCGCGAGTGTCATCGTTTGCTTGTCTTTCCCATAGATCATATTGACCGGAACAGTGACATTGGTGGGCGATCGGACCATGCAAGCTGGACAGCTTTTCGGAAGCTAAATTGTCCGTGAGCTTTGTCCGTGAAACTGTTTGCCGGAGACCGAAAGTTTTATCATCACGGCAAGGAAGCAGGGGAGGTGATGTGGCAAACATATTATGTGCCTTCGCTGACCTAGTTCGGAAAGGGCAAGTTTGACCCATCGGCGAAGGACATAAAGCAATCCGGATGGCGAAACTGACAAAAATCAGTAAAGAATAGCCCGGCTTATGATGGATGTGCTAAAGTTTGACCGCTTCTGAACGACACCCCTAACGCACACACGCGCACACCCTTAACCGCTGGTGGAATGTTTTAATTATTTGGGACTAGTTTTACGGGGACAAAGTTTGATTGAATGCATAAAACATCCGCCGTATAGATGATGCAGCACGAAAAGGGGTGTTGAGCTAATGCGAAAGCTTTTTTTTTGTTTGCTTCTGGGTGCAGAAAAATGAAATAATAGCTGCTTTTTGGAGATTAAAAATTATTCATTCCCTTTTTTTCTATTCTTTTCTTGTTTCATCATCAAGGTGAAGGTAGTGGGAAGATTAAAAAACTTTTTTAATACAACTTCATAAAAAAGGAAGAAATATCAAGTGTCACAATAAAAGGAGATATAAAGACATCGGAAAAGGGGCAGGTGAAAAATAAAAAAAATCACAATCACAATGAGGCTGTATGGTCCACGGAATTGTCGGCACCCTAACATAGCCATCACGGCACAGTTCAAAGTCCGACGACAGTTCGCTTCGCGACTGACTCTCGTTGGGACAATCATTCATCGAAAAATCTTCCATTAATCTTGTCGCCTGGTCGCTCTTCTGTGGAGGTGTTTTTTGTTGATGTTTCGTGTTTACTTCCTGCACTGGATACCATTTTAATGAGCAATCACTTCTAAACGTTTCCGTTCTGTGATGAGCGTTCCTCGCGCCACAGGGTGCTTCAAATTTAAGTCTCCTCAATATTGCGGTTTTTGTTAAACATTTAACTTAAATCATCCCTATCCTACTAAAATAATAATTTTTCAACATCCTTTTATCTGTTTCGCACGTGCCATACTCATAAACGCTAAGTAATCGCCCGCCGTCCATCGAGCATTACAAAACCTCGGAAGCGAGACGTTATCCTCTATTATCTCATCCAAGCATCGTTTGTGGTCTGTCGGTCGTAAATGAATTACGCAAAATATGTCCAAAACGATTTCACAATTGTTTCCAAAGCTTTCCGACGAACAACTAATGCCTGGCTACCAGGGGACGAAGAGACACACTGTACCCCCGTCGTTTGTTCCATCGAACGACAAAAGGACAGCCAAAAGGACTGAAGCCTCCAGTAAAGCGGTAGCAATCATTGAAATGGTGGACATTTTCACGCAGCCATGAATGGAATAGTCTCACTGCCCGGGACCAGTTTTCCACCATCCAGTGACAAAAGGCGCAAACCGAAGCCAGCGGCAACAACAACAAAAAAAAGCAGCCGAGGCAAAGCGAAACAATAAACACATTCGAAGGATGCTGTGAATAGGTAGCAGACAGGCAAGGAAAAAAGCTGCGTAAATGATCCACGCGACAATTCGTGATTGCCATTTTTCAGTGCGCTTCGCTTTCACACTAAAGCATTCGGCGCTGCGGAACGATTCACTTCCAGTGCTTTTGGGGTTTCGTTATTTATTCATCTGGGTTTGGAATTTTTGTGTGCCACCGAGTAAGGCAGAGCTTGCTTTTTTTGCTTTGCTTCTGCGAGGCCGCTATCCGATGGAGCTCTTTATTAAACTTTAGCCATCCGGAATGATGAACTTATTGGGACGGGTGCCGGTCCCACGGTGCGGCCGCATAAGAGACATTGTGGGGGAAATTGAATTGACACACCGGGGACAATGAGGTGGAAGAAGTTTTTGATTATAATTTGTTGAACAAAAATGTAATACATTGTTTAGAGATGGAGTAGAAGTTCCGTCCCTAACGCTTCCCAGGGTTAACCTAATTTATTAATTTATGAATAAGTTACGACTAACATATTATGTCCTCAAGAGCAACTGAGGGCTTGTTATGGAAAGCGGATAGAACTCCTGTACACATTGAGGTTTCTTAAATAGACTTTGTTCATCTTCTTCTTGAATAACTTAGTTATAGTTGGTCGTTAGAAGCGAACATTCTTTCTCGCTGCTGAACTGTGTTTCCAGAAACTCCTGTGCTGTGTAAAAGATAAATTTAACATAAACAAGTCACTTAAAGGACTCAGGAAAGGAGCCTCAGAGCGATCAAAATTAAACGGTCCTACCTACGTAAACCCTACCACCAGAAACCAACAATGTATCCCATTACTTCCACCCTTTCGCTCTTCGATTGGACTCTTCATGTGATAATACTAATTAGATCTCGTGATCCCGAAGTCCCTAGTCGTAACACCTCCTGGGAGCACATGCCATCCGATTGAAACTTTATCCAATTTACAACTATCAACAGTATACCGCACGGCCTGGTGCGTCTTTTAATGACGTTCTGTTTCAAATCGTATTTACGATACAACGGAAGCTGCTTCATTTCGTGGCACATTTTCAATTAACTTATAGTGGATTTTGTCGGGATAATATTCTTACCCCAGTGCAGGGTTCCTGACGCGCGCGAGCTAGGTTCAGGGAGCCACACGTTGTCTTGGTTTCTGGTGGTGTTTTGAAGTGTGAACCCAAAGTAAATAGCTCGAGCGTGACTCTGGTGGATGGCACGGGTAGCCGCGAACTCCAATCGAGCTGTACGGTACGCTTCGAGCTATCTGTGGCCGGTAATGGAAGACATTTAATCAGAGAGAGAGAGAGAGACAGTGAAACGTGGCCCGGGATAGACACTGGAATAACATTGCCAGTTGCTTTTTGGCTTGATGATGACCACCACGCCACTGTCCCCATTTTGGCTAAACGGCGTGGATAAAAATACAAATAAATCAATTGACGTCAGTGCCCGCTCATTGACAGGTTTATGCATTTTCCAAATCGCATTTTCGTTGCAGACATTCGAAGCAGCCGGGATCGTTGCGCGGTTTCCGCTCCTCAGGAAGTGGTAGCACATCGAAGTCAAGCGACAGCAGCGCTCACTGCCGGGGCGTGTTGGTGGTAAACGGTCGGGACGATCGGACGCGTGCGGGCAGTGTACGTGACGACCGTCGGCGGCACCGTCGGATGCGTCCGGACGACGCCGGTGCCACGGTGCGACTATGTACGGGCTGCTGCTGGAGAACCTGTCCGAATACGTGAAGGCTGTCTACGGCGAGGACAAGTGGGATGACATCCGGCGCCAGACGGGCATCTCGTCGCCCTCGTTCAGCGTCCACGATGACTACGACGAGAATCTGCTCAACGTTCTGGCGACGAAAGCGCAAGAAGTAAGGAACATTTTTCGGTGTGACCTGTACCCTGTAATGCTACCTGGTTTTGTTTTCTCCCGGTGCTTCACTTTGCTGCAGATTCTTGGAATATCGGAGCGTGACTTTATGGACCAGATGGGGGTGTACTTCGTCAACTTCGTCAGCCAGTACGGGTACGATCGGGTACTGTCCGTGCTGGGCCGTCACATGCGCGACTTTCTGAATGGGTTGGATAATTTGCACGAATATCTCAAGTTCTCCTATCCGCTGATGCGTGCGCCAAGCTTCATCTGCGAGAACGAAACGCGCCACGGACTGACGCTACACTACCGGACCAAGCGCAAGGGCTTCGTTTACTACACAATGGGACAAATTAGGGAGGTACGTACCGCCGCGGCCACCAGCCACCCCCCAACAGTACAATCGCACCTAACTGTCTAACGCAACACCTTCGAACACCGTCGCACAGGTGGCACGTCATTTCTACCATAAAGATATGCAAATCGAGCTGGTCAAATCGGATCTGTTGGGCGAAACGAATCACTACACGTTCCAGCTGACGTTCGACAACCGGGCCTTCTCGTTGGCCACGCTCGCGATGACGCGGGAGGAGAAGCACCTGCCCATTAGCGCCTCGGTACTGTTCGAGATATTCCCCTTCTGCATCGTCTTCGGGTGAGTTGGTCGCGTGGACGTCGTTACTGTTGCCTTTGCGTCAGTGGCTTCATTCATCAACAAATAGGAAGAGCTTAATGTCCCTCTTGGTGCGTCCGTACCACCCTCCATTGCAGGTCCGATATGGTTGTCCGAAGTATAGGCAACTCGCTGATGGTCATTCTGCCCGATTTACTGTCGAAAAAGATCACGGATTGGTTCGAGCTGAGACGGCCACTGATAGCATTTAAATTCCAAACGGTAATGATGCACCGAACATGGCGCACTGGGAGGGCATGATTAAGTTTGTTGTTTTTTTTCCACACCCTCTACTAGATACTCAACCGCACGAATAACATATTCGAGCTAGTGACAGTGCAGTCGGTTAAGAAGCGACCCGAAAACCAACGAAAAACGGAGCTCGTCCTGTCGGAGGATGAAAACGAGGAGGAGGTCGAGAAGCGGTTGCGACTGAAGGGTCAGATGATCTACATGGAGAACTGGTACATGATCATGTTCCTCGGGACTCCGGTAATGCCCAAGCTGACTTCCCTCATCAGTACCGGCCTGTACATCAACGATCTGTCGATGCATGACTTTAGCCGGTAAGCCACATCTCTTTGCTTATGGAGTCCTCGGCGCACTGACCCTCTACAACTGTCCCGATATTCCAGTGATCTCATGTTAGCTGGAACGCAACAATCAGTCGAGCTAAAGCTGGCCCTCGATCAGGAACAGCAAAAGTCGAAAAAGCTGGAAGAGTCGATGCGAAAGCTGGACGAGGAGATGCGCCGTACGGATGAGCTGCTGTATCAGATGATCCCGAAGCAGGTCGCCGATCGGTTACGGCGTGGTGAGAACCCGATCGATACCTGCGAGATGTTCAACAGCGTCTCCATACTGTTCTCGGACGTGGTCACGTTTACGGAGATCTGCTCCCGCATCACGCCGATGGAGGTCGTGTCCATGCTGAACGCAATGTACTCCATCTTCGACACGCTTACCGAGCGGAACAGTGTGTACAAGGTAAGGACTCGGCGCGAGATCATGGGTGAGAGATTATTCATTCGGTTGGAATATCGTCACAGGTCGAAACGATTGGAGATGCGTACATGGTGGTATCGGGCGCTCCCGCCAAAGAGCAGAACCATGCTGAAAAAGTCTGTGATATGGCCTTGGATATGATCGAGGCAATAACGGATTTGAAGGATCCCTCCACAGGTGCTCTTACTGCCAGATGTGATGCATACTTCCGATTCTTACAAAGCGCCCTCTTTTACCTGCAGGATCTCATCTTCGTATACGGGTGGGCGTACACTCTGGTGCGGTGGTAGCCGGTATCGTGGGTTTGAAGATGCCAAGATACTGCCTATTCGGAGACTCAGTCAACACCGCCTCCCGCATGGAGTCGACGAGCCAGGCGATGCGGATACACATATCGGAGTCGACCAAGAATCTGCTCTCGTCCAACTATCGCGTTAGCGAACGGGGTGAGATCGACGTCAAGGGTAAGGGCACGATGAAGACGTACTGGTTGGACTATCGCGAGAATCGGCCCCCGCTACAGCTGCTGGACGAAGACATCAAGAGTCCATCGATCGAGTACATCGAAGCAAGCAAGGACCGGCGCGTCAGCATTCCGTCGTACAATTTCGTGCAACAGCCCCACAAGCAATCGCTCGGCGGTCTTAGCTCGGCCGGACTGGAAGATCGACGCGTATACTCACCGGTAACGTTCGAAGATGTGGCGCGGCGCAGCATAGCCAACTCGCCGGTGAAGCTGCACGCGTTCGGACCACGGGGTCGAGAGAATCGGTCCAACTCTACGGGCCATGCGTTCATGCACAGCGTGTCGGACGTGTTTGGTTCGCTGGTGAACGACACGGAAGAGTTCCTGGAGGATCTGCAGCATCGGAACTCGCTCAGCAACACACTGTACTCGGGGTCCACTCCATCGCCGTGCCCGTTTAGCCCACCGGCCCAGTTTCGCACCAAATCCAA
This sequence comes from Anopheles stephensi, assembly GCF_013141755.1. NCBI lineage: Eukaryota > Metazoa > Arthropoda > Insecta > Diptera > Culicidae > Anopheles > Anopheles stephensi. Next base: position 79,929,470 of record NC_050202.1, on the reverse strand, counting down.
GTCGTGTTACCAAGCGCAGGTGAGTAGTTGCTCGAGGGCGCTTTCGAGGATGTTCCTATAATAGTTCGTCGTTTCCTTCCAGTTTATGGACAAGGACCATGAAGTATTATCCGGAGCTAGCAACGCGTTACTGCAGGAAGCACCCAAAAAGCCGTAAGCTACACTCCTCAATATACTCGCATCCCACGCTACAACTATAGTTCTCCCATCTTCCAGTAAAGGCATCCTGGCGAAAGCACAAACCGTCGAACACGCGTCCGTCGCCGCGTACGAACAGAAGGCGAAAGTACGCAAAGCGAAACTGGACGCGGTAAAACATCAGCAAACCAAGGCACTGGAAAAGCTCGACCAGATGGTGCAGGAGATCTACGATGCCGATCTGCCCGGCATGTGCTTCGTCAATCCGCCCGGTTCGCGGTCCGACGGCAACATCTGCCAGTCGAACAATTGCACCCTCGGTAGCAGTAGGTCCGTAGTGGACGAACGCACTAGCGACACCGCTTCCTGTCACGCACTCTATACACTCAACCTTTACTTTCCCGTTTCATGTCCACCCGCGTGTGTCTGTGGCCCGGACGGCAGCCGATCGCAAGCGGTCCCATCGCATTCCGGTGCGGTACCGGGCCCGTCAAGCGGTCCGGTACCGGTCTGCGAACAGCACGCCCATCTGCCACCGCGACACTGTCACGGGTGCGAGCCCGGGGCAGGGCCCGGCCCCGGAAAGGTGCCACAGAGCATGAGCTTTTCGCACCCGAAAGAGCACAAGTGCTGCCCGGCGGCGTACGCTACCCATCACCAGAACGGTCGGCACAAAGTGCACTCGAACGCCTGTCACATACTCTAGAGACTGATCGAGACGCAAAGCAGCAGATCGCGCCGGCTCGGTAGATTCTCGACAGTGTCCCGTGGTCGTAGTTGTGCACCGTACACCTTTACCTAGATTTTTTGTTTGTTTTTGCAGCACGCCATCTGTAGTGTAATGGTTTCTCGGCGGCCCTCGGCAACACTAGTCTAGCCAGGCACTGAGCGTCAGCTGCACTCGGCCGGGCTTCGACGAAAGCTTTAACCGAACGTCAATAGGTGTTTGTGTGTCGTACGTGTATTCGTTTTACGTTTTATACCTGTGGTGTTTAGCAGCAGCAGAAGAGGCAGAGAACTCGTTAGTAGCCACCGAAGGTGTATGAGAGCGTTGTGTACTTCATGTTGTACTTATAAAGTGTAATCGGTAACTTAACCCATCGGGCTTCATTTGTACACGGTACGAATTAGTGTAGCTTAAGCGAACGTTTGGTCTAGCGAAATGGAGCGCGGGTGATGCAGATATGGAGTGGAGTTTATTTATTATCTACCTGTTTCCCTTTACGTTCCCAATCCAATGTCTATAAGAACATTGCGGGAACGACTTATATCAACACCGCGAGACAGTGCTCTAGTGTGCGTGTGTGTTTGAGCTACGGATACTTAACACAATCGTTGACTGTTAGAACACTCTCAATCGTCCAGATCGGCACGGCTACACACTCACCACTGTCTTGTGTTTTCGGTGATCTATTTCATCACTAGCCTCTAGTCTATTGCCACCAAAGTAGTACCGGTGTTGAGCAGGAACATTGTTGTAGTAGATTTACACATTCAAATTACCGCACACACACACACACACACACACACACACACACACACACACACACACAAGATGTACGATTAAGCGGCAGATGTTAGGTAAAAGGCTACATATACATTCGTTGTACAGTGAGTAGAGTTTTAACGAGATCGTGGGTCAGGAAATCATTTACACTAGTATCGTCCGCTCTAGGAAGCAACTTACATTCAGGTTCAATTGACAATAAACAGAGAATGTCCACAGTGTCCACCGCCTGTCCAGTTGCAGGTGCCACGAGCAGTACAAGTACTAACGCCGATATCAACAAGTAACCCCGTTTCAAACAATAACTCCTACCCCCGCCCAACCAAAACTTCTCGCGTCGCGTCTTATAGTGATCGTCTAGGTGTTGTACATACTTTGACAATAAAGCAAAAACTATACGTGTATGTATGTTGAAGATACCTCACAAAACGCCCGCTCGTGTACTCGTGTAGTCTAATTCCTTTTATTACCAAAACATACAAAAAAAACGGTAAAGCTTATCACATGAGTTTTCGCAGTCCGACGAAAATGGCGGCGAATGTCGCGCTGTCTCGATCGCTCTTACCCCCTGGCTTCCTAGCTTCGTATCACCTGATCGAGCGGGAAGTATCGGAAGGACTCGTTGAAGATGTCCGTAAACGCGACGCTAACGAGATCGTTGATCAGTGGCTTAATGAACGGGAAGCTCGGTTGCCACATCGTGTTGATGAAGAAGTCAGCGATCGATTCTACGGGAGAGCAAAAGAACACATCAGTGAGATAATAACTCTATTCCCTGTTGAAGAGCGCTTGTTTCTTACCAATAATTTTAGACCCATGAAACAGGTCCGAGATGTGCAGCTTCATATTACCGATCTTGTCGATCTCGACGCGCACCTTCAACAGTCCGCCAGGTCCACCGATCCGCGTCACGGTCGTCGTCTGGCTGTAATCGTACAGTGTCAGGTTCCAGATGCCTCGCGTGTGTCGCGGCAAGCCAAGAATCTTCGCCTGAAAGTCGTAACTGCCGTCCAGTGATTTCTCCGGGAAGAATTGCGAGTACACGATGCGGTCGTGCTTTGGCTCGGTCCGGTACTTTGTCACCTCCGACTGCGCCCAACCGTACTCGGACACGTTCGACAGCAGCAACCGATAGCCACCGAGACCGCCCAGATCTCCACGGCGCTGTTCGATGAATTCGGCCCGATGTGGATCGAATGGGGCAACGTTAAACTCGGGCAGACCTAAAGAAGATTCCGAAAGGGAAACGAAAAAAGGGTAATCAAGTCGTGTGCCTTTGGAGGCAAACGTCAGGGTTTTGTACCGGTCTTAAACCATGGCCGCAGTGCGTTGAACGCTTTTTTGATGCACGGATCAAAGTTGGGCTTTCCGAAGCGACAGTTGGAGAAGAGTCGGAACACTTCGCGCTGGCACGCACACTGTTCGATCGCCAGCACTAGTAGCACCGGCAGCAGCTGTAAACTGGACCACCTCATGTTGGGGCTGAAATGACGCAAATTAATATTGTTATGCGTTTTTAATGGCTTTGCAGAGGGTGATAGTTGTCAAAAAAAAAGACCTGTTCAAGGGGATTCATCAGCAGAAACTAATTAGAAGCTTAATTATCTAGTGGTGTGTGTGTTTGCTCTTTTATTCAGCTTGTTATTCTATTAAATTAAAAAATCTATAAGAAACAAGGCTCTAAACCGCTGAGCTATTAAAACTTGTCTCTTACAGCATTGCCATTGCACACGCAACATTAGCATTCCACCATACTTCATGCGAACCTGTTTATGCAGCAACAAAATGGCACTTATTTGTGTAATGTGTCATGCCGCCTGCAAGTGGGCATGACCTTCGCTAAACGCTGCATGCATTTTGCACCCTGCAGTGATTCGGGGACCTTTCAATTCCTTTTACAAGACGATTCCCCTCATAAGCATAGAATTAACCTCTGGGAAGCATAATCGGTAAGTAAATCACACCAAGCACCAGTAACCATCCGACTGCGGTCAAGTGCTTCGACCGGTACGGAAGCTGCCAGTACGTTGTATGCCAGTTGACAACCTTCAGTTGCGATTTGGCCGAAGGAAAAGAGGGGAGCGAGAGTGGTGTGAGTTTTATGCACGGCCCATTATGCAATGCAATAACGCTAATGCTGTGAAGCAATAGCACTGTGCCGTGAGCGTGAATCGTTCAAGAGCAAGTGTTTTTCACGAGTCGTTTACCTTCGGGCGGGTAATGCGACTGGCAGCGTGGTCGTGGTCTAATGACAAGCGAAAACATACACCCAGGTGCTGTCTGGTGGCAATGTCAAATATGCGCCCCGTCTTTTTTTATTTCGATGTTGTTCCCTGAACGAGCTTTATGACTTTTCGTATGTGTTAAGGAGGTTCTTGCAAGCACTCATACAGCTGCTAGAGCATAAACAAAACGCTCTGTATGAGGCAAGGCGTATTCTTTTTATAGTGTTTGTACAATCATGACACCATGCAAGAAAAAGAGCTCCAATTTGTTTGCCAAAAACTTGCATCATGACCCACCCCGAGGAGGGATGACCCGAATAGAAAGTAAAAGCCAATTCAAATCACAACGCACAAACACACACACACACACACAGCCCGGCTCAATACAAATTGAAAAGCAATTATTGCTCACACCAGCCCGACCCCAAAAACACGTGCGCATCGTTCGGCATGCTCCGCGGACTGGTTTGGCCGGCCAAAACGATGCCCGCCGGTGGGCTTCATGCTTCGGCGTGATGTTGGCGCTGGTTGGCGATGCTGATTAAAGGTCAACACGGTACGGTAACCACCGTGACGTTGTTTTGTTTGGTTTACTAATGAACGGGTAAGTATGAGCGAGTCGTGACAATGCGATAATATATCGTTTTATGAGAAAATGATAGGCTCTTTAGCTCGACACTTAATTAAACAATTAACACCAGCTAGAATTGATGTACAGAGACTTGAGCTAATCCTTAAAGCGGATAAATGCGATGCTCTGTTTATTAACAACAAGCTGTTAATAAATGGCCAGAAGATCAGAGTTGATTTTGAATTATTTTTTAGATGTATTTAATCAGATTAATACTTATTTGAATATAATTTCAAAATTTACAAAAACTATTTGCCAATAAAAATTAGATCATTTAGTATTGTTCTAGAAAATTTGAATAACGCATTGATTTTGCGCCTAAAGTTATGCTAATTTTTAACACGTTCAAAATTATGTTCTTAGCATTGATGAAACAAATAAAACAGTTTCAAACAATGCTGAAAGTAGTAAAAAAGTTTATCAAGCTATGGAAAATGTAATCGAATAATTTAATGAAATAGTAATCGGGATATGGTCTAGATATCAGGCCAATGTGGTAATTAGAGCGTTTCAAAACAGCAAACACCCTCAACACCTGCTGGATGTTTGGCAACTGATTGTGATAATGCTCGATCCAGAAAGAAACCTCCGATTTTTAACACACATTACTTCTTGTCCAACAAAACGGTTGCCTGTCCATTGGCGCCACAATCCGACCACACCGAGGCACACCCTCCAACACACGGTCGATGATTATAATTATTGCATCAAAATTCGTTTACGAGCGTCATGAAGCATAACACTTGCAGCAATCACCGATCCGTGAACGCAACCGGGCCCAGTCACTATCGATGCAGTATCAAGATGCGTTGCGTTAAAATGGCGTTATTGCACCGTGTCAGTGGTCAGAATTCGCGCTTCGTACCATACGCGCGTTGCTGCAACCGATCAACCCATTCGGTTCGAAACACGCGGCACTATTTTTGTTTAGCCGAAATCAATCAATTCCCGGCAATAATAACAGCTCATCGTTTATGTGCATACTTCAAGCGAGTTCCAAGCGTGTCTGATGGTAACGTTATTTGAACAAGATACGATCAAAGCTTGCGAAGGACGTCAAGCGAAGTGAATACACTTTGGAACGAAAACAAGCCTCCGAACTGTGTCTAGCTCCAGCTTCACCGCGGTCGATCGTGTTTTTGGGCGTTTGACACACACATCCTACCGTCAAGCACCGTTCGCCGGCTTCTGGTACCGTAACACGCGCTTTAGCAAACAAGTCAACAACATTCAAATTTCCTTGGCACACATTTTCATCCGAAGGACACCACGGCAAAGCATAGCCGAAGCGAAAGATCATCGACTGCTCGGCCTTGCCAAATGCAGACCGGCGCTTCGATCACTTCGAGCCAGCCCCGGGGAAACTAGTTTCGCGTTTGAACCGCAACGAGCACACTTTTCCTGCCGCGTGCGTTCTGTGTTTCGCTTTCGAAAAAAAAAAACCGCATTCACAACCTACGGTGTGTGCACTACGGAACGGTGCAACGCATACGACCGAATCCGTTTCAGGATGTATGTTAGCAACAGTGCCTTTTTGGGGGGTTCGTCATAGCAATGCACTTAAGTCACTCGCTCACTCACTTCACTCTCACCGTAAAGCCAACCGTTCGAAGGCGAAGAGACACTGTTACACTTACAGCTCGTGTGTGACGAATTGTTGGACCAAAGCGAAAGAATCTCGATGAGCCTTCCGTTGTGTTGATGTCTGTCTGGCTCTTGGTCTTACACACGAATAACTGCATGTTCCGATCGAGAAACCAAGCTGGGCTCTCGACATACGCGATCGAGACCGTGTGTGCGCCATGTTTCGATAGGAAGGGGCGGTCAGGTCAATTTGGCGCATAACAATCAGGGCTGTCAAACTCGACTTTGAATGAGGTATTAATGGTGCCGTGAAACATAAGTGAAACATTTGTTGTTAGTACGCAAACGCTGGATTTTTTTTAATAAATGGCGTACTGAAAGTTTTGTGCACTTTTAAAAATGTTATAGTAAGTAATTAATTAGCAAAATCGATAAACAAGCAAATAAAAAAGAAATTACATTTAAAATGAATTAAAAATTCTCCTGTCTGATTTCGTAAGCTTACTGTCATTCCTATCTGTGTGTTTTATCTAAATTGGAATTTGTATAAATTTTTCGAATGTTTGATAACCCGTGCTGTGCATGAGCTTTTAACAACTGGTTGAAATTACATAAAATTTTTGAATGGGGAAATTATAGTGCTTAACGAAAAATAAATGTATTTATCACAAAAGGCAATTTATTATTTATTAATTACTACGGACAGATGCCGTTTTTCCTACAAAAGGCCATTCATGGTTTCATAAATCAAATACGATTTAAAAAAAAATTATTCAAGCAGAGTGGCCTGGCCGTATTGCTTATTTTTTTCTTATGTAACACTATAACAAATATTTTAAAAGTTAATAAAAACCTAAAGTTTTTTTCATTCGTTCAGGACAGTCACACTTAGATAAAGTTATAAATAGAATTCAATTTACATTAGTTTGGAGACATTTCCTTCTGTAATCTATGAATGTGCCCAAAGATAAATGCTTTACAATAAAAAAATACATTTCATGTATAAATGTTCAATAGCAGGCTAAAGTCTGAATAGATGCAAGCCCCCCCCCCTCCCCCCACCCCGCCTCCTTTACTCATGACACTCCCGTCTCGCTACTGAGAAACCTTAAATTTAGGTTAACGTTGAGCAAAAATGAGAAAAATAATCTTATAATAATTTTTAATAATTATAAATAATAAATAAATAAATTATTATAGTAAAAAGTCCGACAAATATACCCCTTTGCTTAACACAGGTGCAAAAATGAGTGCCCGTGGGGGGGGTGGGGGGGGGGGTCATCTATTCAGACTCTAGCCCTAACCCATGCTTTGCATTGCATGCATTTTTCAAATATCTGAAGTGTAAACACTAAAACGAAATCTCGAAACGATTTCAGAAACACTGACAACACGTTACCATTCTCCGAAAGCTTGCAACGAATGTAACGCGTTACGGTTACATGGAGCGAAAGCTCCACTCACGGCTCATGTATCTTGAAATTGAAACAAACCCAGTAATATTTCAGCACTGAATGTATGAAACGTATGGATAAGGAGGATAAGCAGGAGGATACTAATTAAAGTTTAAACAAATATTAAACACAATAGAGGGATAATATCGTGGAATCGCTAAATTGTACTAAGCTTTAATAGCGTCCAGCACATTTTTATAGGGTGTTTTCTACTTAGTCGCCAGAAAATAAATGCATTTTAAATTTTGTCTGTTTTTTTAGGCAATTCATAGAACATATACCAATAGAGTGGTGATGTATGCAATTAAATTAGAATCGCTTTCAAATAATATTTTACACTCAGTTCCTCAATTAAAATTTGCGAAGCGTCAATGCTAAATCCTTTAATTTAATCGTTCTTCAAAATCATTCTTGGCGAATCGATCGATCTGCAGTGGCGATATAATTTAAGTTACTAAAGCCCATCCCTCCTAGCCCTCGGTCACTAATTCGGCTCGAAGCTAGCCAATCATATAAATAACGGCAATTACTGTCCCATCAGTACGATCGGACAATCCTCGCAGGGGCCAAACCTTGGACAAATGTCGAACGAAACGAAGCAACACATTTCACTCGAAAACCCTCACACACACGAAAAGTCGAGCACAATTTGGCGAAGGATGGCCATGCTATCCAACTAAAAGCGCGCTTAGGAGAATCAAGGGAAAAGCTTCGCCGCACGCCATTCACCTGGCCAGCGCACCTAGCATTGATCTTGATCTTTGCCAACATTTTAGCTGATTGTTTGAAGCCTTTTCGAATAACAATCATCTAAATAGATCCTTCTGCCCAAAGCGGCTGTACAGTTGGATGTTGTGCTGCCGTCTCCGTTTCGCATTCGACGCGAGCCTGACTCGAAAGCGCGCCGTCACCTTGGCGTTTGAAGCAGTTTGGCTACCGTCACAATGCTAAGTGGACGCTTTTCTTCCTTCCACCCTGTCGCCGGTCGGAGGTGGTGGAGCGATCAGACAACGGCTCGTCCTGTTACGGAACGAGCCCGAAAGGAAGTGGGCACGATACTAATGCATTCATCAATTTATGCTCGAGCGCTTCGCCACACGTGCTGGCGTTATCTTGTGGCCCTGGTCCGGAAATGAATTCATAGGCTTCGATCGGCTCTGAACAGTTGCTGTGCGCGGTGCGATCGGGTGATGAGATGAGTGAAATAAACTAAAATCAATATTTGATTCATTAATGACGCTGTCGATGAGTTCATTTGTGTACGAAAAAAAGTTCTAAAAGTCTGATCTAATCTACCCAAAAATTTCAAAGGGTTCACCCTAATGGCAAAGTTGTTTAAAATGAAACAAAATGTTGATTTACTAATCCTCTCCAACCGGTTTTAATGTTTGATTCATTTTCGTTCGAAACACAGCTCCACCAGACCAAGGACGTCCGATCGTTTGCAAAACTCGTTCGAAGAACAAACAAAACCAAACAAACAAAAAAAAGGAAAACCCCAGCCAGAAGTTAAGAACTCAAAAGGGCGGATTACTACCATTCCGCAGCGTCTAGCATGGGTGCGTGGAGCGTTACTTCCGGTCCGTTTGAGGCTGGTCACGCACCTGATAGCATTGAGTAATCGCTTTCCTTTCCAACTTCTTGGACGTTCGTTTTGCGTGCGTACGCCACAGTTCAAGGCACGGAAAATTTAACCCCATTCTAACCCTCGCGATCATGTGAATCACCTGTGGCTGGCGTGATTTTGTTTTTCTTACGCCCATTTCCAATCATCCGTTTTGCTTGTGGTCCGAATCGTTGGCGTCAGCATCGACCACAACCGTAACCTTCAATGTCCTCTATGAATTTCCAACTCCACTAAAATGAAGCTCTATTTTCTTTTTTTCACTCATCCTCTTCCTTAAACGTCATGGGTTTTCTGTTGCTGTCGTTTTTTTTTTATTTTTCTCCTTCCATGTAATTTTCATCATTTGACCGACATGCTCTAAAGTTGCAAAACACAATTGGCGCTAAAGACGTACACGCACGGTACACCCAATAAGGAAAACAAAAAACAGAACAAGCTTACACTGTGTGAGATATCTGTTTGGCCGGAAATGATGAGCAAGAGCATTCGCTTGATTGCTAATTATTTTCGAATTCTCCGAAAAATCAAAATAAATACCGCTGGTAAGATCGGCCTTGAAATCGAATCAAACCGCGTCTCTTTGTGTTGCCGATACTGTCCACTGCCAAGGCCGACCGGCTTGGCATGGCAGAAAGTTGAGGACATGAGAACATGCAGCTGATTTTCACAGCAAAAAAGCAACAGTTAAAGTTTGACTGCCTTCCGTCGAACCATTTTGCGCAGGACCGGGTTCATGGAAGCGTGAACAGAATTTTGCGATTTGATTTATTGCACAAATACATATTTTACTAAGAGAGCTAAGACAACACGGGGGTGTTTGCTTTGAGCTAACTTTTAAACTTTCGACGTTCGAACGTGATACTGGAACCGGTGCGATGTAAACACCGGGTGTATTTTTTATTGTTTACATACGTTTACTACTTCAGACGATGTGCGAGACGTCTAGTCCGATTAAAGTCAGTGTTGGGCAAGCAAAATAGACGGAAGGCTGTTTGATCGTTTTTCTTTGACAATTACCACCTGGTTTTGTTTGTAAACAAAAATGCCTTTGTGGTAGTATACAGTTCTATGAGATGTTGATTATGTTTTAAATTTATACTGCTGCACGACTTTCAATTATGAACAGCGGCATTTATGAAATAATTTAATAATAAAGTTTTTGACTAAATATTAGTAATATCGCTCCCACACTCAGTTCAGTTTTGTTTTATTTATTAGACTATTATTTATCTTAATAAAACAAAAATTCAAAAAATTATTCAATATTGATTTACTATTCTAAATAAATTGATTAAAGGGTTAAGTTAGTCATCAAGTTTTTTAATTATTGACACACACCTTTCCTCTGGCATTATATAAAATCATGCATCAGCATCAGTGTTCAGAATCATCTCAAACTAAGTACTCCTTGGCAACCGCCAACAACACCATGGGTAGCAACCGAACAAGCACAAAAAATAACACAAAATCCGAGTGAAAGAGAGGCAGCATAGGTTCCCTCCACTCCACGCACGCACGACGAGAGCACCGTCTAAGCGGGCAGGTCAACTGGTGTGGGTCCGCGGACCGTCCGTGCCGTCGCTCGAGCCCGGCTCGAAAATCATTAAAAGAGCGGCTACGCACCACGCAAGCTAACAGACGTTGTAGCGAACTCACCGATCGCGGACGTCCGTTGATTCCTTAGTGTTCTGCCTAAGGAACGATCCTCTAGGGCTGTGTGTAACTACTCCGTGGACAGAGATCCAATTCGCTGGGAGCCAAACGAAAAACAAAAAGCCAAGCAACAGTGGAAGTGCGCCGAAAGTGGCCAAATAGGAAGTGTCAACACATAATTCAATTGATTCCAACCGTCGACGACAGCGTCCGGCCTGCGTGCTACCACCGTGCTATTCCCCGCTACGAGTGACGAAGTGTGTGTGTGTGTGTGTACGTTTGTACGTGTGCGGCAGTGATATTGTGATCCGTACGCAAAGCCCTTAATTCTAATCAAACAAAATGATGCTGAAGTTTGTGACCGTGTTCTGCCTGCTGGCCTGGACCGGTGCGACTGTTGGGCAGGAAATTCGTAAGTACCATGAAACATAATTGGCAGCGTACGCGGATGAGCATAAGTAAGAGTTCATGCATCAACTTAACCGGTTTAATCGCTTAAATTCGGACAAGGTACGGTGCGTGAACTTGCCCTTCGTGCGTACGAACACGATCGAGGATGACTGGCTTCCTTTCGTGGCGCATGGGACAGTCAACAACAGCATGGGATGGGTTTGTTTGCGTAGGAATTCTAGAATCTAGCAAAGAGTCCTCCAATTCTAGATGGGAATTCTCTACCTTAAAGTCGAGAGCATTGGGAGGCTACCAGTGGAATATTGATGAGCACGGTAGTGGTCATCAAACTCATTAAAACCCATCATGACACAGCATGTTTAGAGCTATCGTGAATCATTTGCCGATAAGTGGATGAGGGCGTCTACCTTCTCATCCATGATGTAACCGCCAGCAAGTACCGCTGGACTGAAGGATCATACAAACCCTTTCTGTTGCAAGATACGCTGATACGTTATTAGTCATCCAAAGTCATTTCGCAAGGTACAGCTTAGATCCTCCAAACCCTTCCGTAACCAGGCAACAATGCCACTTACGATTGCACCAGGCTGAAACGCAACGCACGCACCGCATCCGGTGTTGGCAAAGTGCAGCTGCAGCAAGCATTGCATCCACATTTGACATTCCTGCCCCTGCCCCTGTGATAATCTGATGTGGTGCACACAAAGCACGGTACGCTCGGTTGTCTTCTAGGCTTGGGTGAGTTGTGTACTAACCTCTCTTACATCGAGCGAGTAGATCACGTTGTCGATCACGATAACGGATGGCGTGAGAAAACTAGCGAGTAGCGGAAATAACCTTTCAAGCCCTTTCGCGTAGGGATCTACCTACTCACCGGCAGCTACTGGACAAGTTTTTGCACCTAATTGATATTCCGTGCGATCGCCTTTTTTTTGCTTCATGCCAGAGAACGATCAAAGGTAATGACTATAGAATCCGATGATCATGAGAGTTTGAAGTTGTATTTGCTAGAAGATCTCCGACGAGTTCTCTGGACGACTTTTCCAAGCAAGCGCTTTTGAGATTTGACCTACCATTTTTGGGGCCCCATTAACCTATCTAACAGCACTTTGTCACATGAACACATTTTAACGGGTCTTTGATGGGTTTGTGTACCTTGTCTGACATTGACATCGCTTCTCTGCTCGGCAGAGAACAGCTCGCCAGAGAACAACTCGCCGTTAAGTTGTAGAGGAATGTGCATTCAGAGACAGAAAAAAAGGGGTAATCCATGTTACACATCATTTTCCTTCCCCCCCGAGCTTTATGTCATTCTACCATAAGATGTCATTAAACACATCTCGGTCGCTGTGGGATGTGAGCATTTTATGAGCCTTCTGCTTCGCCACCCTAACGGGGGTAATCGACTCCCGACACGGCGAGCGCTACAGAGCCGAACTTAATTTATTATTTCACCCCTTTAGGAGGCTTTGCGCTTTATTTTACCCTAGCAAGGCAAGAGCCCGAGAGAGGTGTCAGTGGGTCAATGTCGAGGCACCGATGTGCGCCGCAGATGTGCGCACCCGCCCATGACCAAACTTCTCCCCATTACCGCTCTTCAAGGTCAGCCAAGTGGCCGAATGGGCCGAAGGTTCCTCCACAAAGCTCAACCAAAAAAAACGGCCCAAGATGCCAGACATTGTAGCTTCAATGCTGTGTTGTTGATACGGTATCTCTGCATACCGCGCGGTATTGGTTGCGCAACTTTATCCCCGCAAACGAACCAAATTCCCATGATTGTTCCGTGGTGCGTACTTACACCGCGCGAGATGGTAGTTTTCCGCTTGCCCTTCCGGCAACGCGATAAAAACTGCGAAATGTGTGAATGGCGGCAGATGCTAATCGAGGGAACAACACGAGCATTGCATTCGATCTTCTAGAATCCCGACCCGGAGCTCGCGCCCGGCTAGATATATTCTGGGAAGTACGAATATAATCGTACAGCCACCCGGAACCCAGCGCCATCTCATTACCAGTCGGGTTCTCCATTTTATTGCATTTTGTAATCGAAAGATCACCGATCGTTTGGCACGTGTTCACCTACGGCCGCCGGGGTGCTTCTGAGCAAGTCGGACCAACGCTCGGGAACTCCCGGCAGGTAGGCAGGGTTCAAGAAGCGAATGATAAATATTTGCAAAACTTGCCAACCTAATCAACCTTTGGTGGATGAGAGAGAAAAAAAAGCCAACAGCCCAACGCTCTCGGCTTGAGGTGGGAAACGGTTAAACAAACCGGACCGCAAAGTGACATGTTTTGTGGTTGTGTTTGCACGTACTCGTACCAGCGGTGCAATGTTTTCGTGCCGATGTTATGCAACACGCTGAAGAGCTGGACCCCCTCGCGCTGGCCGACGATGTGGGAAAAATGGTGTGGAGTGTGAAAAATGTCGGCTCGCGCGAGTGAAAGTGAGGAAGTGATGTTGGGGCCTAATTTGGTCCGCCTTTGCACCTACCGGTGAGAGTGGAAATTGCGACCAATGCACACTGCTAGTGGTACTCCACACGCCAAGAGGGAGTTCCCATTTTGTAGGTTACCGTGAGCAAGCGTTTAGCACAAAGACCCCATTTTAAGTACGACTTAGACAAAGAATCCCATTTAGCTGGTGACACTTTGATGGGTACGGTTTAATAACCTCTAAATTCTTGTGATTCACTAGCCCCCGCGATCATGTCACTGATATGCTACGTCTTGCAACCGTACCGGTCGTCGAACCGTGTCGTGTTGTGCTCAGCAACCCCCGCACACCCGGCTCCCCACTCTCTCTCTCTCTCTCTCCCGTGGCATTAGGGAACCGAGTTTGGCTGGTGATGTGTGCTGTTCCTCTCAGTAAATGGTATTTACTCGCTAAACAGTTCGGCCGAGTCCTTGGAACGGTCCATGAAACCATCTTCATGGCTGCCGTGCGCATCAGCTTAATGGGCAGGTTAGGCAACAGTGATTTGGCTCGGTTGTGTCGTTCTGTGTCACACCGTGCGTCTTCAACCGAATTGACTAACCTTCAGTGCGTCAGTCGCACAAACCGAGTTAGAGGTGAGATGTCACACGTTAACAGCTGCCCAGCAGGCACTTGATGGGTTTGAGGATCGTCCCTCGCCCAGCAAAAGCCAGTTTTAAGTGTTCATAAAAGTGGCTTGCCTAAAATTTTGTCCCACTGGCCCCCTCCCCCTCCTGACGATCCCCTAGCTCGCACACCGGAGCTCCGTGGCTTTCTTTCGACAGCTCCCAACCGGTTTACTTCATGACGAGTGCGGGGCGCACTCATTGCGACCGCAAATAGGTAAAATCGTAGCAACATTTCTTGTACTGGTTTCTGTAGCAAAAGGAGCGAACCGAACCGCTGTTTGGGGTTGGTGTCGTTAAACTTTTGGCGCAAGACCTTGATTGTCGCAGCTTGATTGCAAATTCGTACGGTTGGCAATACGACGAGTTTGTTGCCCGGCTGAGTGCATCTGAAAATGTGCAACGGGTTCGAAACATTTAACCGCATCGATATGACTGTTTTTGAAAGGAGCAGGAAGTAAGGATCGGATAGCAGCACTTTACTCTTATCGACTGTCCGTTGCTTGTTCCGGGTTCTTGCAGCAATTGCTGTCAACATGAAACATAATTTGCCTGCTGCATGACTTTCGAGACTAGTAGGATGTGATTGTACCTTTGACCGTTGTTGTTTCAAGGATTCTGAGAGGAGAGATCGTACAGCAAAACAGAGACATTCCACAATTACCGAACAGCCTTTAGAATTTTAGAAGTTAAGCAAGAAATACAGGCGAGTGCTCTGGGGGTTTTTGAGCCATTGGACCATCTTTTCTGTCCACAAAAGACACCCGCGACAAATAACGCGGATACGGTGCCTTAAGAATGAATGATCGGGAAATGCCATTGGTTCAAACACATTTGGCAAACCAATTTCACAACTAATGCAACATTCCTGCATAATATTCTGATTTTCGTTCTCCGTTCCATTTGCCAGCGCCTTACATCAAGCAATGTCGCCGCTCGGACCCAGCCCTGACCGACTGTTTGAAGGAAGCTTTGCAGCATCTGCGTCCCTACCTATCCAGTGGTATTCCCGAGATAAAGGTAAGTGTGGACGGCCTTGAACGCGGCGGTAGGGGTTCCTTGCTTCCGAACAAGAACCTGCTCACTCCGACTAAGGCCAACCTGTCCCTGTCGACTCGTTCCCAACTAAGAAGAGCGTCACAAAAAGAAAAATGGTACAATTCATTTGCAATCGGGAATCGAACCGGATCGTATCGCATAAAAAAACGCCTGACTGGCAATTGCCTCGGAAAAGAGAGAGAGGGAGACAGAAAATTCGTGGGCAGACACATAATATCCCCAATCATTGAAATCACTTTCGCCGAAACCAGTTGACTGTGAGAGCTCCTGCCAATGCTTGGTTTTCATCTTCCCCCCGCTAACACGAATATGCTACGCAGACTCACGGCCGTATGTGACGCACGCGCCTGCAGCCATTATGCAACCGCGAAACTGAAAAGTAAATACTGACCACGAAGACATGGCACCTTCGAAAACGGAACAAAAAAACACAAGATCCCCCCAAAAAAAAAACAAGTCAGCTCCAAACTCACTCGCCGATGCAACCTTCACGGTGAAGGCGAAGTTCAATGTCAATGGCGTGTTGCCGGTAGCAAAAGTAGGGGTAGCCATTTTATAGCAGCTTTGGAACGAGTTGTGCGCCGATGAGGGCCAACAGGATGGCACCAAAAGCCATCTTCCGTACCGCACTGGTGGACTTCTTTGCGGTGTAGTAAGGGTGTGTCACCAGATTATGCTGGCAGTGCTTTGATGCTTTGAAATAGTTTTTAACCAATTATAGATAAAAAAATCAAAATGTTTCCTTTCGATTGTTAACGCACGTGTTTACATATGAGGACAACAACTCATGAACTTCGATTACTCATCGATTGACCACAAAACAACTGCTTTATTAATACTAGGAACAGCGGTAAACAACGCAATTAAGGCATTTACAATGGCAGCCTTCAAGACACTTTGTTTACGCCTGCCCCTCGTTCACAGTACTTCGACAGGCTACCAGTTCAACTACAGCCCGCAAGTTCAAGTACGTTTAAGTGCATCGAAACCGTCACCAATTAACGGAGTGTCCAACCGACGGCAAGGTTTCCGTTTTCGGAGGGCGCAAGCGTCAAACCTTACCGAGCGCACTTTATGTTTTCCTTATTGTCTTCCAATTGTCACCCTGGTGTCCGGTTTTCTTTTCTATGGCAGCTAACTAGCCGGACACGCTATTAATGTGTCGTATTAGCTATTAATGCTAACGTAGTTGTTGACACTGAAAAGTGTCCGCTTTATCGCCCTGGTGACCGGTGAAATGTATTGGTTCGGCGACTTTCAAACCACATGTGGAGCACTAATCACACTAGTCGCTAGTATCTAACGTTTGATCCATTTTCCTTCGCTTACTGTTCTTTTTCTCTGTCTTCCAGCTACCCTCGGTCGAACCGTTCGTGATGGATCAACTGTCGCTGCAGCTTACCGGAGGACCTCAAGGATACCGGATTAACCTGAAAAACATGGAAGTGTTCGGTGCTAGCAATTTTACCGTCCGGTCAATTAAGTGGGTGACATTTTTTGCTTCCCTTCTTATCTAACGCGATGCTGACTAACAATCTATTTTGGGGTTGCCGCTATTCCACAGGCTGGCTGACGGTAGCAAACCGTTCGAGACACGGTTGACCATTCCCAGGTTGACGATCCACGCCAAATACACTAGCAGCGGTGTGCTGATCATCATTCCGGCGAGCGGATCGGGAGACTTCGATGCCGTGTTCGATGGTGTCACTGCCGACGTTAAGGGGCTGGTGTCGACGAACGAGAAACCTTCGGGAACGCATCTGCGCGTCGAAAAGCTCGACCTGAACCTGTCGATCAAGAAACCGCGCCTGAGCGTGTCGAAGATCTTCAACAACAATCGCATTCTGAGTATGTGTAGTCCTATCTCAACCTCCTTCTGATATCGAATACTAATGGAGCTGTTCTATTTCCTAGCCGAAGCGACGAACCTCTTCCTGAAGGAGAACGGACACGAGGTACTGCGGGCGCTGCAACCGCAGCTGCAGAAGAAACTGTCGGCCGAATTCACTGGCATCGCCAACCAGCTGCTCGATAACGTTCCCATTCGCTTCTTCATCGTAGACTAATGGTCACGCGCGGGATATTCTTTGTATCGGGACGGGCACTATGTGATACTGTTTGTTATAGAATTAAGTCTCCCAGACCAGACTCTGTCGTCGTTTTTAAAGCTTGTTCGCATTTCCGTTTCGTTTCATGGCAAACACAATACTGTTGCTACTGGAGCGTGTTTTCTTGAGCAAGAAAGACTTTTAGCATGGAATATCCGTGGGGTTAAGGAACCAAGAACTATCTTGCAGTACAAAATAATCACCGGAAAATCTTCAGGTTTTGTCTGAAACATACTACCCCACCACCCCACATCAAAATATGGTTGTAATTTTATTAAAAAAGTGCAGAACCCTACTTCTTGGTATAATAAACAAAAGTAAAATGTATATGAAGTGTTTTTTTCCTAATCTTTCCGATGATGACGCTGGTTTGCATTAAACTCGCTTCCATCTGAACATCTGATATGGCAACAATATACATGAGTCAAAGGCTCTATATATTTGCCACAGGCAAACAGTCCTGAAGCTGCATTCTACAATTATACCAAAAGTCTACAGTATTCCTGTATCACCTTGAAATCGTCGCTATTATTTTAAGTCCCCTGTACATGATTGTGATAGATAAGTAGCCATTTTCATAGCTTACACCTACCATCACCCATAGGTTGTGGTGGCTATTGTTGTAAAAAGTGCTTCCTTTACATTCTATCTACTGATCTACTGGATCTATCTACTGTATCGTATCCATGGTACATCAAATTACGATTCAAGAAGCCATTACGCAAGAGGCCATGCGTTTATCTTGACATGATCACCCAGAGAGCATTACTCTTATAATATTCCAATCCCATAACAACGAGATTGTACTTAAGCATTTAGTTCATAAAACATTGGAAGTTTCGAGCATCAAAAATAATTACAAAATTAATTTAGAAAACTACAATACGGCATCAGTCCGTAATAATTAATAAATAAATAAATAATTTAGAAAACTGCTTAAGTCAACATGATTTTTTCCCACTGTGCTTCCTTTTTCCCACGAGGTATGCAATCAGTAATACAACTATCAAAGCCCAGCAGAATCATTAATTAAAAGAGGTGGTGAAGCGCAGCTCGAAGAGCTTGACGACAAACCGACGATTTGATTCGATCCTCGTAAAGTTAACGTCGATAAAGTTACGTCGATGAAATGCGTGTGCTGCGTGTTGCATACATTTTGGCGTTCTCAATAATCCTCACATGACTCTTGCGTTATTTCAATGGAAAACCATAGAATCGGATTTTATGACGGGTAAAATATGAAGATAAAAGTAATTATTTATCCACTCAACGTCCACTGTACGTTGAAAATGTTTTTATTATCGCCTGAATATCACAAAAAACGCACAACCCTCAACAGGAACATCATCCCGGATAATCCCATAGTGATTGCTTCACGGCAGACGCACCTTCGTACGCAGCGGGCAAACTCTTCAGCTCGACTTCTCTCACGTGGAGAAAGTGGATAAAACAAACATTTCACCGCACACCGCAAAACATTCGCGAGTGAACCACAGTACCGGGAACATCGGAACGATCCTCGCGTCCAGACCACGATCGCCGAAGAAGCGCCCGCAAAAGAAGTAACAAAGCTGAAGTAAGTAAAATACTGTTTTGTGTTTAAAAAATCGTGGTTGATCGTTGAGTGCTTTCAATAAGTGTGTGTGTGGTTTTGAGTGAAGCAGAAGAAATAATGCTGAGGGAGAAATTTATAGCAGGCCGGTGAAGTGCATACTTTATATGCGGTTATGCCGCGTATTGAAGCTTAATGTCATGCCCTTCCAATAAAGTTAAGGGCGACAGCAAGTTTAGCATGGTACAGCAGTGAAATTTATTGTCATCGCCGGAAGTGAAACGAAACGCGTTGTGCCATTGTGGAGCGTGCTTCCAAGCTCCCTAACTTTCCAATCGTGTAGCAATTCACTGTGTACTGAATCACTGTACATTCTATAGTCGTTTCGTCTAGGAACCTCATTTATGTACGTTCTTGTGCGCTAAAGTCCATCCTGACTTGATCTTCCACTTGACTTCGTTTCAGATTATCTATCGCTGACGTGCGTCATCGCTTCGCGCAAAAACAACAGTCCAACGGTACCGACATAACAGAGCGAAACCGTCCCCAACCGGTACTACAGGTCGCGGCAAAGAACGCGTTCTGCTTTACACGCTGTCTGCTCGCCCCGCTCGAACCGTTGGCCATTTTCATTCTCATCTTCCAGCGCTCCCAAGCAAGCGATGGCGATCGTCACCGTCCGTTCGTTGACTTTGCTGATGCTGCAGGCGGTCTTCCTGCAGGCGGTTCTCTCCCAAGACATACGTAAGTACGGGCCGGATAATCACGGCACCAGCTCATTATTGTTCCCCGTTCCTGTCCGAACGGCCAGCTCAGCTGTTTCCGGACCTGTCCACGGCTTCAGCGCACTAAAGCTTTCGACGGACGAGAGAGCACGATTACGAAATCAGATCCTCCGATGTGAAGAGACCGCTTCGCCCTGCGCGTGGTCGGAGCAACTTCACTTCTTCAGTGGTCTTCTTTTGTTGTCTTGTAGCAAAGAGTTCCACATCTGTTATTCACCACAATTCGCCAATTGCTTAACTTTCCTTTACGCGCGTTTTGTCGTTTCTTCCCCTTTTGCTCGCCCCGTTCGTTTTCGGTGGCCGAATGCGGGCTTGACGGAAAGAAGAGTTTTTTTATGAGCGCGCACCGTAATCATTGCGAATAGTAACGCTGAAACGATGATTGTTCGGTGAATGGGAAAAAAATATTGCCTGTGGATTGTATGCCATTTTGTTGTTGTCTTGCAGCGTACTATATGCACCGATGCGAAAGGGATGCGGCAGATGTGAACGATTGTCTGCGGTACGCTGCCAACAAGCTGGCGGGTTACATACGTCGTGGCATCCCGGAGATTGGTATCGTTGATGTGAGTATTTGGTATTTCTATTAGGATATAAGGACTCCAAATATGTAAAATGGGTTTACCTCTTCAAAAACTAGATAAAATACTCAAGAGAAGATGAGATGTAGACAAGAGCTTATCCTGATCACGACCTTAAGTAGGTTATGTTGGTTGTTCTAAGTGTGGCTATCTAAACCAGAACACCCCGTAACACCCTAGCAATTTCCAGCCTCAGTTGTCTCCTAGTTAATACAGTGTTTTCAATTATCACCTGTACAAAATCGCTTCATTGCGCAACGTGAACACAATTACCTTTCCTCGATAATTATACAACCCATCGGAATTATTCCACTAAAGCAAACACGTTCATCGCTCGTTCGATCAATCTAATCAAATCAATCGTGTCATTCTGGCTACCGACACTAGATAGCTTCCATTTGTCGCGAAACGCTGCCCACTCTCTGGTGACGTTTGAAATGGTGGAAGATTTTCCAGTTAATTGATTCATTTACATTGCCCACAGATGAAGTAGCTCGGCCGACCCGAGCGGTAAATCATTGCGCCTTTGTTCGTCATACTAGGTAGCAAGCTTTAACCAGTTAATGAGCGCCTATTAACATGTGGAGAGAAAGCTTTGTCGCGTTGATATATTGAAAAGTAATTAATGAAGTCAAAGGCACTTGACAAGTTTAATCACGCAACCAAGCGAACAAATGTGCGTCTTGGCGTTTCTCTGAAATGTTCTCCCTCGGTTTCACGGAGCAATGAGCGGTGCTTGGAATACAAAATGAATCGTTCTGATTCCCCAAATTCCCCTACGTAAGCTTCGGGTTAGTGGGTCAACAGGAGGAGCGCTTTGGAAGGCTGTTAGTTGTAGTACGTTGAACTTTGGACCTAATAAGCTTGATTTTTGCACCTTGTCGTTCCCGTTTGCCAGGTGGAGCCAGTGGTGGTGGATGAGATCAGCATCGCGCTCGGCAGCGGTCCGGACGGTTACCGTGCCAGCTTCCGTAATATCGAGGCGTACGGCGTGAGCAACCTGTCGATCGTGAACGTGCGCTCCGACATCGATTCGATGCAGTTTCAGATGACGATCGAGATTCCGAAAATCAAAGCCACGGCCCAATACCAATCGTCCGGTGTGTTGCTACTGATCCAGGCATCCGGTGCCGGTGAATACTGGGGAGAGTATGGTAGGTAGACGCTCGGTATTATTGAATCGTGTGTCTTCACGATTCTTATCGTACTGCTTTCAGAGGGCGTTAAGGCAAAGACCTACTTTAAGGCGACCCCGTACCAGGGTGACGATGGACAGACGTACCTAACGGTCGACCAGACCAAGATGGACTTTAGTGTGAAGGAGATCAAGATGGGCGTAGAGAACATCGCGAACCAGAACGCCATCATTCGTGAGTATGACGGGTTCGTCGTCGATGCGATCGATCAAGTCATTCGTTTTTTGTTGCTTTCTCCTGTCTGTTTGCCAGATGCCGCAATGAATCTGTTCATCAACACTAATGCCCAGGAGCTGCTGAAGGAGATGAAGCCCCAGTTACGGACGAAGCTGACGGAACATTTACACTCCTTCCTGCAGCAGCTGTTCGATCGCATTCCGGTGGAACAGTGGTTGGACTGAGAGCGAGTTTCTGTGTGTGTGTGTGTGCGAGAGAAGCAATGCTCATACACCTTTGTGCTAATATTTATTGTATTTTGTAGTTATACCAATCAACACGAACGAATAAATTGAATGTTCCGTGTCGCGAGTGACGCGATGACTGAGATTGACCGAGCCGTATAGCTTCACTTTTTCATTCGGAAATCGTTCCAGACCGTCAATCACTATGCCTGTCGGTGCTCTGGTTCGGTTTTACTGTCGTCAATAATATTGATTCGCTTAGCACACGGTTACGAGCTGCCGGTAACGCGGCCGTAAGTGGTAGATTATATAAAGGAAGGTCATGATGTGTGTGATTTTGCTTCCGTAAAGGGGCTCATTACATCGAGCGATTGAAAATGGTATGAAGGAGATCGCAAAAAATGATACAATTCATTCCTATTGCACCCAGGGTGGATGCGGCATCTTTGCTAACCTTTTGTTCTTGCTTTCGATGAGATCAAGTGTCAATTAGTGATCTTTAAGGAATTAATTATTGGTTATGTTTCAGGAACTTCAAAATGATTAAAAAGTACAATAAGCTATTTTTTCCTACCTATAAAAAACTATCCAGTAGAACCTTCACAATCAAAATAATGTATACGACTCCTTTCTAATCTAACCTCACCCTCGAACTCTCGCTTTGTGCAGTCATCAATCATTGCAAAATGCAAACAGTGTGTGGAGAAATCAATCAGCAGATATAAATATTCAACACCATTCTCCGACGCAAGATTCATCTTTATTTAGAAGGAAAAACAACGAGTTTCAACTGGATCCCGAACTGCTAGACGCAAGCAACAATTTGCCTAATCGTAGCTACGTTGCCCCGAACGGGCGTGTTGATTAATGCCTGCGCTCGGCCAGCATCACGACCGGTGCTGGAGGATGACCGTCGGACGCGCAACGTACGTTTCCAGCCCCGGTCGTGAAGGTCAAAATGGCGCCGATTTTTGTGTTTTTGCATTCCATCTTCTTCCAAAAAAAAAACTCTTCCGATATGGGTAATTAGCTTATTAATTTTTGTGCTACCGGATTCTAAACAGTGCAAATGGAGTTGAGAACCGAAGTCGTGACGTCAACCAATGCCCAAAACAGTGCTACAAAATGAACCCAACCGGTCGGTCGGTAAACACTTCAGCTTCTGTTTGTTTACCATCCGCGGTCGAAAACGATGCTACATCATCGCGGAGATTCTAAATGAAACGCATTGGAAGATCAAACAGTACAGGTGTACACGCTGGCTTTCGATTTTTACGACTCATCCGTCGTTCACTTGATAGGCCAAAATTCTGTTTTAAGATTTGAACAAGCGAATCGTGTGCAGTCACATCTTGTTTAGTAGCGAAACAGCTAAAACCCCTCACTGATCGTTCGTCCGTAATTGTTGATGCATAGTTATGCTAATAAGTAGGAGGTTTGAGCTTCTCTCGTAATGGCGGTGCATTGGAGTGCCAAGGGTTAAGTATAGCGATGCAATGCAATCATGACTTTGGAGTATGGCAGATAGTTTATAGAAAACAAACTTGTCTTCAAATGAGCTTCCTCGATTGATTTGAGGTCTAATTTTGAAAAGGTTCTCTTCAGATCCTTTCCAAACAGTTGCTCCTTCTCGTACTACTGTTGCTTAACACTACGCCTTCCGACAGTTTAATTCATTCTGACACGGAAGACATTTAGAAATGGTGTCATTCGGTTCCGTGTCACGTACCTTAAAGGTGGCCACCGTTCGCATCCCAGCTAGCGGATGCAACACTGCAACCTACTGGAATGTGACGTACGATCAGCACGATCTCGCTGTCGGTAGCACACCTGCAAACCCGGTCCAGAACCCAGAATCACAACCTCACTGGCAGCATTACTCAGCCACCGTAATGTATTCCGAAAACGCAACTACCGATCACTCGATCGTTCGGTCGGACGGACGCAGAATATCCTAAACCGAGCGCCAGCATTCGACTCGTGTCATCCGATTGGTGTCACCATCGCTTCATCGCTCCCTCCCAAAGCCTCCACCAACATCCTCCCGCCCCCCCCCCCCCCCGTCCCCTTATTCCTCCGCTATGCTCGTGTGCAGTATGTGTCGATAGGCCGCCAACCAGCAGCAGCTTGTTCTCAGGCCCATCTCCCCCTTGCTGCAGCCGGTGCAGGGTTCAAGAGAGAGAGAGAAAAAAAAACGAAAGACTGCACGCCGCACGAAGCCACGAACCCTCAGCTGTTGTTGGGGTGTGTGTTGGGGGTTTTTTGTTTTTTTTTCTTCAACCAGTGCTGCCTGCACTGATTGGCCTGCACGGTTGTCTCGCTCCGACTCCGGCTGCCCTTGCCACGGTATATAAAACTTATGTTGTCGATTGCCACATCCAGTCGATCGCTGAAATTCTCACCATCGTTCCGTTTCGGGCATTCGGACATTCATTTGCAAAAACGTCACCGAACCGTACGGACACGGCCAAGCGGCGGATCCGTCACCAAAAACCATCCTGCACCGCAACCTGGGTGAAGTGAAGTTTGCCGAGTGGAGAGCTTGCGTGCCTGTGTCCCTGTGTGTTTGTGTGTGTGTGTGTGTGTGTGTAGTTGTGCGTGTACATTTGTTTTGCTTATTTTGGTTGGTTGCTTTCGTTGGCTGGCGTGTTTCGGGTGTTTGGAGTTCACTTTATCGGTGTCAGTCGTTTTGTTTGCGAGGTGCCGAACGGTGTGACTCGATGCAGACGCTACCCCTGTCCGTAACGCAGTAACGCTGTCCCAGCAGCATTCCCTCTCTAATCCTAGGCCCGTGCCGTAGGGTTAATCGTTGATCACCGTTCGCACTACTGGTGATTATTGCGCGATCCGTGTTCGAGTGCGGTTACCAAGTTTTCCACGCAGTTGCATTCGTGTCATCCAGGCTACCACAAGTGCTGTTCTCTGAGTGTGTGTGGCAAGAACGCGAGGAAAAACCGGCCCGAGATCGTACACCGAACCGATAGCTTTGACTCTTCTCGACAGGTAAGATTGGATGGGATTAGCACGAGTAGCTTTAATGATCAACTTTGCACACAAATTTTCGCGCGGACTCAAACTGTCCCTCTGCCATGGGACGCATGCTGTCGGACAGCCGCCCCCATTAGATGGCGTTTAGAGGGAGGCTTTGCGGCGACGTGCAGTCGCAAGACGAAAACGAGCATCAGTTGCATCAACTTCGCGCGAAGCCTGGCGCGTGCACCTGCACCTGTTTCGGTGCGTTCCAAGGCGAACCGGTGCGAATTTTCGCGTTCCATTGCGGCGTTTGATCGATTCTCGGGCTGTGCTGCGGTTGGGCCGTTCGGTGGTGCTGGGTGATTGCCGCCTGGCTTGCGACGGCCGAGATAGCGAAACGCTGGGACGGAACGAGCTTTATGCTGCACGGTGCCGTTGAAAGGGTTGCTGTTTTGGGGTTGCGAAACTCGGCCACCGGAATGATTGGTGCGTCCGATACACGGGTTTCGCTCTCCGGTGGAGGCGCGAGGTGGCTTGTGACTTGAAAGTGAGTGAGTGGACGGATTGGGGATTCTACTTGCTATCTGAGCGACCCCGTGAGCTGGCTTTATGAAGAAATAATGTAATGTGTTTGAGAAGTGCATTTTTTGGGAAACACCTAAAGCAAAACTTAATTTTATTTGCTGTACTAAATACTTCAGGCAATTACAAAAATGCTATAAAAAAGCACTAAAAACCCACAAACTATACGAAAGTATAGGAAGATCGTATCAAGCAAAAGCTTGAAACAGATTTCATCTTGCCCCTCAAGGATAATATTCTTCGTTTATCATTCCGGGTGTGCAAACAGATGTTTTCTTCAATGTTTCTTTTTTTTCGCATCGACATTTGAAACCAAACCCGTCCGAATCTCTGCGGCAGGGAAATTTCAATGACCCGCTTTAACATTACCACATCACATTCAAAGCAGCATCGCATCACCCAACCATACTAAGCCACCCGGTCGCTTGCTCAAGCTGTTTTGTCTATTTTCGCCACATTTCCCTAGCGGAAACTCGGAAGGTCAGCTCATCGAACTGGGGGTTTACCGTCGTTCCAATAGGCCCGATTGCAAACATCAACTCGATCATCATCATCATCATCATCATCACCATCTACGATACGGCGCCCGGTTGCTTTGAAAGGGAAGAAAAATCCGAAAGCCACCGGTACCTGCCGGGTTGCTGTATAAATCGATCCCAAGAGCCGGTTTAACAAATTCGTGGCGTGACCTTCCCCGCGCAGAGTGTTTGAGCGTATCGGGCAGACGCAGGTCCAGCAGGTACCTCCAAAAACTGTAAACCGCTCGGTGTGGTAAAAGGGGAGTCAAAAACACGCAACGTTTTTCCTCCGGTACGGTATTGGAAGCGCAAGATTCAAGATCACTAGGCGACACCTAAAAACTGCATTTTCAAGGTTACCGATAAACGCGGTATTCGGTGGGTTTCGCACGACAAAACAGCCCAAAACCGTGCGCCCGCGTTGGAGGAGGGAATGCACATGCAGCCGACTGGGGTGCATTTTGGTGCTTGGAGGGAAGACACGTGCGTCCACGATGGGATGATGAAACGGTTTGTGGTGGGGAAAGGAGTGATGGGTGGGCCGTGGCACGAGGTAACAGTGTTGATAAACGACACCGAAAGCGATAAATCGATGTAGCAATCCGGAGTCAAAAATGTAAAGAAGAAAAGAGAGAGAGAGAGGGAAAGAGAGAAAGAGAGTTGATGCCCAAACAAACTTAAGCCAAACGGTTTTCCAAGGCCTAGTGAATTGGGCTTTTCTTCAAGCCTTTCTCACTCTCTCTCTCTCTCTCTCTCTCTTTCTTTCTTTCTCTGTTTTCATGATCAAAGGCACTCTGCCTTTCTTTTTCTTTCAGGCTGACTTGTGCTCCAATCACTTCTTCAACATATGATATTCGGCATGGGGCTTACCTATCAAAACCGGTTGCATCTCGATTTACTAACTGCAAGCCGTTTTCGAAAGGTTTTCAGCCATCAATTTTGGTTGTCTGGCAAAAAACAAAAACAAAATTGCAATTGCTTTTGTCTTTTTTTCTTTAAGTGCAGTTATTAATGAAAAACATGCTATAAAAATCGCACTTTAGCCATTTTTATGGATATGCTTTTGGCTTGGGATGACCCGGTGGATTAGTGGTAGTGACGTCAGTTGCTGACATGAAAAGACTGACGTCAAAGCCCATCCAGCGCTGGACTTCTCAAAAATTGTGAAGACATCCTGTTGCTCAGCTGTTGCTTGAAACAGTGTAACTTCAGGTACAATTGCTTTAACTTTCAGCCGCTTGGAGAGCACCAGAACCGGATTAACCGAGGTAAGCTATCGAGCACCAATCGCTCCCAATTTCTATAAGAACGGAACGATCAGCTCGACACTCGACTTACCTTGAAGCTGGCAGTACGTTCTGCTGGCAACGATCAACTGTCGTCGTTTACCGATCTTCTGATGCAATCTCCTCCGTCCGTTCTTTACCGTTCTTTATCTACCCCGAACCTGTTCCTTCAGCTTCGTGGTCCTTCTTTCCTCACCAACGCCGGTTGGTAGGAAACGACTAACTTTCGGTTTCGTCACAGCAGCACCACCAGTACAGCAGCTCGTATCGATTTCTAGCACGGTGCGATGGCACCGACCCTATGCTTCAAATGTACCGCCTTCGAACCTTGAAACAGTACATGACTTCAACATCCGCCAGTCGGGTTGGGCGAGCGGTGTGCGGTTTGCCAGCATCTCTGTGACACACGAATGCCGGCCGTTGGTTCGGTGCTCGAACCGACCGAACCGAGATGGTGCAACCGTGGTGGTTTTGCAAAATGTGAGGTTTTGTTTTACTTCTTTGGGTAACGCTATCGAGCGACCCCTCGCGCTAGCTGCACCTTGATATTTACTGTATACGGTGTGATGAACGAGAGATCCGGAGGAAATTTTGTTTCGTAGAAGTTATAATGCTGATCAGATAGAAACAACCAACCAGCTGCGAGTGATCAAGTGTGGATATCGTCTCCGCTTTGAAGGCCGTTAAAGGGTCACTACATTCTTATAACATTATTTATTTGAAAGTTTTATGTTACAGCAAGTTAGAGCGTAACAATTCAATAACAAAGAAGCATAGATGGTGTTTGCTAGAATGCTACGGTCGCAATCCTCCAACAAAGGAAGATACCATCAATACGTTCAGATACTTAGAATGCCATAAATTACCATTCTAATAATCCAGTCTTGCTATTTCGCTATCATCCTTGAACTCTCCGTTGCAAACACTCCCAGCCCGTGGTACAAAGTTCGCAGGATAATTACTCGTACTCGCTGCAAGAAAGTAATCCAGTTTGGCATAATTGTCCGATCAATGTCAAGTTTCTGCGCAAAAATCACCACCCTGCAAGAAGGATCAAGAACCCGTTTGTGCGCCTCGTACCGTAATAGATTAGATTAGACACAGAAAACCACTTTCCCATTCGATCGATCGTGGCAATCGGGAGGGGGGAGCGCACACCAGAACCTGTCCACTAATTATCCGCCCCCTTGCGTATCATTTGAAGAAAATTAACCCTTTGAAAAGAACGGCTCACTCCCCCATTCTCGCCCTTCAAAGCCTGTCGATTGGCTTTGTTTTTCCTTCCCACACGCTGACTCACACGTTCCCATTTTCGGAACAGCAATTAGAAGAAGTGTATGGTTTTAAAAATAACCATGAAGCAAGCTAACTAAAGCAAGAGTTCGTTTTACACTCGATCGCTTACCCGTGTGGTTGCAATTAATACAATTAAGCGTAAGTATAATACAAAAATGAGAACACTAACTGCAGTAGCAGTAACCTAATGACCGGGGCGGATTACTGCACCCGAGCTTTCGGTGCGTGCTAACGATGGCGCTCGTTTCGACGGAAACTGACGTAAAGCGGTGGAGGTTAAGTTTAAGGGGTTAAGTACCCTGCGAGACAAACTCCATTGTGGCAGAGCCGTCATTGACCCCCATCGATTAGGGGGGGCCTGTGACCTTCTGCTAGGCTCGGAGAAGCTCCGGAAGCGACCACGTTCGTAGGGCAAAACAAATGGAAGAGGTTGACATTAATTGAGGAGATTAACCATTGCACAGAGGTGACAGTGATTAGAGAGTTGTTAAGGCTTTAACGAGTTATCATTTGGGCTGTAAAATTAGTTGCATCAACTCAATGTAGCTGCTGTGACTTATGTGGTTACAGATTTTAGGTCATCTTTAATGTCTCAGCTACTTGGCTATAATTTTTAACTTCAGTATCGCAATCGAGCAAATAATTAATGCTCTTATTCAATCCTTACTCTACTCCTTCTCGTTAGAACAAACACATCATGAA
Source organism: Anopheles stephensi (assembly GCF_013141755.1). Classification (NCBI taxonomy): domain Eukaryota; kingdom Metazoa; phylum Arthropoda; class Insecta; order Diptera; family Culicidae; genus Anopheles; species Anopheles stephensi. Next base: position 79,900,102 of record NC_050202.1, on the reverse strand, counting down.
CAAACTCAACACTTCGTGGCTGCTGGTGGCCCTGGTAGCACTCGGTGCAACCGCTGAGGCAGTCGATCTCCGTAAGTATTACGCCCGGCTACCATATTCGTACCGTAGCACACTTACCCACCGGCTGATCCTTGTCGCTCTGTGTTCCCCCCTTTAGCCGAGTATCTGCACGTTTGCCATCGCGAGGACCCCAAGCTGACCGAATGCATGAAGGAATCGATCGAAACGCTTCGACCGTACCTGGCCCGAGGCATCCCCGAGCTAGACATTCCCTCGATCGATCCGATCCATCTGGGCGACCTGATCGTGGCGGAAAGTGTGCCCGGCCAGGGCGTCAGTATCTCGGCGAAGGACATCAAGGCGTACGGTCCGTCGAACTTTAAGCTAAAAAAGCTCAAGTAAGTCTAGCAGAAAGCGTTCGATTGGATTTACTGTGGCAGCTAACGTGACACGATCATTTTCGTCTCTTTTCATAGTGTGATTGAGTACGGAAAGATCTACTCGTTCGAGTTGGAGCTGCCGCATCTCTACGTCGAGGGACGGTACGTTGTGGATGGAAGGATTCTGCTGCTGCCCGTGAAAGGGTCGGGCAAGTTTACTGGAAACTTTAGTAAGTAGAATCTTCCACGTGACCATCAGCACAACCGGTGTTTTCAACGATTGCTTTCCTTGTACAGCTCAAGGTATCGGCAGTGTGCGCATCAAGGGTGATCGGAAGCGCATCAACGGTAAGGATCATCTGTCCCTCAACAAGCTTGACATCAAAATTCGCGTCTCCGATGGTCGGTTGAAGCTGGAAAACCTGTTCGGTGGTGATCGTGTACTAGGCAAGTCTAGCTAACCGGGATTGAGCCGTGTCAAAAGAACACTCGCTAAAACATTGATTTTCTTTTCGTCTGCTTGCAGGAGAAATCATTAACGAAACCATCAACCAGAACTTTAACCTGCTCAGCACCGAGCTCATTCCGCTGATCGAGAAAGCGCTGCAGCGGATATTCAAGCGGACGGGCAACAAAATTCTCGAACGCTTCCCCGAGGAGGTGTTGTTTCCCTAGGCAGGGAAAACGGGCCCGGGAAAACAACTCTTATTTGTGATTAGCTTCTGTTTAAGGGTGTATCGTTTAGTGTTCGTTTTAATTTTTATCAACAACATTTGCGCTGGATTAACTGTATCTTTTCTATGCTCTTACACTACGTCACTTTTTTTTCCCCATCTGTGCTTGCGGGTTTCGAACGAATGAAGCATACGCTTAATGCACCGCTGTATCAATAACGTGGAAGCAAGCTTTCATTTAAACGGAACGTTCGTAAGATGCAACGCAACGCAGCAAATCGCACAATGATGGTACACAATTTTACGTCCTGTACATAGTAAGCTTAGTCAAATCTGGATACGAATTGGATCGAAATGGTTGGTGACAAAATCGTAGTTGTGGTTTTAATAAAGAAAAATGTTTCTGTCTTTGATCCAAACAACCAAATGGAATTTTTGAAGTTGCTTTTTCGATGACAATAGTAAAACATGCACTTTTTCCCCGTAATAAACGTAGATTTTTTTTTATCCTTACTCATCGTTTGATTTTGCTCACAATTCAAGAAAGAAATGCTGGGTATTGATTCGTTCCATGAAAAAACTTGACCGAAGTTCTACATGTGGTATGTGTAGGTAAAATTAATATAATTTTTTTATAGTAACACTCTCTTTTTATTTACATTCTTAAATCATTTTCAACCCATGTGCAATTTTGCATAAGGAACCGCATAAAAAATTACGCTATCTTGTCCAACGACTGCTCTCACCTTACTTTATGGCATGCTGAAGCAATCCCATAACACATTTTATAGCAAGCTTTGCTATAACGCGTGTTTGCTATACGCTATACGTTGAGCTTTTGAAATTAAGCTTGAAATAATCCGTTACATTTAACGCGTATGATTTCCATGCTGTCAGGGTTCAGCAACTTTAAACTGTACATTAAAATTAACTAACTGTACATGAAACTGGATTTTCTGGATTTTCTTGTAATTTTAACTAGTTGGTTTTTTAAAAAGAAGCTCAGTAACAATTGAACTGTTGAAAAACATTTATTGAAGAGCTCCTGAAATAATATGTTTTCTTTTAATATAAATAAAGTTGCAACTACTTGATCATCGGTTTACTTTGGTACACGGTAAAGCAACTAAAAAAAAACAAATGAATGATCATGAATCAAAATACTAGGAAAAAGTATTCTGATTACTTTTTCCATTACAATTCATCAGCACTGCGTGTGATCAATTACACCTCCACTAAGCTTTTGAAGCTTCTCGTTGCCACCTTTCTAAGGGCGTTATAATGTTCTGCTAGCACGCTGCACCATTATCCGTGCGATACCATTAATAGCATTTCCTGCTGCCGCACTCCCTTCTCCCTCAAGACACCTCGAGCATAAGCACGAAAGAAAGACCATTCCAGAAAGCAGCAACATAAAAAAGCATAACGCGTGACATAACGTCGCACGCACGCATGGACGCAATTCAATCATGCTTGGGACGAATTTTAAATTCCACACGAAACCGTTCCACACCACCATCGCATTCTCTGCACCGATCAACGAGCAAGCCCTATGATAATTCTTACTGTGTTGGATGAAAACGAAATGAACAGGAACAAAAACAACGCCACGAAAAAATATCTCACGTGAATACATCAAATTTAATTTGCAAACCAAAAGCGTACTGAGGCATGGCGAAATCAAACACGCCACGCCAACTGCAAACGGGCGGTAGATTAATTGTTCAACATCGCCAACTTAACACTTTGACTGTAACGTTTCAATTGACTGTGAGGGGAAAAAGGAGCAAAAACAAAAGTGTGATTTTAATCTCCTGCAGATGAATAGCACAGGAAACAAATAAACGGTTTGTTGTACCTGGAATGCCTTTAAGGTGCGGCGATGAAGAATCTGTTGGAGTGGTTTGTTGGTATTTAACTAATTACATCATTTGTTGATGGAATCTACCTGCATCATTTGGGTCTACTTTTTTTAAATTTTGATGCGCATTTGCCTATCGCTTACTGGAAATTGTGCTTGCGCTTTCAAACGAAATATATTTATTTTAAATTACTACAGTCAGTGTTTAATTCCTTAAAACAAATTATTAAATTTTCCTTAACTTAGTTAAGTAAATTCTTCCAAATATAAAAGCTTTTCAATGCGATAATAATGATTTTAAATAAATGATCTATTCATCCTCTTCATCATGACCATCATCTCTTCTCTTCGGCAAACCACCTCAACAACCCGGTCCGTTTGAACCTAACATCAACCACGCATGCCGATCTAATGTTTCCGATAGATTCATAAGATTTTTCGCATCTTTCCATCCGCACACAACGTCGGTTAATGATCATGTCCATGCTGGTGTTCACCTCTTGCTTCTCACGTGCTTTCCACTATGTCCGCCACACGCGGATTCGTCCGACGAATGATGGTCAGTAGGTGAATCCCCACAGCACTTCGCATCTCCCAGGTACTTCCCTTCGCACGCGCTCACACACACACACACACACTACCGGTCACTTTCGCTCTTTCTCTTTTCCCATTTTCTTCTTGAAGGTAAGACGAAAATTATGCAACACCCACAACGGCACCACCGGCGCGCAAAACTGGCAAACCCTCTCTCACTTATCACCGGCCACCTTCCTACGGCACGTTTCGTAAGCACTTATCGTCATTATCGGTCCCCCGGACGGCTGCTGCAGGTCGACTCCCCTGGCCTATGGAGCTTCTGGCAGCAGGCAATCAGCAGCCGGTGGGCAGGAAGGTGCCGTGTCGAGCTTTTCCAGCTTCCTTTGCACCGCTCCCAAAGAAAGTTCACCCACGGTCATGATGGCCGCATCGATGGTTCGATCATGATACTACCCAGCGATCATCCACGTTAGTTACCGCATCATCCAGCGGGTACTTCGTTTGTGGCCGAAGCCTGGCTGCTTGTTAATAAATCACAAGCCCGTCCAAAACTTAGCAGGAAGCACCCGTTCATGTTTGCTTCCCCAAAATAAAAATAACATCTCCAACCTCATTCCCGTTCGATGGTTCCCTTGGTTGAAGATCGTTTGTTTTCATGCGCATTTATGTATAGCTGAAAGTTCACTGCACGCTACCGATCGCGCTTGCATGGGATTGGGGTTGCGTGTGCACAAAAAGGCGTGCAAACGATCCACCCCAAAAACGAGACCAAAACTATTGGGGCTTTAGTGTTTTATTTAGCCCGCACGAGGAAGTGAATTATTATCAACCCGCGTTGCACAACGGTGTGGAGCGCGCGTGTGACGGGCGCGCGTGTGTGTGGTGTAGCGACGGGTGCTTATGTCTAATTATGGCTCGTCTAGCGTGCCACCGATGTAACCGATGCGGGGGCCATCTGTCTCTCCCTTCCATCGGTCCACCGGTGGTCTTAATCGCTTTTGCCAAATCCTTTTCGCCGGCTCGTGCTGGGGAGAAGACGATTGTGCCAAATCCATTGAGAAGGCTGCGAAAACTTCATACATTCATTAAATACAAAAACACGATTTTAGACTCACCAAATGGAATGATCGAGCTATGTAAGTGACAATAATAGTTCAAGCAATTCCAACAACTCAAGCTGGTTCCAGATCTCCTTCATCCAGCCAGTATTCTCGAGCAAAGTCCAACCATATTAACATTCCTTCGCACCCTTCCGAAAGGACAGCAACATCCAAGAGGCTCTCAAGCGTGCCTTTCAATTCTCCCCGGGACCCGAAGAACGGCTTATTTCCGCCCTTACATCCTCTCAGCGCGACTACTTTTACTCTCGTTTGAGGAACGCACGAAATATGTAAAAAGAAAAACATCGAAACAAAAGCCTCCAAAAGTAGGAAGAAGCTGACTCGATGTCGGGATTTTTCCACACAGCAATGGTAAATAAAAACAATCGCTTAAGAGTTTACGCGACGCTGTGGTGGGGGGAGGGAGGGCCTGCGTTGGTACCCACCACCATCCACCAGCACGCGTTCCTTTAGCGCTCCTTGCGGCCCGAAATTCCAGCTCGAAGCGCCGTGTGCGAAGCGACGAGCTCACTTTCCATTAATCGTACAGCCCTCGACCGCAGCGGACGGATCTGTCGATCGTCGTGCAGGATTGAGCAGTTGCAGTTGTTGCTGTTTGGTGATCGTAACCGTTCTTGCATCCATCCGCGTGCTTGGGTTCGTTGTCGGTGCGCTCGTTGAAATCATTCGTCAGTACATTCAGCTATCCAGTGCGAACCAGTGCTGCTGTATCTGGTGCTTTGAATCGTGCGAGTGTGAGTGCGAATGTGTGCGCGGCTTTGATCCGGTGCTGTATCCGTTGCGAAGTTCTACACTCGAAACTTCGGTGATTTGACCAGGCTCGTTTGCATCGTGGGCGCCCTCCTCCATATTGCGCCATTGCGAAACGGTGGTTGTGCGAAAAGTCGGCGAAACCGGCACCTGACACATTGCCAGTGTGACGAAATTCTCGATTCCTCTACTGCTGCTGCTACTACTGCTGGCTCAGTAAAGCTCCCGCCGTTAGTCGTTCGGTTCTAGCGCTCTTCAAGCGACAAGGGCCGCTCGTCAGTGCGATCGTATCGCAAGCAGGACGACATTTTTCGATTTTACGAAACCCACCGTACAACAAAAAGAACTTGCATCCTTAGGACGGGCTGCAGTCTCGCCGAACCAGTGCAGGCGTACGGAGTTCATTAGCTCGGGTTGTGCAAGCTGTACCCTCAACGTGTTGCAAAAGGGTCGCCCGCAATGGATCGTTCTGGAAGTGCATCGGGTCATTCTGACGGAGGCCATTCGAGGGTGACACGGTTACGTCCGAACATGGGCATCGGTTTGGCGACGGTCGCCGTGTTCGGTTTGCTGTCGGCGATCGTTTTCCACGTGGCTGAAGCGAAAGAGATCGTCATTAGGAATAAGGACGTGCCGCAGTATCAAGAGAAGCGTAAGTAATGCCGTTAAACAGTTGCTTTGCTTTTTAAATAAAGTGAGATTTACTAGTTAGAATACTAAAAAAAATCAACCTAACTCAGCCTAAATTTTAAAATAAAAATTAATATAAAAAATTCTACTTCTTACCCTAAATTCTCCCTATAAAACATCATCAAAAGCTAACCTTATACTCAACCTTTGTAAAGCTGCTGTCCTTAAAATTGAAATGACAAATAATTCACCGTAATATTATGGCTTTGTGAAGTGCACGTTAAAGCACGTAGGGTCGTTTAATTTCCAGTATTCTGTACACCTGAACAAAGCTCTCTAGACAATCCAGGATCTTTGCACCGTCCAGATTAACGCCCATACTTATTCTGGTGGCGATCACGAAACGGCAATTTTGACTAAAATAGATACTTGACATTCATACCTTTGAGCGGTTGCTCTTAACACGCGTCCGTTTCTAAACCGGCATACTAAACAGTGTCGTCTCACGAATGTTCACACAGTTCCCCAAAATAGCCCGGTGGTCCAACCAACCAGTACCGGGACACACCGGCCACACATGCCTACTCCACGCTGCTACTCCACACCATCCGAGTTGCGTCATTCCGAAAGGCCCGATGGGGGTATTTTTGCACGTTGCATACCGATCGATTTTTCGCATCCAAATTACAACCTGACAGGAGCAACCCCAACGCGTGGCATTGCATTTATGCGCTGCGTCACGGTTGCGTGGCGTGGATATGCGCATACGCGAAGAAATGACCATATCGAGCTACGACGGGTAAACGCCGGGCAAGAAGATTTATCGGTCAGTAAGCCAACCCCCCCCCGGTGGAGAAAGTAAACAGGCAATCCAAAGGAATATGAAAACCGAAGAAACAAACGTGGACGCGACTGCTTACGCTGCTGCGCTCCGTGTGTGTGTGTGTGATGTAATATGGCGGGGAGCGTTATGTAGGGAGGCGTGTGGGGATTGTTGTGATTTTGAACTTCAAAGTTTTATGGGACAAATGAGTCTTTGGCTGGGGTTTTTCGATTGTATAAAGACGAGATGCGGTGATTTCCTTAAAAATTTATGAGATGGTTGCTGTTTATTGTATATAGCTTTTCCTGGAAAGCAACTTGAGTAACTCAACTATAAAAATACATTTTTTCTTCATTTCCTCCATTTTCTCCATCCGTCTAGCTGAGTGGCTGCGAGTGTGTAAGCGAGCAAACCCGAACGAAGATGACTGCTTTAAGAAAATGTTCGAAGGAACCTTCCCGTACATTGCTAAGGGTACGTCCACCACGAAACCAGCGTGTAACGACCTCGACCTCCAAACGTTCCCGATTTATGTGTCTCTCCCATCTCACAGGTATCCCGGAAATCGGTGTTCAACCGTTCGATCCACTGCGGATAGAGTCTATCCAGGTGTCGCGTGGTTCCGGTGGCCTTACGCTCAGCGGTGGGTTCAAGAAGCTAAGCATCAAGGGACCATCGAACACGACCGTTCGTCGGGCGTTTCTCGACTTTGACAAGCAAGCGCTCAGCTTCGAGCTCGAGATTCCGAAGCTGCGCATCGATGCCAGCTACAACCTGAAGGGAAACGTCCTTCTGCTGCCACTGGTCGGCGACGGGGACGTAACGATGTCGCTGAAGAACGTCAAGACAACGGTCGTGACCAAGTTTGCCGTGCGCCCACTGCCGGAGGTACGTACACTATCATCTTTGTTCCCATTGCTACGATCACCTTCCGGGCTTTATTTAATTCCGTTCCGCCCTAACAATAGGATGCAATCTTTATCGAGGAAATGAAAGTGACCTTCCTTGTCGGCGGCATGCGCATACATCTGGACAACCTGTTCCAAGGGAATCAAGTGCTGGGGGCGTCGCTGAACCTGTTCCTCAACCAGAACGCGAACGAAGTCATCGCTGAGCTGCGGTCCGATCTTGAGCACGGGCTGGCCGACATCTTTACCGGGCTCTGGAACGAGCTGTTCAACAAGCTGCCATTGAAGCTGTGGATCGCTTAAGTGCAAGGACGTCGGTTGGCTAGGGTCCTGTGTAAATAGTAGCGAATAGTTTACCCGGCAAGCGTTCGGCCCGTTTTCTTAAGTCTAGACGTAACGCGAGGTGTTTACACGTGAACGTTCAAATAATAGTGATGTTAGTATAGGAACTGCTCACAATGCAGTAACCGTGTAGCTATGTAAGTTTTGTAAATAAGACAAAGTAAAATAAATTAATTCTCTGATATGTTCGTGTGTATTTATTGAAAGCGAATGAATAACGTGTTGAATAATCACATTTAGTATATCAACTATATCTGTATAACTTCTTTTTCCATAAAAGTCGTTCATTTATTTTATAAACTTAAATCAAATGTGATACACTTGAACAAACTTAATGATATAAAATTTCCCAACTTAACAAACAATTAATAACTTCCTTTTGAATGATTGCTATCAAACCCCTTGTTTGGACGGCTTAAGTGAGATGATTGTTTTGGCATTAACGAGCGAAGCGTACATTTAAGCCTCATTTAAAATATGCTACAAATTGAACTATGGTTAAAATGAATACACAAACCAGACTAGAAAATCAACATAAATATAAAAAAGACGATGTTTCGATATTTTTGCGTACACAAACATGGGACTTTTAACATCTTTTATATCTTACAACTATAATTAATTTATGTTTAATCATAAATTTTCACTCTTTTGCCTTTGCTTGAATGTGAAATTATGTATATTTATACAAAAAAAAACAATAGCGAACCTACGCCAATTGCAGAAGGCGCGAGATTAAAAATACGTTAAAAGATCCGTTCGAATTCAAATAATGAAGTTTCCCAGGCTACAACCCTGGCGTTATGAGCGTTGCATACTCACCGGCGCTTCATAGTATTTTGAGCGTTTCACCCTCAGCTGAAAGCTGCTTAATGCGTTTCATGGTATTTTCATTGTATTTATTCAGCTTTTTCAGTATGCATCGTATTTTTCAGGCATGACTACCCAGCTCTACGTAAGTTGATGTTTATCTTCTAGATAAATTTCGAAATTCCTCGCATCACGTTCAGAGCAACGTTGAGCTGTCGGGTGTGGTTTTTAAATCAAGCGTAAACAGCGCTGAAGCCGAAAGCACTTTACCCAAGTTTTGCAAACCAAATACACCTGTTTCTGCATACCTTCCCGCCAGAGAGATACACACATTTAGTCTAAGCAAACGATGCGCGAGAATTACAGTGCAGTGCAAGAAAAGACACCATCAGAAAGATTTTTCTTGAATTATTTTATTATTTTAAAAATAAATAAGTAATTACCGATCAACTGGTTCCAGTTCAAATCAAAGGTTACAGCACGATGCCATAATCATACAGCCAGCAATAAAACATACATCACTGGCGGAATGATGATCGTTTATTGCCTCTCGTGCCTCTGGAACAGGACCACATGCTAACCGCACCGTTCATCAACGGCTCCAACACCGAAGGCTCGATCGCCGTGAGTCGAACGGTCAGAGGATCATATGAACGGTGAGGCTCGACATTGAACTTTATTGATGGCGAATGCACAATTAGAAAACCGCCGGCATCACGTTCTGCGAGCTTTTCGCCCACCTTGGTCACCGTGCCGGGCCGGGCGAGGAAGGTAGAAAGATTAAAAATAAAACATCAATCCAACGACTCACGCCCGCCACTCGAGACAGGTGCGAACGTCATGTGCTGAGCCTCTAAGGGGCCAAACTAGTATCACTGCAAACAAAATAACTTTTTTTGCGTGTCCAGCGTGAAGCCGGGTGTCTAAAGTGTTCCACACAAAGTAGCGAAGGATCGTCTCGAGCAGGTGCGATCAGCACGAGGCGTACATTAGTGCGATCCACTCAGGCTAGGCAAAAGAAGGCAAAGGCTTTCAATCCTTGAACACAGTGAAAGACTATAATTTATTAATTGATCTGATAATGAACAATTCACTAGAATAGAAAAAAAGCAATCAGAACTAATGCCTGTTTCATGCACACATCCAACTAACAACTAATGACCTTTTATTCGGTCCTATTCTACTGCTAGGAGAATGCGACATTCAATGCACACACTGCACACATGATAGGATCAAAATTCCACCAGCACGTGCCACGATCAGCGCCCGAGGTCCTTCTGCAAGATTAATGTGAGCAAAATCAATGCCTTCCGATCACGGCGGAAAGGGTCACAGTCGTGTCACGAATAGATCCCTCAGCGGGGTTGGCACGACAAGCTGCACCGGTACGCTGTGGGGCAGGAACGTAAACTCAATCACGCTCTTTCACTGCTTATTTATTTCGCTTCCTTCTTGCACATTAATCGTAGCCAACGAACCTTAGCGCACGATTGCACTGTGTAACGCTTCAGTTGGGGAGCGGTTTTTTTTTTATTCTGCTCTGCTTGATGCGTTTTAGATGCGCTCTTTGACAACCTGCCAGTGGACAGGAGGTGCCTTTGCCACGAGGAAGCATAAGCGACATTAGCATGCATAATCAGCCGTACCGTGTCATTGAATTAGGAAGTAGAGCAATAATTCTTTATCTGCGATGAGAACTGCATATCAGATTAGAAAATTGGCAGACGTTGTATTCTTGTATTAGTAATGCAGCTGCTTTTATACTGTACTTACTTTAATATTCACACATAGATGGCGCTTATTAAATTGCTATCTCTCGATCACCTTATCAGAAATATTGCAAAACAACAAGTTTACAGTTCGCTTGGACTAAATTTATAGATCCAACGTACGAATTGTAGTCAGGACGCATCCTACACTTTCAAGTTATGTCATTCAATCTAGTACATAGGAAGGTCATGGATCGATTCAGTCGGACAGGCCCCTTAGATACAAGGATATACCATTCGACTAGGTGCCACTGTGCTATTATAACACAGCAAGCCTATTTTAAGCTTATTAAACACATTAAAAAAAACGCTTTTAAAACAGACCAAAACGAAAGTTTAAGTTGAATCGAGCTAAACAATCAGTTGGTCCAAAAAAAAGAAACGATTCAGTGTTTCGCACTCACAATGCAAAATTTTCCACCTCAATCCCACTCCTGCTCTAAAAATCCACCTCTACCATCAGCCACTCATTCCAATTTAACTCCACACACACATACACTACCATTCCACAATTCGTCTGGTACAATGATACGCATGCTCTAGCGCTCTAGCGCAACCTTGGCTCGCACGATTCTCTGCAGCCTTCACACCACTTATCAGCAGCGAGCCGGCCCGCGGCATCTGGATAACCATGCCCGTAACGCTACAGGAAAGAAAGAAAAACAACAGAACAGAACAGTTTCTGAAATCAGTTCTGAACCATTCATTTGATTCGATTTCGCGCGGAAAGGGAGAGAAAAAGGGAGCAATAGAAGAAGCAAAAAAGTCTCATCCGGTTTCCATCACGCTTGTCAACCGATTTCAGCTAGATGATGATGGTACGGCGAACAGAACCTAGCTACCTCGCTTGCAGTAGCCTTTTTGGCGGTCATGGTGCAACACTAACAAGGACATAATGGTTGCCGGTTAGTTATAGTGTAGGGTTTAGTTTCCGATTAAGAAAAAAACTAATCGACGTTGGATATGATCGTGGTCGTGGCCTTTTAACTGGCGGTTGGATAAATTCAAGATCAGCTAACTCCATTCAAATCAGTTCGTTCTTAGTTGTGACCCCCAACCCATACCCGAAAGGGCGTGTCAAAATGTAAGGACGCCGTAAAATAAGAATGAACTCATTCAAATCTGCCCAACTGCCAAGCGGACCGCGAGATTAGAAAAACCAGCGACACATTCGAAGCTCTACTTTTGTATTGTTGTTGTACCTCCAAGCGCTTGTTGCACGAGTGGATGAAGTTACAAAAACAAATAAAATTTGGAAATTCTCATTCCACCTGGGAACCGGGGTTTCAGCTTTCGGTTTCACTCGGAAAACAATTACCCATTTTCCAGCTGACTCATAAACAGCTACACCTTTATCGAACCCGGGGCCTGGGGTGGGAAATGGTGCAAGGTAGGGCGCAAGCTATGGGAATTCCTTAATCGATACCTCAAACCCTCGAAACCTCAGCTGTGCAATCGGTGTGTGCAAACTGTAACTGCGGTATGGAATTGCTTCAATCTGGGCGCTAAACTGCTCCTTTGCCGGCTTTAGAAACACATTCGCCTGAGAACCACAAAACCCAACACTGGGAACTGTGAGAAACAATGTGAAGCCAGGTGAGAGGGTCTGAGCGCGAGTCTGTCTTTCTTCCAACACGAATCCACCAAAAAGCTTCAACGTGAATCAGTTAAAAAAGCATGTTTTTTCAAAACTTTGTTTCTACAGAAATGGAATGAAATTTGCATCTCGTTTGAAAATGTTGGAAGTTAAACATTCTGTTGGCTTTTCCCGGTGTAGTGCTACACAAATAACTAACCGGAATAAAGCAAAACCTGCTGATCAGGATTATAGCTTACTGCCGTTTTTTCACTTTTGCTTTATCATAAACCACAAACGTGTTCTGTTTCCGGAGTCCAGAAGATTGGCGACCATTCTAGAAGGATTGAATTTATTATGACTGTAGCCCGTTTCATTCCTACACCCAAAAACCACCGTGAACCGAACGTTGCTTTGGTGATGTTGTGCGTGCTGCGTACCGGGACAAAACAACCTCCAGAGAGTCAAGCTTTTATCGTGACTTATAGGTTATTAGCATCGAGCAAGGGACACCTCCGGGTTAGCGTTTTATTTTTCGCTTTCGTTCAGAACCAGCCCACTAACAGGAAGAATTGATTACATTTTTGGATTATGGTGAAGCAATATTCGAGTTTTGTCTTCTATGGCACCTTAGACTTCAGAGATCTTGTTCTGCCCTTTTCGACATCTTTGATTTGACATTCACAGAAAATGAGAGCTACTGAAACGTCCCATTTTTTATTAGAATTTTCTACCTAAACTTACCGAAAGTTTTAATGTGTCATTCTATCTGTAATCAAATCATGTTGCGAGAGGAAAGAAAAACACTCGTATGCTACCCCGTACACTAACTATTGTCCATTGCGTGCGTCCGATTGAGGGCTGATAACTTTAATGCTCCATTTACGCGAAGGGCACGCATTTAATCGATTATTGTGGCTCTCTGCCGTCCTTGCCTCTCGTATACGCTACCAACACCCAGTCCACCTCATATCGGTTGAATGATTTTATCTTATGCAATTAAACGACGCTACCTTGACTTAGATGTTCGCGTATAGTAGATTGTTTTGCTTTGCTTTGTGCACCCTTAATCAGTGATGCTGGTGAGTTTGATTACGCTTAGACACATCTCATAACATTGGGGGTTTTCGGCTTAAAATTTGGTAATCGAAGCAAATCTATTGCCAAAGGGCTCTGAAACAGCGAAAGCATGCGGAATTTGGTGATGAGCAGAATGTTTAATTAGCAATTTCTGTTGCCATTTTTCGCACTAATGTGGAAATACATTTTTTGCTTGTTTCTAGCTTTTGCAAAGCAAAGCGTACCAGCTGTAACACCAGCAACTTCAACACGACAGCAGTATTAGTGCTGTATCAAAAGTCCACACGCCACACCGTTTTTGGAGATCTTTGCTCCGGTACAAGGACATGCTTGCGATACGATACGGCAGAGCGGTGGACGAAAAATCCTCCCGCTCGAATATCTTGCCTTTGTTTCTCGCATCGAATACGCTAATGGATAGGCCGGGCGGCCTTCAAAGTTCGTACTCTGATTAATGCACTTCCGCTTCTTCGGCCGATGATAACACAGTCGGGTGGCTACAGCCGATCGGCCTGTTCCTTGTACTATGCCGAAAATCAGCCAGCCAAACCGAAGTCGGTTTTCTGGCATTGGCTACCGTGAAACGTGGCAAAATCATAATTTGACTACGCACACCGGTGCACGATTTAAATCAATTAGTTATTCCCGGTTCGTTGCACAGTAGCCGGTGTGACGGCCAGATATAAGTGAACCACGGACCAATTGTTTACTACTTCCCTTTTTGTGCCCCACCCGAAAACGGTTCCGATGGCACACTATTTTTAGGGCCGATATTCAGATTTTGTTGATTGCATGCGGCAGACGGGGCGCGCGTGGAGATGAGTATGAAAATATGATAATTTGAGGTCACTCAAATGAACAATAAATCTGTTATCTGATCGTTTCGGTCAAAACGCAATCGTGTGACAGCATAACAGACCAAACGCAAACGATCAACCGGGAACGATGGTAACTGTACGAAAAAGGCTTCAATCTGACAACCAGGAACATGCTAGCGGAAGCAGTGCTGAGAGAATACGTTGAATACCACTCTTGGAACCGGTATTTTGCAACAGCAAAAAACCTTAAACCGGCTCGAGAATAAACCACACGAAGCTTTCACGTACAAAGAACTTGTGCGATACGGTCAGCGACGAACCGAACTGCTAATGCTAATGATGGTAACCTGCACAACGATGAAGGTTGAGCTACCGAGCGGGTAAATGATAAAGTTTGTAGATGATAAACATTGTTGTTGGAGTAGAGGCACATCTAACATCAAGAACACACCTTCACTGATAAAGTACGGTAACTCTGCAGTCACTCACTCGTGGTGAGCTGAGCGACGATCGTCGTTCTTTTATCGATTGTTTTGCACACTCAGTGTATACTAAACCACTTAGGCCGAAGGAAAATGTTGAGAGAGCTGCGAGCGAGAGTGAGCTTTCGGTGAGTTGCCGTGTGAGTGGAGCGAACAAAAAAAGCACAGCTCATATAAAAGTGTGCCGCGCCGAATGCAACGGCTTCATTCGTTCGCGCAAAGTCGCTCCGGTGCGTAGTGCCAGTTTGGTAGTTTGGTGCGTATAGTTTTGTGGCTAGTGGCTAGTGCTTTTCTTTTTCTTTGTGTATCGTATGTGCGTTTTTTTTTTCCTCAACAAACATCCTCCATGTGGACTCTTGCCGTTAAATATACGACCTTGTGAATTATCACCTCGTGCCACCGTTGTCATGGTGAACGAAGAAAGAGAAAGCACACAGTGAGGCATAAAATTGATCGCAAATACTTTACGACACCTTTTTCGATCCATTCGGACAGTTGGTGAGCGTGTTGAGTGTTCGTGTGTGCGAGTGTGAAGTCTGAGAGATTTAAAGTGTACTAATGCGTTGTTGTCTCCACATCGACTTCGACCAATTGCTTCGGAGGGTTGTGTGCTTGAGCAGAAAATCATCCCCAATTGTGACTAAATCTTTGAACGAAACCTTCCAAAAGCGTTCGCGATGTCTTGAGAAGCCCAATTTGGATGACCGTACGCACGCAGTGGCATCGAAAGAGAGAAAGAGCGAGCGAGAAAGGGAAAAGCTCTTTCCCTTTCCCGGTGTTAACCAACCCACGAGCTGGAGCTGGAAGGGATGGGAATTGTGCAAATATCTCTAACGGGCGCATGTCTTGCCTTACACCACCGACAACCGTGTGTGGTTGTGCGCCGAGGCTGCGGACTCTTGGGCAGCATGGGCAGACCAGCTGCACGGCGCTGCTCGAAAACCGAAACCAGCCCGATATTTTTAAGCTCACAGCAAACTGGGGAGTGCCATTTACGATCACAGCGTGCTGGCACGGTGAATTTCACCCGTCCCTAGCATCCCCATCGACATCCAGTCCGCCAGTCGTTCGCACTGCGTTATCCAACCGCACTGCGTGCCGAAACCGAACGAAAGAAACGCGTCGTCGCTCACCCTCCTTTACCTCGACCAGAGCGGCTACGCGCATCCCTACGATGCAAACTTCAAACTTCCATCCCATAGCTAATTTAACCTGAATTGATTTTTTTGCTGTCCTTCCATCCAACACTGACACCATTTGCTTGCAGTCCAAGATTGAGGGTGTCATTTCTGTGTTGAATCGAACCACCAGTATCATTCTTCCCTGCGAAACAACCTGGTCCTCCGGGTGTCGTCATCTCCCGGGTGTCGGAAAATCTTTTGCCCGTACCCACGCACACACACACCGAGAGATGGAACGCAAAATTGAATAATAAACAAGGCAGAGACAGAGATTCTGCTTATATAATTCAATTACTACGTTACCAGCTGGCTTCTCAATTTCTGCAACACAACCGGTGAAGACGCTGGATGCTGCCGCTAGATGGTTTCTGCTTCGTCCAGAAGCTACGGCCGGGGCCATTTCGGTTTGGCTTCAAACCTCCACCAGCAACACGGGCTGAAGCCTGCAAGTGCTATAAAAGATCATCCCTCCTCCCCGTTCGATTCGGATAGGATCGGTTCGGTGCTTTTCGTTTGTTTTTAGTTCCCTGTGCGACGGCGACCGGGGACCGTTTTGACAGCTCGAACACTCGCCAAATGCATTCGGCGCTATTGGCTGGCCTACGGGGTGAGCTGCTGGTGGTGTTTGTTTCACCTTCTTCGAAATGCAGAAGCCGGTTTTTCCTGCTATTTTACCATCGATGGTAGCGAAATCGGGTAAAAAGAACTGGGTCAATCCGAAAGAGTCCGTCGAGAGCGACAGTGTCGGCTAGCTTTAAGCAGACACTTCCCAGGGAGAAGTTAAGTGCTTCGATTGTCTGAAAGGATCAAGTGGAAATAGGGTGCTAATATGACGTCTTAGTGGCTCCAATGACTTGTTTTTTGCGGATTTGAACTGAAAAAGAAATTACCTATTGTTCGACAAAGCTCCGACAAATATTACGTAGTCGGAACTTCCTAATTAAGGTTGGAATCGTTCAGCTCGTCTGAAAATTTCAATTTAATTATTGCAGTTAGCAACATTCAGTAGAATTTTCCCAGAGCTCATGTTTTTAGCATGTTTCTACAGACTATTAGGCTTGCTTGGTGGAAAAACAACACTGGAAGAGTTTCCTTCCCTTCCTACAGCAACGCCCTTATGTCTTCCGGTGAGAAAATACTTTCAGCTCTGTAGATTCGATTAAGCTACCACCTCGCAACACAAATCACCTCACCCAGGCTCGACTATCGTCCATTATCTCAGAAACCGGACGCTACCCGCGTTCTAGCCGTGCCTTGATCGCCAGAAAGCCGTAGAATAAATCAAGATGTGTGTTTACGCAAGCGAACAGCGAAATACTTGACCACACTGCGAAAGGCAACCCGCTCGTCGCCTGCCCTCTAATCAACAATAGCCTCCACCTGCTGGTTGCTTGATTCCTTGCCTGACGACCTGTACCGGTCGGGTAATATTAGCACACTTACTGGAAGCCACAGCAGGGTGGCACCTTGTGAGGTGATCAATTCTTCGACACATTAGCACGTATAACACTCCTCTGAAACGCCAATTTGGCAGTGAAGTCTCTGTTTCATATCGTTCCATGGGCGAGAAGGGCAAAAATCACATTAAACAGTCCCCTTTTACAGAGCTTAATGTCCCCGGTTAGCTTGCTTAATCTTCCCCGTGAGCATATATAGTAGTACGGAAAGAGCGCGTTCTAAGAACGCGCACGTTCCAGTAATCGATCCTTGTCGGGGTGCAGGGATGGGTTGATCGGTTTATGATCGCTAGTTCGTGTCCCGGATGAAGGAGAAACGTCAAGGTTTATTTCCGACCCAGACGCGGCTGCCCACTAATTTACGCTCGATGATGTCAGGGACTTAATCGATCAGCGAGCTAATCATATGGTAGTGCTCCAGCCGGGAGGAACCGCACTCGAAATCGGGACCGATCGTCGATTGCGTCTTCCTCGTGGGCAAACACACCCGTTTTTCTGTTTGCTGTTTGTTCGATGCTTCAACAACGATTCTCTTCCTCTCGGTTGTGCTATAATACAGGGGTAGGTGTAACCGAATGCGTCAAAAGTGTTGAAGGTTTAAGTGCATACCGACAGTTTGGGTCCAAAGGCTACAGCAGGTGACAACGGCCGCACTACAAGTCACCCGCAAGGACGCTCCAGCAGCTCTCGCTCCAGACGCCCCGCTTTGTTTGCTTTTTTGGAGCGCCGTCCGACCCGCCTGCCCGAGTGTCCCGCGGTCTGCGTACGTTCTTCACGATGGCCGTTCGAAGTCTGCTAGTTTGGAGCTTGCTGGTGATGGGCCTCACATACGTCGCGGGAGCCTACGAAAGACGTAAGTGTTTACTACTCTAAGCTTTCCTTCTTATCCTGCGTGGCTGGGCGGATGACCACAGTACAGACCCCGTGCGTTATATTTTTCTGCACACAACCTTCACTGACCGCCTCGGACGGCCTTTGCCCGGTTTTGATGCTTTGTTTGCTCTCCGATTTCCGTTCGGCGAGGTGGAGACGAATTTAAATTGTTAATTTCGGAACCCCCACTGTCCGCGTCAAGGTTAGTGTTTACCGAGTGTGGTTCCCTTTCTTGGTAAGATTGAACGATGGAAGACGAGTTAAGTAGCGTCACTGGCTTCCGAAAAATATGTTGCATCCCCCCGTCTCCCCACATGTCTTTTGAGTTCAAGGTGATCCGCTCCAGTCTCCAGTGTTCGTAACATTCCCGGTGCTCTCCCCTACGGATCTCGGCAACGGGGAGATGATCTTGAAACCTTGTCTGCTTGCGCCGTTAATGTGCCGTTGAAGACATCACATTTTTTGCTGGAGCACTCGATAATGGGGACAGGAAAGGAACCCTGATTGCCTGATAACAATGCACCCACCCAAACTACGCGCAAACACCGGATTATTGCGTGCGCGTCCGCGTTCAAGCGAAAGTGTTTCGGTACGGTTGCCTTCCGTGCCTGACCCGATGCGGAACCGACCCGCCGGGTGCATTAATAGTTCTGCGTTTCGACTTCACCCGCCTGTTCATTTCCTTGATTCCGTGCCAACGGCCAAGCGATGGGAGTGTTTTGTTTTGTTTTTTCTTCTTTTCGCCCAACCAACACTAATTCATTCCAACTGAATTGAGGCCGTTTCTTGGCGGTGGTTTTTCCTGCGCTGCATTACACCGCTGGAGGCCATTTCTTTGCCGGTGTCATCATATCTGATTATGATGGACGGCGAAAAAAACATCCAACCCCCCCTCCACGTTGCAGCCGCAGCCAACGAACCGCTTTCCCAGTGCAATCGTTTTCGATTGGCACCACCGGTGTGCGTGTTACATCAGATGTGGTGCTCGCTCATTTCATTACGTTTGAAGCGTTTTGTTAAATTGGCGCTCATCCGTACGCATAAAACCGCATCCAAAACAGACCCACCTAAAAGGCGGATGCGACACGTGTTGGCCGTGTAGTTCATCTAAATGCAATGCTTTTCGGTGTCCGGTTAACGAAATCGACGATCAAGAAAACAACAGATTCACCACATACATACTCTTGCCTGTGTGACAAGGTTCGTTTTGCTGAAGTTTTTTTTTCCCCATGTGGTCTGCTTGTTATCTCACTCCGTGCAGGCTCGGCTTGGTCTTCGTTGAGGTTCGTTGGCTGAGTTCGCGCAACTCTCGGCCCTGCGGATGGCGATGGTGACTTGAGCGAGAGTAAAAGTGAGAAACCGGCGGAGATTCCGGCACCTTCACTCGGTCAGACGGACACGGTTTCGCGCATTGGTCCGGCCGCGGCGTGGTATGCGCATAATGGGGTTTCCCTTGCATGCACCCTGCCCGCGTGACCTATTTTCAACCACCCAAGCGGGTCGCCGTGTCTGCGCTACTTAGGATCGGCACGAGAGCGACATTCACACCGGTTCCGATGGCTCGCCGGAGCCTAAAGAAAGGGTTCGCTCGTGCTGCAGCCTTACCGTCACTTTTTCTTTCTCTTCAGCAACAGCTGATCGTTGCTGTTTACCGCTTTTCTTGGTATTGCAAATAGAAAAAAACATTTTCTCAACCTTTTTAAATTTTTATTTTTATTATTTTGGTTTTTAGCTCAAAAAATCAATAATAAAATAAGCTGTTTTTTAAGCTACTTACGCATACACTTTTTTTCCAAAATATAAATTCTTGAATACAATTTGACTGCAACACTTTCATTTTCCAAGTGGAACCACAGCACTAGGCGTGACAAAAAAAACTTGTCAATAAACCTTGGCAAAATATAAAACATACAAACAAACAAACAAACAAACCCCCAAAAAAGACGTTATTGTGGATCTGCCATACACACACAACATAAAAACAATATCAAATCAAAAAGAAACAGTCTGCGTTGAAGATGGCCGCACTGTGCCACTTTCCAGCACCGGTTACGCAAGCACTTGCCCACACAGCCAAACCCGTTTCAAGTTCACGAAGGCGTCTTTTCTCCTTCATTTATTTATTTTTACACTCATACACGTCCCCATCGCAAGAGTGAAACGGTTTTTTTGTTTT
Source organism: Anopheles stephensi (assembly GCF_013141755.1). Taxonomy (NCBI): domain Eukaryota; kingdom Metazoa; phylum Arthropoda; class Insecta; order Diptera; family Culicidae; genus Anopheles; species Anopheles stephensi. Next base: position 79,879,854 of record NC_050202.1, on the reverse strand, counting down.
GTTGTTTGGTTTATCAATTCAGCTTCAGAAAACACACTCACGGCGCTGTGCAATCTGCGCACGTGGCTGTGACTGTCTGAATGTGCATTTATCGTTGTGAACTTGAACCATACTGCCGGTGGCGTTTGGGCATCCCTTTTTCGGCAAAAGGTTTCGTCGTTAAGCTTCTAAGACTATCCACCCTGCTACTCCAACCTCGCAAAGTCCCTGAAACGGCCCCCGGGGGAGCTTTATTATTTTATTCAACACCACACCATTCAATGTCGATCGTGAACGTGCGCTGGTGGAACGTGGTTTGGTATGAATGAATCATGCTGGACGATGGGGCACCATCTCTCGCAAGACTAGACCGTGGCTAATGATAAAAGGAGTGTGATGAAACGGACACAGTGCCCTCGATGCTGCGGACACCCAATCGACACCGATTGCTTGAACGGCCCAGTGGGGAAAGGTGCTTCAAGAATCCGCCCAAGAGCCCACCACAGCCAAGCAGCTGGCAGGAAGCTTTCGGGGGTCCGGGGGACCTTTTGAAAGGTTTCCAGCATGGGTGCACAGCCGATGAATCACCTGACTCGGCAACCAACCCGAAACAAGCGGTACCCGGGAACGGGCACGATGGTGTTGGATGACGAAAGCGTTTTAACCTACTCGCCGAACCGCACCGTATGCAGCTTGGCGCATGGTGGTGACGGAAAAGTGCCGACTTTTGCAAGTCCCTGTCATGAGCACTGGGCGCGCTGCGAGAGTAGGGTGTATGCTTTTGCTCTGTGTATGTGTGCGCCGGGTCCGGACTAGGATGCTTTCGTCGCGGCCTTTTGCTGCTGATGATGTTGCTGAGGGCGCAATAGGGTGGCATTGTTTGTCCATTCTGCACAAAACACTTCACACGAATGGATCAAGATCGAGCAGTGACAGCGTGTGGGGAAAGAATGCGCCAACCACGAAGCAAAACAAACAGTGGCCCAGAGCATTGTTTTGAAAGCTGTCCACCGGTCAACCCGAAATGTACGACCCTGACTTCATTCGAAAGGAAACACAGCACATCAGCTCAACATCAGCTGCGGTTCTGTTAATCTGCACAAACGTTGTTGGTCGGATTGAGAGGGTGATTCGCTCGGGGCGAATGGAATCTGCGATTTACACTTTATTTTTAAGGAGCATAGGTTTGACGCTTTTTTAACTGTTTGCATCGACAGTTATGCATTTTAAACCGCACTTCTTGATCCGTAGGAAACGATTACAGATTTTTTTACAATATACAATAGTACAGAAAACTACCATTGGAAATATAACATTCTTGGAGGCAAATGACGTTATCGATCATGTTTCATCGCATCTTAATCATAGTCTTCAACCTATCTTTATACTTAATTGTTTCCTCCAGAAAGTTTACGCCCAGAAAATTTTACCCAACCCTGTGGTTGTACACGGTACAATAGTCTAATAACCTACCTCAAAAAACGCTCCTAATTTTTCTTTTAAAACCAAACACCCTAATTCACATCAAACGGTGAAGGTGAAACGGTTCGCGTAATATACCTCCCAGGAAACAGTCGTCTGTCAGCGCCCAGCGTGTCATTGTTTCACGCACCAGCCCGACCGAAGAGTCGCACAACATGTCCTCAGGAAACGGCACACCAGCCCCGGCTACCCCAGTTACCACGGCCCCGATACGCATTCATTCGCATTCTGCCCGTGCAGAACCATTCTACCAGCCAGCCTCCGCACTCTCTTTTCGCGTTGGTTCGCTTCGAGCGCTGTCTGCCGTGCGGGTAGCGAACGCGACTTATCCGTCCCTAAACCGAACCGAGATGGTCGGTGTCGAAATCGGTGTGTTTGTGTTTTTAATTGCAACCGTACGCATTGCGCTCACTGTTCTGGTGCGCTCCGGTCGTCAAGAATGGTGTCTTTCTTCGGTGCGACTGTACGCGACCCTGCCGCGACGGCCATCCAATTCGTACGGGTTCGTCGCCTTGCTCTGCAAAAGTCTCCACCGTCGGTGCGTGGCGCAATCGGTGGCAGGTTTAGCCAATCGCACTGCACAGCAACGGGGTGCGAATCGGTGTTCTGCCGTCTTCTTTCTCGTAGGGCTGCCCGTGCGCGCTTGTGCAGGCCCAATCGCTTCAAGGGCCCGAAATGTGCAGCGGCATGGATACGGGGCAGCACAAATGGGGCGGCGGTGGCAAGGCCAAAATCACACACGCACACATACAGATGCCTGCACGCATGTCCCGTGGCGCTGGCTATTTAGTAATCGTACGCACTGCAACACACAGTCGGAGTCGGCAGAATCGGCACCAAACACTAGAACATGGCGCATGCGTAGCGCGGTACAAATTGTTCATCTTCTATCGACTGTTGCATGCCATTTGCTACCCTACACTGGAGGACGTTTGGCTTCCCATTTAAGGGTGATCTATCCGTGAAAAACCGGCCACTGAAACTGGTTTCCCGATTACACACCTTTTTGCAGCCAGATATTCGACCGCTCGCGAGTCCTTTCCAAGGAAATAAGCTATACACACACACACAAAATGCTTGACACTTTCCGCAACGCGCCAATAATATCGTCAGCCGCTCGCTTTGCATAATCCAGCCCGCGAACAGAGGCTTAAACAAGCGCCCACCACCCCCCGGCATCTGGCCAGAACGTTTCAATTATCCTACTTTCCTACCGCTCAATTAGCTGGAACTGGTTTCCCGCATTCGAGATCTTTCTCTGCCCCCTTGACAGACTGGCGGCCATTTTAAGAACCAACTGCCTACTAATTATCGCCGACGTCCAAACTTTTACTTCCTGGATCTCGGTCGGTCTCGGTCAGCGTTGGGCAGCCAATGCGGTGGACTAGCACCAGCGTATGCAAACGAACTGGACCTTGCAAAAAGCGTGCCAAGGATCGTTTGGAAATGGGGACAGTTCAAGGTCCCTTCGGTGGGCTATTGTCAAATTTCAACCGTACGTCGCACTTCAAAGTTCCGCGTGATCGTGGTTAAAGAGATCGTGTTAAGAAAGTGTCGAAAAATCAATCAACCATTAGCGTTGGGTGGCGTTGAAGAGCACATCGTGCCGTGGCATAGGAAACGCGCAATCCCGGGCGGACGCCAGCGGTCCTGCTGGTGCAATCGTTTTATTTATTTTCTTTTCGGAGGTCATTTTGCCACCACTTTGACTCAACCACAAGACGTGTGCGTAAGAGGGGCAATGAAATGTGCTTTTTCTCTTTCTTACTCGATTTCTTCTGTCCGCCGAGCGTGAGCTTCCTATTTTGCCGCATTTTTTGACGCTCTGTTACATGCGTTACCTTGCACCGGTCGTTATCTTTCCCGCGCCCGTCGATCGATCGGAGCCGTAGTGTTCGGTGTTGCAATGCATAGTGGTAGCATTAGTGTAGCGGTCAAGCGACAGATCACTGCCACACAGTGTGACCGCACGTGGACATATTCACACACTGCTAATTCTTTGGCAGCAGGTACTGCACCCTACCACCGTGGAAGCGAATTTTCTGATTATGCCACAAAACGTAGTAGTCCACTCCATCCATCATACGTTGCCATCGATGAAGTTGATCTTTCTTCATTTATCATCGCCCATAACACAAAAGCCTTGACCAACACTGAATGGTACCGAAATAGGCTTGGCGTCTTACCGTGTGCCTTCACCGTGGACGCTTTGCAAAACGGAAACCTCACAGCTCGATGAGCAAGTTGCAGCAGAATCGCAACACGGTCGAAAGCCTTCGCACCCTCGAACGGATGTGATGCACACCGCCGGATGTGTGATCCGAATTAATCCGGCTATTTTGATTGCTTTACGCTCCAAAACCCTATCCACTATTGCTTCATTCACTGGAAATGGGTGGCAATAAATTTAATTTGCTTTAGTTTGAATTTCATGCCAACACAATCGATCGGATCAACGATAAGCGCCTGAAAGTATGCAATTAAAAATGTTCACATGATATTACAGAGCAACGTTGTCTCTTTGGGACTCTTTTGAACATACAGCCTAAACAAACATTCAAAAGATATTAAAGCCTTACAAAATTGACCAAACACTAGCCTCCTTTTCTAATGTTATGCTACCCCTTTTCCCACAGCCTCATACATTTTGCCCTGCCGACGAAACGATCCAGAGATCAACAAATGCATCCGGAACTCGCTGAACTTTGTCAAACCGTACGTTTCCCGAGGACTGCCGGAGCTCAAGACACCGCCACTCGAGCCACTACGTATCGAGGAGCTGGCGATGGAAAACAATGCCGGCGCCGTGCGGATAAAGGCACTGTTCACGGACATCGTAGCACAAGGTGCCGGTAACTACACGATCAAGGAGGTGCGCAGCGATCTGAAAAAGCTACGCATCGACATGAGCATCGCCATTCCGCGGGTAGAGTCGCGCGGCAAGTACGAGGTGATCGGCAACGTACTGCTGCTTCCAGTGCGATCGAACGGCGAATTCTGGACGGAGTTCTGTGAGTGAGAACATTACGCACCGGAGAGGCTGTTGCGTTTATTGACATTTTCCTTTCCACGTCTGGTACCCCGTTTTTTGCAGCTGACATCAGCGCCATTGCCAAGATCTATGGTAAACCTGTCGAGCGGGACGGAGAATCGTTTATGGGCATCGACAAGATTAACGTTGACTTTACGATGAAGAACGCCCGGTTCAAGGTGAAGGACCACGTCAACACACAAAATGTGCTGGGTAAGTGTCGTGTTTTCCGCTCGCTTCCGAATTCTGTCACTAAAAACCTTGTACAATGCACATCTCTCACTAGGTGAAGCAATCAACCAGTTCCTCAACCAGAACGCTAACGAGCTGATCCAGGAGATGAGACCGGCGGCCTCCCAGAGCATTGGCAAGCTGTTCCGGAAGTTCCTGAACGATGCCTTTACCAACCTGCCGACGCGGTTGTGGCTGCTGGACGACTAGGCCCCGCACCAGACCGTTCTTCCATCCGTAGCATTAGCATTCGTCGTTAAAGCATAGGTGATATACACAGTATAGTCTTAAGGATCGCGTAGCTGTGCCTAGCGCCACAAATACAAATCGGAATCATCTGTTATGTCCTTATCCAAGAGCAGTCCCGTGCTGTGCGGGAGGACAGCATCGCACGCGACCTCTTTAGTTTGTACGGAACTACAAACACAGCAAAACGAAAGCCGAGAAAATTGTACCGACATAACAACAGCCTAACAACAAAGAGATCAAATCTCTTCTCAACGTACAACTTTGTTCACACAATTCGATCTTTATTTGATCCCGCAAATCACCACATTGAGGTTGTGCCTGTGGTTTAGTGTGTAAGCGAAGGGCGAAACTGTACAAAATCCCCTCACCTCGGAGGAAACTAAATTCTACCAGAACCCTTTTGGAACAAAAGAAAGTAGGCAAATGAACAAGAAATCAGAAAAGCGAACGCGATTTTCCCTAGATTTAAGGTGTAAATATTTCGTTGTGATGATGCAAAGCGTGGCTGCAAAAGCGATTTTCAAAACACAAAACCACAATTTAATAAATCGAAAATAAAATGAAACCTTATTGTACTTTTGATCTTCGTCTCGTTGTTGGTGATGTTACATATCACCATCATATACAGCCTTAAAGTATGCAATTACTATTTTTTGTGTGTATTTGGACGTATTTAGCAGGATATTTAGTAAGTAAGGCGTAGAACATATTGTTGAATGAAACTTCCAATCGCTCCCACGGCTTTCACGCCTTCTCCCTCCGTTCGGACCATCTACGCGTGCCCTACAAAAAAAGGAAGCGACACTGTGTCGCTACTGATTACGGTTACGGTTCTCTCGGATGCGTAATTGTCTACGTTGATCGGTACGGCTCTGCAATCTGCTCCACATCTCGGAACCCCGGTAAGGAGGACTAATTTTTCGCTCAAATTTATTGTTTCCGTTCCGTGGCCATCTTCGACGCGTTATCAGAGCGCACCACACCAGGCGACGACTTCTGGCGCCTTCGGTCGTCATTAGGGCATGCAGCAGGGCGCCGAAGAAGCAAACCCATCGATACCCCCAAACCGTGCCCGAGCTGGTCTATTTGCGAGCCAGCCTATCGAGACGAAAGTGAGAGAGTACCATCACAGGCGACTCACTGCCACATACGGCGGACCGACGTCGGCTGCCAGGGCGAAGTTTATTTTTAGCCGAAGCGCACTGTTGATCATGTGGCTGCATGCATCCCGGCTATCGGTGCTCCGGTTCAACGTAACGGCCAGCACAGGACGGTCCGGTTCGCACCGGTTCGGCTGGTCGACGCACCAGATGGGGCAGCGTGTGGAACGAGAACAGCCGGCCCTTGGATCTTTGGCGAGACAATCTAAGAAGGAAGAGGAACGCGTGCCAGCCCTTCGGCGGTGGCCGCCCTCGAACGCGCCCGATTGTTCTGGACAGAGGCAAGGGCCCGCGAGGGTTCCTCTTATCGCAATGGAACGATGCATTGAAGTGATCGAGTAAACGATCATCTGGCTGGTGTTGCGTTGGCCGATGCAATAATTATGTGGCGGTAATGTTGTGTCCATAATGAGCGGAATATGTACAACAGATCTTAAGTGCCATCATCTCTTGGCTCAACTCATAATGTTAAATATAATATCAAAGCGCCTGTGTTAAATTATTTAATTACTAAACAAATTATTACATTACAAAGTTTATAGTAATTCGTACGACAATTAGATCACAAAGAATTAATTGCTAAACAAAACAACTGTCCAGCTAGTTTAAAATATGCCTATCAATATTCTAATTCTACTGCCATGAAAACGAAACGTGCAGTAGCACAGCGCGCGCGGAAAACGTAAACACTCCGCAATGAAGGTCACCACTCCGATTAGTCTTCTATTTCAACCCGAAAATTACCCTCCCCTAACTAGCCGACACCACCGGCAGGCAACCGTGTACACTAATTTTTGCGCAATTTTGCGATCACTGACCGGCAACCAACTGCGTCCTCCCGATGGCCTTCCCGAATCTGTGGCTAACAAAGCGATAATGTTAATTGCCCAATCGCACAGTGCGAGTAATTTATTAACGGTCAAATTGCTCTGCCCGTGTTCGGCAGCTGAGTCTGAGCCATCGCTTCACGTCGCATAAACTGCCAGCCCACAATCTTATGCTGTCCGGCGTAGCTGATAAGCCACGGACAAACGAGAATTTAATGAAACGAGCTTCTTTTGCGGGTGGTTATCACCGAAATTATTCACGCAGTTCAATTTCTAACCGTGAGAAAATGCTGTTGAAACCCGCGCCGGTAATCTACTTTGAGTCGAGATAGTTTGCAAATTGAAGAAAGTTCTGCTACTTTGATCATAATACCCAAAGTACACAGTGCATCATCGGTCATGTATCGTACGCGACATCCTTCATGTCTATCTCAATAGTTTTCCAATTGAACTGCCCACACAAGCTAACAACATCAACATCAAATTAATCAACCGGGCACCGACATAAATCCAACAGCAATCTTCTCAACTCACTATCAACATTAACATGCTCTAAAAATAAAAGACAACCACTACAATCACCGGAACGATCCACAGACACACACGGTCGTAGGACAAATCAATGAAGTGAAGCAAAAAATAACTGTCCCAATGTAAGCGACATTATGTCGTCTCGTAATTTCAGACCCGACAGCAGCAGCATCACCAACTCCAAGCAGCCGTACTATCAGCGAGGCGGGCGCTACAATCAAACGTGCTTCATGAAATCCTTCGCCACCTTTGGCCTTGCGTAAGTTTGCTGCCCAATTCACTCGCAACAAAGAGCGTTCGGTAGCGCACCACCATCCACCGCCCTTGGACATGTTTCTGCACAGGAACAGCTGCAAACACACCCCAAACGGAGAACTATTTGTAAGGAGCGCTCCTTCGAGCGGCGAACATACTTTAGGGAAGTGTCTTTTTTTTTAAGTCAATTTTTGAATGATTTCGAAAGAATGACTATCATCCTGGGATTGTTGCATCATCTTGGGATGCTTCCGAACGTTCACCGTTGTTGCTAGTTGAGATAGGAAGTGGACGCGGGACGGTGATACAGGAATGCCAAAAATGTCCTTCTTTTTTTCTTTTTTTGCTATGGTTGCTCGTTTGTGGTAAAAAATAGAACTTTTTTTTATATTCACTGAATCCAATATTTTTTAACCGCACCAGGGGTTCGGTTATCAATCTACTAATCAAGCATATATAACTCGCTAGTTCGAAGTGTAACTACCAACGTCATAGCCGGTGCGAAGGAAGAACGTGCTATTTGGCACGTTTTTCTTTCACTTGGGTCAGTGCATCATAATGGGCAGAAAATTGGGAGCCTGTATTGCTTTATGCTGCTGATATGCTTCAGGACTCTCGGAATGATAACATTGTGGGTGATGATAACACGAAGCTTAACCGGCGAACTCAGATCTGAGTCGTAGGCGAAACCCCGCCGCGACGACTTGCTGTGACTTGTGCTGTTGGAAGAGGTTGTCTCAATCTCAATGAACTTACTTTTTACTTAAAACAATTTTGAATACTCTCCTTTGCATTAAAAATTAACTTAGGTTTTGTACAATAAAGTAACATTGACGAAGTACTCTCCCAATGCTCTTATGTCAGGATTCAGGAATTGTGCATAAGAAATGCTGAAGGTAATGATAGTTTTAATCTGTACAAAAAATATGTGAATTTTACGCCATTTTATTTTTCTTACAACTATTCTATCAATTGTTCAATATTTTTAAATAATATGCGCCTTTGCTGAACACTTCATTTTATATACTCCAAACCAATATTTCAATCCACAATCTCTCCCACAGTGCGGTGGCGTCCGTTGATAACGAGTACCTCTCGCACACCGCTGCAAACTGATCAATCCGTAACGTCGGGTGCGCAAAACACACGATCATCTACAACCATTCTCGAAACTCGAGCTGATACGCAGTAGCGCTCATCTTCCCTGTGAGCTGCACGATCCCAGCGCGATCAGTCCCTTGGCAGACGACGACCGAACATCCTCCCGACAGGCTCGCAAGAACCGTGGTGCTTACCCGTGAGCTCCCAAGCACCAAGCGAAACAGTGTTCGCGCAGTGTCCTTTCAGTTTATCCCCGTATCTACCGTACAGCTTCTACACGATCCTGCCGAACAAGTGTTTGCCGTGCATCAGTGCGTTCACCAAAGATGCTGTGCTCAGTGTAACCAGTAAATCAGCACCAGGCAAAGGTCTGTAGCCAATACCTCTAGCGACGCCCATGCCCATCGCTTGTCAGTGTACCGGAGCAAACGGAGCGCAGTGATTATCGTGCTGGGAGCACCGATTCCCGACACGGTTCGAACTTCTCCGCTGTGGTTCAGTGCATGCGCGCCAACATCGAGCCAAAGTGTGCTGATTCTTTTGTCCGCATCGTGATTCTGCTGCTGTGGTGTGCACGGAAAGTTTACCGTATCGAACGGCTCCACTGATTGGACGAGAAAGCGAACTGGCCGTCAGCGGTCAGTTATCAACGTCGATAGTGCGAAGAGTTCTCGCCTTCTCCAGCTTCCGAGGCACAAGGTGTGTTGCTGGACGGCGGCACACAGCGAGCGCAAGAGAAGATGCTTAATCCCGTGCTAGGTGCCGTGTCAGCATTCTGACCCAACCATCGACGATTGTACGGCGAGGCAACGTCCTATACAGCTAGTGTCCGTGTATGTGTGTGTGTGCGTGTCCTTCGTGTCCTCAATCTGTTTGGTGTGTTTTTTTTTACCGGAACGAAGGAAACTGCTGTGTTGAGTGGTGGCTGTGGGACACTAAGAACGGTGCGCTCAGATTAAAGCCCGCATCGCAGTGTGAGTGAGCATTCCTTCAGCAGACGAGCAAAAGTGAGAGTGAGTGAAAATCGACAGGCTTATCGACAGTATTGATTGCATCCATTTCGGACATTTCAGCTAGTGAGCTAGTAGTGTACGCGACTTTGTACACTAAGGTACGCTAGGGCAGTGAACAGTGGGCAAATACATACTTACACACTCATCAGCTGAGCCACGACATCGTCCGGTTAAAACATCCGCCACCGAAAAAGAAACCCCACACGCACACACAAAACACAAACATACACAATGGCGTTAGACTTTACGCGCCGTCAGTGGTTGACGCTGATGATTATGGGACTGGCCGACTTTTGTAATGCGATCTGCGTGAGCTTACAAGCACCATTCTTCCCGAACGAGGTACGTAGCACAAAGACGAATGCAATTCCCTAGTAGACGCAAACCTCGCGGACCAGGCATGTTTTGTAAATATACAGCATAGACAAAATGGAACAGTTTATAAATAACTTATCAACAATTATGGACCTTCAATACACATTTGCGAAATAATCTTTAATGATGGATTTGTTAAAGTGATGATGCTTTTCCCGCAAATTACTTCATTTACTACTGCTTCTCTCGAAACAGATGTTTCTAACAGTTTACTGATAAGCTTCTGTGTAGATAGACAACCTTGAAGTAGGTTTTTGATTCACCATCTTGGCAACCCCATCGTCACCACTCTACTGCCAATTACTCAATTACTCTACTACCCTCTCGGGCAGAGTAAAATTTCTTGCAATTCTCATAGAATAATAAAAGATGAAACGGATCCTGAAACAACGAGCATTAAGACTATAGTAGCGTCTTGTAAGAAGTTGTAAAATTCTTTGTAGAATACAATTAAACAAATAAGCTCTCATAGCACTAATTGTTATAATGTCTCCGTAAAGCATAATTGTGAATAATAGCAGAACATTCTATAGCTATTCGACTTCAATTGATGAGAATATTGATCTTCAAACGTTCTGTCTCATCTGTCTTCTGATCTTCCCAATTTCGAATCTGGAACTGAAATTTTTACAAATATAATTGTCTAATGCTCTTAAATGCTAAAATTGTTAAAACTTGGTACATCAAGCGTCTTCCGTGGGAAGCCAAAACCCCCATCAAGATCAATTGTCATCTGAACACACGTTTTCCGCCAAATCTGACATTGAACTGTGTCCAATTTCGCAAACCAACGGGCAGGACGCCCCCGCCAGAATCAAAACCTGGATCAGCGCCACACATATTGATAACAATTCGCAAGTCGTTGAATCATGGCAGTTGTCGATTTATTGGTTCGAAGCGTAAAGCGCTATATAGTCATCCGGGATCGATTAATACTTATGGCGTGGTAAAAGCAGTGTTCCGTGATATATTTACTGGTGACGATGGCGACCGGGGTGTCGCTAGAACGACTCATATTTCTCGATCGCTCGAATGTCACCAACACCGTTATCTAACCGTGTCTGTTGGTTAGGCTACGAGGCGCCTTGCTGATTGATTCCTACTCCGCTCGCCTTGCTATCACACATTCCTTACCCGTTCTGTTTCATCCTACCCCTGCCGTACAGGCTGAATCGAAAGGAGCGACGGCCACCGAGTACGGGCTCGTGTTTGGCATCTTCGAGCTGGTGGTGTTCATCATCTCGCCCATCTACGGCCAGTACATCAACCGGATCGGGCCGAAAGTATTATTCAACAGTGGCATCTTCACCACCGGCACCTCGGCCATCCTGTTCGGGTTGCTGGATCGCGTGCCGGGCCACGTGCCCTTCATAACGCTCGCATTCGTGATACGCATCGTGGAGGCGCTTGGAAATGCCGCCTTTCTGACCGCTTCGTTTGCCATTATTGCCAAAGAGTTCCCGAACAATGTGGCTACCACCTTCGCATCACTGGAAACGTGCTTCGGGCTGGGATTGATCGTTGGACCGATGGTTGGCGGAGCGCTGTACACTGTCGGTGGCTACTATTTACCGTTTGTCGTACTCGGATCGGCTCTCTTCATAACGGCCATCTTGACACTGTGCATTCTGCCAAAGCATCCGAATGAGGAGCCACCGAATCGGGAAAAGTCTGCCTCACTGCTCACCGTGCTGAAGATACCTGGTGTCGTCGTCTGTGCGCTTGCTATCTGTGCCACCAGTGCATCGATCGGATTCCTAAGTGCCACCATGGAACCACACCTGCGACAGTTTGACCTCAGCCCAATTCTTCTTGGTAAGTAGCTCGGATATAAGTAACTTGCCCTCTTCTAAGCTCAAGCGTCAGTTTGAATCGCACTGTGTATTCATTGTCCATGATTGCAGGTGTCGTGTTCGTCATCAATGGAGGAGTGTACGCTCTAACAGCTCCCATCTGGGGCTGGGGTGTGGACAAGTTCCTGAACCCGAAAGTTGTCTCGGCCGTGGGATGCTTCCTGGTTGTCGGTGGGTTCTGCATGGTTGGACCCGCGTCATTCATCCCACTAGACACGTATGTCACACGTTATCTTGCCTGCCTTGTACGGTGAACTTCAACTCTAATCTTCTGTGCGTTTCAGGAACCTTTCATACGTCATTACCGGACTGGTGCTACATGGACTAGGGATTGCAGCGGTGCTTGTTTCCAGCTTCACGGACGCACTGAACATCTCAATGTATGTAGCTACATTTCCATCCCTAGCATGACGGTCAGCTCAATCGATCTCATCTATCTCGATCCACAGCAAAAAAGGACTTCCAGACAACATCGAAACTTACGGACTCATATCGGGTCTGTGGACGTCGACGTTCGCGTTTGGAGCATTCGTTGGACCGTCCGTCAGTGGGTTTCTGTTCGATGCAATTGGGTTCCGCGCATCGACCGTGTTTATCATCGGGCTACAGCTAGTCGTCGGCATCATCACCATTCTGTTCCTCTGTTTCGAACGAACACCAGCGCCCTACAAAGAAATTTCCTCCGCCGAGTCACTGATCAAGCCAACCACCAGCTCACAGGATGGTGATTCGCATAACGAGAGCAGTGCCAGCCGTACCAGCAGTCTCGACATCACCTATCGGGGGTGAGTTGTTTGTGTGCCGCCGCCTGCGAAGGCCGGCTCGGTACGAAACTTACAATACAACAACAACAAAAAACTCATCTTCCTGTTGCTCTCGACCATTCTTACCGCTTGCAGCAACAAGTCGGGATTCTCCGGCAGTCAGAGTTCGCTCATCGGTTCCTGGCGCCCGTCGGTAAACAATCTGCTAATCAGCAACAGCTATCAGAGCAAACAAGGACACTGGGCACGTTCCGTCACGGAGTAAGTAGTCACATGAGGTCAACAAACAAACCTCAGGTCGAGGTGTGGCATTAAATTAGTAACCCGTTACAATGATTTGGGGTTTGTGCTTTTACCTTTCTGCTCCACTCACCAGGCTAGAGACGAACAGCGGCACACAGTACGGAACGCACTACGGAAGCTTTGACGCCCGGCCCGGTTATCACGATACGATGGCCTAGTTGCCACATGCTGCTGTGCATCGTGCGTCCCATGTTCCGGTCAGCGTCGCTGCCGAAGGCTCCGATGCCGGCAACGGCGATGCATGACCTTGCGGATCGGTATTTTCTGCTTGCTGCCTTTGTTTCGCTCACCCAAGCGCACACTATACCTGCCAAAAGACAACCAGCTTAACTAGTTGTAACTACCTCCTGCGTGTCAGAAGCGCACACGTCCTGCGGATGGACAATTTTCTTACGTCGTCACTTACGCTACACGGACGGCACACCATACTCTCTTCAGTCCAGCGATCCTGGAACACTACAACACTCATTCTCCACTAAACGGTCTCACTCAACAGTCGACGGAAAAGCTCCCCTTGCTGACAGACGATATAGCTACAGAGGTGAAACAGACTGTTGGCAGGTTTCAACAGCTATCAGCTTCAACGATAAGACTCTTCCAGGTTTGCAACTGTACGTCAGACCACCCAGCAAATCGTGCCGCCCATTTCACCGCTCATGCGTTCCGAACACGAACAAGATATTCATTTTCGACCTTTATTTTTAATGCAACCCTCTCCTGTGCCAACACTTCCCTGTGCCCCCTTCGCTCTATCCTGTCGCATGCTTAGCGTCGCTTGATTACTCGCTCCTGCCCCTGACCTCTGGTGCCTGCAGTCTGCAATACCATCGTTTTGTATCAGTAGCGTCCAACAGTTGCACAGCTGCGTCTGAGGTAGACACCCTGTCCAAGCAGCCTGACCTGCAGTTGCAATTTGACGCGTACGATCACGACGGTTGGCATGGAGCGAGCGGCAGTGTAATCTAGCATTATGTGTGATGTTGATAAGTTTTGTGCGGTGTGAAATGAGAGTATGTTAGATAAGGCATGTGAGCAAACACACAAGTAGAAAGGAAATAAAATATTGTATTTATAATCAACAGACACGGGTTGGTGTGCAGACGTTGGGTTTCTGTGTGCGAGTGGGTGGTATGGTTGGTTGAGCGAGAAACGAATAATACACTCGAGAAACTTCTTCTTCAGACGAGAAATTCAGACTTGTGAAAGAACGTTACGCAGACAGCGGTAAGGCTTCGAACTGTGCCGGATGATCTCTTCTTTGATGTTGTTTCAATACAAACAAATGCGTTGTAGTAATACCGAGCGCTGACGTCGCCGTAATACCTATTGTCGGTTATTCCTATTGTGACAATGTGCAACCTCATCTGGCTGCAAACATTCTTATCGATGGTTTTCATGTTTTAATCAAACAACATCTCCGCTCAGTCAATCACGTTTCATTAATGGCATTTATTGTTTAAATTTTAACGTTTAATACGTAGCTTACAGCCTCTTTCTCAATGGTCTTTATTAAAATAATGCTTGAAACATCTTTACCGAAACCAGGATCATACTCGCAAACGGTAATTTTAAAAATATTATAGCGTCATCTATGCGTCATCTTAAGTACTACTTTTTAAGAAGCACAAAAATACGTACAACATTAATTCATTCTAGAACTAGACTTAAAGTATTAAATTTCAAACCCTCTCTTGTCTAAAAATAAAGCTTTAAACTCAACATTCGCAAAATTATGAAGATTTTAGAGCAAAGCGAACGTAAACGACAGAATTTAAATTCAAAGCAAAGAAAGCGCCACCTTCATGTCAGCTTATAGAACTAGTTCATCAGAAACATTTTCGCCCGCTTTACAGTACTTGGCCAAAGGTGATAAACGATAAAGCTGATGACTCGCTAATTTAACTTAAAAACTAATTTGCTGAACTAAACTAAACTACAAATCAATAAACATATGCTAAAAACCAACCCAAAAACGTTATATAAAAATCAATTCAACCTTATATTAATTATAACTCGTTGACTAACTTTTAGATTTGCAATCCACATGTTCGTCATCTCACTATTTAAGATGTAAAGTGTACAATTTCTTTATCGGATAAACAATCTTTCTCCTTAACACTACCCAAATACCCATGCGCCGGCTTTCAACAGTAATCGAACGATTTGAAAGCGCAAGTGACGACGAACCGGTCACCCAGGCCTGCCTATCTGCTATCCTACAATCCACAGCTACGCTCAGCCTCGAGACTGGGTAAAAACCATAATCTTTCTCCATTGCATGGTGTCACATTGCTTTTCCGCGTTCACGCAAACATACGCCGCAGCGGGCACACGGCACCACCGTCTGCGCGCTTCCATTCGTTGGTTTGCGTTTGATTCGCGGCGCTGCGTGGCTGCGCAGCGAAAAAGGGCAACTTCGCTGGCTTCGGACCCGGCCCGGTTGCCGATCGCAGCTTAGTAGCGTTCCAGAGCTCGCAGCGCATGGTAGCAGTTGGAGCACCTCTGCGTTCCGTGTTCGTAGCAGTAAGGTAGGGATCGTACACTACCCACAACCGGTTATCGTTTTCCTGCCCACGCCGGGGAGACGAATTTGGCAGTGAGCAGGCGGGTTGGCTGGCTGACTGGCTGGCTGGTGGGTCCGTTGTCGAAGGCGCATGCGTTTTCCCAATGTGAGTGTCAAGTGTCGCGCACAGGCTGGGTGTGTGTTTGCGCAACCCGTAAACTGCAAGACGTTCAAATGTTGGTACGATTGATTCGTGTGTGCAGCCGTTCCACTCGGTTCCACTAAGGTGGGCTAACACAGTGGAAGGTTACTCGGAATATTTGACATCCATGTGATCATTAGTGGCAAAGTGATGGTAAATCGTGATGGCAAAAATATAACGACGAAACAGTCCCGATTTCTACTTTCTTCCGTTAAACATTTGATCCACATTCTAATTCAGGCTAGGGCAGCATCCCGAACTAGATCGTACTCCTAAACGTGTTGCTAATTTGCAACATTCCCAAAGGTGTCACATTTCATGATCGACCAATTTGTTTTCTACACCTTCTTAGATTCTATTTCAAATCCATGATTTGTTTGTACGCCTGGTCCACAATCTTGAAATGTTTCTTCGCGGATTTACGAATTTCTTCTGCTGCATTCATTCGCTTGGTTTGATCGTTTTTCCTCTTCTTTTTTCCCTCGCTTCGTTCGCGTTCGTTTTCGCGAAACTCCTGCGCACCAATACACTCGTACCGGCATCGAACCGTTTCCATCTTGTGTGCGGGACAGTTCACGGCAGGATGGTAATTGTTCGCCCGAAAAGAGCCCCAAGGAAGTGATGTGTGTTGAGTGAAGCGAGAGGAACGCTTTTGCTGGATGCTGGATGGAGTGCGAATTCGCTTCACAAACACTCAATAGGAGCAGTTGGTTTTAAGTGGAAGTGATTTTAGAAAAAAAAAACCGCCAAGTGTCGCCATGTGTAAAAGAAATAAAGTGACAAGGTTTCTTATTCCAAAATTTTATTCTGTTACAATTCTACAGGCAGTGAAACGATTGTTGTGAATTAGCAGTGCAGTGAATTGTGCAACAAATTTGATATAAAACTGTGTACGAAGTGACTGTGAAAAGTTGAAATAATACATAAAAGTTCATCGTCATCCAGCTCCATATAACGGCAGCAACACTGAAGGGTAAGAATGCAAGCAATGGTTTTATAAATTTTAAACATTCTTTAGCAAATATCCACATCCCACTACAGTGCCAACGCAAGTGCAACCCCCCCATATAAAACGGGGTCAGCAAAAAGAAGGAACGGACTTAAACTCATTTAAGCAAGCAAAATCCCCTCCCGGACGGCCTTGTCAGAAGTATAGAAACGAAAGATTTAATCGGCTCCCAACGCCCGCAGTCGCAGCAAGCGACGAACCCCGTGACACCGCACCGGTGAGTCAGCAGCGCTGCGCAGGCTCTCGAATTTGGAAAGGAACTCAACTTTATGACAACCCGTTCCCCTTCTATGTGCGCACACACTGTCAAGAACGCGGGTACGTGTTTGAAGCGAGCGACGAAAATATGTTGTCTTGTTTTTCGCCAATAAATCAAACATTTTAAGCGTTCAAGAATGCAGCCTGTGCCCGAGGGAGAGGGCGCCGGTAAATATGAATATACTTTTAAGCTGTTGTCTAGCTGCTTAAATCTCGCGTTCGAAAGGTCGTCCAAACAACCGAAACTACCGATCGCAAGGTTCCGTTTTCTCACGGACTTCCTCCGTGCCCCGGCCGTTCGAGGTAAACACAGCCACTCGAAATTGAACTTTACTGGCAAAGCGTTTAATGGAAGCCGAGCTCGACCGTCTTTCGTCTCTCGGCCCGACCCACAGCAGAGACGGCCGGCTGCATGTTCACTTGCCCAGCTCGATCTCATCCAAATTAAGAGCGACACAAACAATTATGCAACAATATGCCCGGTAACGGTAACTTTCTCCAAACCGGGATATCAGTGAATCGACCACGATCGACGCTTCCTTCTCCCACTCTTCGAGACCGGGGTGCATCTTCAGTTTAACCCTTCCTCGCAAGCGATCCTCGCAAAACAATCCTCGTAAATCATGACAGCTGAAGTGTTTCGATCCACGAACGCTTGCTGGCTGGCGTAATCGACGTCGAAACGATCGAAAATTAGTGACACAAACAAACGGCACACAAGCTGTCGCAAGATGTGCATCGCATGCACACGCCAACTTTCGGTGTTTTTTGAGAGCTAGTTTCACAAAGCCCAACCGCAGAGACGAGAGCAGGTGCCAACCGAAATGCTATCAAACCAAACAACAACACTTGCTCAACACTTGCTAGCTAATGGTAGCTTTCGGGTGATCTCAGCCCACCTTAATCGTCCATTCTGCCTGGCGCGGAGCAGTGCAGCCTGTAATCAATTGCGTAGTTCGTCTCGCACAGAAGGGCTTTCGTGGGAGTTGGCACACGACACCTCGTGACCCTAGCAGCAGTGAGAAATGTGCGTTGCAATGTGAGAAATGTGATGCATTATTTATTTACCACTGCTCCAGTTTCTGCTCCGTGCGCTGCTTTGCGTTGCGTCCCAGTGAAGAGGCGCGATGTCATCATATAGCACCGTGTGGGACATCCCGCATTGCTGGGCGCGTTAAACGGTTCAACGATAAGGCGGCTCAAATCACTTGCTACCACATTTGACCACATTCGGGCTGGTAATTTCGTGAACGGCCTTGAGCTCGCTAGGCAATCTTCCGTGTCTTCGGTCCGCTGAAGACCGAGGTGCAAATGGCCGGAAAATGTATACAGTACGCCCCGTATCTCGCCCCGTAGGTCATGATCGTTGTTTACGGTAGTGAGACGTTCACGATTCCTCTTCGCTTCGATCTGTTTCAGCTTCTTTGCCGATCAGGAAAGTGTTGCTTTGATTAAACATGCCATTGCCAACGCGAAGCTCACACCGGGTGAATGTGTGGCTTCACGATTGGGTGATACGAATTCGCAGCTAAAATTTCGACACAACATTCCAAAATTTTTGTGCTCCAAGATTGCATCTTATCATCTAATCGACGGTCGCTTGCGTAAAATATTACAACCTTCGTGAAGGTCTTCTTCCGGGTCGGTCTTGTGGTCAGACGCCGAATACAATCATCGAATGTGTGCCCTCGGCTACCTACCGCTTCCTACTTGGCAGGATCAATTTTCGACTCGAACCGGAACACCGATCGTAAGAATCAACACGCAACACGCGTCATATGTCGATCATATTTTGGGGCTTAATAGTTGCTACAACTTTTTTTTTTGTTTCTGTTGATCAACTTGCCATTGATCGTCATTAGTGTTGCGAGCCAGGAAGAGTCAGTCAAACTTCATGACACAGTCCGCTGGCTACACAAACAACACCTTAAGCCCTTCCCTTTCAAGACCTGTGCGAGAAGGGCGAGCTGGGGCAAAGCTGCTTAGAACACAGTTTAATTAGTTTCACCAACGGGGAGGGTGCATTCGGAGCTGGAGCAAAAATGGAGACAAAAATTGTTTTTGCGTGTCGGTCGATTACGTGCTTCAAATGAAGAACTCGTCAACAAACCGATTCTAACTAACGCTTAATAGTTTATAGAGGTGATCCTCCTTTATTTGTCACGCGATGTTTTGAAGTGGATCTCAAACCGCAGGGTATGTTTCGATAAGTATTTTTAAATTTGGACACCATTTAATCTGCGGAAGCAGAATCGAATAGTGGTTTTAATAGGAGTTTAATCATAGAAATAATTAAAACACACTTGTATAAATTTTCTAAGGACTATTCTGGTAAAATACTCATAAAAATAATTAGCAATGGTTATCAACACATGTTTGAGTTCAATAAAATCGTAAAAAAATAGATGATCTCAAAAACCGCCTATCTAATTTTATTGCCTCATTTCAAGTCATTTGAAGGTTATCCCTTTTACGGTATATAACCACAACCCGAATCAGTAAAATTTGTTCACAATAAGATTTTAGTTGAAAATTAAATGAGAATGCACGTGCCATTATGAACAATGTACTTTACAAGGTATTAAGTATTCTACTATAAAATGCTATAAAAACGTTGCCATAAAATTAATTTCATCCCAGTTTTAATTTGTGGAGCATGCGACTCCTCACTAAATGTCTTGTATTTTTAATCAACAAACACTTTTGTCAACCCAAAATTTTATCAGTGTGTCATAAAAAAACTTGCTTAATAGTTATACTCTCTAGATTACACAAAAAAAACCACTGAGTGTACCACTCGACGGTCAACCTTCAACGACCGTTGCAAACATTCGAACCGGTCGCTCGTTCCCATCCCATCTACGGCGTACGTGAAACGAATTATCATTCAAATATTGGCGCACTTGTTTATCACATTTCCATCCCGCCAAAGTGCGGGTTAAGTGCTCGAACGACAATAACTGACCCTCCCGGCACCGTCCGCCGGCTCACCGAGCTCCACATCGTTCGCCATTAATTAATTGCAACCGGTCATCGGACAATTATCGCTCGCTCAGCCAAACACGAGGTTCGATTTTCCTTCGAGCGACAAATAGAAAAGCGACCTTCACAGTTCGCACACATAATGCGCATCGTCCTTCATCATCACCCGCAGCATCATTTGCGTTTGATTGATCGATTTGTCCGGTAACTGGTGGTTTGTTGCGGAGGTTGAGCAATTGA
Source organism: Anopheles stephensi (assembly GCF_013141755.1). Classification (NCBI taxonomy): domain Eukaryota; kingdom Metazoa; phylum Arthropoda; class Insecta; order Diptera; family Culicidae; genus Anopheles; species Anopheles stephensi. The sequence goes on along the minus strand of NC_050202.1, from coordinate 79,859,506 downwards.
GCCTCCGTTTTACCTTCCCGCAACACATCGTGGAGGAAAGCGAAAGTTTTTTTCCCCCATCACCCGGTGTACCCACCTCGCGGGCAGCATCGTTTACCCCTCCCCCATCCGAAGGGGAAAGGTGCGACTTTCGACGAGCGAAAGGTTGGCTGGAAGCCTTCCAAAAGTGCACACGAATTCGGTTCGATTTCCTTCCCTTCGGAAGCAAATGACCTTACTGCACAATGCATTTCAGTTGCTGTGGGCAACCACGCAGCAGCACGAATCAATTTTCATCCTCCGAAGCTCAGATCGGTGACGAAATTTGAGCTGCTTTACAGTGGAAGCAACATCGATCGTCAGCTTGCGTATCACGAATGTCACCAGACAACATTTTCCAACTCCGTGCGTGAGTGTGCGGTTTTGTCTTGTTTTTATTTGTTCCTCGCCGTGTCCGCAGGGAAGAGTTGTTTTTTTATGTAAACCAAACCCACCCATTATCGCGTTTGATAGAAAACAAAGTTGTTTGTACAATTAACAGTATCTCGAAAAAGCACTCACACACGCATGCTTGTGCCGCTAGCGGCAAAAACCTGCTTCAGAGCATAAAAGCAGCATTGCAATAAATAAAAACGGAAACGGACTAAGTAAAATTAAATTCATGTCCCGGCTCTACCCACGGACGGTTCGTTCCTGCTGGGGCGGTCAAAGTGACAGGTTCGGATGTTTTTTCGGCGGGGGAAAGAAATAAAACACCGATGCCGAAAGAAAGTTCCCATTCCGTTCCCTCCTCTCGGTCTGGTCCACACGAGTCGGCGAGATCGCCCAGCAGCAGTGCTCGAGGAAAGCGAAAGTTCGACCCGAAAGATGGGTACCCGAAATTCCGGTGCACACAATCACTTCTCGAATTTCTCGCACCGGGAATGCAGAAACCGAACGCTTATTGGGAACATTATTTATTGGGACAGTAAATTATTGCTTATGATGGATGTGGCTTTGTGGCGCGTACGGTGTAACACATCCTCCGATCTGTTTCGCCATCTAAAGCAATCGCAAATTTGGTGAACAAAACGATGGTTTAAACTCTCGCACAAATCAACATTTGCTTCAGCCAATTGTCCAAAATAATTCGTTCGCGGAAGTTTTGCTCAATTTCAGCAGACACATCGCAAAATACTCATGATCGAAACTCATGATCGGTTTCACTTTTCGTGTAAGTTAAAGTTCAATTGCAAAACAATCACAATTTCGCACATTTATGACCGAAATTGGCTTTACGGCAGAGGTTCAATTTACCGCTCCGTTTACCGTGTGTGCCGGTAGTATTTGCTCTTTTGCAAAACTACCTTTCTGCCGGCAGCGATTTAAACGATAAAGCTCCGCACGCAGAAGTTAATAAACGTCCTTCGGCGTATGGGTTTCTTATTGCTCCTGCCTTGTCTTTCCTTAACCAACGCGGGAGGGAGGATTAATAACAGCAAAGCCCGAGAAGTATCGGTACTAAACAGTTAAATTCAATTAGCCCACTACCGACCGGGCTCGGGCCAAGGCTAAATTGTGGCGAACGCGAACACAAAACAACCATCCATCCACCTGAAGCAATCTACACGTCCCGTCGAGGAAGAAGGTAGAAAAAAACTCTTGTTGATGGAAATTAATGATTAAATGAAAAAAAAACACACAGAAGGTTCAAATAATGTCAACCTAAGTGGGTATGTTGCGGGATAAGTCGATAGGATCGGGAGGGGGGGGAAGGATGCTGGCGTAATGGCGAGGGTCGACGGTGTCCCTGAAGCAAGATGCATTGGGTACGGTGCATGCTGCGCTGCAGTTATGCTGATGAACCGACACAACCGATCGATCTGATCGCATAGCTGGATGCATCGAGCGTGTGTGTATGTGTGTGTGTGAGAGTGATATGTTGCGAAACATGCTTGAATGCATTATTGATCGTGCTGATTGAAGCCAAACCTTCACGGATGGTTGTAGCTGCTTTTCGCACGTAACAGTGTCAATAGTGTCAATAAGGACAGGCATGTGAAGGTGAAAAGAAAACAAATGCTTAACATGTTTTCCTATTATATGAGTTTCAAAAATTAAAAATTATGTTGAGTTTCGTAAATATAGGAAAATTTTAATATTTAAGTAAACTCAGACATTCACAGATTCCTTGGAAAAGTAACTTTAATCTTTCGAAATGCTTCAGTCGGAGTAAAGCTTATTACCCATGATTAGTAATTAACTCCTATAGAGTGCTTGTCGAGCTTACCGGATTAGTTAGAAAAACAAATGCCAATATCACATCCCAGATACAGAGGAGCAGGAAACTCAAAAGGTCATATCTTAGAAGCACAAATCTCGGTCCAAGGAGGATCATCTATAACTTGGAAAAAAAACTCTCGTATCATCTTCAACAAGTCAATCTGCCCCTAGCGTCAACTAGCCACACATTAATCATTGCTTGGTTACGTCATGAGAATGATACCCTATCATTCTGCAAAGTTCTCAAAAGCCACCAACAATAGAAACATATTATTTTACGAAAACTCTCTGCTACGACATGAGGCACAATGCAGCTCAGACTTCTTTATAGTTACGCTCAGCAAATTTTGACAGTCTTAGCCTAGGCTAAATATCATTCCAAATTGCCTCAGTTCGATGATATTCAGAAGCCTCATATACCTCATGCAACATCTCCTCTAAGTCAATGTAATAGACGATACCGCTAACATACATTACAGCACTCGAACGACGCTTCCACCATCTTGTCTGCACATTTATAAACTTTCAATTTAATAATACATCACCTTGTGTAATGCAACATTCACCGGTTATCAGGTAACGTCTCCGTAAACATCCACTAGGAAGCTCCTAGGTAAATAGGCTTACCCAGCATCAACTTTCCTTTCGGGCCGGCAATCGATGACGAGCGCACGGGTCCATTTTTCATCGCACAGCATGCGCTCGCAACCAACCGGCGTAATACGGCAGCGGCCAACAGCTGCTCCTCATTTCCCTACGGAACACTCTAATTGCTTTCGAAATGCTCATCAACCGTCATCAGCATATGTCAAATCGGGTGAAAACACATCCCCACCGGCTCCCCGTACCCCCTCCAAATGCCAGTGTCATGATCGCATTAGCTCGAGTTAGACAGCTTAGGAGGTTGTACGCGCCGTGCATCTAATTTATCTTACCCTTACGATAGTATCGTCCCGCTCTCGCTGGGGTCCACGGCGACAAGGTTGCACGCGCGGTACAAGATGTGTTGAAATTTGAAATTAAAAGCAAACCCGACCGACGACAACTTACCCCGGCTCCTCCGAACTCACCCGGCCAGCGCAGGGTGTGCGCTTTTAAAAGGTGACCTGCGACAACCGTCCCCACCACCACGTTCGCCCACCCACCTGTGTCACCTGGCTGGCGCCCGAAAGTGGTCACGTGCCTACCGCGCACTACATTCCGGTGCCAATTAACCAAGAATCAACTCGCACAAACACAAGCAAGTAAAGCGGGCGCAGAAAATGGTCTAAATGGCTCGAGAAGATTTGCCAAACATTTGGTTCCGAAAGCGTACAGTCCCGGTGTTGTGTGCCACTGGCAAAATAACTCCGAGCGCCCTTCGAGGGGTCCTCCTCCACCGACAAGCCCTGTTTCCTTTTGCGGGTGGCTTATTCAAGCTTATTAGGTGGGATAAGTGGTGGGCAAGTTACTGGCGGACAGGTTTTGCTAGCAAAGAAAAGCGAAACCCCGGTATCAATTACACGAGGGTGACGAGGGTTTCCAGCGTTCCCGACTTTCGTTGCACAATCGTTGCACCGGGAACGGTGGTAGAACGTGGCCCAGTGCCACCTGCCAGCGTCGGTTGCTCGCTTTATTTTTGCTCGCTCCATGCTCCGACTCCAACTGTCAGCTGATGTGTTGCAACGTATCGATAAGGCTGAGGAATGTGGACATGGTTGATTTATGCTACGATTTATTTATTCATTGATTCAATTAGCAGGACCCGGTGTGATGGAGGTTGATGCAATGAACATTGGTAACATATTTCGATCCTGTATGCTTGTGTTAAGGAGCGAATGAGCTAAAGGAAGGAAATCTTTCCCATCTGTTCGGTGTTTTGTGAGTATAGCCAAATGATGATAGTTTTTGATGTACTTCGATGATAATTTGCTTATTCATGTCCCGGAACAGGGGAAGCTAGGTATAAACAGTTTTAACAACCTTCCCAATTCAAAGCACCTAGTTAATTTAAACGGCTCTCTTAAGTACAGCTTGTATGAGAAAAGATTTTTAATTAATATCAGACCTAATCTAAGGTCCTATCTCGAATAAACTAAACGTCTTCAGCTATCCACCCAACCGACGAAATTGTCAAATTAATAAAGCAATTATACAACTTCTCTATTATCACCCCCTAAACATCAGCCACACAATAACCAATAAGCTCGGAAATTCGCATACATTTTATCGCTACACACCTGTTTGCAACCGCAGCATTCCGGCCGATACGATCGACCGAACGCAACACCACCGATTATTGCACAACAAATTAATAACAGCTCCTCGAAGACGTGGTGGTGATGACGAGTTTTCTCCGACAAGGATTTCCAGACCAGACCAAAAGTGGCAACATCCCCTACCCGCACCGTCCGAGCGTGGTAGTAAAACCCGAACACACGCAAAACCCCGCTTACTCACCACAACCACACTCACACGACAGTGAATTCCACCCACCTACCAGATTCCTTGACGTTCGGCACCGGTTTTCTCAATAATCGGGAGCGTATGCATTGAATATTCAAATTGTGCGAGACGGCGTATCGTAAGCGAAATGCGTCGCCAATCGGCCTCAGCTAAAAAGATCCAGCTCACGTGGGGATTTCTAGACTGTGCGTGGCGCTATGAGCGAGAGCAGTTTCTCATTCTACCTGGTTGATGATCACTCGATCAGCGAGTTTGAACATCACACCTCTCAATACAACCCTAATCGAGACGAATCTGCATAAAGCGCCAAAGCGCGATCCGACGCCAAAGTCTTGAAGGTCGTTCAGCCATTTTGAGGGGGGTAAACATCGTTCCGAAAGCTGCCTTTTTTGCCTCTTTTTGTGGAACTCATTTCTGTTCTATCTCTTCAACCAGGCAGAATCGCTTTGAAGAGAAGAGATTTTTTGTTTAATGTCTTTTGCCATGTTTCGAACACGGATGTTCGCTAACGTTCGTTGACCAGGCGCGCTGGTCAAACATTAGGGTAATTATTCGACGACATTCTAGAACTACGGACATCAACACAAACGAAACCACTGTAGAGTAATGTCCCTCAGCAACAGGGCGTTTGGTATTCGTTCTCGGCTAGCGAACCAACATTATTGCCGTTAAGCCTGTAATCAGTTGAACCAGCTCATGCAGTGAAACTCATTTCATCTCATCAGTGCGCCCGTTTGTCTTGGGAAAGGAACAACACACATCTAAGACGAATGAACGATTTCGTGGATTTTCTCACCAACTGAAGAGGACGGACCAAAACTTCATTCCAGAAGTAGCAGTATCAGCTAACTGTACAAACACCTTTTCGATTGGATTTTTCAAACCCCCGTCCGAAGTTTGGCAATCGAACAAGGAAAAGCGCAATTTTCTTCTTCCCCCTTCACAAAACTAGACCACGTTGTTGGCGGACATGAATGAAACACTTCGACACTTTTGAAGTCGTCAGATGAGTTTGCACAACTACCGCGGTGGCTACGCTTTATCTCTTTCCTTTCTGCCCTTCGTTTGTTTAATTTAATAACCAATCCATTACTGAATCGCAAGTTTTGCGAATCGGTAGACGTATTGGTTTGGTTCCAACCGGTTTTTCTTTTTTCGCTGCTCGTTGTCCTCTGTTTGGGAGTTCACAAATGGGAGCTCCTACGGAGGGCGGAATCGCACTTAACGACGCACAGCTGGCCGTTGAATGCCTCCAACGCAACACGGGTCGAATCGATCAGCATGAGTAAGGGATTTTTCGGATGATCGGTACACGACCTGTTATGGGCGGTCAGTGTGTGTGTGTGTGTGTGCGCACACCGTTACCCGTAGAACCGTAGGCCTGTGACCTTTATATGAATCAGAATTAGAAGGCATTTTTATGCTAGCCATCTGAACCTATCCTCTCGATGTACAGTTATGCGTCCTGCAACCCGAAACAAGGCGGGTAGATCTTTACACCGGACACCGGAAGAGAGGTGATAGTGCGGTGAAAGGTAAAGGAGGGAATCATAAAAATGCCTCCCCAAACACACGGGGTAAACGCACTTGCGACCAAAGCTGGGAGTGGTAGTACAACAGCAGCAACAACAACAAAAAGGCAGCCAGCGTTCCCCTATGCGATCGAGTGTGTGTGGCAGTATTCAAATGAGCCAGCGCCAATCCGGCTTCCCGATGGTTGATTCCGTTGGATGATTATGATCATCGACGGCGACAGTGAAGACGATCACCCGTATCGATGACGCTTTCTGACGGCTATCGTTCGATCGTGCTAAGATCTGCTCTTCCCGGGAGAGAGAGAAATTTCCGAAGCAGATGAGTCCGGCCAGAGAGACCAACCGAAGCCAATCGGAAAGGGTCACCAGTCGAGATGCAAACAAATCAACGTCGGATAAGATTTTGCACCGTACGCCGCTCGCGTCTAGGAGAGGAACACGGTCGAGTGGGTGCCTCGATCGCACAACATAATTCCCCCTGGTCCGAGAGAAACGGGATTCCGTTAAGATTTTACATTCGGTGCCCCAAACTGGTGCCATGTTGCCTGTGGATGTCAAAAGGTGAGGGACAACACCGGATGGAAGCTGGCGAAGGAGAAATGTTGACATTCCTGACGGTGCCACCACACGGTTGAAGATGGTGGTTTCAATCGGTATGTGGAACTCGACACGACGCATCTTCGTTATTGCATCACCAGAATTGATGACCTTCTTCTCGTTTGTTCGGAGCTTCGGAGGTCCACTTGGTTGGTGTGGTGGTGAAATTTTATTTTCAAACTTATGATACCGAATTTACATGAATGAAATGCATGAGGTTTATAGCGGTGAATTCAAAAGCTTATTAATAGCATACAAATATTTACATTATTTTGATGAAAAGGGTTAAAGAGATCATTTAACAGAAAAATACAATAAGTTGTTATAACGATTGAAACCATCCCCCATACGAATCAGTTACTTATTATTTTTAATTTCTTCAGTAAACATCTTGAGCCTCTTGAGCTTCCAGATTCGGATATTCAAACCAATACATTCCTAAGTACTTGAGCGCGATTTATCCGTTACCTACTGTACGATATAAATCACGCCGATACGACACACCTAATTAAGTAACAATTCATTTCCAATCGACTTCATTTAAGGAACAATTGTTTCTTCTAGAACCATTCTCCATTCACTTTGCATGCCATATTCATACCCGGTCTTTATTTTCTTTTCCCACTTTCAGCCCTCCCGTTCGATGACTTCTGCCACAGCATGATCCCATGTCTGTTGGGTTAAAATACATTCCGTAAGTACCGGCACGCCAGAACCAAACTTCCTGTCTCCGTGCGGTCCACGTTCGTCCAAGCAAACAGACACGGTGGCCACCACCAGCAGTCAAAAAAGGGGAAAAATTAATTCGCTGCAGAACGAACGCAATATTATTTTACGTTTATTAGCCATCCGCTGTCCACCGTCTCTGCGACCCTCCCTAATGCCCCAACACCGTACGCCGATCGAACGTTCTTCACTCCAGCTCTTCCACTCGACGGCTTCACCAATAAATCAACACTTCTATTCAGATGGAATGCTCAAACGCTCGTCAATACCGGGGGATGATGTAATGGTGCTCCGACGGTGCTCCGAAACGGACAGCACGTTGCACGTTAGTGCCATCGGTTGTGTTGTTCCTTCTTGCCGGTGGATCCCTCGTTCTCTTTTCCGCCGTTGCGTCTTGCAACCGAAAATCGCAGACGTTGCGTTTCAAATTCGTCTCGAATTCCAATCACGTGAGCCGTAACGAAGCTGCCGATGACTAAGACAAGATTATGGGAACTCACACAACAAACAGCAACAACAACAACAACAACAAAAACCGTGGCCTTGTTGGGCCAGTTTTTCGGACAGCTTTTAGCAATGTTTGTTTTGTTCTTCCCGGTTTTGCTGTTGCCTGGCGTGCCGTGCTTTTGCTTCTAGCGCGCCTTCATTACATCCTAAATGTATCCTTTGCTCGTGCTGGTTTCCAAGAAGTGTTTCCACCACGCTGGGGATTTATTAAAACCGAAGCTTGGGATGCATTCTGAAGGCTCCGGACGGAAACAGGGTCATAATTTATCGAACCGACATTCGTCCCGCAGGAAGCGCTCAAAGCTGCCGTAGTTCGGGAGTTAATCCTGCGGTACAACAATCCGCACGGTTCAATTTATTTCCAGCCAATTTTTCTGAAACTCCATTTTTACCTCCACAAAGGAAAGGCACGCACGCTACTTCAATCCCGCTGGGGAAGAATTCGCTCGTCAAGTGTAGCGTACCAGACCACCACTACCCCCCGGGGGTGACGTGTCCTTGAGCTGAATTATGTTGCACGATCGGGCTGCAGAGAGCTAGAGCGAGCAACATTTGTTTTCCGCGAATTCGGCGTGTTCATTCCTGCCCGTCACGAAAATTAAGGAGGGTTCGTCGCTTACTTTTTTCTTCCCGCTGCCCGGCCGAAAACCGAGCATTGAAGTCTTTCGTATCGGTTTCAGTACCGCGTTCACAATCTGAACGGTTTTGTTCTTTCTCCTTTCTTTCGTTCGTCGTTGTTCCTGAGGTTGTGTGTGTGTGTGTGTGTGTGAGAAAGATTACTTTCCGAAAGATAACCATCCCCGTTACTCAATGGATCGTGAAGTAAATGCGTGTCCACACTCATGGAGAATGGGTTCAATTTGTTAAATAGATAAGCGTCGCTCCTCTTTAAACACTAGCGAACCAATGGCAACAGTTGACATCGCACTAAACACGATTATTACCGTTGCGATGCGGTTCGAGAGATACATTCTGAGCACTGCCGAGCGCTGCAAATTGATTCCAAAAACGGTGTCTTGTTTCTTATTTTTAAACACATCACAAGCGACGAACCCCGTTCCCAGGATGATACCGATGAGCTTTAATTGTTTTAATTACACCAGCCGGGGTGAAAAAGGCTTATGCATTATGAAACGGATCACCCCCTTGTCATCTGTCGTTTCGAAGGGGGTTTGCTGACGGGGGCCATTGAGCGGTGACGGGATGCTGTCGCTAATTCGATTACAACGCCCATGATAATTGCACGATGTGCGATGCGTTACCGCGCCAAACCGCTAGACTGCTAATGTGTCTCGCACTGAACCGGCGAGACAGTTTTTGACCAGACATGACAATTGCAAACGACTCACCACCGTGGTGCGAAAATGATTTTCGTGTCACGTCAACCGATCGTCAATCTCTCTGGTGGTGCAAAGGTGGTGCACCCAAGGCGTGACCGTACTGCTTCGGGTGGAAGCAACTGCACAACCACCGTGTGCCGTACACACCACACGCGACAACAGCGAAAAACCGGGCCTAAACTTGCTCTCCTTGCAATGCCGGAGATCCGATCGACGATCGGTTCAGCCCCTGTAGGTGTTAGCTCACTTTTACTTTCATCTTTCGTGTGCCGTGGGGGGTTGCCCCAGAACGGGAACGCTAGTAAGGTGCCGAGAGGTGCGACATGCGTGGCGACACCATCCGTTAACTAATTAAATAGTACCGTGCGCCATATGCGCGTGGTTCGGGTTTCGGTACGGCCCGCGGGTGTGTCCTAAGGAGGCTGAAAGCTGTAACAGTGCTGTAACTCAATAACTAAAAGACGGATCCGTTCGAAAAGTTTGGTTCAAAGTCCAGAGGGAGTAAAAATATATTTATTGCTTTGATTTTGTTACACTATACTGAGCATTCGAGGGACATTGTTTAGCAGGGACTGAATCACTAAACGGCAAACATTTGAAAGGATTGCCCTTCAAATGGTATTAATAAAAACATAAGATGTTTCGGGTATTTTCTATAAATTGATCATCAATAATAAAATAATACTTATTTTATGATAAAAATAATAATGGGTACGATACCACATTTCATTAAAAGCAACATACAAACCCTCATTTATTGATTTAGGCTAATTTGACGTAACCACCTATTACAGTACATATTATTTCACTCTGATCATTGCAAATAATTTGCCAAAAAAATTCACCCATTGCATCTCTTGATCCGCCACACGGTAACGTAACACCGGACCGGTAACATGCAGTAATCTCCCGGCGTTTCCAATGCTCAGTACACGGTGCAGCTGACGGGATCGATTATGCCGCACCGATCGGTAAAATTGATCGAAAGATAGTGAAAACTGCACGATTGTCCGACCTTTTTTGCTCAGCGTGTTACCACGATGAACCAAGCTCCCGGTGGCGCTAACACAGCGCCTCCTTCCTATCGCACCCCGGCAATTAAAGGTGTGCGTTGTTGTTTGCATCTTAGGCCGGCCGATGACTAGCCCGAAAGAAGAAGGGAAACAAACGCGCGCTTCTTCTCATCTCACAGCGATTAGACACGGAATGCAAGCACGCGTTGCCTCAATTTGTCTGCACAAGCTTCCCACACCGCAGCGCGCCACAACCACTAGTGCGGGTTAACTTCCAGTCATATTTACTCGGTGCAGATCACGCGCATTCCGATTTTTTTTCGCAATGAAGAAATTATCATATTTGCGAAAATGAACCGAGACGCCCGGCCTTCCCCTTCATCACACCGCCCGGCCCGGCTGACGCACATTACAGCGCACCCCAAAACGATTGCGCGATCGAATGCAATTTTAAAACGTTTTTTCCTATTGTGATGGCTTCCCCTTTGCATTCCGGGGTGAAAAGAAGGAGCGAAAAAAAGCCAGGCAGCCACACGGCTTATTACGCATCATCCATAGTTTGCGAGAGGGAAGCAGCCTCTGTGAATCTCTATGAGAGAGTGATAGGGAGAGCGATACGCAAATCTCTGCTTTTCCTAACCCACTGTCGGGGATTTTCTATCCAGCCGGTGTGGAAAATCGGTCAAACACACAACGACCACATGTGCCTTTGACCGCGCATATGTGCGTATGTGTGTGTGCAGAAGAATAGTGCGCTTGGTCCACCATCTACATGTGCACTAAACGAGATAACATTGTACCCCGATGATGTTGCCACCCTGCCACTATCGCAAACACGCTGTCGGGGAGGGAGCTGTTGATTGGGTGTTGTGGGTCTCCGTTTTTTTTGTTGTTGTTTGCCTTGTTTAGTTTTTGCCACTCTCATTGCAACTGATTTACATAAATGCATCCCCAGCGCGAATCACGCCGTGTGTGTGTGTGTGTCCCCGTTTTCCAAAACAAAAACTCTCTCGCCCCGGTGGTGAAATTACATCATCGCCTGTGTCGGTGGTGCTGTGTTTTGCGGAATAATTCGCCTTTAGTACCTTTTACTTCGCCTACACACACAGAAACTCGGTACACGACCGGTGCTGCTTTTGTGTTGGATCCGTTTTTGGAGCACCTTTCTTCGGGTGGATGTGAAAAGAAAGGCTTATGTCATAACCCCAATTATCTAGCCAGTAAGTGTCAACTAACGCGGCCGTCTTTGCCCTTGGAATGGAACGGAGTGGTAACGATACGTGCTCCTGTTCTCGGTTGGCATGCATGGCAGGCAAGTGGTAGCATTTTTCACTGCAAACCATGCACGAAGGTGCCGCATGTGACCGTTTCCGGGTGCTGGCAGATGCGAGGTGCGAGACGGTATTTATGTGTTCTGAACGTGCAAGACAGTATGGTAGGGCTGGGGAAAACATAAACAACCTTACCTCGGTGGTTGCATTCCTTCCGATCAGGGATCCGTTCAACCGACAACGGTGTGTTTCGTCTTTTGCAACATTTTAACGCCCCAAGCTGGTGTCATAAGGCGCAAAGTCAATCAAGAATCCTAGAGCTATAAGGGAGAATGGTAAAATTCCAAATTTAGTGTAAAGATAGATAGAAGACATCCTTAGAAGAATGTATGTGCTAAGCTTTCCAATATCATTATCCTAAGATGACCAGCAGCCTATCGGGGCATGTCAGCATCTAGAACTGTTTATTGTAGTGTCTTCTCCATCATTTCTTACTTACTTATCAGGCGCTACAACCGCTTTGCGTTCTTGGCCTGCTGCAACAATCCTCGATACCGCTCACGGTTTAGCGCCGTCGTCAGCCAATCCGTTATTCCGGCCGTTCTGGCGGACGCATCAACGCCATCACTCCATCTCCATTTAGGCCTATCGCGCCTCCCTCGTCCGTGTGGACGGCCTAAAAGGACTTTACGGGCAGGGTCGTCCGGTGTCATTCTCATGACGTGACCAGCCCACCGGAGCCTTCTTCTTCTTCTTCCTTGGCACTACAACCTCGAGAGGTCTCGGCCTGTCATTTCTGCCTTTCTGTGACTTAATTTTACCCGTAGTAAAGTAGTCAGCCTTACGTACGGGGAGGCGGTCTGGATGGGATTTGAACCCCGGCCCTGCCGTGTGAAGAACGGCGCCGCTGTCGTCTCGACCACCGGAGCCTGGCGAGTCTAATTTGCTGCACGATGTTGAGATCTTCGTACAGCTCGTAGAGTTCGTCATTGTAGCGGCTCCTCCATCGGCCTTCCACGCATACGGGGCCAAAATTACTTTTCCCTCATTACTTCATTTACATATTTCACTTGCGCTTCTCAAAGTTGGCTAATTATTATTTATCATATATTAACAGCAAAACAATGGCGTGATCATATATTCGGATAAAAATCTAGTAGGTGGCCTGAAGGTCCATCAAAATTTTGGGACTGTCCTTGTCAAAGGCATATCTAACCCAGCACCCTAGCACCATATCTAACCCACGGAAAGCAGCCCCAAAACTACCTCCGATTTCTAAGCCATCGTTAAAACAGAAAATGTATCATCGCCACAACCCTGTTACACATTTTAGCCCAGTTATCGTTGCCGCATCATCCACAGATCTGATTTAGATTATTACCAATACCGTTACCGGTATCTGCTGAGAACAATCGCGAAACGCTCACGGAAGAATGAATTATTTTCGCACTAATTTTTGCTTTTTTCTTAACCCCACTTCCCCGAAAAACCCCTGCACTATCCGTTGCCGGAAGGAAGCGCAGAAAAATAGCTTATCCCACGCAACCCACGCAGCACAGGGCACGCGCCCATTTACAAGCTAGGAAACGAATGGTCGGAAACGAATTGTGCACAAATTTACGCACGTTCATCTCGTTAAATCTCGTTTGCCAGCTGACCTAGTGGCTTTGAAGACGGACAACAAAATGCAAGCAAAACAGCACACCTTGCCTTTGGTTCATCAGCCTCGCCGAAGAAGCGACAAAGGCCTCCAATCAAAAATGCTAATAGCCTATCGGGGTGAGCGTCGCCAGAAAGCCTTGCCCGCCGAATGGTTCACGCAAAGGGAAACCGTTTGAAGATGCTGTTTTCGGGGCCCGAAGATTGTGAGGCAAATTTCTCCAGTGTATTCGTGCCGGTGGTGGAAAATGCACGGTAGCAGCGCCAGCTTCATCAAACATTTGGTTCCATTTTGAGCATTCAAAACGCACCGCATTCGTTTCGGTTTGTTGGGCAAATTGGATGTAAGGTTGCGCTCAGATGGGAGTGCTTGAATCGATCGAACACGCCATTACCCTTTTATGGGTAGGCAAGAAAAACTCACCAAGTCGGGCGATCGTGGATCGTGGTTCGATCGGCCCCCAACAACCCCAAAAGACAGACACCAGCAGCCTCCAACAAGCAATAACGGACGGCATGTCGCAAACTGTGCGCGTTCTCTGATACTGAGAGTGAACCTTTATTGCAAACGAATGTGCCAAAGTCGATCGATTAGACTGAAAGGTAACGCACCGTGATGCTTTCAAGCGAAGAGAAGGGGGAACTACCTTCACTCCAAGCTCAGTCCATCGGCTATGGTGCACTCACCCCAACACAGACCCTTAACAAACAGCTGGTACGCCGAGCAAAAGGCTAAAGGAGCAGCAGTCATTTTTTTCGTATTTCTTTCGTATGATCCATTCACCCTGGGACAGGCAGTTTGCTAGACGGCGATATTTCACGCGCAAATACAAGTGCATGACGATCGAGGAATCGTACGTTCTAGAGTGTGAGTCCTCTCCACGCTCAATCGAGAGCTCCACCAGAATTGCAAACGATTGCGCCCAGTCATCCACTCAAAGCTTGACCACGTCGTTCCAAATCAGTATTCCACACGGATCAATGTTCACGGCGCACACGCAACCGCTCGACCATGATCACTGATCGTCACGTCCGTCAGCGTCCCCAGATCGCGTTCCGAATCCTTCAAATGAAAACGATTTAAATAAATTAAATAATGACAACTGTTGGTGGATAGCAATTTGGACGTTTTTGAACTGCTTACCTGAGACCTTTAATTAACTATGGACGTGGCATGGTTGCAGAATCCTTCCATGGTTGTTTTTTTGTCGTGTGCTACTCCATAATGGCGTGGTAAATGAATATCCTTAGATACTGATCATCATAATTAAGAAAACTAATCGCTTCCCCAACAGTTTAGAGACTAGTTACATATTTTGTACATCCTCTCCTCAAGCGTATTTCCATGTCTATGCGTTCTGATCAAGTAACGATCACGACATGTTTAGTGTCTCCGAGAAAGCAAATATCTATGATTAATTAAATATCACTATGATCTTCGTCCAAAGTCCGCGCACGAGATCTCCGAGGCAGCCAGTGCGAACCTAATGAGCTGATTATAATTTCAATCACTGTACGTCTGACACGCCACGTCACATCAACCAGTCACTTTGCACTGTTTTCCCCGTGCTTCAGCCAACTCCCTCAACAGTGTGACACTTGAGCCCCAGGACAAAATGCAATATGCCAGCCTACAATTGCACTCCAAACATTCAATCACGATCCCCACGAGTTCAATGATGCAAATGCAAACCGCAACGAGACGTCGGTTCGTCCAACGTGCATCAGGCAGCCAGCCACCCGTTTCTTTACCACCATCGACGAACCCCTCGCGAACAGCCGCTGGGAAAAGTAAATCAACTCAGACACTCATTACCCGACACCCTCCTTCTACGAGCTCCAGCGGGATAACACAACCCACAAGCGGCCGTTGAACGCTTCTCGAGCGTTTGCTTCCCAGAGACGTTCCCCCAATCACGAACGACGAATGCCGGTGACCCTTGGAGATGCGGTGCTTTGGCCGCATACTAAATGTCTTCCAGACATGAGCCTCTTCTGCACCGACCGTAACTTCACATTCACAGGCTGTTTTGCAGAACCTTTCCATGCACTATCTCGCTTTAGTTGTGCTTCATTTTGCATGTGCAACGCACCCGTCTTCTGCGTGTCCACCGAAAGAAGCGCGTTCTGGTCGTTTGTTGAACGAGTTACGCACAGCGCAAGCTCGTACGCAACTCCCACCGTCTGCTCCCCACGCAATGCATTACGAGAAGGAGACAAACCACCAACTTTCCGTTTCGGTGGGCTCCAGTCGGGTGGTTCGATCGAGCGACACTTCATAAATCATTCAACGCGCGGGCCGGGTAACATTCAAATGGCGATCAAGGTCGGCACGGTGATAACATTAAATACCTGACGGGACTAAAACTAAAGATCACCACGATTGCGCCTGGTAAACCAAAAGACCATCGGTGCGTCATGGATCGTATAATTTGCTTTTATATCAATTGCAACATTCCACTTTGCTACGACACTCGTCGGATTGTTTTGACATTCACATTTTTTGTGTGTGTCAAAAAATGATTCGTTTTACGTCATTCACCGTGAAGAATTTGAGTTGTCTATTCGCCAACTCCCGTCAGCCATCAGGTCCCCCATGAAGGAACGCATCTTTAGCAGATGAGCTTTGCTGTCTGCGCTAAATTACAGCCTACAGCAGTCCCTCCGTGTGCAAGAACACACGCCGCTTCAAGTGCTCATCTCATCAAATGGTCCAATTTCCTTCGTGCGGCGATGCAAAGCACTTTACCGCAGTTGGACAATTACATCGACTTCCATCTCGTGCCCCCAGGCTGCTAGGTAGCAATCTTCACCTAGACGGGGTTTTCATCTGCTAGAGACGGTCGGTCGGTCCTATTCTACCGCTACTACGCAACACGAGTCAAATAAGCGAAGTCATCATTCGGGTAGCATCAACCAGCACGCAAACGCCAAAAGTTCAGCTACAATTCTCGATCCACAATTTGATCGGGCCAGGCCGGCTCTATCCGTCTCCCATTAGCCCACCATGGACCATCGAACAAACAGTGGGTCAGTTCATCAATCACAAAGCACGTACCCGGCGCGGGTAGGCTATAACCTTCCGATCTTCCGACCCACTAACGATGGCAAACACCAGCTGTGCCCTGGCACGGTTCAATGGCGGTAACCTACAAACCTTCTGCACTCACACAACCTGATCGTTTTTGGAAGTTCTACTTGTCACAGTGGTGCCAAACCGTGTCAAAGGGTAAGGCCGGTCTGCGCGAACCACAGAAGGGTGCCATGACGTGCGTTGGTACTGTGCGCCAAGCAAACAACCGTTCAGCATCGATTACCACCGATGAGATGTACTTTCAAGCTCTCACGCAAACTTCCGGTTCCATGGTTGAATGAATTTGTTTGCCGTGCGTGATTCAGACATACCAAACAAACCCGTTCCCATTCAACGCCCTGCACGAAACGAGCTGTGTCGCGGAATGGTGGAGATTTATTGACATTCTAAAACCGGAACCAACCTATGCACTACCAGCAACAATATTTCATCTCGAGAGGCAAACTGTCCCGGATGGAAAACCCCGGAGGAATTCAAGTCAAGGGAAGTTTGTCCTGACAAGAGTTTGTCATACTTCTATCAGTTTGATGAATATTCTCCCCCAAGGGTGTAAAACCAACTTCACCTTTTTTCACCTTCAGCATTCTTACGCCGGACGGTGTAAATTTTTCAATTTATTCATGCACATCCCAAAAGGTTTTGTGGCAGCATAAGCCTAATTCCGTTAGACAGTCAAACGTGTCCCTCGCAGGCTGCACATTGATCAAGGTGCCGTACTGCTGCTGCTGCTGCTGCAACACAGATTGGTGTAGCAACGCGAAACGTACACCTTTGTCTCGTTCTGTGCAGCAACCCACCGCAGGGTTGTGCAGCCGAAACAAGTTTTCCAGCGCCATGGCCACAAACACACACAAAGCACAGCTGCTGGAATGCACCCACTTCTGCCGAGGTTTGCCGCCACAGATCAACCTTGCACTAAGCAGGCAGACAGAGTGATGAGAAAACTCGAGGGTTTGGTACGCGAATATGCACACCCATTCTGCTACACGGGGCGAGTTTGAAGGAGTGACATTTCGTTCCTTATTGTCATATTGTCCGTACATCCGTTGGAAAATTCACAACATCTGCCACAGTAAGGTGGTGTTAATGTAAAACAAAGCCACTAATTCTCGAATTCCTTACAACCCTTTTACACGCCCCATCAATAAGCGACAACAACGGGCATCATCATAATGCCATCTGTCCCTAAGCTAATTCCACAAACGCTATTCACAATTCCACTCATAAACTCGTTACGTAGCCAGTAAAAGCCCACGCCAGCCATCCGTTAAAACGGTCTCGATCGCAAAACAATCAACAACTCCCCGTAACAACAGGGCGTCGCATGTCAACACTCGCCCCGCTTAACCAAAACACACCAAACGTGGTCAACGACGGCTCGGAGAAACAAAAGCACAAACCTACTCTAAATGCACCTTTTTGCTTTTGCACAAGCGAGCCCGGTTGTTGATTTTGGACCGTCGTTTACATGGCCGTTCGATCAACACAAACAGCAGCATCATATCGTCACCGGCATTGGAACCGGGTACGGCCAATTCTTCTTCGGAAACTCACTCACGTTTCACTGGCGGAAGCGCAAACCTCGCAAACAACGTCTCCTCGTTCAATGTTTATGCATTATTTCAAGGCTTAGGTTAAGCGCGATGCATCTCAACGCTTGAAGGCAAAAGCCAATGAATGGACGCACCAAGTTGTTATTAGCTCATCTCCAAAAGAATGGCCCAGTAGACGTCAGCTTTTACAGAAGCTGACCTTAAGAATAGTATTCACTACTAATTTTACACAATTCCGCTTGCTCCGGAAAACTTTAGCTGGCAATTAAAGCAACGATCAAGTGCGTACGGGGTGGAGCCTTGCAGCGAACTCCCTGCTGTTCCACCAAGAGTCTTCCACACCCGTCCATCAGAGAGTGACTCTTTAATAGAATTACACTGCACGTCGTGCCATCTGCGTAGTTCTTGATCCGAGCATAAATAGTACCGCTAACAGCCATATTTTATGGCTAGAACAATACAATTCTCACACCTCACTCACCGGTCGTATGTGGCATGCCTCGGGAGGTCTACACTATCGCTAGCGTATCTTATGACCCCCGGTGGATCCCGATACCATCCACTAAGCAGGTTCGTCCAATGGGTTCTTAATGAAATTTAAATCTGTCTCTATTCTCCCATGTCAACATCCCGCCCCACGGTACGTACCACTTGCTTATTCCAATGACCTAAAACCTGTCCGCCCGTGTTCCGTCTTCTGCCCGAGCAGGTTCTGGTGAGCGGGGCCCACAATTACTTTATTTCCCCATTAAACGCGTTTGACGGTGGTGGATGGTGGAAACTTTTTTCGCTAACTTTATACAATTGTTTGACCCATCGCGATGCACCCCCGCCGGACATCGCGTGAGACAACGCCGATGCAGTGTGCCTTTGGACATGGGCGGTGTGACGAACGCTGCACCACTCCATCCCGTGTGTTATCTCATCGCAGGAAGTGTGAGTGTGTGCTGTAAAGCCAGACATCATTATGTGGTGGAAGAGCGAAGTTGAAGTCAATGCCAACCGACAGACACGATGCGCTAAGGGTTTTGCGGCGTCTGCACCCGGTTTATGGCAGGTTTTATAACCTTCTGCAGGAATTGATCCTCCAGCAGATCGTTTTATTCCGCAATGTATGTCTTTCCACGGCTTGCGTGCAGTAACACCTTCGTTAAGCGATTTGGAACTTCGAACTTTCTCGTCACAGGTCGTGGAAGAAACACTGCCCGCCCTGGAACTACTGTTTAGCTATCATACCGGTAGCATAAGTCATGTTGACCCGAGACAGGCAAATATTTGCCCCGCTTGCTGAGTAATGCACCGACACCTTCACCGATTAGCCACCGCCGACGGGTAGAGGCCTCCTGTCGCCTGTCGAAGGTAGACAAATTCGCTGCACCATTCACCATCTCTTTTGCCTTTTTAACGACACCACCACAAAAGGACGCCTGCCTTCTATAAAACGGCTACTCAACCGGACGCCACAAACGCCACGCGGTGCGATAGGAATCGGTACGCCTAATGACAGGCGCAGGCACACGTTCGGTCACCCAGTCGCACCCGTCGGTCGGTCGCAAATTATGGCACCGACGTTTCCGTCCATTTCCGATCCTAAGCGACCGGCTCCCGGCGACTGACGGGCCCAAAATTCTCTCCCAATGCGTACGTCTTCCCCGTTTTTCCCACTTACAACTTACACACCGCGCCACCTGATTCAGAACGCACCGAGAGCTCCGTTCGCAGTCAGCCGGAAACATTCGCACGGAGCAGATATACTGTTGGTAAGATGTCGTCATAACTTTGTCCGAGTGCGGTTTGAATTTTGAACCGCGCGGTGAGTCCGTCCCGCATCTGCACCCCGAGCGATATAATTAAGTCGAAACGATCAAGTTCGTGCAAGCTTCAGAAGTTTTTCGCCACGCCTGAGAGCACAAAGTCGCGGTACCGCTGGTACGCCGCAGAAGGAAGTGAACGAGACAACAAGTTCGCTTGTTCTGTTCTAAGGCTAGTGGTTTTGAAACAATCTTCTAGGGGGGAAACGGTCGTAAAGCCGACGGAAGCATTGGGAATGGTTAGTTCAATTGTGCCAGAAACCCAAACAACCTCGGTGTCAAGTGAAAGTGAACGAGCGAGCCCCAGAAACCAATGCGATTGATCCTCGGCATTGAACGGCAGTGCTAGGCACGCTGTGGTGTTAGTTAGTTCCTGGTCGTGGAGTGATTTTATTGCCAGCAACAGTTCGTTCCCGGTGGTGTAAGAAGCGTTTTCTGCATTCTTTGTTGAACAATTGCATCGTAAAACGTGGAGAGCCAGTCGCGGTTGACTTCATTTTAAGGTGTGCGAGGATCGGTTCGAGATCCTCTTTGTAAATGTGAATTGAAAGACATCATTTGGGAATGAAAAAAAATGCTTTCGTCCTTTTACTGGCTGTAACGAGCTGTGCTCAAATGGCTGGCATCGGTGATAACAGTGTCATTACATCACCTGTGTCGTAGATCAACTACAAGCCTTCGAAGATCGTAACGAGTGCAACTGCAGCCCAGTGTTTCACTTTCAATGTGATCACCCTTTTTTCGTCCACATCGTCCTCATCTCTCGTCCCTAACCAGTTTTCGTGAACAGGAAACTCTGCCATCTCGTTCGCTTGTTTTCTTCCGGTGCGTGTGCTTTCACCGCGATCATCAACTACCACTGTGCGGCTGCCGAACTCTAGTGAACGTGATGACGGCTGATCGATGAGTGTGTGACGTGCACCTGTCATATCCGAACTCGTTTCAAGCACGTGTGAATGCGAGGGGAAAAAGCAGCTTGATCACGAGTTATAGGAGTAACTAACTTGTGGCTTTATCTAGCCCGGTTTCGTGAAACTGTTATTCGAAATTTAATTCACCGCTCACGAAACATTCCACCGGAGAATTCACCCATTTTCGAAATGGAATTCTCTACCGTCCAGAACGTGCAGAACCGTACCAGCTGCTTCTGGGCACTAACGAATTCAACTTTCTGGCGACCCCACCGCCGGTTGCCATTATTTCCTGATCTATTTTACTACTGACCGCATTCCGCGTGTTCGGTTCGATTTGGCCACACGGGTGTTCACTTGTATGTGTATCTACACCACTCCCTTTCTTGGCAGCCATTGCTGCAGTGCACTAGCATCTAGGGACCATAAACGAGTTTTTCAACAAACACCGCCCCCAGGGTAGCCTCTCCGACAGGCTCGCCTTTGTGTGGTCGCACAGATGTTGTTTTATTTTCGCGCAAATGTCTACATTCATCGCAGTGCAGTGTGTTGCTCCGAAACAACAACTAGATTATTGTCTGGCAATTGATTGAACAATGATAAATTGTATCGTACCGCCAAGAAATCTGGTGCTGATACGCGCCCAAGAAAGCGGGCGAACGGGCTTCCCTTATTTCAAAATTAGGCCGCACCAGGCGCCCTTAACGACAGTGCGCAAACATCCCTTTTCGGTCGATTCGTGTTCGTTTGTTTGAAAACTGCAAACACACTTTCGTGAGACCTCGATTCCCGCTCAAATTGCGTTCGCCGGAGAGCGGGGTTTAGTTGAAATGAAAAAGGTTCCATTCTCGCTTCATCCTTTCACACGAACCTTTTGCGAACCCCCTGTGTGTCGGGGTGACGCATACCGGCACAAAAGGGGTTTTGTGGTGCCGGTACCCACCACTACCAAACCCCTCGGTGGCCCCACCTGCAAAGCCTCAAGGCGATGGTACGCCGCCAGGGGGTTCGCAAGGAAAGACACAGACAAAGAACCTGTTTCGCAGTAAGAGAGATGCCCAAGACTTTCCCTCTCTCTGCCGTCTGGATCCCTTTGGAAAAGTGGTGATCCTCACGTTCTTCCCTTGTGTTCTTCCCATCCTTTACACCTCGCTGCACACATACAGGCACGCACCGACAGTCAACGATACGCAAGCAGCAATAACGCCGCAACGAAACGTGCCGCTTGGTAGGATCGTGAGCCATCGTCCGTACCTGTGGGGACAGAAACAGACGCTCGAATATACAGCTGAGGGGTGGTTCCCATGCGGCAAAGCAAATGCAGAAATATTTCGTCAAAAGCGAAAACCTGTTTTCGTTGTTCCACACACTCCTTCGCACGGTCGATTGCCGAAGGACCCACCGGCAAAAGATCCCCGTTTTGTGTGTGAGCGATGGTGACGGTCATTCTCTTGCGTTGCTGCGCTTCCTTTGGTTCCCTGTTCGAGGACGCCCCCATGTAATCAACTCCTTGCTTACCGTACATGTAACGCAGGACTTCACCAACACTTGCTTTCTTCTTCTTCGATACTCCCGGTAAGGCCACACGCTCCTGTGTTGTAGAAGGTGTGCAAACACATTCCCGGGCGGGGATCGGCTCGTCGGGGCTGCAGTTGCTTGCCAACAGCAACACAACAACCTCACCGACGCCGAAACAGCACACGCTCTCCGAGAGACTTATTGCCCCCTCGCGCCAACGAACGCGCCCAGACGCGGCTGACAAATGGAAGAAAAACCAGATCATAACGACCCGAAAAGGCGGACGCGGCGGAATCCGAGTGCGCGCGAGCAAGAGTCATTCGCTTGTTGTTGGCAGTCGCCGCCGTGCCAAAACGGGCCGCAAAACCGCGCACACTGGGTGCGACAGGCCACGTTTGGGGTCTTATACCGTGATTGCGCCCGTCCTCGAACGGACCACGAAACAAACGAACGGGTAGTGCCGTTCTTTGCGTCAGTTGTAGTAGTGGTAAAGGCACGTACCAGTTACCAACGATTTTTGCAAACAAACCTCAAGCAACCTTTCCTTCAGCAACGCCGGTTGAGGTGTCCGTGACGTCATCGGCGGATGTGGTTTGCGCCACCGTAAAGAGCATTGAATACCACATTCCCAAATACGTGTGCGTGTTGCACTCTGTGATCAGAGTTCAGTTGTGCTACGGCATCATGAGTTTTCCCTGTGGGTGGTTTCCTTTCCAATTGCAGGCGAAGGTGTGAAGGTGTACACCTATGTGGCTAATAGTGCCTTTTTTCCTTCTATCTCTCCCAACAGAACCGTGCCCAAGAAGTGAAGTGTCTGAAAGGGTCGACCAAAAAAACAAGAGCGCAGTGTTGTAGGAACTCTCGCCCGGAGTCGAGCATCTTGGTGGAGCTGTGAAGGGCGGTTAGACGTCTCGCCAGAATGGACGAGTCCGGTTCGTCCAGCAACGATTACAGTCACCAGCAACCGGTCGGCAACACCGGCGGTGACGGTGGTGATAATGGTGCCTATGCCTACAAGAACGAAATATCCCTCTCGATCGGGGATGATGATCAGAACTCGCGTACAAACAGTACCGCCGTACCGACGCCCTCGCCGCGCCATATCGAAGTCCCGATCGGAGCCGGCAGCCCCGAAGGGGAAACGAACGAGTACGCTGCATTGAACCGTAGCAGCGGGTCCGGAGGTTCGCCCGGTGGCAAATCGAACGGGCTGGACAATCCGGGCTTCGAGCTCGAGCACGACAAACGCCCGCTAAGCTCGTTCGGCCATACGGCCGGCAAGGACGAAAAGTCGCTCGGCGTGGTGTCGATCAACGGGAAGACGGTGGGCGAAAAGCCACTGGCCGAAGCGGTTAATCTCGAGCTGCTCAACATGTCCTCGAAGCCTTCGAACGGCCATCACCAGAATGGGACGAACGGGGCCAGCGCGCTGCCGGTCAAGAAGGATACCGAGGTGGATCTGGGCGATCCGTACGACGAGTACTTTGTGCCGGTGAACGAACACCGGAAGTTCATGAGGTAAGGGCCACGCTTTGGGTTTTGGCTGGAGCGGAAGCAAACCTAACTTTTGCGCGTGTAACACGGTTATAATTGTCCTCCCGTCATCCTACCCATTGTCGTTCCTTCTTCCAACCCAAAAGTAATCCTCTAATATCCTCTGTTTTGGCATCATTCCCCTCCCAGTGCAGTGCCTTCAAACCTGGTTCATATTGCGGCTATAATTGCAAACGATAACAAGCCCCACTAGTTCCTCCTTTCATTTCACGTTCTCTTATCACCCTTAATGCCCTATTTCGCCATCACTCCTCCCTGTCCTTCCCTTCTACCAATGCACCACCATCCACCCCAATGTGTGTAAGTTTGTGAGTTTGTGTGCGTGTTTCTTTCACTATCCCACTGTGTTTTGTTGTGTTTTGCTCTCTCTCTCTCTTTCTCTCACTCGCTCCCTTGCTGCGTCCTCCCAAAACCCCACCTTGCTTCTTGGCGGTGTGGTGCGGTAGTGTCTCCTTCCAAAAGTCGCGCCACGGCCCAGTTGGTCATCCCGTGTACGGACGTCATGGCCGCGGTGTCGACTACACCGGGCACTCGGTTAATGAGCCCGCCCCCGGAACGATGGACTATAAACAGTGGACCAAAATCACGAGGTACCCCCCCGCACATACACACACACACTCTCTCTCTCTTTCTCTCGCTCGCTCAGCCATCTGAATAATCCGTCACCCAACCAACAACACCAACCATCACCATTTAGAGCTAGACGTCGTTAGTGTCTCTCTGTGCCCCACTCTCCTCACGGTCATTTCGCTACTGCTACTGCGCTACTGGTGGTGTTTGCGGGCTTCAGTCCGGAAACTGTGACTGGCACATTCGTCATGTCCATGCGCCTCCTTTTTCCGTTGCTTTGGTTCCGCGTTGTTTTATTCTGTTCCGGTTCGGGCTTCTTCACACACGCACTGTACAAAGTAGGAGCAGATAGAGGGAAATGGACGGAACCGGCTAGGCTTTGCTCATACTTGTGTAAATATCAACACATGGCACACGAACGGGTTGTTTTCTCAAAACGATCCATTGCCCCGGATCGGTTTGATCCACGCGAGTGGGAGACGCATTCGAATTCGACAAACAGGGACAAACACCACGACACAAACCCTCAGACCACCATTTCCCCCCCACAGGAACACAACGCTTCACCGGGACTGTCACTAAAACCAACCTTCGTTGAGCATCAGACTCAACCTAACATGAATCGCCAGCAAAAGGGAAGAACATTTGGAACTGGCCTCCTAACACTACCATGTACATTGACTCATACGGAAACACGTGGTTACGGTTGGGGGAGGGGGGGGGGGGGGGGAGGGTTGATTTCAATTCGCTAAACTGGAGCTTGCGGGGCTATGTCGAATAATGATACAGGTTTGATGGAATCACCTATACTCTCGCTCCCACACGGTCGCTTTAATGGTGTTCAAAAGTTGTAAATATTGTTCATATGTACAGAGCAAAAGGACCGTTCGTCCAATGTTAATCCTCACCTAACCATTCTGATCTCCTCCACAGGGGTGAAAAACTATACGTCACCAAGGACAAACGAGAGAAAAAGCGTAAGAACTGGCCTTTCTGGTTGCTTGGCCTAGCGGTACTGCTGGCCGTGATCGTTGTGGCAATCCTTGCCGGATCCGGAGTCATCTTCAACGACAGTCCTACCCCAGTTGAGTCACGTCAGTTCGGCGATAAGGTGGCGACAGCCGGTGTATTCGGGGGAGGAAAATCCCGGCCAGGAAATGCAAGTAGCACGGTACCGACCACGAGCACTAGCAGCGAGTATCCAACGACACCATCGCCCCCCAGCTCTACCCTACCACCGGTACCGCCATCCACCGAGGAGATTACCGTGTACGTACCGAACACACTCGAGGGACAGATTACGCTGGCGAACGTCGAGTTCTTGGACGACTATCGCAATCCGAACAGTTCCGCTTACAAAACGTTAGCGATGGAGTTGGAGGAAGAACTGAAAGACACGCTCAGCACACCGGACGCCCGTGGACCCATTTACGTCAAGATTCTAAACATGAAGTAAGTGTCCCCGATCGAAGTAGACTTTGCCCAAGCTAACCTTTTCCTGTTGCCCTCTGTAACCTTTTTTTCCCCCGCAGGCCCGGTTCCGTGGTGGTGGACTATCGTGTCAGCTGGGAGCCGAACACGATGGAAATGTCCGAAGACACAATGAAGCTCCGGTTGAATAGCTTTTTGCAGCAAAACGGAAACTATTTGTCCACCTACATCGTACCGACGAACACGATCCGCGTCGCACGGTTGCCTGACGTTTGCGTCATGAGAAGCTCTGGAAAGAAGTGAGTAGGATGCTTAAACGTTGGCGAACGGTTTCATAGTACATGCTGTATGCTTGTGTTTTACGTTTTGCAGCTGTGAATACGGTTGTACGTTTGATGCAAAGGTTGGCGATTTCATGTGTACCTGTCCGAAGGGAATGCTGTTGAATGATGAAGACGGGCGCACGTGCTACACTCCAGTTCCTGCGCTCAATGGCGGAGAGGAAGAACACGAGGAACCAAAGAGTGAACCGGAACCTGCAAGCGAGCCGGAGCCAGCGAGTGAACCGGAGCCAGCGAGTGAACCGGAGCCAGCGAGTGAACCGGAGCCAGCGAGTGAACCGGAGCCAGCGAGTGAGCCGGAACCAGCGAGTGAGCCGGAACCAGCGAGTGAGCCGGAGCCTGCTAGTGAACCAGAGCCTGCAAGTGAACCAGAGCCTGCAAGTGAGCCTGAACCCGCAAGTGAACCGGAACCAACTAGCGAGCCCGAACCGGCGAGTGAACCAGAACCCACAAGTGAACCGGAGCCTGCTAGTGAACCCGAACCGGCCAGTGAACCCGAACCTGCAAGTGAACCAGAACCAGCAAGTGAGCCTGAACCAGCGAGTGAACCGGAGCCTTCAAGTGAACCGGAACCGGCAAGTGAACCCGAAGCGGCTAGTAAACCGGAACCCGAGCCAGAACCCAAGAGCGAACCTGAACCAACGAGTGAACCTGAACCTTCATCGGAGCCTGAATCAAGTAGCACCAACACGTATACAAAAGCTTCATCCAACGATCATGCTGCCAAGCTGATCATTTCTACTGAGGCTTCTACCACCGAGACAGAACCCAAAAGTGAGCCAGAACCTACGTCGGAACCAGAACCTTCAAGCGAGCCCGAACCATCGAGCGAGCCAGAACCAACGAGCGAACCGGAACCGGCAAGTGAGCCCGAACCGGCAAGAGAACCCGAACCGGCAAGTGAACCCGAACCGGCAAGTGAACCCGAACCGACTAGTGAACCTGAACCATCGAGTGAACCGGAGCCAACGAGCGAACCCGAACCATCAAGTGAACCAGAGCCTACGAGCGAACCTGAACCTGCTAGTGAGCCAGAACCCGCCTCAAGTGCCGATACCGAGGAGAAATTGACCGAATCCGATAAACTACTAAGACAAGTCGTACAGTCCACCACGGAACGTGACACTGGTGTTACGACCACAACGACGATCGGTCACCTATCTTCATCACCATCGTCTACCGCAACGACGGACGATTCGCAACTGCCCGATTTTATGTTCGTCGATAAGGAATCGATGCTCAAGCACTCGACCACGATCGAAAGCTCAACACCGCACGAACTGGTTGTGTCGGTAACGGAACAGGCTGGCAAAGACGAGACACCGGCACCCGTCACTGAAACGATTGTAGACGACACTCCAATGCCGTCCACGTCCAGCTTCTTCGTAACGCCAAAGCCGACGACCGCTTCCCCACCGAAAGCATCCACGCCGGTGAACGGGTTCGAGGGACGTTCGCTGTCCTCGAACGATACGGCAGAAAACACGGTGTACGCCACCTCCAGTCCAATTTCGCTAGAACAGTGGCGCTCGTCGACCAGCTTTGCCACCTCGACCGAAGCCTTCGCACAAGACTCGGAACGACAGGATGAAACAAACCCTTTCCTGCCATCGATTGAAACTTCGAGCACGCGAAACCCTGTCACAGCGTCGTATGCCGTAACGGAAACCGTCGTTGAGGCCGAAACAACCGCGCCCATACTGGCGGTACATAACGAGTCACCGTTCCTACCGGAGACGGAGAACAACGCTAGTTTGGTGAAAATACTGCACGAGGGATTGGATCGCCACGAGGGTTATGAAATCGAAACGCAACCACAGTTTTTGGATGTGGTTCCACTGTCGAAGGAGAGCGATAGAAACGAGTACAAGAAGCAGCTGAACTCTCACGTCACGGAGACGATCTACATCACAACCACCATTCGTAGCCCGGTTCCGGTTACGCCGGAATCTCTGGAGGAGCTGCTGTCGGTTGCCAGCTCTAGGAACATTGTCGAGCAGACGACGGCTAGTGGGGAAGAGATGGCCACCAGTACGGAGCGTGAAATGGAAGAGCCAACCACCGTGATGGAACAGGCGAAGGAAGCTACGATGGAACAGACATCCACTACTGAGCGTGCAAATGAGAACTCAACGATTGCCAGAGTTGCATCCGAGGTAGAAACTACTTCGGCTATGGAACAAACGGCTGGAAGTGCCACTGAAGCTGCAATGAATGACAGCACCGAGAGAATGCAAACGACTACCGATAGTGAAGAGGAACCACAATCCACGACAATTATTGCTGTGGAGAGAACTACTTTGACGGACAACGTCGATGCTAGTCCGAGATCTCAGAATCTAACGGATGCAACCACTTCCGAGGGTAGTACATCGACAACGACCACCACTACAACGACATCGGAAGCGCCAAGCACTACAACCACTACCACCACTTCTTCCACTTCGACCATTCCACCGGTGGTGACTGAGGCACTGGAACGCATCACAGCTATCGAGAAGGACCTGATCAGTCTGAAGGAGAACGATCTTGCGGACGACAACAACATACTCGATAACGATCTTCGAGTAATACCGCTCAACTGGAGGAAAGACACCTCAACAACTGCCAGCCCAGACCTGGGCTCCAACTCTGTCGCCGATGCCGAGCCCAACAATCCGGCCACCCTCATCCCAACCACGACGACCGGTCATTTTTTAGACGAAACGACGTTTCATTTGATTAGATCAGAACGATCGAATGGAACGTCGTTAATCGGAAGCCGTTTTTCTGAGGAAGACCAGAGCCAAACCCTCCCGGAATTGCCGAGCACTGCGAACGCTCCGATCGCCGGGGACAAACAGCTGGAAACGATACTGGAGCGTGCGGCGGCAGCCTCGACCTCCATGTTCACAAAGTGCGCCGTAGGACAGTTCGAGTGCATCAATGGCACCTCGATCAAGGACGGCAGCTCGTGCATCCAGAAGTCGGAACGATGCGATTCGGTATCCCACTGTTCTGACCACTCGGACGAGCAGGACTGCGAGCGGCTCGGTTGTCCGGGTCACTTCCAGTGTCAGGATGGTGTGTGTCTAGCACGGCAGCACGTGTGCGACGGGATAGCACACTGTCACGACGGTTCCGACGAGCAGAACTGTGGTGAGTGGTTGTGCAACTTTGACGAGCTGTCGTGCAATCCGACCACCGGCAATGGGCCGTGCCTGCCGGCGCTGTGGAAGTGCGACGGGTTGGAGCAGTGCGCTAACGGGTTCGACGAAAGCAACTGTCCGGACACTTGCACGAACGATGAGTACTTCTGCGCGGGGCAGCGAAAGTGCATCCCGGAAGCGTGGCGCTGTGACGGATCCGTCGATTGCAGCGACGGTGAGGACGAACGGCTGTGTGATTGTCCGCTGGATAACTTCAAGTGTAACACCGGTGGCTGCGTGCCCGGGGCGTACGTTTGCGACGGACATCCCCAGTGTCCGGATCAGTCGGACGAATGGAATTGCTACCAGCTGGACCGGAACGATGGAACGTTGCGCGTGAAGCGTAACTCCTCGGACGCACTCACAGTTTGTGGCGATGGCTGGAACGGTGCGCTAGCGACTCAGGTTTGTGCTGAGCTGGGTTTCGCTGGCGCTAGCAAGGTTCTGTTCGCAAAGGTGGCCACGGGCAATGGTTCACTAGTGGACAGTATGTACCGGGTGACCGAGCAGAACCGGCTGGAGTTTGAACCGATCCACTCGATGGAGTGCAATCAGGGGTTGAAGCTGTACTGCGAGGAGTATCGTAAGTTGACCGGACAACAGCTCCACAGGTCTGTTAAATAACTTGCCTATTGATCGTTCGCACCGTTACAGGCTGCGGTCGTGAGAGCATTCAGCCAACGTTGGAGCAACGCATCGCGGGCGGTGTCACCTCGGACCCGAACCAGTGGCCCAGTTTAGCGTTAGCCTTCAGTAATAATGCTGCCATCAAGTGTACAGTCAGCATAGGTAAGACCCTTTCTATGCGTCCCCAAGTCCACAGTCGCTAACAGGTCGTTCCACAGTTTCTCCCCGATGGGCGCTGGCCAGCTACACCTGCATCATGGGCAAGACAGAGTTCGTCAACAACGGTAACTTGGGTGATATGAGCTGGAAACTCTTCGCCGGAAGCGCTCAGTTTAATGCCTCGCTAGAAGACGTCTCGCTTCGCAGTGCGGACGCTTCGTACCAGATAGTGGACGTGAAGCGTGTTGTGCCGTATCCGCAGGTAAGATGACCCTCACTGCCGCCCTTCTTTACAGCCGCTCTCTTATCTCTTATCTCCTCCCCATCGTCCACCCACAGTCGAAGTACAAACAGTTCATGTACACCGGTGATGTCGCCCTGCTGGAACTGGCCACACCGCTCAAGCTGAAGGAAGCGGTGGGCAGCGTTTGTCTGACGGAAGGGGCCCACATCGATTCGGAGCAGTTCTGCCTAACCGCCGGCTGGGGTTCGGATCTCGAGAATACGGCCACGACGGAACAGTACCTAAAGTATCTGCCCGTACCGACGGTACCGACGGAGCGTTGCAACTCTTCGGTGCACTACAATGGTTCCCTCCCGGAGAACGCCATCTGTGCCGGGTATCTAAACAGCAACAAAACAACATGCTACGTATGTATTCCGCAGTCTGTCACAACTACCAACAAACGTTACGCTTACGTTTCCGCTCTTTGTCCCGTGCTTACAGAATGATGAGGGTGCGCCACTGATGTGCTACCTGGACGGTTCGGGCCAGTGGCAGCTGGAAGGCATCCTTAGCTACCACGGCAACTGTGGCAAACGACCGCACCCGGCCATCTACAATTCGATTACCTCAAACATTTCCACCTGGATTCGGAACACCGTTGGAAATGATCTTATGTTCGAAAGGGTTACCGCCTCGGGGACGGTTGATGCAGGGGTAGCGTCAACCACTACCGACACCACCATTGCTGCCGGCAATGCTTCCTCAACGGCCTTCTCCGCAACTACCACGGCGGCGACAGCAACGGCCAGACCGAGCGAGGACGGAACCATCGCCGGTAGCAGCACAGCAACGGCATCCGTCTCCATCGAACGGTAATCCGGACCGGCGGGTTACTGCTGCTACCATCCTGCTCCGTTCTCATCAGTAGCAGTAGTAGCTATAGCAACCGTACTAGTAGCAGCAGCAGCAGTAGTAATAGTAATTGACGGACTCTTCTGAGCACGTGTTGTACATAATATCTACCAGTTAAATAGTGCGGGAGGGAAAAACAAGCTTATGAATGTGAGGAATGTCGGGCGAAGGAAGGGGGGAACTGATAGAGGGAACTGTTAAAAACTTACGCGCAGAACATGCAGGAAACGCCTAGTCACAAAAGTCGAATATTTTGTGCCAATATTATTTGAAGAACCGTTCTGCATAACCGTTGCACATCAGCCGAGCGGAAAGAAGGAAAACCCACAAAACCCGAAGAAAAACATGGGGGAAATTTGTACAGTGAATACATGCTTCCTAAGGCAATGCGAGCAACCGAACGTTCTACCGTATGCGGAAAGGATGGTTCAAATGTTTCAGCCATCCTTTAACAAGCCCCCCACCAACAATTTGCATACGATTCCAAGTGGTTCGAAATCGAAAGCCACCAAACGCGTATAGAGATGATAAAGGAGGATGCTTATAATATGTTTTCTATGTGTGTTTTTGTGGTTGTGCACTTGTACAAGCAAAAGGGATAGAGAGTCGTACGCGTGCAGGTGGTTGTATTTCCATACCACTTGCAAGAAGCAATATTCGCAATTCGTGTTCTTTTTCGTGAGCAATTTTTAAATCGTTTGTACAGGAACAGGCAACGGACACGCGCACCGGCCACAGGGCGGCGGGGAGTGAATGTTAAACGGAACGGACTGTATTCGGCTACTCTTGGGGTAACGGAAGAGTCTTGTGCAGTTTGTATGTAAAAGCAATAAACAATTTATATCTAGATACGAATGATCTCACGTGTATGCTACTTTCTTCCTTTTTTTATTTGGTCCGCGCTCACGTCATGTAGAAAAGGTTCGTTTTTCAACAGTGCTGGTTCACTGGCTCATCTCTAACAGGTTCGCCTTCATTGAAATTGGATGGTTTGCAAGATGCGCGAGCAATGTCCGAGCCATTTCTGGACTCTCTGTACTCTAAAATTGGGATCTAGGGGGGATTGGGAACTCTGACAACCTCTCGACATACATCACACATCGCAGCTCATCCTCAAGCCGGCGGATCTCATCAGCATACTGTGCCTGCGCTGAGCATGTCTTCACGGTTCTTTCTTTTACACACCCATTAAGCACATTCAAAACAACGGAGCGTACAATTTTAGATAACCTTTCTCACAAATGTATTTTTTGTTTTTGTTTTGTGTGGACAAAAAGGAAAAATACAAAGTTTTACTTCACTTTACTACTCTATCCTCCACAGTGTTTGCTAGGAGGGGGGGGAGGACTGGTTTCCCCATATTGGTGGCTTTTTGTGTGTTTGTGTTTATTTGTTTAGATTAACCGCACCGGAGGCACCCGTTGCTGTGTAGGTGCCCGAACTGTTGCCTCTAGACGCTAATATGTTCAGGATCAATCCTATGCTCTCCTCCTACGGCACCAAAGCACATATCCGGGTGTCTTACTTTTCTCTCTCGCGCGGCCACTTCCTTTCCTCGGGAAGGTTTACTGTTACCTTGCAAGGTGTGAGTTAACTCTCACTCACTCTTGTGTCTCTCTTTACACAGTACTGCTGGCTGTTGGCTCGGGAGGAGTGGTGCACTCACGGCAGCACTTTTTTTTCCCCGCCCAGCAGCCCAGGACGACGATATCAACACAGAAGCAAAAACAAAATTCCATTTCTAAAACAAACACTTCAGTTCCCCCCTATTGTATATTATTGTGGTATTAAAATAAACACATCGGTTCTCAATTGCTGTTGCTTCCCTGCCCCACCCTGCTCCCCCCCCCCCCCCCTATCCCTGTGCCTCCCTATACTCCCTCCCTCATGTTTGCTTTACATTTAACTACTAAAGAAAATTTAACTCAACCTCTATCTAGCACTTTGCTAACACATAAAATTATACTAGTCCGTAAGATGATAGGTTAATTGAAATAAGTTCGATTACGATTACGCCGTCGGGTGGACACCACGACGCTGCCCTACTATGCTGCTGCTGCTGCTGATGTGTGTGTGTGTGTGTCTATTGTTTTGCATCGAAATCGGAAAGGGAAGCGAAAACCAGTATACATTCCTGTTCAGGAGGGATGTTTTAACGTGTGCTTCGTGTAGCTCGTGGGTTTGGTAAATTACAGTAACAAACATTTACAGTTGTATCGTACGGGTCCGTAAGCAGAGACGCTACGCTAGAGTTCATTACAAAAAAAAACAACAAATCGTTAAACCAAAAACAACACCGTCGTGGTTTCTCGTGTGTGCATTGGCAATGGAACGGAGTGGCTTCGTACAATGAAGAAAGCGTATTACATTGTTGTTCACTAACGATGTGTGTGTGTGTATGTGTGTGTCACATTATTTCCCCGACAACAACAAAAAAACCTGGACCCACATATCGCGCGCGGCTAAAAACACACACACACACACACACACACCCATCCTAATTGTCCACCACGTGGGAGAGGGATTTTCCTTAAGTGCTACTACTACTACCACTACCACTGCCGTCTTCTCGTGAGGTTTGAATCTTAGTAGAAGGTGTTTTGTTGTACATTCTTTGCATGGGCTCTGCTATTTTGTTAAAAAAAAAGCATTGATTTCAATGACACTGATACTTTCTCACTCGCATGTTCTCCCTCCATCCCCCACTGTTGTCTACCAATTAGGGGGGCACGTTTTTAGTTTACAAAAATTTAAACACAACTTAACAAATCCAGCTCACACAGTACAAGAATGAATGAATGAATGAGTTCGCGTTAAATCATAATTGCTTGCCTCCTTTACCTTGCCATTTGTTTTACTCCGGTCGCACTGTTTTGTGTTTCGTGTCTGTGGTTGTGTCCCTCCCCAGGATCATTGATTCGCGGTCTCTACTATACTCTACACGCTACACACACACACACACACACACACGTTAACGTTATGTTGTTCTGCGAATGTTTGCCGGGATGCGCCGTGTGATCGTATCACACCCCCTCCTTCCCTCGCTCTCGCCCTCTTCCCCCCCCCCTCCCCCCGTGACCTCATATGAGCTTACGTGCTAGTATATTTAAAATATTCGACTGAGCCTACACCCACCAGTCGTTTACATCGGATTCTTTTGCTTAACTTTTGTCCCTGCCAAAACCCTATACTCTCTCTCTCTCTCTCTCGATCTCTCTCTCTCTCTCTCTCGGTGCAACACGATGAATCCCTTTGGTGGAAAATTCTTCGAAGCGAGAGGTTTGCCCCTTTTGTTACTTTTTTTTTTTGCTCAAAAATGCTAGTATCTGCTTCCTTTACCCCTACCTTCCTTCACCTATCCTCACCTCACTCACACAGTTTTGCTGCATTTTCTATTCTCGTTCGTTTTAGAACGAGAAAGAGAAAGTGTGGAGAAAACCTTTGTCTTCATGCTGTGGTCATCTTTATCCGTCTACTAGAGATTGTTCCGTGATTTTGTATGTGTGTGTGAGTGTGTGAGTGTTTTTTTCTCTCTCTCTCAACAGCATCGGAACAATGTTTTATTTGAAATAATTTACAAGCCTTACGCACTATATGTACAATCATGGTACCACGAATAAAAATTACTACTATGCAAATATAAGTATGAAAAATCATAAAAAGTCTTTTCCCCTTGCATTTTTTTTTTGTTTGCAACACATGCACCTACCCGCCCCCCTCCGCTCCCCGCCATCCCCCTCCTCTCCCATATACGCACCGCGTACAGTGGGTGGGAGGAATTCGAAAGTCTTGTATAGCTCATTCCAATTCGAATCAGATGAATTGCTTCTTGCCACTCTACTATGCCACCGTGAGGCGGAGAGCAATTGTAACCTGTAACTGAGCGGCCACCAAAACACGTTGCTGCTAAAGCTACCCCCCTGGCCGCACACTCAGTTCTAGTAATATCGAAGCAACGATTGCCACGGCTCAATAACACACACACACACACACGGCACAGCAAAACAAGATCCTTATCCGGATCAACGAGCGGCACTTGTGGGGGGGAAGGTGGGGGGCGCACCCCCTTACACATCTAATATTACACAACGGCTCAGTTCTTGTTGAGGAAAGCCCAGAATGCAGAACTAAAGAAAAGAAAACCACGAAACAATTAATTCAACAAAAGAAAATACTTATAAAATGAAATAACGGTGTCCTCTTGGAAGCAAACACTCCACACACAAAAAAAAAAAAAATATATATACAGCAAAACAAACTTGTTAACAATATTGAGTAACAAAACACACCAACCGCCCGCCCGCCAGCGTATGTGCTCTGTGCTACGGCGACCGGGCGGAGGATACGCTAGTAACACCCCGGGGGGGGGGGGGGTCCTCTCCGGGGTTGGCATGTGTGTTTGCACTTTTTTACAACCTATTTTGCGAAAAAAAAAACAACAAAAGAGCTTTCAAGGGCATCATTTGTGTGTGTGCCTTTTTAAAAGTGCCGTGAGCAACCATGCACACCCCTCCTAATAGATAAGAGGGTTGTGTTGTGGGGTTTTGTGTGTGTGAGTGTATGTGTGTGGGGCGGGGGCGGGGGACTGCTTTTAGATACAATAATGCTAATCAAAAACGAAAATCTGTTTTGCCTTAAAATTACTATCCTTATGTTTGCGCACTACTTAAAAAAACGTAATTTACCACCGCCTGTTTGCTTGTTTGTGCCAATTTCGTTACACGCGCTGCTCCATTCGACTGCCTCGCCGTTCTGCTACTGGCTGGCTGTGCTTTGCTTTTGCTCTTCTACGTTGTTGTCACTTTGAATAATGATATTTGTTGTAGCAGTAGTGAAGCGCGTTCCCGCAGCACCACACACACCGCAGCATCGGTGAAAGCGTATTGTGTTTTGTGAAATTAGACCATCATGATGATGATGTTGCACCGATGCACAGCGTTGACGATGGGCGTATCTCATCATCAGCGGCGCACGGCGAGTGGATGATCGAAGTGCCGCCGGTTGTGTCCTGCTGCAACCTACAGCTTCCGCCAGCAGCTTCATGAGTTGAAATCGAACAAATCGAAAACGCCTTCAGATTCGTTCAGCGACAGCGTGTAGTCGGCGGTCGGTTCCAGCGGTAGGAATATGTCCAGATCTAGGGAGGGGGCGATACAAACATCGACATTAATACAATGCAGCAAATGTATGTAAAATGTATGTAGTTATATGTTGTTGTTTGCTTCTTAAAAACTGTAGTAAGCTAATGTTTTAATTTGATGTGTGGTGACTTTCAGCAAGATTTAAATTCCTGCCACACATTCGAACGTATATCACTATGAAATCGATGTTAATGTTTGTTTAACACACATATGCCACACTTTCCCAACAACACAACCATGAACATACACGACGCAATGGCGGTAGATTGGCAGTTTCAGCAAAGCACAGTATCAAACACCAGAGCTGAATCTCATGGTGCTACATGAACGATATGGGCTTGTGATACTGCAGAACCACGAGACTTCAGCGCCGGTATTGATGAGATGATGGTGTAAAACATTGCCACACGGAGCTAAAGATTCGACGAACAGAAGCACACACTCAGAACAACCACACCTCAGAACGAGCACACGAGCAACGGACGATTACCCCACCGATAGAGAAAACACCTCCCAAACGTCGTCCGTTACATTTTCGTTATCGCCCACCTAATCTCGATGAACTCATATACAATACATACCAAATATCGCATGCCCACCACACACACACACACACAGCCACACGCTTCGTTGATTGTGCAAGCCGTCCAGCAAGAACTCAGACTGTGATGTGATGCTAAAAAACGGACGGCTACTTCCACACAGATCACAGTGCCAAGTTCTTGCTAGATGCAGCTCACCGCTCATCTTTTCTCCACGTCCCGGCTAAATCCCGCAACAACAACAAAAAAAACAAAATGGCGTTCCACCCTCGACCGAACCACACTCTAACGCCCCGAACCCCCACAACGAGTAGCGCAGAAACTCACCGTCGAAATCGGAAAATCCGTAGCGGTGGTGCATATTCTCCGGCGAAGACTTGGCGCTGGGCGGCTTTAGCGCCGACATGGCGAAATCGTACTGGAACAAGTTGGGGCTCAGTTTCGTATCGGACAGGGATGCGTTCTTGTTGGTGATCTCCTCCGGCGTCACTTTGCCACCGTTGATGTGGTTGTTGTTGTTGTTGTTGTTGAGATGGCTCAACACCCCACCGGATAGCATGGATGAGGAGGACGCCGTCGCCGAGGACGTTGCCATCCCTCCCACACCACCACCACCACCACCACCACCACCGCCTCCTCCTCCATGGTGGTGCGGATGATCGTCACCGTCGATCGCACCGTCACCCCATACGAACACGCCGCTGTCCGCGGATATTGCGGATTGCGGCAGTATATCGCTACCTCTACTATTACTACTATCAGGCACATGTTCGGATTTAACTCTCACGCCCGCCTTCGACGTTACCGTCGCGGGCCCGATCATCGTCGTCGTTGTCTGACTAGCATCGTAATGCAACTCGGATTGTTCTACTCCCACCGCTGGGGATGGGAAGTCACAACCATGGCAGTAGCCGCTACCATTGGCTGCACCGGACGCGCCACTCGTCGTGGCCAGCATGTTGCACAGGGGCGATTCATACCGCTCCGGGTGCACTACCACCTTCTGCGGTACGCTCGTACCGGACAGGTTAAACAGTGACGCCACCGCCGTCTGTATGCTGTTGTCCCGACCGGTTACACTGCTTCCCGAAGGGTCGCCGTTGCTCGGAGTTCCTTCCTCTGCCAGTGCACGGTTGAGATTGCGCTGCGCTGCGTATGGGGACGGTCTCGCTAACGCTTCTGCACGGACAAGAAACCCATTAGCATTGTGTCGTTTATGGGTGGGACAGCCGTCCAAGCATACTTACTCCTTGGGCTAGACGTTCTATCCATCCGCTGGAAAGGCGATAGTACAGGTTCGAAGTTTTCCAGCAGTGGATCGCCGGCAATCACTGCCGGACTATCGACTACAGCCGGATCCTCCGTTGGACAGATAAACACATCTATTTCTCCTTTCTCCGACTTTAACACTATTTCCCGTTGCATCTTTTCGTTCATCCACTGCAAAAGAGAGAGAAAAAAAAGACAAAATCCGTCATTATCCACTCATGCCCTCATACCAACATCGACATCGTGCCCGCCAGGCCGTTGGTTACCCACCTCCAGCTTAGCCTCCGGTGGCGCCTTAATAACAACGATCGTCTGCTCGCGGAACATCTCCATCGAGCTCAGATCCTGACAGGTAAAGTAGCCGTGCTTCGTGTGCGCCATCTCGTCGTTCGTGGCCGACCGCAGCTCGACGATCATCTCCTCCAGCATGTTTTCCTTCTGTTGCAGTCGGTACCGTTCGCGCTGTATTCGCGTGTTGCGGTCGATATTGCACACGGTATTGCCACACTTCCACTGAATGTTGTTTTTCGATTTCTTCTCCAGCATACCGATGCCCTCGAGCACGTTGGTGATGTCGTAGATGCGCCGCTTCTGCACCTTCAGCTTCGTCGAGGCAATGTTCAGATCGACCACCCCGTCCGGCGATTCGTTCAGCAGATCGATGAACTTTTTCGTCAGCAGCCCAAGCGACGTGTCGTACCTATACGTTGGTGTGCGTTGTTGTTTTACAATTAAGTTAAAATTTAGAGAGAGATCCAGGTTAGTAGACTAATTCACACGAGATTCACAGAAGAGCATCTGCCGGCCCACAGAGTGATTCGCACCTAGTTCGTTCCGAGTAGCGCTTCTTCGATGAAGAGGACGATATCGACGAGGTTGGCGTGGAGCAGGTGGAGTTCGGTGTCTTCACATTGCTGCTCTTGGCAATTTTGGCCGGTGTGGGAGATATGCTCGACGACTGTGACGATCGCTTAATGGCCTGCATTCAACGAGCAAATTATAGGTTAGATTCGCAAACACCTTGGTTGAGCAGTGCAATCTTTTTTTAAAAAAACTTTATCCCAAAAAATAATCCTTCAAAGTGATGATCGCTTACCCTGAAGAAATTGGTGATCGGTGGATCGGCCGCATTCTGCTTGCTGCTGCTGTTACTGTACTGGTGTTGATGAGCCTGATCGTGCTGCTGATGCTGTTTTCCCCCGCCGCGTGTAGCTGTCGCGGAGGACGATGGCATGCCAGTTGAAGTGGGCGTACTGTGATGATGGCTGCTCCTCCCGTTGGAGTGATTGTTTCTACTGCTAACATTACTGCTAATGTGTTGATGGCCACGCTGCTGCTGCTGCTGCTGCTGTTGCTGCTCGGACGCAGCATGATGCTTGGAGGTTTGCTGTGCCGCCTGAGTGCCGGACATTGGCGGCACGGTCGGAAACGAAACCACCCCACAGCCGTACCCGTGATCCAGCAGGTGCGAGCTGACCTGCAGGTCGGGTTTCACCTCCTCATAGTCATCGTTCGACACGTCACTACTGTTGCTGACTACCGACG
Organism: Anopheles stephensi; assembly: GCF_013141755.1. Taxonomy (NCBI): domain Eukaryota; kingdom Metazoa; phylum Arthropoda; class Insecta; order Diptera; family Culicidae; genus Anopheles; species Anopheles stephensi. Next base: position 79,819,780 of record NC_050202.1, on the reverse strand, counting down.
CTTTCCGCGCGTAAACTGTACTAGCTCTACGCTCCACACCGGACACACCACTAACCGCTTTGCCGCCCGGCTGATATTCTGCCTTTATGCTCTGTCTACCACCACCACCCCCGACCTTTGCATGGGTTTGCTTTGCGTACATCTTGGACACGGTGGCGCGCACTAGTGTTCTCGCCGGATATTTGGCTGTTTTTCTTCACACGCGACACGTACGTCTCCGCCAATGTCATACATAGACACACACAGTCCAGTGGTACACCATGCCCCTACAGCGCAAATGGATGAGCGCGCGCGCGCCCGCCCCTTACTCTGTGTGCGTTGGAAATGGTAATTTCTTCAAGATGAAGATCCGCGTCTACTGCAGGACCTTTTCTACTTTCCTTACCCTGCGCGCAACGTCGATGGCAACACGGCTGTTTGCACTATTATCGGTTTCACTACACCATACTTGAAAAACTGGATGGCGGGTATTGGGTCGGCGGCGGGAGGGCGTTCGGTTTCTGGTGTTGTGCGAGATATTGTTCACCTTTGCGGAGCTGGTAAAAAGCACTCTGTCCCTCCGGCATTCAGTCAGCTCTGTGTGCATAAACTAAAGGCATTCTGTGGCTATTACTACACAAACCGTGCTTGTACGATCGAACATCTGTGTAGGGTGAGGAAAATAGAAATAAACGCATTAGTTAACAGTAGCGAAACATGTCTAGCTATATGGGCGACTCCGAACAAGACACCGGGTCTCGGAACGTAAGAGAACCTTGCGCGATCGCCCAACGAAATGCAACTGCGCACTTAATGCTGGGGGGGGGGGGTGGTTCTGGTGCTCGGTGCGCCCGTCCGCATCCTAATTCACTCAATTCTGCGTGGCGTCTCTCTGGTTTTTGCTTCGAATCTCTCTGGACCTACTATGACTGCAACCTGCATGACGACCATGAAAGCACGCTCTGTAGCTTAACTTCTCATCAGTCCTCAACGAATAAAAAAAAAAAGAAAAACATAGCAACAATGTTCTCCCTGGCCTTTTTTTGCCGCTCAAAAATAAAACTGTCGTGTTTTGCTGACGAAAGCGCGAAAACAGCTCGTGACCTATATAAAGCCAAGAAAAATGGCAATATTCCTAACCCATCCGCAACAACTTACAGTTTGGACATTCGAACTGGGGGAAATTGTGGTGGGCAATGTTGCTTCCCTTTATGCGTATCAATCCGGAAGCTGTTTTTTGTTGCAAAGTGTTGCCCATAAAAGGAAAAACAAATTCTTTGAACTGATACACATACATACAGAAACACCACTAACAGGGAGTGGTGTGTGCTCATGGGTCCACTTAAATTGCCCAACATAAAACAACACCTTGCTGTAATGGTCTGATTCAGCGAAAGTTTTACATATCCGGAAGTGTAACGGGTAAGTAAGGTTAACAGTTCAACGTGTACCTAACTCGGCGGTGCAAACCGAAGTACCCTCCCTCTTGAAGACACCTTGACCACGGGAATACGGGGAACAGGTATTGCTTTATCGAACCTTACATGTATTTTCAATTGTTCTAGAATTTCCCTGCTCCACAAAATGTCGGCCACACAGCGAAAGGATGTGCGTTGAGCAACACTGCTCCCCGTTGTGCACCGTGAGATAACGTACACACACACACACACACGATACACAGGTGAAATTTTCCCCCCATCAGCTCAGCAGGGATGAGACGGAGTTAGAACTCTGCTGGAAAAGCCGGTTAAAAGAAAGCTCCTACTACCGGAGGTCCGACGTTTGGCTGGTATCTGTGTCCGGCCCGGTCGTGCTTGTGGGGTGTGTTGCACAAACGGAGAACCCACTTTGACACACAATACTCCGGCGTTGTGTGTGAAAAACATTCACACACAGTAAGTGTAGTCGAACCACGCAAACAACACCACCACCAGCAACCAGGCGAAACGTCAAGTACGACAGTCGGCACATCAGCGAGTTGTAGTCCGCCCCACCGTGACACTACTATGCTGCGTCGAGTGCGCTTTTGCGGTGTTGTTTTACAAGGGTGCATGTTGGTGTTGGTGTGTAAAAAGGTTCTTGCCGATCATCATGGCACGCGCGCGCTTTTTCCAACCGCTCGAAGCGTCGCTTCGCTTCTCTCAATTTTCTCATCTCATAGGGCGCTATGCTGCCTGCTGACCGACACTTGGAGCGGACGCTCCACCATGACGACGGCGGACGCAGCGAGCGCGCAACCCAGTCAGCGCGAGCTCCAAAACCGGCAACCGGGTGGCAGCATACTCCAGCCATGTATGTTTACACAGAGCCAGTCTAACAGCCCAGTCAAAGGGATGCTCACTCTCACTCTCTCTCTCTCTATACGGGTCACGCACATACAATTTCGCTCTCATCCTTATTTTCCTTCTTCCGTGAGCATACTCCCGGTTTATGCTCGGTATGCTCTACACACTGCGGCTGTTGTACTCTCGGCCGTGTATTGTCTCGTTCAATGTGTTGGGGGGGGGGGCGCACAATTCTCGCGCCCCTTTTGCAACGTCAAACAAACGTCAAGTTCAGGATGACGTTTCGTGAAAGCTTCGATAAACCCCATCATCATCAGTATCATCATTATTGCGCGTACGCGGTCATCCTTTCACTATCACTCGCGCCGCCGATTCGTTGCCATTACTGTGTGGGTTTCGTTCGGGAAGAAATGGCATTTGGTGAACGATAGTTGATTGCTGCCTGCCCACTACTGTCGGCAGTACGTTATCGTGCATGCAGGAGGACGAGCAGAAACCATCTGACGGGTACAGTACAGGGGGGTACAATCCTGGAAGCTGAAGTTCAATGACAAATGTAAGCTGTGCACATACACCTACCTACACCTTAACACTGTCGCACAAACCACGGTCTAAATATAAATCTCCTTGACAAAGAAAACGGCATGGAAACAGCTGAATGGTCGCTTGCCAGCATATACGGCATGCGCGAACATTCGGCAGCCGCAATTTTCTCCACGCAGCGAAACACTTCGCGTTGCTTCTCGCTGCTCTTCCTGCTGTTGGATAAAGTTTGACATTCCACGATCGGGATATGCCCGGAACGCCGCTGCCAGGGTGGAAACGCAACGCAAAATGGATGGTGTTGTCTGCATCGCAAATGGGACCGTCTGTTGTAAAAAAGGATGCAGGCAGACGACACCACCACGGGCTGCACACACATCTCACTCAACACGGGAATGCACATGGCGCGCATGCATGTCGTCGTTGATGTGTTCCACATCCTCCCGCTCCTCACACGGCGGGGCACATGCACATATAGTCGGTTTATGGTATGAAAAAGCTGTCCAGGACAAATTATATGCTGGTTGGCGAAGCGCGGCGGAACCAGACTGGGGCACGCACAAAAAATCATCTTATGATTGACAGTGATGCATGTGTGTGTGTTCCTCTTGTTACGCAGCTGGGGGTCTTCGCCCTTGCTGGAGATTTCGGTCGCCAGTGTCATAATGGCCTACTATGTACGATTTTTCGCACATCCCCCAGCAAGGCTCTCATCAGTATCATAAGCCTCCCGCTTCCCGAAAAAAAAAAATGCGGAAAAGACAGTGACCTCTCTGACGACCACACATGTGAGACGCAGGTCCGTGTGTAAAATGCATCACAAGGAACAGATTTGTTGCTATCTGCAACCAGAGTCTGCCACTGCGCTGGGAAATCTTTGTCCAGCATCACGTCAATCCGAGGTGAAAATCTACTAACGAGGCTGGAACTCGCCATTAAAAGATGGGACAGTGAAAATCAGACGCACCCTTCTCTGGTTCAAGTTTTCTTATACATGTATTTTGCTGGCAAATTTGTCTTTTCGCTCTCGATTTGTGTTCCTCACGTTTCAGCCGTGAGTCATAGCAGCTGAATCGAAATGTGTTGGATAACACACACCCGTCAACATAAATAGAAGCTGAGATGGAAGTGCTGTAGGATTGTACAAAATAGTATTTGCTTGCCGGCTTCTCTTTATTGTTCTATGTTGCCACATGGTGGAGAGTTTTAGTTTAAAGCTTTAGTTTAAAGGTTTCCTGATTCTTTCGGCCGGAGTTTCGTTTCCCCCTGGTCCATTCTTGAGGTCCATTGATTTGGTCCTTGTCCCTCTGATAACGTAAAACTGATGTATTTATTTAAACTTGCAAAGCCTTTTGAGCCTTTAACAAACAAGTAAATCACAGAGCTTTTCAAACAACAACTTACTAACGTAACTTTTCTTAAAAAAGTTAATATTAATACGCTGCTACTTGCTTCCAACATGGCGCATAGTAATTGAGCAATAATGTGGCCCACCGCCGACAGGTCAATCGAAACAACATATGATTTTTCGGCTTTTGCTTGCTATCTTTACGTTTCTCCTTCACTAAAATCACACACACACACACAAACTCGTCTTTCTAATCATTAATTCGTACAAGCATCCGGTGTGGAGGAGCAGCGCGCTAATGGGCAATTCATCGCATACATCTCGCACCCTAACGTAAACCATACCACACGCACACATACGTGCGCAGGCAAACGGCCACCGGATGTAAATGTTAAAATGAATGATGTTTGGAAAGCAGGTTTCAAAACAATTTCATCTCCTGACCAAAACCTCGGCCGCTTCCCTCACGGGTCATAACTATCTTTGTTTGATCACGGCGAGGAGTCATTCCTTTCGAAGGGCCGAGAACTTTGGCGGTACTCCTTTGGGTAGGGAAAAAAACGAAGAAACAGCTCCCCACCACCACTCCTGCTGACAGAGAATCCTGTGTGGACGTACATAAGCACACACAGTCAGCAGCATCATACATAACGCCAGGCTCACCCTCCCCCCCCCCCTCCCCCACACATCGCGAAAAGGGAGGAAAACGAGAGTACAAATACGTCTAACGCCCATCTCATCAGCATCGATAACGGCGCGATTTCAATGGCGCTGACGCACCACCAACACCCAACACAGCTCCCCACTGGAGTGTGCGTGTGTGTGTGTGTGGTTATGCTTCGCAACAAACACGAAAAAGATCACGCGAAGGAAGCATACCAAATCCTACCTACGAAAGTCAGCACTGCCAGCCCCAAAAGCAAGCCGCACAAAAGCTCTTTGGTTTCGGTATTTTTTGGAGCATCGGCTTGGCCTTCCGAAGATAGACCGACATCACACGCATAACCACAAACACACAGCATAGCGCCAAAATTTTCAGAGGGAGTCCACCCAAAAATGCTTCAACAAATGGAGCCGCGAAACAAGAGAGAGAGAGAGAGAGAGAAAAACCGAGAGATTTGCCGCCTATTAAATCCCCCCAGAGGGCCCTGCCTGGGTTTGCATGTACCGCGGGATAAAATATGCGATCAATTCCAAACCACCTCCGAACGAAAGTTGGTCACCATGTGTGAGTGTGTATGTGTGTGTACTACACGGTGGGGAGAAGGATGGGGTCCTGGTGAAAAAAGCACCCAACAACAACAAAAAAAACCTCGACACACTAATGCTCCAAAAGATCTTTGCCCTCCCGAAGAGCATGATGATGGGGTATTGTGTCGGTGGTGGTCACCACCATCAACACCAAACACAAACACACACACATAGAGACAGCACAAACGGGATCATTGAACATGAAGAACAATAAGAATGCTACTAATGATGAAACGTAGCGGCCGACAGCGGAGCATAATAAAATTCGACCATCGATGAGGCAACACAGGGCAACGCGAACCCACAACTGCCCACACTCATATGCACGCACCCCGAGAAGGAGCACTGGTACGGGGCAGGGACGTAAGGTTCTGGAGAGAGCGGGAGAAAACGAAAAACAGGAAGAAGCTCGCTGCGTCGCCAGCTGCGAACGAGGGAACGGGACTCGCAGGAACAGGGCAAAAGCAATAAGGAAACATAGAATGAAAAAAAAAAATACGGACACCGAGAGCGAGCGATAGATCGAGTGAACGAGCGAGAGAAAAAGGCAGGCCCGTTTTCATCACAGAACGCCAAAAAGGATCGTGTGTCCCAAACGCGAGATTCCTGCTGGACGCGAAGCGGGACGAGAACATGGCCAGCAACAACATCAACAACAACGCTGACCATAAGAGTAAAAAAGTCCGAACGCCCGGGTCCGGGTCAGCATTAAATGGCAGTATGGGGGCGCGATTGAAGAAGCAGGATCGCCGAGAAGTCGAATAATGTAGTGCCGGGAGCCGGGAAAGAAACAGCACGGTGGCAATCCACTCTTTTCTGGGTGATTAGATGGGATGAGATTGAGAAAATTCACCAGCCGCTGTACCATCGCGGCTGCTGCTGCTGCTGCTGCTGCTAAAACCCCGATTCCCCGGATCAATTGTTGGAAAGAAAACAAATTTTAACCTCTTTTTCTTGTGCGCACACAGCACAACAAAATGGCCACCAGTTTCCATATCCTGGTACGGGTAGGTAGCTGGGTACATATATTGGACCGGCAGTAATACCTATTCGGCCGCCTTATATTATGAAGGATGTTGGTAAAACATATGGAGCAGGCATTTTTCCGAGGGCAATAATTTGGTAGGATTTGGATAACGAATTTTATTAGTTAGCCTGCTGCTTGTGGGTTTCTTCAATCATTGACCCTAAGTACGTCAGGTCGTAATTTGGAAGATGACTCGTCGTCTCTAATCGAGGATTAAAGCTTATTTGGATTGTGTTAGAACACAAATTCTTTTTAGTGGAGCTTTAAATCTGTTCCTGTCGCTTCTCGACTAGAGCCATCAGTAAAAATTGACCCTTGTGGCAATAAACTGATACAACAAGCAGTATATTATATACCCGCCACCCTTGTACAGAGGGCACGCAAGTTGACGGAAGCATTTGGTTCGGCGCCAAGGAACGCCATTCAACCATACTTCCGGCCTGCTAACTGGTGCTTCGAGCGTTAGCAAACTATGAGGGGACTGGCGGGAACGAATTGGGGAGGACTGCGGGGAGGGAATGAGCGGAGGGAAAGAGATTTAAAGTTCTCCACAATGTTGGCTTTAAATGCCTTCGCGCGTCGCGTCTCGTTGATCATAAACGTGACGAAATAATGCCTCCGCTCTCTCGCAGTTCCTCGCAGATCGTTTACTGCGTACTACACACACGCACCGTACACAACACACAACGTGCGATGATGAGATGGGGGGATTGCGCGCATACCACGGGCCGAGACCACCACAAGCAAGAAGCATCGCGCAAATTCCCTCCACCACGGCGACTCTGTAGGTAGGTAGTGGTGCAGCAGCAGTCACCGTCGATGTTTTCACAAAAAAAGGTGATGGAAAAACTAACTTCAGTGCTTCGAGTGCACTTCACACACACTCAACGTGAGGTGAGATTATTCTTTGCCCAGTTTGATGCTTAACCAACACACACTTTGGCTGCTACCCTCCGTAGATTCCGCCCAAAGCTCGCCCTGGTCCAGCGCCAGAGTTCGAGACGCAGAATGGAGCATGTGTGGGGACTGCAATGAAAAATAATATCACTGTAACTAAATCTGTTTTTTCCAGCCCCAGAAGGTGAACACAACCATCATCACACCACCATCATTCTATTGGGAATGCCATTTTTGACAGGTATGCCACGAAAGGGTCCAGAGCAAGCAAAATTGTGTGTCCCCCTGGCACGCAAAAAAAAACCTTTTTTCTCTTCGATAGCAGCTTTCGCTTTCCGGCCATGTCACAAGAAAAGGGATAACGATGCGGTGCGGCCGTCACCGTTCAATTCCAACCCAAAATCATGGCGACCGGCTAAGGCTTGGTTGGTTGCGGTGTGTGCGGTGACTTATGCCAATTTCGCCCCTTTTATGTTGCCCAAATTAATCCGCGAATGTATTGGCCTTGTGCATGTGTCTGTGTGTGTTTTTTTGCTCCCTTTTGCTACAGTACCTTCGTTCTTCGCACCACCCGACACATGATCCGAAACCTTCCAAACGCCGTAGGATTATTAGTTAAGCTATCCCAGCGACTAGGCAAGCAATGCACCCGCCGTTTTATGGCAGAACGGGGCTGCTGCGTGCTACACACACATTTTGGGCAAATTAAACAAATACCATTCCGAAATGCTTTCCTGCTTCTAATTCGCAGAAGGGTAGCAGGAATGGGTTGTGTATCTCGCCCGTTGTAGTAGCTACACTGCTTCCAAAAACACCACACACAGATAAGCGCACAGGCACACCGCAGCAATCGATGCCATCCCCACACGGATAGTGTGTGCGCGCGTGTGTGTGCGTTAAGACTGCATTCTGATGCACTCGGTGCGTGTTCCGGAGAGACGGTTCACGTCAGCTCCTGCAGGAACGCACTACGTGTACATGTGCCCGGGACCAGGAGGGTTGTTTATTATGGAAATGTGGAACGGAATTTTGTGCGTCTACTTGCAAAGGCACCATATCCGTCGTCACGATGGGAACAACCGTGTCTTGAACGGACCCTGCGAAGTACGCGCAGCTCTTTCCAGAATCGGGGAAAAAGAGGGAGATTGTTCCCTTGCGTTCGCACGGCCATCCTGGCCAACAGCAGTCTTGATTTACCCTTCGGTAGAACGCCGGCCGGCTCAAGACTCCCTTTTGGGTAGTGCGCGATCCTTCAATTAAGGGTGTGTTTGTGTGCGCGTTTGCATCGATTTCAATCGTCCGTTCTTCCTCTTCCTAGGGCGATTGGGCGAGTTTTCGCTTGAAGAAGGGAAAAAGAAAGGCATGTAAATGTATGTATGTGCAATGCAACAGTGATTTGTACACGGTCACCGAACCGCACAACTAATCATCATCTTTCCCTGCACCGCGCACACCGCTTCTCGCTTACTCACGTGTGTATTTTCCCAGTGTGTGCAATTTATACACGCACACATCACCTTTCTCGATGACCTCTTCCCAGAAGTAGCAGTTTTGTGCTGGCTCAGCTACATCTGAACACCGAGGCATGCGGATGGGATGAGAGGTATTTTGCATTACTGTTCAATGGTGCATATGCATGTACTGAATGCTGATGGCCGGAAGTTGTGTTATCAATTATCACACACCACCAATCAAACCAATCGCCGAATGCAGAGAGCGAGAAGGAGGGAGGCTAATTATCCACCTTTCGGAACAATACGGTTGCCAGCCGTATTTTTCTCCGTGCGTAAATTTCACGTCCAACAAACACCCTATTGCGCTGATTTGCTAGAGACGAACGCAACAGCAGCTGTCACTTTTTATATTCATGGGGAATGACATTTCGGGCTGTTCGATTGCTGCGATTGTCAGCAGCAGCAACGGCAACCAACGCATCTCTCTGTGGGTGCGTCTCTCAGGAACATTTTCTCTTATTTTTGGTTTTTGCATGCAGTACACACAACACTGCCCCGGCCAACCTGGGAACCGGTGAATGAATCCGGGGGTAATCGAGGTGATCGAGTTTTTATACGCCACAATTACACCCCCGCAGAAACACACGCGGCGTTGCCTTACACAGTGAGACAGGTCACTACACACAGCAGCAGAACGCGATTATTCGTCTCCGCAGAACAAAATCAGCACCAACTAAATCGGTGTACACCACACTACCCCCGACTCGGTTTATAGAAGGCACACGGCCACAGAGGAATCACACGCACGCACTCACATACACAATCACACGCGGCTAAGCACATTCGTTCGTACACCGGAAACAGTTACTCCCAGAGTTTACTTGCCGTTCTACGGTCCCGTGGTGCCGTTCCTGGCGATGACCATGATGTTTCAGACATGATCGCTATAAAGCGCGGCCACAAATTCTTCCTTCGAAAAAAAACCGAAACCTTCTATAGCACCCCACAAGCCACTGCTGTTCCTTACGAACGCGAACCACACGCACACAACAATTCCATGCTTTTTCACGCTGTCAAAATTGTGCTGCACCGTTCGTCTGCTGCTACTCCTGGTCCAAGCGAGCGAACCGCAGCAGCAGCAGCAGCAAGTATTATGCGTACACCGAGACAGAATCACCTACCCGACAAAACCTCCCTCCTGCTGATTTGCTTCCCGGGTTAGTTATCGGTGCACCGTTTTCACGACATTCCCGGTTGTGACACAATGGGGAAAACAATAGTTTTTCCTCGCGTTGGGTCGCGGGTTTGGGATCGATTCCCTGTATTTCCCGGGGTTCTACTCTATGCAAGAGAGACCTCTACCTATCGAACGCGGCAAGAACACTGTTGGAGAATGTGTGTGGCTGGTATAGGAGCGGTGTGTCTGACACGACATCGACGTCGATTCACCACCGTTTTGCCTTGGCCTTCGTCGATTATTCTGCGCTGTATGGGGGGGAAAAAAAAGCACACAAGATGCAGAACGACCTACACACGCACACAAGCTTAAGATGATCCCTTTCCCTCTCTGTCTCTCTCTCGCTGCGTTTCTTCTTCTAATGCCGTTTTCTTCCGAGCTGACTGTCGTTTTCTTTGCTGATGTCGCACGCACCAATATGCCCCTTCGGAGACCATCAGGCAACCTTTTTTAATCACCCTTTGCCTGACTACATCATGCACTGGTTAAGAATGGCCATTGCTGCCATTACCTTGGGGTTAGAGGAAAATGCCTACTGCTACTACTGCTGATGGGTGCTACTGACTGACATCGCTGGTCTTGCTGATATGCTGCTGGTAAAACAGCCCGCTCGATACGGTCTTGTTCTCGCGCGCGCACGCTCTCCCTCTCTTTCTGTTGCTTCTCTCGGCAAAAAGATCGAGATTCGTTGTGTGTGCGTTCTGCTGGCCCACAGAGACACAGCCCTGTATGTGTGTGCGCGCGCGCTTTTACGAAACCGAAAGCGGGCTCAGCCAATCGATTAACGCAAAATTCATGGCATTCCTTCAAAAGCCGTTCGTCGTTTCGTCGACTATTCGGCGGCCTGTCAGCAAACTGTCTACAGGAGTGTCGGTAATAGGTGAATTGGTGAGGTTGAATGGCTTTTAATCGCCTGACCATTTCAAGCAACTGCAGCAGCAGCACGCTAACGCAACGTACAGTCGACGAGTGACGGTTTCCGTTTGAATTTTGCCTCTTTGCACAACCAACCAGGGCGCAGTTGACGAGCCTCTATTTCCGAACAGAAACAACAGACAATAGGAGCTGCAACGCGAACGCTTCACTTCTCCCTCGGAAGGAAATTAAGGTGACTTTTACCTGTGCGCGTTTCCTTCCCGAGGAGTTTTCCCCTATGTGTGTTTTTTTTTTTATTATACAATTTCTCTCTTCGTCCTGTTTCGCTGCAGCACCGCACGTAACAACCATCAGCCGCAATGCAAAACCATGCACACGGCACCCTTCTGCCATGTGTGTACCGAAAAGGGGAATAAGACGCCAGCGAGTTACGCATTGTTGCATTGCATACACATCTGGGAAGGTAAAAGGTACAATCCGGAAGAGAAAACGAAGGAACCCCCGTGGAAGGAATTGATGGCAGCAAAAGGACTTTCCCGTCCGTGCAGGAAGGTGAGACATACAGCGGCAACATGCAGCAGATGTGCTGTTATCCTGCCGTTTTGCTGTCCCACTCGCTTCGTTTCTGACCCTTCCTATGGGAGATACACCAAACCCACGTGGTTTATTAAAAATGGAGCACACTGAACGGAACGCTGCAACTGCATCCCGAAGAATTACTGTGCTTCCTTTTGTTCCGGGCTGTTTGTGCTCGTCGCCGTGTTTTTGGCGATTTATCTCCAGTCTGTGCACGTAAATTACCCAACTGGTGACCTTGTACCACCTCATCTCACCAAAGCTTTTCGTTAGCAAAATGTCACCAATTAGAACCATTTGTGCCGAAAATGGTGATGGTCAATAACGGCAGATGCAATGATATATACCATTTATCATTAGCTATGATGCTCTACTTCTCTACTGCTACTTACTCATCAGGAAACGTTCAGTTTCTAGATCTGCAACGAAAAATATAAGGAATATAAAATCGAAGAATTAATATAAATAACCAGCAAGATCGACCAGTACCGGTCAAAATACCTTAAAAATTGTTATTTTTAAAATGTTGATGTCGGCTTTAGTATCTGACATAATTACGTCTCAATTGAAAACAACCTTTGAGAAAAAGCACCTTTACAACGATTCCCAAACAGCTAACGGTCAACTTGTTCAAATTCGAACCGTTTGTTTACACTGACAGTCAAGCATTGAAGCTCCCTCTGGGGAGATTCGATGATCGATTGTGTACAATGTTGATGTTTCGTGCTCGACGGCTACGCGCGCTTCTCGCCAACTGTCAAAATCACCGAAGCAAGAAACGCGCTTCCACGCACACAGACGCAATCCTCTCTCATTTGCTCTAGCTCTCTCTCTCTCCCGCTGTCGATGCGCTGCTGATGTGTTTGTGCAAACGCTCAAACGCCAGCCGAACCGAACTGTCAAACGGCGACAAGCGCTTGTACGCATACGGCCAAACAACATATGGCAATGACAACAAAAGCAACGACCGCTGCTTGCCTGCTCCCATTCTCTGGCTCTCGCTTCCTTCTTACCCCCTCGCCCGTTATCCATACACACACACACAGTCTGCGTTTAAAGGTTTCGCTTTACGTGTATTTCCGCGGATAGGAGCGTAGCATTCTCTTCTGCGTAACGTAAGCAAACGGAGCGTTGAAGCAGGACAGCGTGCAGGACACGATCCTCGATCGTTCTTCCGTGCACGTCCTGCCTTGGCCGTCTCCTTCCATGAATCGATCTCGTCATCTGTTTCCATTCAAAACTCGATCACACAAACTCAGGGCTTCGCTCTCTTTCTCTCTCTCTCGTGCGCGCGCTCGTCCATGGTTAAAAAACAACAACGGTATCCTACGATTACGGGAGTACCGGGATGGAATTTGTATGTTAGCATACATACATACACGCGCATGGTGGTGCTCCGCTTATGCTTTTACCACCACCAGTGTTTCTCCCCCTCCCCTTCACTTCCACGGCCACATTTTCCCCCATCGCCCCCGCGAACAATTATTCAAGAGGGCGGCGTTCTAGCAATAATCGACTACGCATCAGTTCCGACCGAAAGGTACTGTGGCGATTTGGAGCATTGGCTAAAAATACCGACTGATTCAGCATTACCCCCCCCCCCCCATTTTTGCAGGGACAATATCAATCCACCAAAGCAACCATATCGATGTTTTTTCGATTTTCGATCTCATGCATGCGAGCATGATAACCGGTGGATTCCACCACGGGAGTCACGCAGTTAAGCTTTTTGCCCGGAAAGTTTCCCAAATATGACTTTTCCTTGCATTTTCTTTTTCTTTGCAACGACAAAAAGCTCCCGCGAAAACTGAAGACGATTGTTGGAAAATGAAAACGCAGCCACTTGTATGGTAATGTGCGTGTCCCGAAAATAGGCTGGGCATCATTTCAGCACCGGGAGTTTTATACGATCTACACGCACACACGCACGCATCGGAGGACGACCAACAGAGCGGTGGTGGTATGAAAAATCCTCAACCCTGGCCTACTTGTGTACGGGAGGGTTGTTAAAAAGCTTCCTTTTAAGAATTTTCTCTCGCGCTATTGCTCCCTCTGTCCGGTCCCCGTTGCCGTTGAGATCCTGGCGTTAAGTTAAAGTGACGCACTCGTCGTTCACACCGCGCTCGTCTTGCCTCCCCTCCCTACTTCTTTCATTTCTCTTTCACTCACGCTCTCTTTTTCTAGCTGATGCTGTTGCAGCAGCACCAGTAACCCGGCGGGGTCAGCAAGGATGAAGATTTTAAATGAAAACGATCCAACATGGCAAGCAACAGTCGGGGCGCGCTAAGGATCCTCTCGCTATGTCCCCTGAACGCGGCTGCTTGCCTGCTTACGCACACGAGCGCGCGCGAGAGAGGCCCCTTGCTGCGATCCCATCATTTAGCACCACCTTTTCAGCATTCCCTTTCGTGGTGTGTGCTGTGTCTGCGTTCTTCTTGCTGTTGTAGCACCGTTTACGATCCGCGAAACCCAGAAGGCAGAAGGGAGACGGAGAAGCGTGAGGGAATGAGGCCCTTTTTTCACATAGAAGGAAGAACCAACCCTCCCTCCCTGCCCTCTCTCTGCACGGTTGCACCACCGACAACGACGACGACGGCGGCGGCGGCGACGTGTTTCGCGTACGGTGCGTGTGTGTTTGTGCTAAGGGGTCTTGTGATGTGGTGTAGAAAACTTATTACAAATCGACCCTCGCTAACCGTCGACTTCTTCGTCCTCTTTTTTTTCATCACCAGTAGAAGCCGTTCTTTTTCACATGGTCGCCTCTTGCCTCTCCCTCCCCTCGGCCCGATCGGTTTCCGCACACTAACCTAGAAGGCAAACGTACGTCACGGAACGCATTCCTGTGCCGAACGGACAAGGAAAACAGTGCCCCACAAGCCCCATCCGGCTACTATCGCCTCTATCACTAGTAGCTGCACACTCACTCTCTCTAAGCAACGATTGCTTTTCGTGATGCAGCAGTGTCAAAATTGTAAAATGCAAAACCGTGAACAGACAGCAGCAGCAGCAGCAACAGCAGCCGCACAAACTCTGCTGTCATAAAGCTCTGCTTGCTGTGTCAAATAACAAGAGGGAAGGAAAAAGATCACGATATGCCACATAGAAGTTTATCAGCATTAAAAATGTTGCCCCCGGGGCAGTAGTCACACACCCCATCTACAATCGGAGTGCCCGTTTTTCTCTCCGTTTTCCACCATTTTCACCACTGCCCTGGCGAAAGAGTGGCCTCCTCTTTGCCGGGCGGCGTTTTTCGGCTGCAAGGAAAAACAGAAGAAAACCTCGCTTTGCCGGAATCGAAGATGAAAATGACACATCCCGCTCGCATCGGGTGTCAGTGCCGCCATGAGGGCCAAGGGCGGAAACTTTTTCCTACATCAAAAAACCTAGTTGGACCTGTGCGCCGCCCCATCACAGACGAACAAGGCAAGACGACGAGGAGTGGGAGGGAAAGGAGGAGGAGGAGGAGGAGGAGGAGGAGGAGGAGAAAAGAACTTTTCATTAGAATATGCGTACCGAACTTTTTCTTGTCCCGGCTTGTTCCCTCGCAGCCTCACACACAAACACACATGCACACACACAAACGGTCCTATTTCTATTGGCACTTCCGTTTCCGCGTCACGGGGAGTGAAAAGGTTCAAAAAAGGTTTGTGGTTCTTTGCTGCTGGCTGACAATTTTCCTACTACGCCGCATATACGACGACGCACAACTCGCACAACTCGCTCACTGCTAGCGCGGTCAGACGTTTTCTTGACAGCAGCAACCGAGCACCACCGCCAGCGGGAAGTCTGACTTTGCACTACTTGTATTCTTCTATCATCATCATCATCATCACCGTCATCATCGCGGGCAGCAGCATCAACATTGGCAGCTCGTTTGGGGGCGCCATTATCATATGGTGGTGGCAACTCCAATCGGATCCCAACTTACCTTGCGGTCCCTTCACGGCATCGGTATCCCACCCACGGGTGCTGGGTGTTCGAAGTCAGGCATGCAGCGAGCAAACGTTCGCATTCACTTTGCACAATTACTGCACGATTTCTGGTGCGTAAACAGACGAGGACCCGCTTACAACGCGACTGTGTTTGCGCTGTTTGCTGTCGGGCTATGACACTACACCGAACGAAACAGATCCGTCAACCTCTCGCATCGAGCGACCCGTTCCGGCGTTTGTGCGACGCAGCAATGTTTGAACGTCACTTTTATTGTAGATCAAATGCACAGGATTGCATCAAATTCGGAACCACCAACAATTCACGGGTGTTTCGGGTTTTTCTTGGCGGCCCTGGCAGGCGGATTTGTCGCTGAACGTCGGTGATGATTAAAATTTAACGATCAGGAATACCTATTCAGCACGGTACGACCATCACTAGAGTGTTGCAAACAATCAACTGTTGATGATGATTGTGCCCAGGTAACAAAGTTGCCAATGGATTTTCGTCGCTTTTTTCCCATTTTTTTTTCTATTGGCAGACACAAACTTCAGTATCGACGATCGACAATGGTATGGGATCTATCCGGATATTACTTTCTTGCATCTGGATAAATTAGTTGAACAACAAAACAATTTGTGTGTTTAAGAATAACATAATTATTGCCTATTTCCTTGTCTAGTTCATGGAATTAAAAATTAAATTTTGCCATAAGCAACATTCTCGTCCATCCGACGTTTGTTCACCCGTTGACAAACTGGTGTCATATTGTTGCAAAGTGAAATGTAAAATTTAATCAAGCCACAAACTTGAACATCACCGGTTCATCATAAAGGGACCTAAAATAATGCTGTATGCAGGTCTGGCTATGCAACCACGCGTAATTTTTTTGGGAAATCTAGCATCAACAAACCGAGGTTGTAGCGGCAAACGCGTTTGCAAGAATTAGTGTTTTCGTTTCGGTGTGGTTTTCATACAAATTAAATAAAAGATACACAGTAAACCAGCGAAACCATGAAACCCACAGGTAGACGAAGCGAGTTGTAAATAAGATCAAGGTCTAATTAGATGAAGCTATGATCTTAGCCCAATTAGTTTTCCTTTATTCATTCAAGAGCCGACGACCCAATTTGAGCAAAACTACAAAAGGTTTCGTGGAAAAAAGTGTTTTCCATGAACGAATTTTCTCGTTTGATGAAAACTCTTGTAAATTATGCACATAACGTCGATTTAACCGTCATTTTAAGAGACTATTAGTTTGATCGATCAAACCACGTGCGTTTCCTCGAATCGACGAAAGTGGGTTATGTTTTGATTCGACTCGCTCTATTATCCGGGCGCGGAACAGTTCGCGCCCAAACGTAACTGTCAAAAAGTCATCGTCGCACAATGGTCGGTCACAGCATCTTCTCGTCGGACTGCATTTTTTGCAATTCAAATTAGTCGCATATTTGCTTCGTTCTCCTCCAAATTTCACTCCAGGAATGTTGAAAAAGGTCAGCGCGTAATTTAATATTCAAATATCAATTATAACAAACACTTCGTTTTTCTCGTGCTGCGGCTTTTGGTAAATTTGCATCGCAGAGTACGTTATCGCTTTCACCTCCGTACCTTGGGGATGTTTCTGCAGGTCAAACTCTTCCCCGTAGCAATTACACTCGATGGTAAACTGTTCCAGGTCGAACTTTGTTATGACGAGCTTCTTGCAGATGAGGAACGGTTCCGCCGAAAAGAGAAACAATAGTTCATCGAGAAACCGGAACAACATGTTGTCCAAATCGTCCGTCGGCTCGGTAGTGATTTGATAGCATTTCTTAATGTCCACCGTCGGCAGCTCCGTCATGTAGCCAAACATTGCCATCCCGCACTGTTCGAACGCTTCCTGCAACGTTTCTCCCCAGGCATGCAACCTTGAAACGGGAGTAGTAGATTGCATATTTCATAATCGTTTCTGGTATTTTATCATACTCAGTACTTACTGCACGTCAGCCGTGTGGTCAAGATCTAAAAAACAAATCAGAAATCGGTATTAAACATACAGTAAATCTTGAGGTTGGATTTCGATACTCACATTCATATTTCACCTCTGGTAATGCATGTTCCGTGGTCTCCAGAGGAACTTCCATGTTAAGGCGCGGGAGCGTTCTAATAAATTGATCAAAACAATTAGTTTTTAATTAACACTTTTCGCACGGATAGCAGCAAAAAGGCTAAGTCATTCGTAAGTGATCGATGGTGGTATGGTAGTTGTGCTCAAATTTATGATGAAGATTTACACTGCCGCCAAGAAATGGTTGTATCCTTCTCGTTGGAACACGTGACGTATGAGTCATGTTTGCAAAAGGCTTGCTTTAACTGATGTTATGATATAGTACTCTTCACGCAAAACCACTCAAAAGTACCTGCGGCTAACTTTAATCCTTTATTCTTCAGAAAGGAAGGGTGTTTCCGATTCTTATCACCTTCTTCTTCTTCTTCGTCTGTGTGGTTATACTCTGGTCAACCTGATGAATCCAGCTTCCTGGGCCTTCACAAGGTAATCCGTAAGACTGAACCACGAAAAAAGAGACCGGCAACTAAGGCCATATGTCCCTTATCACCTTCACCGGTTCCACATTTTCTACACAAATCCAATGTTTACATTTTCTCCCACAATTGACAGCAATCGCCATCTGTCATCTATCCTGCAGTGACAGCAAACTGCAAGCAAAACAACAAACGCAACTTTCCTTTCGATTTCTCAAAACGCAAGATGTTGGCCCACAAAGGGCCCATAAACTTTTGTGATATCGTTTAGTGTCCCGTTGGCATTGCTCAGCATCCCGTGAAGCGAACCCCAAAACTATCCCACTGGTGCCGTGCGGTAAAGGATCCGCCAGCATGAAGAAACTCACCGGAACGTTTCGCAACACGCAATGGGATCCGTACCTGCTCATCACCCAGATCGTAGCGATGCAGGCCCTGCTGTACGTTAGCCTCGGGACGATCATGTACGTGATGGATTTTTTCGCCGAGGCTAACCACACACTGGACCACATATTTGAGTATCATGTAAGTAGCGTAGCGCTAGATCCGCACGGACCCAGGTCCTTTCTCTGACGCCTGTATCCATGTTGCCCGCAGGAAATACACGTAACCGATCTTGGTGGACGATTGGTTATCGTTGCCTTCATACTCAACTCCCTAGTCGGTGCCGGGCTGCTGTGGTTCATAGTGAGGCGGACGAAGCTGTGTTTGGATTTTAGCTTTACTTTCCATTTCACGCACCTGGTGATATGCTGGTGGTATAACGAGGCCTTCCCATCGACGATCGGCTGGTGGATGCTGAACGCCGTCTGCACCGCGCTCATGTGCGTGTGCAGCGAGTTTCTCTGCCTCAAAACGGAACTGAAGGAAATTCCCGTCGGGTACACGGCACTCAACCAGAAGGTTGATTTGTGAACGGCCGTGGCCGTGCCCGGACCAGGGCACGAAAGTGGTTTCCAGGAGTAGAGGAAAATGGTGCGCACGTTCCATAGGTAGGGTATTTTGACGCCATGGCTTCAGGGATGTATAGCAATCCGGGAGGAGTGTATGTGTGTGTGTGTGATTAGTGCTGTTCGATTTGTGTTGTGTACACTACTCAAGCTTTACAGGTAAAAACTAAAGGCTAAGAAGATTTTTAATTTATGTTGCGTACTAAAACAAACAATAAAGAAGGATATAAGCAAACGCATGGCGATGAACCTTTATTCAATTAGCAAGCGTCTAGAGCAAGTCTGGTGCAGATCGATACGAACCGACCGAAGTTCAGTCTTGTTTGATTCCGGTTCCCTAGAAACAGTCCAAGTTAAAACAAACCCTCCAAGAAGCACAGCGCACATGTGCTACCACAGCGCCCGTTCTTTTCCGCCTTGCGGGGAATGCAGAATTGATAGATACATCAAACCCGGTGTGGACTTTGAAACCGCACGTTTTGTTCACCCATTTAGCACATCCGATCGATGGACATCAACACGCTTTATAAAAGGCTAGACCACCGGCTACCGACCGAGTGGTACGCCCAGTCGGGAAGCTACTGTTGACGGTTCAATATTCAATCAGGGACGAGTCCCTCGGATCGATCGGATCAATAATAGCTGGCAGCTCCGAGCTCCGAAGTAGGTTACTAGACAAGCTGCCCGTACGGTAGAGTGTATGTGCGGTGGTGTATTCAAATACGGGTGTTTGTTTTCGAGTTTAGTAAATACGGTTTACTAGAAAAAACTCTCCCCAGATTACACGGTCTCTGGAGGAACATTCACACTACAACGGAATTTTTACAACCGCTTGGAATAGAAGAATTATTGCAATTCATTATCTTTATTTGCCTTTTTATTAATTAACTGCCCGCAACATCCGTGGTCGCTTCATTGGCGTCCCCTGTTTGCGTAGATATCCTCACCCGATAAAGAGACCGTTTGGCCGGCACGCTCTAATTGCTGTTCGAGCGTCGCCAGTTCGCACGCTGCTCTGAAGCACGCCTTGGAGTAGACACGTGCGTGATCATCGCGGTGGATTGTAACTGGATCGGGCCAGCACAGGATGAATTCTACCGAAGAGCTAATTTCCCAGCCGGGAGGCTCGATCGATTGCAGAAACTATCTGCCACCGTTGCGGGCCTACTATGCAGGTGAGTTTATGAGCGAACCATCTTGTCCTTTTTTGCGTGAACTAATGTGAACAACATTCCAGAGTATGCCATACCCTTGAGCTTATCGCTGGCAGCCGGCTGCATCGTCTGGCTGTGGGTGACGTACGTGTTTGCAGAAGTAATCAGACGCATTAAGCGACACACCGAGAAGGGCCAAGTGATGGTGCTAATCATTGCCAATACGGTGTATTTTGTAAGTCATGCGGCGATGATAAAAGCGTTCGCGGAGTGGCGGGAACAGCGTTGAGAGATTTGGTCTGACGTGCAGTGCTCTTGCATCTTTGCCTTGCAGACGGTGGTGACGTTCAATGTGGTGGCACTGGTGGTACCGCACGTTGCGGTCATCTGCGACATAGTCCCGTTTGTGGCGTTTTGCTGGTGTATTTTGGTGTTTTTTCGCTATCTGAAGGAATCGGTGGGAGGTGATACGGCCATCATTCAGCTGTACGAAACGAAAGCTATCGAACCGCCCCAGGTGTGCCCATGCTTTCGCTTCATCTATGACAAAAAGTGAGTTTTGTTTTTTTACTATTGGGGTGGTCGGAGATCCCAGTGTCGGAGGTGGATTGCACCAAAAAACAAATTCAAATTCTTTTTTTTAAGGAGGCAATTACGTGCTATACGATTCGGAATTATGCAGCTTCCTATTTACAACAGTGTTGTGGCCAGCATACAGCTACTTATTTTCTCCTATGATAAGGTAAAGGTGTGCGACAAGGCTCAGCGTGGCTCTAGCATTACAAACAAACTTTCTTGCGTGCTTTTTCAGGACTTATTTTACGATGTGTTTTACGTTATTTTACCATTCATAATCACATCGATCGTATTTTACGTTGGATCATCCGTTTCTTTCATCAAAACGGTTGCCCCACTTTATCCGGACAATCCGATCTTCGTAAGTAACGTTTAATCGAATGATTTGATTTTGTTTTTTGTTTCACGGTAATGGTAGAAATTTCGTTCAATTTACAGAAACGATTCTTTCTGCTGCAGTTGGTGCTAATCATCACCAAACCACAGATCATTGTCCTGGAGCTCATCTACAACCTGTCCACATTCGAATGTACTGAGGCTGGCGAGCCTAAAGTGTACATGAACAGTAAGTTTATATCATGCCCATTGAAAAGCAAGACACAAGTAACTAATCTGTACTTTTTTACATAAAATTTTTCACAGTTATTAAACAAATGGTAATACTGATCGAGGTGGGAATAGTGACCGTTTTTTCGTACAAATTCTACACCAGTCAGCAGCAACCGGCGGGCGAGAAGTCGTCGGGCGTAACTAATACGGGATATGAGGCATAGAACGGCGCGGAAAATTGTGGCTAGATGAGATGAGTGCATTTGATTACTTACCTGAATAGTGCGTACTTAATTTATAATTAAGCTGAGTAAGCAAAAATATTATAAGTAACATGGAAGAGAACTCAACTGCCCCCTAGAGAAATGGTCCAAATGAGAAGCAAACATAAAGAAAGTTTATGCAAGGTGGCAACTGCAAATAGCATTCTGTCGAGAGTTGTAAAGTGTGGAACAATTTAAACACCATTAAGCTGTGATGGAGTTCAAACAATCGATCGCGTTGCGAATGTACTTAGCATTAGACGCTAGCTTTCAGTGGTGGATGTGCTGTGATGGTACTCGTTACAGAACGGAAACACTCAACCAATGTGGGCAACTGAGGTAGAAACTGTACAAATTAGAGTTCAACATCTGTATCTAATAAATTTAATAAAAATTCCAAAAAAGGTGCTTAAAAACAGAAATAACATGACAAACATGTACATTTTCTATTACGTGAACAATTTGAGGAGCATCGTGGGAAACAGTTAACCGAAAAAAAAACACACACACAGAACGCATTCCCCTTTTACCATGCTGTCTGTGCCAAAGCGTGGTGGTTGGGCGCGCTAATGTTTGTTTGCAAACAAGCCGCGCGCAACCAGTGCAGCAATCCATCCGCACGCTCTCAACGTCGTATGAAACGTGGTAGAAAGACCAAATTACAAGCGCGCGCGCGCTGAGAAGCTATAAACAGTTGCGAGCGTGAGGAGAGCGAATGCACTAATGCTTCTGGATTTCTCAACGCCAACCCTGTCATGCTTCTTTGGTGGGGTTGCGCGCGTAGTAGCATCGGCAGCACCGAGACGGGCACGGCGGGCTCACGGGGTTGTGCGATCGACCCACACGGGATCGGTGGAGTTGAGCAGCGGTTTAGTTGTTGTTGAGTTCGCACCCGATCCGGTCCGGTGTATTGCGATTCCGCGTCGATGCCACACAGATTTGCTCGGCATCAGTGCGTTTCGTAGGCATCAGCCGTCCTCGGGGAAGCATTATTGGCCGGACAGTATTTTTTTGGTTAGTGTTTTCCACCTTTTACCAATTAGCGTAGCGAGTTGGAGAGTGTACCATTTACCAGGAGGCTCAATATCCAAATAATACGGAAGCCACCCCAACGCGCGTGTGACTTTACAGCAGCAGGATAAAACGTGCCGATGACATAACTGTGAGCTAGAGACGCGTATCTTAGCAACCACTAACCTGTAACCAAAGTAACGAGCGTTAGCGTGTGCAGTGCCTCGGTTTCACACCGTTACCAGCCGAGTGTCTGCAGAGTGTGGGGTTCGGATGCTGTGGTGAAGAAGAGTGGTGCCTTGGCGTGTGACAACAGTGAGTGTACATTTGTCTAAGCGTGTGGTAGCGATACACGATACGCTAGTGAGAAAGTAAGTTTTCCAGTTTCAATATGACTGGAAAATGCAAGTTTTCACAGATCTGCCCCAGCATGGTGTAGAAAGTGCATTACACTGGGTCGAAGTACAAGCAGTGTTTGCGTTCTACCGGACGAGTGGCGCGCCAGCTGACCCACACCAAACTGGCTCTGTGCCTTTGTTGAGTAACCAGCGGTGGAGAGCGGATTATTCGGTGGCCGTTTTTCCCCTACCAGCCGCCATTTATGGCGAAGATCGGGGTGTATTAGATGCAACGCGATTGAGCGAGCGAATGGAGCGATTATAGACCCGGCGATGCTTGAAACCGGCTCACAATTAATTCGTTGACCGGATAACGTACTGGAGTTCAGGGATAAATTATGCAACTGGTTGAAGCTACCGTGAGTGTACACCAAACATAAATGTGTGCCTTGAACGCTCGAGAACAGCACAAGACAGTTCGAAGTGTAGGCCGCCTGTGTGCGGCACCACTACTCCAAGGACGGAGTGACACATGTAATTTGATCCTGTTCGATTAGATAAATAGCTTTCGAATGATTGATTGGAAACAAGCAGGCAACAGAGTGATAAAGTTCAGCATGACCAGCCCCCCATCAGGGCTTGGGTAATGGATATACTATTACACCTGCTCTACCGACAGAGCGAAGGAAAATGTATTTTCACGTTGGCATGAAATCGTATCAAACGGTTTTATGTCATTTTCCTTTCATTTCACCATCTAACGAAGTCGACTTGGACAAACGGCAGCAACAGACCTGCGTGATTCCTGGCGTGTTTTCTATTTTTTCGCAACGGTCTTACGACAGACGAAAACAGATGAAACGACACGAAACAAAAACCTTACAAAAGTAACCCACCTCAACCGACACTAATCTCGGGCGCGATTCGTTTCAAGGCTGCCCCAAAACAGAGTAAAAGCCGTCTCTCTAACGTCGTTCACATTAGTAGCACCGAAAAAGTGTGTTTCTTCGGCAGAGTTAGCCCAACATGGCGGCGGCACTGTCGTCCTCCTTCGTCACACACACGCACAGAAGACATGGCGATCACTCTCTGCGCTGAAGTACAGCAACGCAGCAGAGAAGACGAACGCTAGGGTAGCAATAAAGTAACACTTTGCCAACATCCACAGCGCACGAACGTTCCGGAGTTGCGAGTACCTACGCGGACGGCCTTAGAGCAGAAGACAGGGCTGTGTAGAGCACAGAACTGCCTGCTAAATGTGCGCCAATGCAACGATATTAATTTATGCACACTCGATTACCAGCTCCCTCCCTTCAGCGGTATGCTCAAGAACGAGCGCGGTCGAAGGTTGCCGTACCGCCGTTAGACGGCCATTACCGGTCCGTGACCGTCCGATGATGCTCCGATTTGTCATTCAACACAGTCACTACCGATTGGGCGAGCGATCGAGTTTCAGTGCGAATCATTGAGGATCGTATGTCCCAGAAGTACGTCGCTCCCGAATGTTAACCTTGACTTCGAAGGCATCGAAAAATATGCACCCCGTGCCGGAGATGGAGACGTGACCGGTCGTTACGCAAGGGGGGCGCGTTATACCAACTCCGGCCGCACTAAACCTTGCTAATGAGCGGTGCACAACCAGGCCTAGGGTCTCTCTGTTCGATCTCTTCAGATGTTGGGTTCGCTTTTCTTCAGCGCTACAAGCGGAACGTTAAAAGGGGGTTTTAAGAGAGAAGAAAGTGCAACTTACGATACTAAGAAAACCACCCATTAAAAGGCTCATCGGGTCTGGGTCACTTGTTTGCGCATGACCTTTAGTCGTGCAATAAATATCAACGCGTTAATGAATGGGTTCGAGAAAATTATTTCAATGCTAATGGGAATTTCCATTTTATCTTATTTTTATCTACAGCGTAGAAAGAATAAGAAACTGGAAACTTAATGGCAACGAGCTCTTCTAAGGATATTGGGTTAAAACCTGCTTATCAGAAAGTTCCCCGGTGACTAAAATAAGCCTGTTGAATGTAGAATCGATAGATTGACAAACATGAAAAAATGAATAAGGAACTGGCGCGAAACGATGAGCGCATAAATGTATCCCCTCCATGCTCCTTCTCCGTAACCTCTCCGCTTGCAACATTCGACTTGAAGGTCGTTCCGTTTCAACCCCCTCCAAGCCCAGGTGGTGGGAAACACGCTCAACCCACCAAAAAACCGGTACCTCACAACAAAGGAAACCGCGTGGCATCTTTGTCCACACAGTTGCGAGCAGCGTTCATTGATAATGACCTCTTGGTTGGAGGACTCTCCACGTCTTCTTTTTTTTTGGGATTGCATATTGCTCCCGAATAATTTCAATGATCGCTTCACAAGGTGTGAACACAGGTGCATATCCTTAAATTGCTAACTTTTTTTTTGTAATAAAAAATGATGTTCACACGCAGCGATTTGAAACAAGCCCACGTTCAATGGGCATATGGCAGCGATGAACGAATTGTTGCTAAACCATTTGCTTTGCACATACATTATGATTGTTTTCTCGCTATGGTAGAATGAGCAGCGCTAATTTGTAGCCGGCAGTAAGGTGGTGCAATTAGTATCATGCTTCACAGCTTTTTGTTGAAGAAATCATTGAAGTTCAGTTGTCTTAAAAATATTGCTTTCAGTGAAAAACATATTCTATGTAACTGTTGAACAATTGTACCTTCTATTCGTGAAGCACTGGATCAGATCCCATCTAGACCGCCTCCCCGTACGCAAGCCTGGCTATCCAGCTGCGGGTGAAATCAAGTCACAGAAAGCCAGAAAAGGGCAGGCCGAGACCTTTCGAGGTTGCAGTGCCAGGGAAGAAGGAAAAAGATTCGTGAAACAAGTTTGCCGTTTGTTACGAGGGAGCGAAGCAAATATGGGCTTAATTGTATGTCTAACGGCTGTGGGATCATCGCCAGTCACTTCACTTCCCCAGGACTCAACCCAAAAGTGATCATTTTTGTGGGTCGCATTTCTACCGAATCTTTTGTGCTGGATTTCATGTCAATATCGTACAGTTTCAGACATGAAATATAGCTGTTCACAATTGGCAAACATTAATACGTTTTTTTCTTTTTTACCAAAACAAGATGATCGTAAAACTCTGTTGCCATTCACACATCCAATCCGCTAATGCATTATGATCCGCTTGGCAAAGATGATGTGTGATGGACAGAGATCACATCTTCAATATCCGCACAACGCAAACCAATCAAAAACTGAAATTCCCATCCGTCGACGAAGTGCGGGTTGGGTGGTTTGATTAAAATTAATAGCTCTATACGAGAGAGCCTGTTCTTCCAACGCCATCCAGCCTACGTCACGCTACGTTACGATCACGTGGAAGGGCAGCTAATGCATGCGCGTATGGTGATGGAGAGTGGAAAGTGTAGCTATAAATATAGAAAAATATCTTAATGGACGATGAACAATAAACACTGTTCTACCAATAAACAACTGATCGTTCTAATGGATGTTCTTACACCTTCGCTTGCCAGACGACGGTTTGATCGCACTGTGCAAAATGGAGAGCAACGAGTCGATGGTTACTGATGTCCTTACGGAAGAAAATCTTACCGTCACGGAACGCGATTGCACCAACGAGCTGCCAACCGTACAGGAATATCTCGATGGTAAGCACTTCGCAATGCCTCCAAAAGTAACTTCAACAAGCGCTTCAAAACGCATTTTTTGTACATCCATTTTTGTTTCAAACAGGCATAACTCTCCCACTGGCGATAATTATCGCTACCACTGTACTGCTAAGTATTGCGACCTTTAGTGTGTTCTTCAAGAATGCCTACCACATCCTGCATCGAACGCCCAAACAGTTCAAAACTAAATCGATCCTGTTGCTGACAATTTATCCGGTAGGAATAATGGCAATGCAAAGTTCATCCCCACATGTTATTAAACATTCTCTTACCTACATTCTAGCTCGTAACGCTGTTCGGTGTGGTGTCCATCTCCGTGCCGCGTGCCTTCTTCCTGTGCGACACGGTCATGCACGTTTACTTCATGATCTGTGCGTACGTTTTCTTCAGGTTAGTACTGTCGATTGAAGGCGATATTCCACAGCCATTCAGAAAATGATCTGCCAGTAATTAAATCTAATAGTAATACATGATTTTTTACCCTACCCACAGCTTGTGCATGCAGTATGTCGACGGGGAAGATGCGCTCATTAAATCGACCGACTCGCAAACCTTTTCCCTTCGCACACCGCCGCTGTGCTGTTTTGTGCCGCTGTTCAAACGAGCCCCCGTAACAAAGTGAGTCATTATACGGAGATTAATTTGCGGAGTTGCATCGTCTCCTATCATTTTATGCTGATGAACACGTCATTTGCCCATCATTTCATCTCCTCCTGTACGCTTGCTTGTTTGCAGGAATCGATTACGCTTTGTGCGTATGCTTATCATGCAGCTGCCGGTCGTTCAAACCGCTCTCTTTCTGGCTTTAAATGTCGTATTTGTGGAGGATTATGTAAGTACGAGACCGGTGAGGCTGTCGCGCTTAGTGATCTGACCAAATGATACACACCCGATGACCTGCTCTTTACAGCCCAACTTCAACCGCATCATCCTGTACTTTGTGCCATTGATCGTCATCTCTATACTGCTCGGTGTGTGGGGATTGAACATTCTCGTGCGAATGCTTGCCCCACTCTATTCGGACCTTAAGTTGATGGTTTGTGATGGTTCAGCTTATAACGCAGCAAAATAGCAGATTTCTAATGCACCTGCTCTCTCTCTCTCCCTCTGATGTTCTTTTCCAGGGCAAATATTTTGTGTTGCAAGCAGTGCTCATACTTTGCCGGATACAGCCGCTCGTCATAGCGGGTATCGTGAGCAGCAGCATTTCCGAATGTGTCTTTCCCATCACGCTGCAGGTGCAGAAAAATGGTCAGTTGCATTTCCAATCATACCACACACCACATTACTTAGTGTCTTTTCCTACTTTTTTCTCTCCAACTAGCAATATTTCAACTGTGTTTGAGCTTTGAAATGATGGTACTATCCTGTTGGGCGTCTCTGCTTTACAAATCACCCTCCATTATCGGTCCCGGATAAGCACACGAAGGGCAACGGGCAACATTTGAATCTGGTTCCTTGCGACAAACAAGAATAGCATACACGGCTACCTATCGGCTGATGTAAAATTATCTGTGTTTTAATGTTTATGTGTGATACCAAACCCATCCCCATCGTACCCGGCAAGCGGAATCAGAACCGGGGAAGGATGCTAGTTGGCAGAAACACACTTAGCCATTCTTGCCCCTACATCTTTCCCAGTGGTTCGCTTAGTGTTCGGCGGGCTATGAAACGATGTGTATTATTTCGGTGGAAATCTTACAGAAAGAGCTAAATAGAGTGAGTAGTATTTCAAACCAACCATCCACAGTTTTTACTTCCTTCCGCAAAGAGCAGTTCATGATGACAAATAGAACATGTTGCAAAACCATCGTACCTGTGCGAAGTGCCTTAACTTAGATTTCGTTATCACTATCGTCCTCATCGACCGCCTCCTGGCCAGCACGGTTTGCTGCGGCGTACACCTCCGCCGGTACCGTCTTGTGGATGCCCTTCGAATCCTGACACACCCAACTCAGCTCCAGCTTGAAGTCTTTGTCCTTCAGTTCATCGTGCACCTGGTAGATGCTGTGAGGCAAGAAAACGGGCAGCGTTACATGGCGACTTTTTTTTATCACAGATGACAATACGGATTCATCACGGACAATCTACTTACATTTTGCCAGCCGTAAGCACGAGGTCTCTGACAGACATGTCGGAAAGTTTCAGCTTTTCTATTTCCGTTTTGGCCGTCTGTTTGGCCTTACCCACAGCGCAACCAAAGTATCCCTGGGAACGATTAAGGTAAGGGTTAACAATTCGATTGCCTTCCAACGATGGCATTTGCGTAGGATTGGGGCACTCACGCAAGACACTCCGGACGGATCAATCATGTACATTTCGGACCCCTTTTCTTCCGACCATGACGCTAGAATGACGCTCACTCCGAATGGTCGCACGGCACTGTACAGCGTGTATGCGTGGAAGTAGCTCGACAAACGATCGTTCAGTTGTTTGAGCGGAATGGGACGATTGTTTTGCTGTCGGTAACTGGCCGCTTCCTGGCGAGCAATGTCCACCACAGCTCTGCCATCGGTGATCATTCCACTGATAGCCTACGGTGCAGGGGAGACAGCCAAAAAAAAAACACGATCAACAATCTAAACAGACATACTATGGCAACCATTTTTGTCTGCTTACCATTCCGATGGACGTATCGATGGTAAAGATTCTGGTGCCGCAGTCCGGCTCGTACAGTTTGCTCGTGATCAGTTTCTCTACGGCCAGCACAACACCATCCTTGCCCCGCAGACCAATAACCGTGCCACTATTCTCGACCGCCTTTGCCGCGTACTCAATCTGGAACACGCGTCCATCGGGGGAGAACTGTGACGCGGACAGGTCGTACTGAAAGACAGAACCGAAAACCAGCGTAAATGGAACCGGGAAACAATTCTGATGATTCTTGCCCGAAATGAAAACAGAAAACAGCGCCATAACCTCAAACCAAAAACACATACGAGCTTTTAAAACAGTTAAAAGCCGCTGAATTCATCGCATTTACTTACACCGGTGCCAATCGAACTCATTTTTGCTGAAAATAAAACTGATCACACGCAACCACTACGAGAAATGGGAAATTAACAATCGCTTGCCGGATGAAACAGCAGAAATTTACGTTCGCGAGCGATGAGAAACAAATTCACTTTGACAGTTCCGCAATGCGAGAGAGCTTCTTTCACGCACGCATGACAACAATAGCAATGTACGTGGGCTAGTTTCACGCACACGTCTTAAACAAACGTCAGTTCAAAATGGGAGTTATATGAATTTTTGTATTCGATGGAAACGAAATTAAATCGTTTGCTCGACGGTTAGTTTTATTTTGCATTTGTATTTGCTTTATTCAGAAGTAGAAGAAATTTTTGAAGGATGCGAATGAATTCATAGCTAATCTTTGAAATCTAAGATTTAAGATCGTTACAAGTGGCGCATCTCCTACTGAATTGCAACGAACGTTTACTTCGTTTCGCTTCTTTGGCCACTAAAATCAACTTGAAAACTAAACTGGTCGTATAACAATATTACGGATACGGAGCCGTCCTGGCACGTTTCTTCCTGCTGTGGTTTCATATTCGATTGGTAACCAAACTGTTGCCAACGTACGGTACAACGAAATAAAAAGTTTGCCGCAAAGTATATCGGACGGCATAGCTAAATCGCTGGCACTCGGGTGCATTCCATGCACGATGCGCGCTTTCGTAGAGAAACGGAATATTTACGCTCGTACATTGTCGCATACGATAGTTGTAGTTTTGTTTGCTATCACATTAATCGCTACTTACTGTATAGAATAGGGATAATTATCATTCCAACACGTTCCTGCTACCAGCTATCGATGCTACTAAAACTCGAGCCGAACAATTCATTCATATAAAACACGATAAAATATCTACCGGGACTAATATCGCGGGGTACATCCGTTGTATGCTGTCAGTGTGGGCGCACATGTCGATTTCGCGTTTTAAAATGCTGATACGTTTCCATTTCCTTATCGGCGGTCAGAGTCACAACAACGCGACGGCGGTGGCTGCGGCAGCGGCTGTGCTGTCTAAGGTAACGATCCGAATTGACGATGGTTTCAGTACGCGACAGAAATGCCTTTGCCCTACGGGGTGGCACAAACCAAGAGACTCTGCCGGAACCAGCCTGTTCCGTTCCAACGTTCTCCCGAAGGCATATGGAAGATTGCTTCACTTTCACTGCGCCACTGCGGCTGCTTTACGCTTCATTTTGCACCAGCACGAGCTCCAGGCGCATTTTGTCCGGCGTGTCCCAGCAGCTTTTGCCGCAGGTCCACACGAGCACGTTGCCAAAGTCGATCGGCACCCGTTCGCCGTTCACCTCAAACCGCAGCTTCTCGATCATCGTCGGAAGCAGCTGAATTTCACAGATCATTTCATTCTTGCAGTACTGACAGTGGGGCGGAATGGCAATTTCCTTGATGGGCGCTATCAGCAACGGTAGAGCGTTACGCGAGTAGCGCAGCAACTGGCCAGGATTTTCCTGCAGCTTGCTCAGAAAAGAATGGAACATCAGATCGCCGTGCATGGGAATGCCCTTCTCGTACAGCTCTTGATCGTGGTTAGCTTTTGGCTGTTGCTTAGTTCCCGAAGCAACATTCTCCACCGTACTTTCGGGGCTAGTTTTCACTGTAAAATAAATAAAATAAAATAATGAATTTTACACATTCGCTCTAACTGTTAACAATTTGGCATTCTAACCATCCTCTTGTCTCTGATACTCGGCGAGCAGTTCCCGAACGTGATCCGATGCCAGCGGTGCAACGTATCGCTCCTCATCTACGCTTATGTACAGGCCCCTCAGCGTTACGTCCACAATGTTCCGTGGCACAACCTGGGGCTGCTTCAGCAGTGCGATTAGATCACGTTTCGGTGAGACGGGCGTATCCACTACAACGACCTCCGCTTCCAGTCCTTCAATCTCGGCCGACGCTCTCGTTGTGTAGAGATTATCGATCAGTTCTCCGCCTCCGGTAGCTCCACCGGACGGTCTACCATCACCGCGCGCGTTCGCATTCGTCTCGTCTACCCGAAGGTTTTCGAACCCAGGTATAGGTTCCGCTTCCATCGAATTGCTTTCGTCGTCCTCGTCGGACACCTTCTCGTACTGGATCACATTGCCATTCTCCTCGTTCAACAACTGTTCCGCGGCTACGCTACTCGTATCAACACGCATAAAGGTGGAGGTACTGAAATCCTCACGCGCCTCCTCCATACCCTCCTCCTGCACGTCCTCGTCCCAATCGTCGGCCCCGCTACACCACGATATCGTGGAATCCTTCGTCACCACCTTGCCGGACCGAATCTCCGTTAGACCGTCCGCGCCCGGAGAGCTCTTTTCAAGCGACTGTATCCGCAGGCACGTCCACGCCTGGGATTGCGTCGAGCAGGGTGCATTTAAACACGCGAACACGTACAACGTCCGGTGGAACTGCGAATCATCCAACGGTGCATAGATTTGCACGATCAATGGTCTTTGCTGGCCGCAGAAAATGCACGGTTGAACGTCCATCGCACCAGCAGGCCAATCCTAGGGCAGCCAGCATTGGGCAAACAAAGAAGGCAAAAATATCGATCGCAGTTATGTTCTGGGGCAGTGGGAATAGCAGCACCTTACTTACCGCATGGCCACCGATTTTGTTTGTCGTGTAGGATAGATAGGGTCGGTCCCTCTCCGCGATTGGTTCATCCTCGAACCCTAGCAGGACAAGCGTTTGTTTCTTGGCCATTATCCCGCAGGAACTTTGGCGTGGTAGTCAGTTCTTCAACGGGATCAGCTGGAAACAACTCTTCTTGAGCGAGGAGGATTGATTTTTTCTCGCCCAGTCTGTGGGAAACAGATTGTACTGACATTTTTAACCGTCAGAAACGCGCACACGCGCATTGACAACCACCAGCAGCTGTCAAAATAAACAGGTTTTTTTTTTATTTTGATCTTAAAAAATTTTTTGAAAAACTCGTTAAACGGAAATATACATTTGTTAGTTTATCGTTTCTTTTGCGAAAAAATACATTTGTTGATGTAAGCAACTTAAGCTGATATTACAATCGTATGTAAAACCCGTTTTAATAACTATTTTATTAAAGACAACGATGTTTATGATGCCGAACGACCGAATATTCAGATTTTGCACATAGCACAAGAAAGATGCGTTCACCTAACAAGTTCATAAGCTGCTGCAAATCCAAAACGTGTGATATTCCATGGAAACCCAAAAAAACAAGCTTTAACTTATGATGCTCAAGGAAACTTTTAAAATGCTTTATTCATACATTTAAATACCACCACGCAGACGAAGGACCAGATGGAGGGTGGATTCCTTCTGAATGTTATAGTCCGACAGGGTGCGGCCGTCTTCCAGCTGCTTGCCGGCAAAGATCAGACGCTGCTGATCTGGCGGGATTCCCTCCTTGTCCTGAATCTTGGCCTTCACATTCTCGATGGTATCGGATGGCTCAACCTCGAGGGTGATGGTCTTTCCGGTCAGAGTCTTGACGAAGATCTGCATGCCACCACGCAGACGAAGGACCAGATGGAGGGTGGATTCCTTCTGGATGTTATAGTCCGACAGGGTGCGGCCATCTTCCAGCTGCTTACCAGCAAAGATCAGACGCTGCTGATCTGGCGGGATTCCCTCCTTGTCCTGAATCTTGGCCTTCACATTCTCGATGGTGTCGGATGGCTCAACCTCGAGGGTGATGGTCTTTCCGGTCAGAGTCTTGACGAAGATCTGCATGCCACCACGCAGACGAAGGACCAGATGGAGGGTGGATTCCTTCTGGATGTTATAGTCCGACAGGGTGCGGCCATCTTCCAGCTGCTTGCCGGCAAAGATGAGACGCTGCTGATCTGGCGGGATTCCCTCCTTGTCCTGAATCTTGGCCTTCACATTCTCGATGGTGTCGGATGGCTCAACCTCGAGGGTGATGGTCTTTCCGGTCAGAGTCTTGACGAAGATCTGCATGCCACCACGCAGACGAAGGACCAGATGGAGGGTGGATTCCTTCTGGATGTTATAGTCCGACAGGGTGCGGCCATCTTCCAGCTGCTTACCAGCAAAGATCAGACGCTGCTGATCTGGCGGGATTCCCTCCTTATCCTGAATCTTGGCCTTCACGTTCTCGATGGTGTCGGATGGCTCAACCTCGAGGGTGATGGTCTTTCCGGTCAGAGTCTTGACGAAGATCTGCATGCCACCACGCAGACGAAGGACCAGATGGAGGGTGGATTCCTTCTGGATATTGTAGTCCGACAGGGTGCGGCCATCTTCCAGCTGCTTACCAGCAAAGATCAGACGCTGCTGATCTGGCGGGATTCCCTCCTTGTCCTGAATCTTGGCCTTCACATTCTCGATGGTGTCGGATGGCTCAACCTCGAGGGTGATGGTCTTTCCGGTCAGAGTCTTGACGAAGATCTGCATGCCACCACGCAGACGAAGGACCAGATGGAGGGTGGATTCCTTCTGGATGTTATAGTCTGACAGGGTGCGGCCATCTTCCAGCTGCTTGCCGGCAAAGATGAGACGCTGCTGATCTGGCGGGATTCCCTCCTTATCCTGAATCTTGGCCTTCACATTCTCGATGGTATCGGATGGCTCAACCTCCAAAGTGATGGTCTTTCCGGTCAGAGTCTTGACGAAGATCTGCATGCCACCACGCAGACGAAGGACCAGATGGAGGGTGGATTCCTTCTGGATGTTATAGTCCGACAGGGTGCGGCCATCTTCCAGCTGCTTACCAGCAAAGATCAGACGCTGCTGATCTGGCGGGATTCCCTCCTTATCCTGAATCTTGGCCTTCACATTCTCGATGGTGTCGGATGGCTCAACCTCAAGGGTGATAGTCTTTCCGGTCAGAGTCTTGACGAAGATTTGCATGTTGAAGCTGTTGAATAAAACAAATAAAAAACATCACAGCGTTAGTTTCAACTTCGTTTGTATACAAGCTTTATATAATTTTATCATTTCATGTGCAGCCCGGGACATTGAATGTGACATAATATTAGGTGGTAATATATAATGCTGTCATAATATCTTTTCCCTGAGCGAGGGAGCTCTAATCTAATTATACCATTACGATTTAACTTAAGCATTTCACAACCGACGAGCTTAGTGTTGACATAATTCGTCCGGCACTGTGCTTGTTTTTGCACGCATTACCATTTGGAACAATCTCGAACTATTTGCTACAAGCTTGTGACGGAAGCTTCTAGATGCAAATACTTCTGTGACCTGTGCTAAAAATATACTGATGACGAAATCCGACGTGTAAAAACATCATACATGATTCATTCAATTACGATAATTACATTTGCATATCGCCCTGAATAATGAACTACACTAATGTAAATTATTTATGCACCAGTAGTGAATCACAATGCACTTTTCTATTAAAATAATACTTATAAATCAATGAGTGAACAATCACATGCCGATCAAATATCGGAGAAGATTGAACGAATGCGCTATTTGCTCGCTATGGCGTTCGCAATGTGAAAATTAATTGTAGTCTCACAATGACGTCATCCTTTTAAGGGGACTAGCATTTACGTTCGCTTTGATGAGGCGTTTTCGTCAGCCGATTGGAAATTCGTTTCTGATGTTTGAAAATTTTCTCCCTATTGTTCTAGAAAGATCAGATTTACGAAAGCTCGCCTATTTGCTTCAATTGCTTCTGAACAGATTAAGCTCACAGCACAAAAACATTTTCTAAGAAGGAAACATTGAAAAATTACCACAATTTGGAACAAGGTGAACCACAATTTTGAAAGCGCTTAGTAGTGCTGATGAAACGAACGAAAGAAAACTGAATCTTAATGTATCCCAACTGCACAGCACAATTTCGAAGCAAAAGCAACGAAGCATTTCTGAAAGGGTAAATTAGCTGCCTGCACAAGCACAGCTCACTGCGTCATTACGCCATCTTGCAACCCAACAGGCACAGCAATCGCGGACTGGTTTTTCTTAACTTTTCCACACTAATTCATAAGTTCCGAACTCCAAAACGTTATTCTATGGTGAAATTACCTTCTTTACTATCAAGTTCACAATAATATTCTTTTATGCACTTAACACAATTGCAATTTTTTCCACTTTTCGTTTCAACACACTGCACGAACGTGAACTGCTTGCTAGGTAGCTATTTTCTCACTCATGCCAGCTTTGCCCGAGTCATCGCTTTTATAGACTGACGCGAGAAGAAAAGAAACAAGCAAATGTCATGACAGATGATATGCTGCGTCGACACGTTACAAATGTAAAGGCGAGATAGAAGTAAAAGTTTTTTTTTAATTTCTCAGTTGAATAATTTTTTTTTTAGTTTTACTTAAATAAAGGTGAATTAGATTTTTTACGGTTCTGTAGGTGAAATAATATTGCAACTCGTGTTTTCAACAACCATTCTTTCAATATCCCAAAGTGTACACGAAGCTGCTTGCTATACGTGTAAATCGTCATTAAAGTTTACACCGATTGTGCTCGTTCAGCTTTATACGATCGTTGTGTTTATTCAATGTACGTAGCAATAAAAAAAGGACATGCTGGGTAGAAAATAGGACAATGGGCTTGTTTTCTCGAACAGAGCGCATCTAGAGGCCTCCTTTGAGTCGCAGTACGAGATGAATGGTCGACGCCTTGATGATGCTATATTCCTGCAGTTGACGGCCGTCCTCCAGCTGTTTCCCGGCGAAGATCATTCGCTGCTGATTTGGTGGGATTTCCTCACGCTCATCGATCTGTTTCTTGACACTCTCAACCGTTGCCTCAGGTTCTGTGTCCACGGCAATGGTCTTGCCAGTCAACATTCTAACAAAAATCTGCATGCCACCCTTGAGTCGCAGAACCAAATGGATGGTAGAGCCTTTGATGATGCTGTATTCCTGAAGCTGACGACCGTCTTCCAGCTGTTTGCCAGCGAAGATCATACGCTGCTGATTTGGTGGAATTTCCTCCCGTTCATCGATCTGTTTCTTGACACTCTCAACCGTTGCTTCCGGTTCCGTGTCAATGGCAATTGTTTTTCCCGTAAGCATCCGCACAAAGATCTGCATGCCACCCTTAAGTCGGAGCACCAAATGCATCGTCGAACCGTGCTGAATATTGTAATCCGATATAATCCGACCATCTTCCAACTGTTTGCCAGCAAATATGATACGCTGCTGGTCCGGTTCAATACCTTCGCGTTCTAGGATTTTGTTTTTAATGTCCAAAACCGTCTCTGACGCGACAACATCAAGAGTGATCGTTTTTCCGGTTAATGTTTTCACGAAGATCTGCATCATTTATTGATAAAGCTGTATAAGAGAACAATGGTTATTAAGGTTTCATCTCCACAATTCAATTGCTTTCGACGACCAATCAATTACATCACGCTTGAATGACAAGAATTGCAGCCATGATCAAGTGCTCGTCATGATCGATCATGCTTTCTCTTCCGCGAATGGTTGCAGCGTCTTTGTTAGAGTATTTTTACTACAGCATCTGATCTTCGTTTGCTTCCCTTTTTCCTATCGTCAGGTACGTCACGCGTACATGAAGCGTGGTTAAAAATAAAAGTTCGTTGTCCAACGTAGAAGGTTACTAGCTATAGATACGTTGCACCGTATTTCCCTCACGTTTACAACTATTCGCACAGCCATGTGATGTCTGGTCGCGTCTTGATGTCGGCGAAATGTACCCCATCTGCTTGAATGAAACGAACATGATCATCGCAGTAATGACCCAGAAAAAAGGTGTAGGAAAAGAAAAACAAAGCTCACCTTTTTGTGGTTTTCCACTATCGCTTTTTTCACTATCGTTTTTAAAAGCAAGACTTCGAGGCTTAGCGAAAAGATATAAAATCACTTGAGCAAAAGCTTTGTGATCGAGATTGTTGCCAAATCAGACTGAGCCCATAGACAGCACGCTGAAAGCTTTTTATAGTATTAAGCGAGTGCGTCCGACGCATTACACGATTAGAATTCGAAAAGGCTTGCGCGTTCTATCAAAGAATTTTGGCAAGATGTAGCACATGGCACCTTCCGCGTTATTGTTTTTCTCGAATGCTACAAAAAGTAAGTAGCATATAATCAGCAGATTGCCCTGCGGTTTTCCATTTTTAAAGGCTTTAAACAACAATTTCAAAAGCAACTGATAGAAACCGTTTACCACTATTGTTTCATAATCAATAGAGGACCAGCACGTTCGTAGTAGTATAATTCGTCTGCTGCTTCTCTTTGTGAGGATATAGCACGGTTGGGCAAGGAAGTCCAGCTTCCTGGGCCCTTCAACACTACTCCGCGATTGTGAGACACGATCCTCTATGAATATGGGTCGGCAGCTAAAGGTCATATGTCCTAAACAGTATAATAATGTAAATTAAAACCTATTGACGCTATTTATTTATAGTTCTTAAAGTTAATTATTTACTGTTCTTCAATTATTTACTAAATAGTTTAATTATTATAGTTCATAAAACCATTACATAGCTAAAAGTTTTTGCAGGACAAGACAGGATACTGGAACAGCTGATACATACCGACGATTATATCAGGTTGGCCGTTGACTCTCGTCTTGGCAGAGAAATTATTTGTCTGCGGTCAAAGTCAATGCCAAAGACTTGGTAGATTTTGTGTTTCGTTTTTGTTTTGGCAACATGACAACATTGGATTGTTTGCTTGCAATTATGTCACACACACAGGACGATCGACACTATAAAAACCCTCGATCATTGTTCGAAGGACTCAAACAAGCAGGTGTCCTTGGGCAGAACTAGTGTTAATTATCGAATAGGGTTAATAGGAGCTGAGTTAACCGGTAAGTTGAGTTGAGTCCTGTTGAGTTTTGAGAGAAAGAGTTGAGCAAGATAACGCAGAACCCGAATGTGTATCACACTTTGATATCTTTCACAGGCACAATCATGCAGATCTTCGTGAAGATGTTGACTGGCAAGACCATTGCCGTGGACACTGAACCAGAAGCAACGGTTGAGAGTGTTAAGAAGCAGATCGACGAGCGTGAGGAAATCCCTCCGAACCAACAGCGTATGATCTTCGCTGGCAAACAGCTGGAAGACGGTCGTCAGCTTCAGGAATACAGCATCATCAAGGGCTCTACCATCCATTTGGTGCTGCGCCTCAAGGGTGGCATGCAAATCTTTGTGAAGATGTTGACTGGCAAGACCATTGCCGTGGACACAGAACCGGAAGCAACGGTTGAGAGTGTCAAGAAACAGATCGACGAGCGTGAGGAAATCCCACCAAATCAACAACGCATGATCTTCGCCGGAAAACAGCTGGAGGACGGTCGTCAGCTTCAGGAATACAGCATCATCAAGGGCTCTACCATCCATTTGGTGCTGCGCCTCAAGGGTGGCATGCAGATCTTCGTGAAGATGTTGACTGGCAAGACTATTGCCGTGGACACAGAACCTGAAGCAACGGTTGAGAGTGTCAAGAAACAGATCGACGAGCGTGAGGAAATCCCTCCGAACCAACAGCGAATGATCTTCGCTGGCAAACAGCTAGAAGACGGTCGTCAGCTTCAGGAATACAGCATCATCAAGGGCTCTACCATTCATTTGGTGCTGCGCCTCAAGGGTGGCATGCAAATCTTTGTGAAGATGTTGACTGGCAAGACCATTGCCGTGGACACAGAACCGGAAGCAACGGTTGAGAGTGTCAAGAAACAGATCGACGAGCGTGAGGAAATCCCTCCGAACCAACAGCGAATGATCTTCGCTGGCAAACAGCTAGAAGACGGTCGTCAGCTTCAGGAATACAGTATCATCAAAGGCTCTACCATCCATTTGGTGCTGCGCCTTAAGGGTGGCATGCAGATCTTCGTGAAGATGTTGACTGGCAAGACCATTGCCGTGGACACAGAACCGGAAGCAACGGTTGAGAGTGTCAAGAAACAAATCGACGAGCGTGAGGAAATCCCTCCGAACCAACAGCGAATGATCTTCGCTGGCAAACAGCTAGAAGACGGACGTCAGCTTCAGGAATACAGCATCATCAAGGGCTCTACCATCCATTTGGTGCTGCGACTGAAGGGAGGATCACCACTTAACGTCGACTAAGCGCATAAGTGAATGGTTACTAGATCAAAGAAAGCATGGAACAGGTTCAACCCCATTCCGTTGATAAGACAATGTGCAACAAAAAACGCAAACAAACTGCCAAAAATATTGATGAAATTTTTCAAATCATGAACGACCTCTACAAAGTGGAAGTGTACCTGATAATAAAACTTTTTGTTGAATAATTTTCTGTTCTAATTCATCTCTACCAACCTTGAAAGAAAACGAAGTTTCTATCTTGTTTTTGAAATTTTTAACGAAACTAGCGCAAAAGCTGTCAATTGTTTCGTCAAGTTGAATGTCAATTTTCCCATAGCTCGCCGGTGCTGTTTGTTTACGAAATGTGCTTCAGATCGAACGTGTTTTGGCTGCGAAAATTTGTTTTCCCTGAAAATGTGCGCCATTACGCGGGTATTTATCAAAAAAATCCGCAACTCAAACCTGCGACAGCAACGATTGAAACAATCAAAGCCAAACTTACCGCAAGCGATGTACCATCGACGGAAGAATGGAAAAACATTCGGTTGAACATATTGAATGAGCGAAGGTTCAACAGTAC
This sequence comes from Anopheles stephensi, assembly GCF_013141755.1. Classification (NCBI taxonomy): domain Eukaryota; kingdom Metazoa; phylum Arthropoda; class Insecta; order Diptera; family Culicidae; genus Anopheles; species Anopheles stephensi. The sequence continues at coordinate 79,779,710 of NC_050202.1, read as the reverse complement.
AAACGTTGATAGCGTGGTGCTAGGACTCTGTCCTAATTTGCGACTCGGCCAATCGTATATTAGCTTTTTGCAACAGCAAGGGCTACAAACTAACCTGGCGATTGTTGGAAAGTTGTTACGGCTTTACCGTCTAAAGGAGGATGCGATAAGCGAGGAAGATGAAACTGATATTTGGCGCATGTACCAAGAACTGCGGGAGCAGAATGCAATCCTCGATGCAAATACCTGCGAGCATGCGATCAATGCTCTGACATTGACTAAGCACTGGCGGCATTGCTTGGAGCTGCTAGAAATGATCAAAATTTCCGGTACACCGGATAGTTCGTCGTACAATTGCATTGCTACGAAAGCTTTCCAGACAGGTGACGAATCGACGGGCTGGCTGATGCTGCAAGAAATGTGTGAACACAAGCGCATCCCAAACGACGACAGCTTTCTAGCGTGGATAAATTACAGCCGTTACCAGCAAGGTCAAAGCTTTGCTGCAAATCTGGAACGAATGCTCCAGTTTACTCAGGATCACGCAGTTTTCCTATCCAAACGTATCGGGAAAGAGTTGCTTCAGCTACCGCAAGACATCGGCGTTAGCGCGCATGAAACGCGCATCACGGACAGTGGACAATGTTCTCACTGTAAAGGAAGGCTATCCAGCATTGTCGTACCGAAAGACATGTTCCAGAGAATGAAGGATAAGTTTCTCGAGTCGGTGCTGATCAATAAGGAAATTTTCAATCGCACCACTCCGCAAGAGCTGAACCGTTTCCAGGCGTTTCTGAAGAAAACTCTCCCGTACGACGTGGTAATCGATGGGCTGAATGTGGCTTTCTCTACGGGCAATCAAAAGAATCCTACCGTATACGCGCAACAAGTGGCCGCCGTCGTTCGACACTATGTTCGTCAGAAGCAGCGAGTGCTCGTTATTGGCCGAAAGCATATGGACAAGTGGCGCTCGAAGGAGATGAAGTACATTCGCGAAAACAGTTTTCTGTTTCTAACAGAAGATTTGTACGTATAGTTGGGGTGTTTTTTTTTTTACTTCCAGAAACAACACTTATAAGTTTCGTATCGTTTTAGGTCCCAAGACGATCCGTTTCTGCTGTATGCTGCATTGGAAAGCGGGCCAAAGACAGATTTCTTTTCGCGAGATCTGATGCGAAAGCACTCGTTCATGCTGGGCAATGAGCTGAGCGGTGTGTTCAAACGCTGGCAACAGGAGCATCAGTACTCGCTACTTTCCATCATGCCAGATGGACGGGTTATTATAAAGGCCCCGTTCAAGTACGAACTGTACGCGCACAAGTCCTGTGATAACCGCTGGCACGTACCACTGGTGGAGTACGGGTACCGTATACCAAAGGTGGAAAAGCAAACCGATTGGCTTTGCATGAGCATAAAATAATGTGAGCAACGATAGAGCTAGAATAAAGCAGTGGAAAAAATGCTAGTACAGTGTGAACACCACACGAGGCACGCTTTTTGTTTTTTTGTTGTGGCGGTTGGCAGCATGACAGCTGTTTTTGACAGTTAATTCCACGGTAGCTGTTTACATTGCAAAACAACAACAAAGCCGGTGTGGTGCCTGATGAACGCAGTTTCGAGAGGAAAGTTGGGCAATCTTTTACTCAAGAAAATTATTTCCAATGTGGCCATACAAGAAAATGTATCAAAATCGAGTGAAAGAGATGGCAGTAGCTTGGCACCCCAATCTAGTGCACCCAAAGCTAATAGTCCAGCAGTTGCAGCAGAGGATAAACACATCCATGAGCAAGATGAGCCGTCAGACAGCGAATCGGATGCAAGCAGCGTTGGCGATCATCTGGTTGACCCCAGTACGATAAATCTGGATGAAACATTCTTTTCTCAACCATTGCATGAACATCCTACTGCCAAAAGCGAGGATGCTGATTTAGCTTTATCGGGAAAAGCACACGAGCTGTCCGAATCGGAGGATGAGAACACCCCTGCCATCGAAGAGGACGACCGGATGTACCAAATATTTACTCAGATATCCGACTACGATAGGATGATGCAAGAAGTGAACGTTTGTAATGAGTCGCACGAACAAAGAAGAAGAGAACTAGGACTGTCTCAAGGGACACAGGCTTTCGACGACTGTGATGTCCCGTTTATGCTCACTCAAACGGAGGATATTCAAGAGGTCGCTGCGTGCGCAGGAGACAATCTCGACTGGGAGTGTGTAGCCGATCAGAACGCTCAAGCGGAGTCGCTCAACAACATCGAAATCATTGTTTCTGGTAGCAAGCAAAAGTCCACACGTGTGCTAAGTGCAGCCGAAAGACTGAAACGGTTGGAGCAGGAAAATACCAGAAAATTGTTCCTAGCCACTCACAAAACGCATCTGCTGTTACTGATCGCGTATGGCATTAGGGTTAATCAAACAGCCAATCGGAGCATGATCCAATGTGCCTCGGAACTGTATGAGCTGGTTGCGAATAGCGACTTTTCGATGTACGAAACAGTGAGTCTCGATCTTGTCCAATCCATAACGGCCTACTACAATACTGTGATGAAGCTTGTGATAACGGGTCCACGGATAATGAAACAGAGCAAAGCTTTTGAGCGGCAGCTGGCTTCCCGTGAGGTAACTTCCAGGAAAATGCTAAATATTATACTACTGGCACTGTTCCGCTTTTTAAGCGTTCGTGCAAGACTTGTAATGAATCTGGACGTGGTACCGAAACATCCACCAGCCGTTAAACCTATACCGAAGGAAAAGCATAAGAATGATCCAACGAAAACAACCGACGGTTCTGCACGGTACGGCAACGTTCCGCTTACTACAGCGGAAATATTAAAGCGTAAACCGGAAATACAGAAAATGTTTCAGCTGTCTCAGCTCGACGGGGGGGATGATGAGATCGTATCGAACAAGAAAGCACGCATACAGGTGACGCATGATAAATCAGAGCTATCGAAATTAAGTTCACCAGCTAAAAATCCAAAAATTTGCAAAAAAGCGGAGAAACAATCGGCCAAGCAGAACTCCAGCGAAGGCGAACAAAAAGTTCTAAGATTGATATCTTCTAAATACTTCCCGAAAAAGGCTGCCATGAATCAAATGGTCAGCGAGCGCGAGAATAAAAATCCCACCATTGGCAAGCTAAATTTTGCCAAGCTCCGGAAGACACCACAGGAATCAACGGTGAAAGATGATTCGAAATCGGAAGAAATTTCGCTTAAGTTAACGTCTTCCAAATACTTCAAGAAACGAGCTTCATCTGAACAAACCGCGGTATCGTGCGAACATAGAAAATCTAGTAAGGAACGGCCCAATTTAGCAAAACTTCGACGCCAGACGTCACCAGCTGCCGGCGAGAGTGTGAAAAGGGCGGAAGAAAAACACCGCATACCGGAGCTCGATACGTGGATTGAATGTTACCTCGAAAAGGAACGACGTTGGACCGTGGTGGAGGCCGCACTGGGGAGCACCGATTGTTTGGAGCTCGTGATCGATCGCATCCTTGCGCCACCGTTGTATGCTTTTGCCTGGGAAGCGGATGGTACTATCGTCGATGTTTCGCCACGCTATCGATGGAGCAACGAGCAGCTTGCATTAAAAAACCGTGTCGATACAAAATGGCTTCGAAAGACGCTCTCCAAGTATCGTCCTCGAGAGCTGGATGAAGCACATCTGCACGAGCAGACTGAATTCCGACTGCTTAAGCTGCGTGCACCAAGACCGATCACCATTGCTCAGTAAGTGACGGTCGTTTAGAACTGACCGTTCAACGCCGACTAATGATCACTTTGCGCTTTCCTTTCAGGTGCAAAAATCATCCATCGTACTGCTTGCGTCGACATCTGCAAAAATTTCAAGCGATCTACCCGCCAGATGCACCGCCGTTGGGCTTCGTCCAAGGAGAACCACTTTACGCTCGCGAATGTGTGCATACCTTACATTCGCGCGAAGTTTGGCTGCGGCACGCGAAAGTGATAAGACATTTCGAGCAGCCGTATAAAATTGTCCGCACCAAGCTGAAGCGGCAACCTGCCGATCTGGAATTGTTCGGCTACTGGCAAACGGAAGAGTACATCCCACCGGAGCCCGTCAACGGTATTGTGCCACGCAATGCGTATGGGAATATAGAAATCTTTAAAGCATGTATGCTACCCAAAGGCACGGTACACTTGAAACGTATGTATTCACGGCGAGGTAGCGGAGGATTGTTGTCGTCATACAGTTTTCAATTGCAGAGTATGGACTGTCGTACATTTGCCGCAAGCTTGGAATCGACTATGCTGTTGCGGTGGTTGGATTTGGGGTGCACGCCGGTGGTAACCATCCCGTGTTTGACGGCATTGTAATATGTGAGGAGCATCGCGATCGTTTGCTGGAGGCCTGGCAGCGGCATCAGGACGAAGCGGCACAGAAAAAGATAGAAAAGAAGCAAAGTGCGGTGTTGAGGAATTGGGTGAAGTTGGTGAAAGGTTTGCTTGTGCGAAGGAAGCTTAAACATAAGTATAATTTTGAAGGAATGTAGGAAAATTGTACAGTAGAAATGTTATTCGTTATTCCTGTCTTGGATGGTGTTGTTAAATTATGGACAATACTCAGAATTTATTTATGATGACCTATGCCTGCCCAATCAAAAGCTTACCAGATATGTTAGAATGACTATGACCAACATTAAATGCCAGTTGCAGTTGGATGGATAACCTCAGCGCCGATTGTGAGCCACCAAGAAGCTGTGCCGGATAGGGATCATCTTTAAAAAGTTTTTCCAGATCCTGTCATTGACGCGGATGACATAGACATTACTGCTTTGAGGCTCTCTTATGTAGTAGCCTAAGCTTACCAAACGATCCAGCATGCGGCAATACGCCATGGTTTAGATATTAATAAGGGGAATACCCAAATGATGGGGGTACCACCTGCAGTCCTGCTAACAAACACTGATTTACGCAGGAATGATGACCAGATAGAAGATCGTATCTATGAAGTCGTCAAGAACTTCACCCACTTGGATCTTATGAACCAAACCTTTCCTCTCAAAATACCTGTCGCAATGGACAACGTTGACCCGGTTTTCAAATATGGTAGTAAGACATGGACTCTGTCCACAACTGACGAAATCTTCTTTTTGATGCGTTTGAGAGCAAGTCTGAGTCGTCTGAGGTTTTAATGCTAGAGAAAAAAAGAGATATTACCAGACACGTACCATGTAGCTGATCTACGGATAATCAAACTCACAGCATCTGATGTTACCAGATTATGCTACACTTTTTCGTATCGCAAAGAATGCTCCGTTCCTGAGGTGACGTCATCTTTCATACTCACACTCCATTCTACTAGTATAGTGCAGGTTTTGTGCATGTAAAGGATATCCGAAAAATATTTAATCTCTAGTACGATCGTGTTGAGAAAGTCGAAGTCCTATGTCTCTTCTGAAGTCTCAGATTTGACCATTGCCAATAAAATGGCTAAGTTACCTAAAAAGGAACACCCTAGATTGAACATCCTAGACAACAATCTTGCACCAAATGTCCACACCTGTGCTTCACATGATTCATTTTCCAGAGCGATGTAAAATAACGAACGTTTTCTAATTTTACGTTAGTCTTATCAGCCCATGAGCACGCTTCTCCATTTCCGTTTTCTAGCGGCGTACATTGCATACTGGTCCGGATAGAGATTTCGCAGGATGCGAACGATTCTCGCCATAAATAGTTACGTTTGCGCGGATTATATCTTGACAGCTTCTCACGTTGATTGTTGTGGAGATATATAATTCCCAACCGAGCTGTGCCTCACTGCTGCAATCCGGCTCGTGGTGGGATGTTGCTGCCCCCAGTACGGTTAGTTCATTCATACGATGCAGAGCGCAACGATGGGCTCCTCGAAGCTTACCGTAGCCGAAGTGAGCGAGTCCTTACAGCGGTTTGGCATCGCGGACTATATAGTTTTCGTGGCTAGCTTGTTAGTATGTGTAGTGATCGGTGTGTACTTTGGGTGGAAAGATTGGAGCGTTCAGCGGGAACGGAAACAGAACGTAAGGCGTGGATCGGAAGCGCTCAACTATCTGGTCGGTGGGAGAAAGATGAAAATTTTCCCAGTTGCGATGTCCCTGATTGCTAGCTTCATTTCCGGCATTGCGGTCATGGGTGCGTCTACCGAGACGTATCTGCACGGTACTCAGTTTTGTTACATCTTCACCGGGATCATGCTGATGGCGGTTAGCATGAACTTCATCTTTCTGCCTGTGTACCAGGGACTGGAAATAACGTCTGCCTATGCCTACCTGCAGCTGAGGTTCGATCGCAGAATAAGGTTGCTTGGCTCTGGCCTGTTTACGCTGGCAACGGTGAGGATCAGCGGATGTGGTGTAGTTATTGATCATACAGATACTAACAGTTGCCGTGTTTTGGGGGTGATCGTTTCAGCTTCTTCATCTTCCAATCGTTATTTACGTCCCGGCGTTGGCATTCAATCAAGTGTCTGGTGTAAACGTACACATTGTATCCACCAGCGTTTGCATGGTGTGCATATTTTACACCTTGGTGGTAAGTACTATCAGCAGACAGGATATCCCAGTTCCGATGTTAGTAGTAACCAACCCGTCTACTCTTAAGGGTGGCATTAAAGCGGTCGTCTGGACGGATGTGATACAAATGTTAATTATGATTGGCGCCCTGATCCTGATCGTTGTCAAAGGAACAGCCGACATAGGTGGTCTAGGTGTGCTGATCGAAAGGAACATGGCAAGTGGACGGTTTGAGGCTCCAAAGTACGTGCAGATTGAAATGCTGAGAGTATCCGGTCCATTACTCACACCCGACTCATTCAGTTTCAGCTTGGATCCCACCGAGAGGCACACAATTTGGGCCATCTTTATTGGTGGCGGAAGCTTCTGGATGGGCAAAAACGCTATCCATCAGATGATGATCCAACGCTATCTGGCGCTGCCTACGTTTCGCGATGCACAGAAAGCCCTGGTGTGCTTCACGGTGGGCATAATTCTACTCCTGATGACCTGTTTCTACAATGGGCTGCTGATATATGCCACATTCTACGACTGTGATCCACTGACCACGGGATTGGCGAAGGCGAAGGACCAGCTGCTACCGGTACTGCTGATGAAAGTGCTCGGCAACTATCCCGGACTGGCGGGACTGTTCGTATCCGGCATTTTCAGTGCGTCGCTTAGTTCACTCTCCACCGGGCTTAATTCGCTATCGGCCATAATGTTGGAAGATTTCGTGAAACCTTTCGCAAGGCAGCCGTTGAGCGAACGCAGCACACGGTACATCATGCGTGGCACCGTGCTGGCCTTTGGCATCGTTGCGGTCGTGCTGGTACTGGTGGTAGAAAAGCTTGGTACCGTGCTGCAACTTTCGATGAGCCTGGTTCCGATTTCGTTAGGCCCACTGTTGGGGTTGTTTCTGCTGGGAATGTTGCTACCGTGGGTTGATTCGACTGTAAGTATTGGTATGGGTATGGACCGTTTGAAAAGAGTTTAAACGATGTTTTCCCCCCCTATTGTAGAGCGCCCTCGGTGGAGCTATATGTGGATTGTTCACCATGTCGTACATTGTCATTCGAGCACAAATAGCGGTAGCTGCAAAAGAGATGCCAATACTCGCGAAACCCGTATCGGTGGAAGGGTGCGAGTATGAGTTCGAGCTGCCACCAGGATACAACACAACCTCAACGCTTCCTACGCCACCGATCGAAAAGTCTATCCATCACGTGTCCTACCTGTTCTACACCTTCATCGGTGCCGTGACGACCGTTCTCGTGGGTTCCATTACTGCCGCCATCTTGCGACGTCAGCAGCCGGGCAAACTAGATCCGCTGCTGCTTGCTCCGTTTGTTAGAAAGATATATTTCCCAGAGTCCATACCACGTACTATCGTCACTACGCACACCTTTAATAAAGAGGATACCGAACTGTACGTTGTTGTTGTTGGTTCTCGAGTAGCATGCGTCATGCCTTATCCATCTCTCGATCGGATTACACGTGAAAGTGGCGTTCGGTGGGGATGATCAAAAGTCAAGAGGTTGTCTTATCATATCTGTTTAGCTGGGCTGGTCGGTTGACCGTTTCCGTCTTTGGTTGATGGTGGAGCTGCAACCCATGGGCACAGTTGACATAGGGACATTATTTATGCACCTTCTCATTGGACGCTTATCTCTCTGTCCGTCTCTGTACAGCTTGAGACAATGTTCGTTAGAGGGGTGCGTGTGAAAGTAGGCGTTTAACTCTCGCTCAGTTGTCCAGCAGTTGGACCGCAGAACGTTGTGCTAGTCCGCCATTCGTACATTGGAGCATCGTACCGTTTTAAGGTTTGTTTGCTAGTTCTTTGCGTTTCCTGATTCGGTCATTTTTGTTCACCAGCAAGTCTCCCTGCGTTCCACATTCGGAACATGGTTACTTGCAAGTATCAAGTGTGCGGTATGGTCCCACCTCTTTCGATTACGGTTCAAGCTAAGGCGTGTTACATTTTTACTGCAAATAAAAATATCTGGTGATGCTGTGAAGCTACAAACAGATCGTAAATTCAATTCACACGGACAACTCAGAGCTCGCTCTACTGAGAGTACACGTTTTCCCTCCATCTACGTCACGATGACGATCGCAACGATAAAGCTGCTTATCAGTGTTTACTTTCGTCTGGAAAAATGTGACCGTTAGTTATCGGAAATAATTTACTATCCAACAGCCGTGTATCCTAGTATAAGAGTGCTTTACCATCTCCGGTCGGCTTCGGATGGTTTTCAGTCGGTAGATCGTCCTGCAAAGAGGCGTAAGTCTAGCGCCTTGGAACGGAACACCCACCCAACAGGTTTGAAACAAGTTCGGCCTCGGAACAGACAGCGCAATTGGGGCACGATGGCTGATGTTACGATTTTGAACGGCAACGCACAATCGGTCGAGTCGATAATCAATGAAGATGGGCTGTTTACCACCGAGAGTGTAAAGCGGCCTGGCCCAAGCGTGGAAGACATCAGTCGCTCGCTGCAACGATTCAACTGGCCCGACTATGTAGTGTTTGTGCTGATGCTGATCAGTTGCATGGTGATCGGTGTCTTTTTCGGCTACAAAGATCATCAAAAGCATAAGCGCCAGAAGCATGCACGGCGCGGTTCGGAAGCGCTGGACTATCTGGTCGGGGGCCGGAAGATGAAAATCATTCCCGTAGCCGTGTCGCTGGTGGCGAGCTGGATCTCGGGCATCTCGCTGCTCGGCACGTCGACGGAAATCTACGTGTACGGCGTGCAGTACTGTTACATCGTGTGTGCCGTGGTGCTGATGGGCCTGTCGATGAACTACATCTTTTTGCCCGTCTTTCACGATCTTCAGATAACATCCGCGTACGAGGTTTGTGGCAAAAAGTGATGGCAGGAAAACTGCAAGTTCTAACCGTAATTCTGAACATCGATTTCAGTATCTGCAAATGCGATTCGACAAGCGTATGAGATTGGTCGGTTCTATACTGTTTACCCTGGCTAGTGTAAGTAAATTTCGGGGTGCTCTGCTTGCAGTTTGAAGTCTCTGTGTAACATCGATTTGTGTATGTGTGTGTGTGTGTTTTTCTGTATTGTAGATCCTGTGGTTGCCTATAGTGATTTATGTTCCAGCGCTTGCATTCAATCAAGGTACAATTAGAGCTACTAACCGTACTCTTCAAGATCATCACCTGAAGCCTGTGCTCTATTTTCAGTTTCTGGTGTGAACATTCACGTGATTACTCCGATTGTCTGTTTGGTGTGCATTTTCTATACAAGTTTGGTAAGAATGATGCCACGAGACAGTATTTCTTTCGTGCCTGGTACCTCTTTAACACTTCCTTAACGCTTCTTGAAAAGGGTGGATTGAAAGCTGTCGTATGGACCGATGTTATTCAAACCGGCATCATGGTTGGTGCAATGATTATCGTCATCATCAAAGGAACGGCGGACGTCGGAGGGCTTAGTGTAGTGATCGAAAGAAACTCGGCGGGCGGAAGATTCGAAGCTCCTGAGTAAGTGTAAAACGGAAATAGTTGCCAGCATTACTCTATTGTGACGATCGTTTTATCTACCCAGCTTCAATCCGGATCCTACGGCACGTAACACATTCTGGACACTGCTCATCGGTGGTACCTTCTTCTGGACGTCCACCAACGCCATCAACCAGAACATGATGCAGCGCTACCTGTCGCTACCCTCGTTAGGATCCGCGCGAAAGGCGCTGGTACTGTTCCTGATCGGAACAACCACCTTGCTGGCCATGTGCTGCTACAATGGGCTGCTCATTTTCGCCATGTACCACGACTGTGACCCGCTGACGACGGGATTGGCAAAGGCGAAAGATCAACTGGTGCCACTGCTCGTGATGGAAGTTCTGGGAGAGTATCCCGGACTGGCAGGGTTGTTTGTGGCGGGCATATTTAGTGCCGCGCTAAGCTCACTCTCTACCGCGCTGAATTCGCTGTCCGCCATTGTGCTGGAAGATTTCTGCAAACCGTTCGTTTCGAAACCACTGACCGAGACGCAAACGCGATACATTATGCGTTTTACCGTGTTGGCATTCGGTGCACTGGCCGTAATGATGGTGATCGTTGTGGAGAAGATGGGCGCTGTGCTGCAGTTGTCGATGAGCTTGGGACCGGTCACGTTGGGACCACTGTTTGGTCTGTTTCTGATGGGTTTCTTCTTTCCGCGTATCAATGGAAGTGTAAGTCGCGTTTGGGGATGTTGGCTTTTGATAAATTTGATAAACTACATTACTGACGTTTCGTCCCTCACTTCCTTAGTGTGCCATCGTAGGAACAACGGCAGGGTTGGCACTGATGTCGTACATCGTTATACGGTCGCAAATTTCGATTGCCCTCAAGGAAATCGTATTCGCCGAGAAACCGGTCACCGTGTCTGGCTGCCAGTATGAGTTTACCCCGAAGAATGGATCGTTGTTCGTGGAAGACTCAACGCCCGGCGAGAAATCGCTGCACCATGTGTCGTTTCTGTACTACACGATGATCGGTTCGGTGGTGCCTACGATTGTGGGCTATCTGTCCTCGTTCGTACTACCGCGTTCGAAAACCGACGACATCGATCCGCTACTATTGGCACCGTTCCTGCGCCGTTTCTATCACACTCGTGACAGTAAGGCTAATCACATGACAGAGGTATTGCATGAGTTCGAAACCAAAGACATTCAGCTGTAAGTAGCGAGCGTGGCCGAGATCATGGTACAAACCGAGCGCCACTATCACTGTACATTAATTGTTCGGATTAGAGTATTACTGAGAGGTTGGAGATTGTAGTGTAGCCAGTATGATTACAGTGTTGATACGCGAGTATGTAAAAGAGTTCACAACTAGTTGAATATTCCGTTCTGGCAAGAAATAAAAAAGCTATTCAATAAACAACCACCTTACACGCCAGTCTTGTAATGTGCATTGAGGAGAAGCGTAGTTTGGGAACAAAAAGTCATTTACTGTAACACGCTATCACAATACACAGCTCCGAAAGCGTCGCCAGTATGACCTACTCTGAAACCATCTCAATAAATCATGGAGGCGCACGCCTATTCGAGAGCTACGTTTTCATTGTTTAACGTTAATCTTGAGGTTAGGGTGATGTCCACTGGAATCCGCTTACTACCAGCAGGAAGATGACGCTTGTGACTAAAGTGTTACTTCCTAAATTCGTAGTTTGGAAACATTCTACGCTTTTTTGTTCAACGTGAAGCATCATGGACAAGCCACATGGCCAAGGAAAGTAAAAAATAAATATAAATACACAATTACTCGGGCTATCTTGACACGCGGCGTTGTCCGACGATCATATATTATTGCTTATCTTTGTTGATGAAGGGATTCACGGGGCACTGGCGGTAGATAAACGGTCGTCGGTGGAAACCGGGTACAGCGGTGGCGTCATCAATCGTGTTGGTCAGTCCCGGTTACATTGGTCGGTTGAGTACGTCGTACAGTGGAGGGTTCGTCGAGCGGCTCAGTCATGTCGAGTGATTGGTTGTTGAACGGTAACAGTGGAGAAGATTATTCGAACGATGAAACAGCGAACTACGAGGAACAGGACTCATCCGGACAGACAATCGACTCGATCAGTCGATCGTTGCAACGGTTTGATTGGCCCGACTATGTAGTGTTTGTGCTGATGTTGCTGATCTGCGTCGTGATTGGGATATTCTTCGGTTACCAAGATCACAAGAAGCATAAGCAACGCCGAAAGGAGGCGCGCAGAGAGTCGGAAGCGCTGGATTATTTGGTCGGTGGGAGAAAGATGCAGATATTCCCCGTATCGGTATCGTTGGTTGCGAGCTGGATCTCGGGCATCTCGCTACTGGGGACATCTACCGAGATTTATGTGTATGGCACGCAGTACTGTTACATCGTGTTTGCGGTCATTATAATGGGGTTTGTGATGCATCACGTTTTTCTGCCAGTATTCCACGAGCTCCAAATTACATCGGCCTATGAGGTAAGCGTGAGCGGACATCAGGAGTGCAAAATCGTAACGCTGTTTCCACCTTCTTCCGCAGTACCTGCAGCGAAGATTCGATCATCGAATGCGACTTTTTGGATCAATACTGTTCACTGTGGCTTGTGTAAGTATTTGTAGCTGGGTCTGGTAGTAGTGAAATATACAATTGGATGAAGTTTAATCGATATTCTCCCGAAGTTGCTTTGGATGCCTATCGTTATCTACGTCCCAGCATTAGCGTTCAATCAAGGTATATTTAATCGTAAAAACGAATCGTACGAGGAAGGAATTGTAGTCATATGTTCTAATTTTTAGTAACTGGACTGAGTATACGCGTCGTTACACCGATCGTCTGCATGATCTGTGTGTTCTACACCAGCATTGTAAGTACATTTTGGCTTATTCAAAACATCCCAAAGAACTGACATAGGATATCTTCTACTGCTCGAATGCTTTAGGGTGGCCTAAAAGCTGTAGTCTGGACGGATGTGATACAGTCCGGTGTGACGTTGCTAGCGCTGCTGGCCGTTCTAATCAAAGGCACTTACGACGTGGGAGGACCTGCGGAAGTCTTGCAACGAAATATTGCCGGCGATCGGCTGGAAGCTCCAATCGTCGATCCCGATCCTACGCTTCGCCACTCCATCTGGATCATCTTGCTCGGTGCTCCTGTTTGGTTTTGCTACGGTGTATCCTGCAGTCAGGACATGATTCAACGGTTTCTAGCATTACCTACACTTCAAGATGCTCGAAAAGCCTTGAAAGGCTTCGTGATTGGATGGATAGTAGTTAATTTATTATTCTTTTTAATCGGTATGCTCGTGTACGCTACGTACTATCGATGTGATCCTCTGACGACACAGTTGGCCAGAGCGAAGGATCAACTGCTGCCCCTGTTTGTGATGGAGACGTTTGCAGCGTATCCGGGCATGACGGGAGTGTTTGTGGCAGGTATCTTCAGTGCAGCTCTTAGCTCGTTGTCATCGGCACTGAATGCTCTATCGGCTATCACACTGGAGGACTTTTTCAAGCCATACAGCAAGAAACCGTTGACAGAAAAACAGATCAATTATATTATGCGGGGCTCTGTGTTGGTATACGGTGCGCTATCCGTGTTACTATCGATGTTGGTGGAGCATCTAGGTACGGTGATGCAGTTAACTATGACCCTTAGTTCAGCCTCTGGAGCGCCCCTTTTTGGGCTGTTTGTTATGGGTATATTGATGCCCTGGGTAAATGGGACGGTAATTCCTTTTTTTTCTGTTTAATTTTTCCTGTTGATTATGATCGATACATATGTCTCGTTTTATTGCAGGGAGCCTTGTATGGTGGCGTTACTGGCCTGCTCGTGATGCTGTACATGTGTTACAAAGCGCAATATTCGATCGCGACGGGGAGCCGGACGTTCGACATGAAACCTGTTTCGGTGGAAGACTGTCCCTATGAGTATTCATACAACTCAACTGTTGGGTTTACAGATGCAGAGTCCGACCTCGACCAGGTAGAAAAGTCAATCTATCACATGTCATACATGTACTTTACACTGTTCGGAACGAGCGTCACTTGCCTGTCAGGCACTATAGTAAGTTTTCTCACGAAACTACGAGGCAAGGATCGTCAGAAGTCGATCGATCCGAAGCTATTAGCACCGTGTATAAGAAAGATGCAATCGGGTGAAATACCGCTTACCTTCCAAGCAGTACCAACAGACAGCAAACAGGCTGAGACGAGCGAAACAGCTTCGAAAGAAGCTGAAGAAGGATGAGTTGTAGTTGCTGGTAGGATACCTACTTTTTTAGTAGAAGTATGAAGTACACGAAATTCAAATACTTCTTGGAATTGAGCTTACTTGAAACATTTCAGAAAGAAACATTGCACGGCATCTGAAACAAACGACCGTACATCATTACAGCCCATTTTTGAACTTATCAGGACGAGCTTTTGGACAGTGTGTCATAGGCACTGCTTATCACTTAAAACAAAAGTTGGCAATCGAACAGGCACAAAAGGGAAAACTGGCTCATTGAGCGTTATCAGGTTGAGCGGCTGTGTTTTAGCTCGCTTCACGGGGTGTTCTTCAGTTTGGTGCGATTATGGCAAGTGATTGGTTGTCGAAAAGTGACAGTGCGGATGCATTGCATAATGCAAACAACATTTCCAGGAAAACGATCGACTCGATCGGTCGATCGTTGCAACACTTCGATTGGCCAGACTATGTTGTGTTCGTGTGGATGTTGGTGAGCTGCATCATGGTAGGAATATTCTTCGGGTACAGGAATTACCAAAAACACCGCAACGATTCACAAGCGACCGGTAACGAAACGGAAGCTCAAGATTATCTAGTTGGGAGCAGAAAGATGCAGATTTTCCCCGTCGCCGTTTCGCTGGTGGCAAGCTGGGTTTCAGGTGTTCCAATGCTGGGGACTGCCACTGAAATTTACCTGTACGGCACACAGTTCTGTTACATCGTGATCTCAATGGTGCTGGCAGGTGTTCTAATGCACTACCTGTTCCTGCCAGTATTTCACGAGCTGCGGATAACGTCTACGTTTGAGGTAAAGAATGAGGTTAAAAATTATACTATTCTGTTTGGATAGATTAGATCATTGCTTATCGTACTGAACATGCTCAAACCTAAATTCTGTTTAACAGTATCTTCAACTACGCTTTGATTCGCGGATGAGACTGCTTGGTTCGATTCTTTTCACATTGGCTTGCGTACGTATTGAAGTCAGATTTAAAAAGTGTGTTGGATAGCTAATGTATATCACCGTTTGATGCCACACCGGACAGCTGCTTTGGATGCCAATTGTAATCTACGTTCCTGCTTTGGCGTTTAACCAAGGTACCCCAAGGATGAATGAAGGATGCTAGGGATGGTAAATAATAGATCAATTTATGTTTTTCTTCCTTGTCATCAGTGACTGGGTTGAGCGTTCACATAATTACACCGGTCGTTTGCATAATTTGCATGTTTTACACCAGCATTGTAAGTAGAATTTTCACTGACCAAATTAGTACCTAAATATATTGATCTCAAAAATTCTTAGGGTGGCCTAAAAGCAGTTGTTTGGACGGATGTGATACAGTCTGGAGTGACACTGTTAGCTTTGCTGGCTGTGCTGATCAAAGGAACGTACGATGTCGGAGGACTAGAGGAAGTTTTGAACCGAAACATTGCTGGCGAACGACTGGAAGCTCCTAACCTCGATCCGAATCCAACGCTACGCCACTCGTTCTGGATCATGTTATTTGGAGCACCAGTGTGGGTATGTGAAGGTATAGCCTGCAGTCAGGATATGGTTCAGCGGTTCTTGTCTCTGCCTACTCTGAAAGACGCTCGAAAGGCGTTGAAGGGGTTTGTGGTTGGATGGATAGGTGTAAATGTGATATTCTTCATGCTCGGAATGCTTGTCTACGCTACGTACTATCGGTGTGATCCTCTGACGACACAGTTGGCCAGAGCGAAGGATCAACTGTTGCCCCTGTTTGTGATGGAGACATTTGCAGCGTATCCGGGCATGACGGGAGTGTTCGTGGCAGGCATCTTCAGTGCAGCTCTTAGCTCGCTGTCATCGGCATTGAACGCTCTGTCTGCTATTACGCTGGAGGACTTTTTCAAGCCATACAGCAAGAAACCCTTGACAGAAACGCAGATTCGTTATATTATGCGGAGCTCAGTGTTGGTATACGGAGCGATATCCGTGTTACTATCGATGTTGGTGGAGCATCTGGGCACGGTGATGCAGCTAGCAATGACGTTAAGCTCCGCTTCAGCCGCGCCATTGCTTGGGATGTTTGTTATGGGCATTTTGATGCCTTGGGTCAATGGGACGGTAAGTGCTTCGTAGTGATACAAACACAATTCTAAAGGAAATAGTTGAGATTACACAGTTTTATTCTGTCCTGCAGGGAGCTCTGTATGGTGGCATTCTAGGAATGGTTACAATGTTCTACATGTGCTATAATGCACAATATTCGATAGCTTCGGGCAGAAGGACGTTCGACGTGAAACCTGTATCGGTGGACGACTGTTCTTATGAGTTTGCTTACAATTCAACCCTTACCGAGACCAAGCAAGGCGAGCAAGAGCTGGAGCAGATAGGAAAGTCCATCTATCACATATCTTATATGTACTTTACGCTATTCGGTATGATTGTGACTTGCCTAGCAGGGACAGTTGTGAGTTTGCTTTCGAATGCACGTGGCAGAGGGCGTCATGGAACCATTGATCCGAAGCTACTAGCGCCGTGCATCAGAAGCACGCAGTCTACGGGAAAAACTCGTACAGTACAAGCGATAGATATCAGGCGAACTGCGATAAACGAAGCTATTGCCGAAGGATTGTAATATAGGTAGAGTTCTTCCGCTGCATCTATACATGTAATACATATCGCTGTCGGATGTCTTATAGTTGTAATATTTTGTAGGCGTCAGTTTGTAGCGTGGTAAGTACGAACGGTTTATTATCTAAAGATGAGAGTTGTATGCTAAGCTTACAGCGAACTACGCATCCGTGCGTTTAAAATTAGAAAGCGGCTAACCTGTGGCGAGTTGAAGGCCTAAACGAAGATATCAACATGATACATCTTTTCGATTTCCCCATCGATCCAGTCGCGATAGTGAGGAACATTGACGTAAACTCCCGGCACACCCTGTGTACCACACTCGTACCCGAACGCGACCAAACCGACCACGTAGTACTGATTTTCGGAATGTGGTATGGGACAGACGAGCGGAGATCCACCGTCACCACGGCACGCATCCTTACCGGACTCGCCACCAGCACACAGGAAGCCCTGGTGCAGCCGGAAGCTTCGGTTTAGCAGATGGCGACGGAGTACTCGCTGGCAGTGGCCGTTCGGTACGATTGGCAGCTTGGTGCGCTTGAGTACGGACGAGTTGCGACCACGCTCGTCCTCACCCCACCCGGTGAAAAGGCACCGCTTGTGATCGAAGTTAGCGTTCTGCGGTGGCAAACAGGCTATTCCGACTACCTCCGTGAAGTCGACATGCTCGTCCAGGAACAGAATGGCGATGTCGTTTAGCAGTAGTTCGCTGTAGAACTGAGGATGCGTTACGCTTGCTATGACCGCACGGTCTTGTGGGGGATATATCTCGACCATGTGCTCAAGATCCCATTCGCCCAGGCGGACCCGCAGCTCGTTGCTGGTACGATTCTCGATGCAGTGTGCGATCGTGATGACTACCTTCGAGTGAACTAGTGTACCACCACACAGGTACAGCTCGTACTCGGCCTGCGCGGTGTACACGAATGCCATCCAAGGGAATTCACCTGTAAAAATAAGCAGATTTTATTTACCAATGACAGAGACACAATGCTTTAAAAATACTATCCCCATAAAAACAGTGTTCCACAAGAATAATTTGCATCAGTACAGTTGCTCGTCAGGAACGAAAAGCAAATCTTCAGATATCAAAACAATGCACAATAAACCAAAACTTAACACAGCCCATGATATGGCTACAGTAGCATTGCACTGTTGTCCAACGGATAACTTTTACCGCGGTTGGGGCTTTAAAATTTGTGACACTAACTCTTGGCAACTTTATGCCAAAAGTTCTGGGCGTTCCTCCCCGCTACCCACCATATTTGGCGCGCGTTTTATCCTTCTGCTCGACGTGTCCGATGCCGTTGTTATTTCGTGCTGCACACACAATTTCGTTCTCGTCTGGTGCTTCGGTGTCCTGCAAAACAACATGGAAATTGTAAGAAAAAGTCAAGACGCTCCCGTTGGCGTGATGCTGCCTGTACGAAAGGAGGTCATGCAGCAAGGTACCGTGTTCGAAAGCTTCTAAAAGTCAAGGGTCATTTCCGTGCAAAAAGTCCACATTTTGGCATTTGTTTTGGCGATCGTTTTTTTTTTGGTGCTGTTGTTGGGTGTGTTATGAGACCTCCTTGAGACTCCGTCCCATCTTATCAACATTCGCAAATGAAGCGCTTGTTCGTACATGGTCGTGCTTGCCCATTCATACTCGCCTGCAGGAGCAATGGTAATTTGTGTTGTTTTTTTTTGTGGCGTAAAACCAAAGAATTCACTCTCATTCACACGCATCAGGGACATTTCTAAACACTAGCTCTGCTTACCGGTGCACGGACGATACGGTCGAATGGACAACACTTGAGATGTGGTAACCGGCACTCGTCGGAGCTGGAACGATCGAAACTTGACACGCTGAGATTAAAGAGGATCGCGATGGTGGCAGCTCGTACCGAGGAAGAGTTGGCATCGTTGCACTGACATCCCCACCCAACAAGAATTACCTGAAAAAGTCCAGATGCACCTCATCGTACACGTTGACGCTGACGGGCCGACATAGTTCGGGCAAGATGCACAGTCCTCCGCTGCAGCGCTGAAAGAGGCGAGGCAGTACTCTGATAAGTGTCAAACCGCTGGATAATGCGCCTTGAGTTGATCATATACTCTGGTGGCTGGTTCGGTTGCTTGCGTAGATGCGGGTAGTCGTTGGTGGAGCCAAAGCAGCAGTAGCAGAAATCCCGACCGTACCGGCATCGATCTGGTCACTTTGCAAATTCGGATAGGTGAGCGAAGGGGATGCACTTGCGGTGCAGAAAACCACACACCGTCACATAAACGTCAAACGGCACTAGCGAATACACTCCAGCTGGGCGAGACTTCCGAACGCACACTGCACTTATTTCTCACGCTATTCGATCGACCGTGGCTTATCAGCTGCTGTGTGTGTATATATGCCGTTGTTTCTCGGCTACACAGCATTCCCATCGGACAACAGCCGCACCAGCAACAATAGTAGTAGCCGTACCAGCAGTGCTAACAACACTGCTGTTACTCCATCCGACCGGTTCCGGCAGACACACGCTTTACAGACAGAGTGCCGGAGAACTTCTTGTTTTTTGGACCAACCTAGTTTTGTTATTCCCGCTGCCCAGCACTGGCAGTCCGACGACGAGAGGGATTTGGTATTTTTTTGCTTCTGCATATGACCGGAGACTCGAGTCTCGAGAAGCCGGCATACCGCCCAGAGCACTGGCGGTGTGGTAGTCCATGGCGCCAGCGCTGCTTCCGTGTTGTTCCTGGGGATTGCGCGAGAGCGTGAGATAAGAAGGAGCAAATCGGAGAACGGTTGGGAGCACGGTTTCGCGTGTTTGGCTCTCGTTCTACAGCTTCTCTTGTGGACCAGAGCCAACAGAAAAAGGGCCTTTCATTCATCTCGTTCATCTTGGGTGTGACGAAACGGGCGGAAGAACGGCAATTTGGGAGCAATGACGTGCTGGATGAAGCATCAACACATTAACCGTAGAAAAACGCACGCACGATCCGAGCACATGGGGAGAGGTTGGAACCTGGAGGTCAGGCACTGCTGCTGGTGAGCTGTCGGCAATCGCAGGACGCGATCGGATTCATGATGCGTCCGAGACGATCCACGCTGTCTCACGCGTCACGGTTCTTATCGCTCCTTTGGACGTCCGACTAATCTGAACAGTGTGGTTGTCACAACGTCACCGAAATGTTGAATCGAAGGCAAAACTTATAATTTATCGTGTTTTACGCTTCTTGGTCATAGTTGCATTAAGGGCGAGTCGATGAGTTCATTTTGCTCCTAAGAGTGTTCTGAGTGTTGTGATCTGATTGTTTCACACTCGTTATAGATAGATATAATAAGTACAGAAAACGATAAGTTAACTCCTAATATAGAGCATGGATTTATAAACATGTTTTATGTCTTAAATACTTAAAGGATTTATGTCCTTTATTCAAAATGAACCATGAAATATTTGAAATATTTCATGGCCGTACACTACCTAACCAAGGGCGACAAAACGTTGCGTACAAACTTGTGTGCAAGTGTACCTGGTCAAATCCCACTGTGACTTACATCGTTGGCTTAAAGTTGCAACTCAAAGCTATGGGAAAAGCTGGACCTATCAATAATGGTTGTCTGGATTTTTTATTTTCTCTGAGTTGGATTAGTCCTTTGTATGCCGTCATAATTGTGATGTGTTTTGAAATTGACATGTCGTCCACTAGGTCGTCCGACTTTCACATAGCGTTTGACATTCAAATTTGAAGTGTAATATTTCATAAAACAATCGAAGAACTCGTAACCAATATTAATGCAAATAAACAATCACCAATATTCTCCCAGTTATATCGAAATGGTAAATTGTTCTTATTTTTGGTCCACGCATAGCAATGACGTCTTTTGTTCATCAGGACATTGCATAATTGAAAATAAATAAAGTTTGTCCCCAGAGAGCGACAACGCTCGAAAAAAACATTTCCTTCTTGCTCGATTCTATTCCATTTTCAGAATTGGACAAAATAATCTCTATAACATCGACAGCTCCGAATGCCACTAATCGAGAAAGAGAGAGAGAGGTAGGTAACTGAAGCGAAAATTTATTTACATTTAATTTTCTGTTGACACCACCGGCCAACCCTACGCCCCGGAATGAAGAATTACGGTGTAGCCCTGCCCCATAGCGCTACAAATTTGCTAATGACTCGTCGTTAAAATAAACATTACCATTTCCCGTACCCATTAGTCACATTTTCCCACCCCCGGAAAGCCTGCGAGCGTGCGTGATGCGTTCGATAAGAACGGCGTA
Source organism: Anopheles stephensi (assembly GCF_013141755.1). Classification (NCBI taxonomy): domain Eukaryota; kingdom Metazoa; phylum Arthropoda; class Insecta; order Diptera; family Culicidae; genus Anopheles; species Anopheles stephensi. The sequence continues at coordinate 79,758,645 of NC_050202.1, read as the reverse complement.
GGAAGTAACACGCAGCGTCTTGGCAAGGATAAGCTTCTAAGTTCCCGCCGCGTATATCAAACCATTTTTCGAGCCCAAAGCAACTGCTAAACAACTGGTCGCTAGCAGATTATTAGCATTTAAATTGCCACACACGGAATAGTTTCACACGGCGAAGAATAGTTGTGAGGAGGCGCTAGGGCTCACGCTTCAGTGACGCTGCTCATCAGTAAAGATGTTTATACATGTCGTTAAGATCCTACCAGATTGGGTGGCAAATGGAAGAAAAACATCAAAAGAAGCAAACCGATGCTGATCGGTGTACACCTTGCTCTTATCGGTCAATTGTGGTGCGAGACTTTTGCGTGGGGGAATGGATATAGACGCACGCTGCAAGGAATTGCCTTCATCTTCTTCACGATTGATTCGCTGCCATAACAAAAGGAAAAGCAATCTTGCCCGATTCTGCAATATTTACCTAGAGTTCTTATTTGATATTTTTGAAATATTACTTTCATGATAATCGTTTGCCCCCCGCACCAGCATTCAAATTATGCTGCAATGGAAAGCCATCCTTTGCCTTTCGTAAATCCCTTTCAACGCGCGGAAGCAAAGAGCCCTGTTTTACGGTCATCACGGCACTTCTTTTGTTAACGACGACTGGCATGGTGGAATTGTGCCTTAAGTCAAACAATAAAAAAAGGCGAAATATGAATAGAAAACAGAAATCCATCGAGTAGCAGCACGAAAGGAAAAGAAAGGATGTGCATTATTATCGTAAAATTTAATAGATTTGTCCTGCAGAATCCATAATTGAATTCACCGCGCCCCGCTTCTTACAGGACGTTGAATGGGCGGCTTTCTTTCATTTTTCATGGTCTGCCTTCGTTCGAACGCGATTGAATCCCGAGCGCGTTGCACCGGAAATGTTTATTATTTATTCATCAAGCTTTGTGCGTGGTACGAAGGGCTGGCGAAATCGAAATCGAGATTTGCCTAAATTGCCCTCTAACTGAGAATAAGAGTGAAGCAGTGCATAATGATTGGTGGATTATGCTATTTAGCGTAGAAATTGGGTCTTTAATGTGTGTTTGGTTTAAATCATAAAACAGTTCGGTAAGGGTTGTTATTTTTATTTTTATTGTATTAAATTTCTATGCCTTGAAGCTGAAAAAGATTTTCTTAAACGTTGTTTATTTTATGTTATAAAAAGCCTTATCTATTTATGTGATTCTCATCAAACTGATCCAACAGAAAGGTTTTAAAAATATCGCCCAAGTCACCCATTTCTTAAACACCCGATCAATCAACTCGTCTGAATGGCGTGACTTTCACATTCCCGATTCGACAGCTTCCACTGTCTTGAAAGTATTCATGTGTAACATCAGCATCTTCACTCTACTCACACGTACCAACCCAGTCATTCATTACGATTGCTTATCGTTTGTAAAAATCAAGACAAGAATTTTCACTATTTCCAGCTTTTCCTTGGCTCAACTTGAAGTTGGCCTCACCCTTCTACCCAGTTTAAAACTCATAAATAAGTAAGACACAAGTTTTCCTCGCGATATGTGTTTGCCTCTGCATCCGGCATTCAATTCTATTGAGTTTTTCACGCCAACACACACACACACTTGGGACGAGATAAAATTAGAAAAGTTTCGCATGACACTCACTAGACGCGCATCATACGCTTCGGTGCCATATTGTGTGGGCTTGCATGAAGAAAAAGCCACCACCGAAACACGGTGGGAAAATGTGCTTTTGCATTAAGGATATAATTTCATTAAGGAAAGATTTAAATTTACACCATATCAATGTGCTTTTTAAAATTCATTTTTAAATTTCAAAAAATAGCTGAGTTAGATTCTTAATTAAGGTAATAAGACTAACTAAAAAGTTATTTTAAATTTATTCTAAACTACTTTTAAGGCTTTTTAGATTTTTAAATTCTAATTATTTAACGCTGATCATTCCATTGTGCTGAGCCGACTTGGTTGTTTTAAAATTGCGATTGATTCCCTGCGGGACACTACGAAACGTCACGCCCGGTACGCCCAAACAACCCCTCCATAAGTCATGATTATTTATTCATATGTGAAATTCTTTCTTCCGTTACCGTCCTTGTGCGATGTATCATCATCCCCCTGTATCGTTGCTGCTAAAGGGTTGCCCGGGTATGGGCGGACGAAGAAGGCCCATCTTTTTCTAACCCCTTTTTTACGGTGCTCCTCGCATTGCCACGGTTGAGCGGTTGAAGGATGCTGTATCGCGATAACACGATTGTTAATTACGACTGCGACTATCCCATCTATCCCCGTCTGATTGGTGGAACCGTGGGAGTTCCGGAACGGCAAACCTGGGCAACACTTTCACCCGGGCATATTCCGGTTGCTGGTGGCATACGTCGAGATGCCGGTCGCTTCAGGCGGCCTCAGTTTCGGCGGAGGCAGATGAATGGCATATCGAATGCAGTGCTCGTGTCCTGTGACACAATGGCAACATTGTTTTCTGAGTGTTGCAAAGCCTTTGCGATGATTTATCTACCCGGCCTTGTTAGTGGTGGCACGTGATTGCGGTGATTTATTTGCAGCGGGTAAATAAGTGTTAACGAAAAGGATGGAGCAAATTGTGGCATTAGAGGGATACAGGTTGGGACACAGTATGTGTGTGTGTGTGTGTGTGTGTATCGCACCTGCTACAGCATGGTAACGGTTCCCAGGCTCTAGGGAATGTGCATGTTCTCACGGGGCTCACTATAAAAGTGAGACCCAGCGGCGTGCAGTTCCTGTAGAGGACGCTATCATGAAGAAGGTCAGTACGAGTGAAGCAAACCTAGAACGCATGTTTGCGCTGATCGCCAAACACATGGAGGTGTTAAAGTTGAACATTTTTAAACCCGAGTGGCGCTTATCTCTGCGCACCGTACTCGTACTCGTAGCGATTGGGTTTATGCCGATTTTAACAGCATTCTCGGTCAACAAGTACTACGAACACTTGGAGATCAAAGTCGAGTGCTTCACGCAGGCCTGTACCGGAGCGCAGGTGTTCATTCGATCGTACTTCTATCTCCGCCAGCGGGACCAGTGCCGGCAACTTGCTACTGAGATCCGTCGGCAGCGAATCTCGTACGGTGTCAACGAACACGAACGGATGGAGCAGTTGTTCCGGCGTGCTACAGAACGGATGCTGATGCTGTATCGCCTGATGTACGCGATGTACTGTGGGTCATTTTTCTTCGTGTTGGGACCGCTGATAATGCCTGACTCGCGGAAGGCTAGCCTGCCGTTAGCGTTTCGCATACCGTACCTACCGCCGGATGAAAATCTTCTCTACTGGTGTCTAAACTACTTGCACCATATCTTTCTCATTGTTGTTGGTATCCACCATTTGGCCCCAATCGATGGGATAATCGTGCTGGCATTGATTAGCATCTGCACTAGGATCAGTGCGCTGGAGCTGCTGCTGAACGAGCTGGACGGGAAGATTACGGAATCGAAATGGCAGCAGACGGAACACCTCGAACCGTGCCTGGATCGAATCATCGAGCTGCACACCGACATGAAACGGTTTGCGGAACTCGTAAGCAGTACGTTTGAAATGCATTTCTTCACCATATTCAGCATGATCTGTTCGATCATCTGTATGTGCCTGAACGTGATCGCTGGCCAGCCGAGGAACTCGATCTATCCGTTGCTGTTGGCCTCCGTCTGTCAGCTGTTTGTGGTCTGTCTGTTCGGTAATGTGCTGCTCATCGTGAACGATCGGCTACCGAAAAGCATTTACGGGATTCAGTGGTACCGGCTCACCGTTACACAGCAGAAGAAGATCCTGTTTTTGCTCGCCAATGCTCAAACGGACATAGTGATGAGTGCTGTGTTTAAGCCGGTGAACATGACTTCGTTTGTGGCGGTAGGCGAGAAGGTTATAACGTCAGACGAGGACCATATTAACTATTCCTATTTTATTGCAGGTTTGTCGGGCATCCTATTCGTACTTCACCATACTTCATTGAAGCGTATGCATGCTGATGAAATTTATATTGATCCGAACCGATAAATTGTCTAACGATTACATTCAAATACAAGCACATATTTTAGTAGCAGTTGTTGCAGTATGGCTAGCGCCTAAAAGGCACACTGCCACTATGCTTCGAGAGATGGAATGACTAATGAGGGATGATAGATGCAGCGACTGGCGAAGGAATTGTAGCTCTAACAAAGAGTTTATTAACACTGCTTCGTAGTTGGTCTTGTGCACCTGGTACGCAAATAAAGGCTTAATTCTGCATGAGTATTGGTGTGTCCCAAACGGTGTAAGCTAGCGAGATATCCATCCTCCAGCGTTCGTTCAAAGTATTTAGTGTAGCAAGGTGAAATACGAATAGCTCGCCTTGATCACCTGCTCGAAGATACAGACAAAAACATATAAAAGAAACCGTTGGTCCTGCAGACATTGCCGAACCAGCACTTACCGACATAAAGCTGGACATGATCAGTGGCATGAAGATGCCGCTCAGTTTCTGCGGTTTTTGCGAATGCGCAATCATAAACATCAGCATCTTTTGCTCCGGCACCGGCATCACATGCCAATCGATGGAGTACGCAACGTTCGATAGGGAGTCGCTCTCGATCAGCAACAGATTGCCACAGAAGCAAAGCAGAAACAGCTGAAACGCCACAGCTATCAGATAGACACCGATCGGTTGCATTACATCGACCGCGATCACATTCAAGCCCATGCACAGAATCAGACAGACGAGACCGAAGTCCACCAGCAGATCTAGATAGTACGTTTGATCCAGCAGGCGGATAAATTGCTTGATGCTTTGATGCGTCTTACAGATACGAACAAGCTCCCGCTGCAGCACGGACTGCTCTGCCCCGGTATCGAGCTCCTGCAGGCATAGCTTCAGTCCCTTAATCTGATAGACAGCGGCCAGGATGGACAGCACGAGTGTGCCGTCTACCGCGAACAGGAACATCACACAGATCAAGTTCATCACGGTGTGATAGACGTAGTTGACCTGCCAGTACGGTGCAACATCGTGCGGCATGTGCGGAATGAAGAGCGCTAGCGGTAAATTGCTTTTCTTCGGATCGGGATACACGATGGGTATCAGCTCGAACATCATCGTCGACAGATACATGACGGCGATCAGGTGCACGGATACGGACACAACTTTGTTGAATTGGGTCGCAAGTTTCTGGAAGCTTTCGCTTCTCCTAAAAAGATTGCTAGAACGGTGGCGGTGTCAGAAAGCTGGTTGAAACTCTGCACATTAAACGGCACACTTACTTTTGATTTCTGATGATCTGTACCGTTTCATTCAGCAGTTCGCGGTGGTAGAGGAGCAGTCCCATCCGGATCGCTATTTCCAGCCCGACGGCCGATGTTGAAAAGCATTCGGTAAACACAACGAACGCGTCGAGGTGTGTTGTTAAAAACCAGGCGCTAGCGTAGTGCTGCAGAATGAACATGCCGATAGTGAAGACCGTGCGGGGTGTCAGTTTCCAGCTCGGATCAAGCACGTCCAAGCCCAACAGTTGTAAGGGACGCCTGAGAAAGGTGATGATTCGGTCTAGTTCTTGGTCCATTTCTTTCCGGTGTTTTTGAGCCATCCTGATAACTGACCATTGGGGGTGATTTTCGTGAAGCATTTATATAGAGTTTAGACCTAATAAGCAAAACGATTCGATTGGTTTAGTGTATTATTAGGACAACATACAATCAGGAGCTCCGATAAATTGATTATACCCTAAACAGCCATTATCGGCAAGCGGACTTAGGTTGATGTTAAAGTGATGGCTTTATCAGTGGAGTTACTTCATTTTACTTATAAATGTTCAATTTGAAGCATAGGGAAAATTCTTGTAGAAAATCCTTCAATCCATAGGTCGCGATGGCTAGATACTTGTGTGTAATAAAGTGATTAAATCGATCGACTCAAATTTGCGGCTATAATGTAATGCAAGTGTTACAATTCGCACCTCTAGGTCAGTAAGAGACCAATTCGTCGGGTTTAAGTGCCAGCACAACGTTCGGCTCGTTGCAAGCAGTTTAAAATATTCCCAACCGTGTGCTACTTCAACGTTGTAATGGATCCTTCTCTTGCACTATAGCAGTTGTTCTTGAATTTCATACCCCGTCCCCTGTTCTCACCCATACCCCACCCATCCCGAACCATCTTTGAGTGTACAGTTCTACACGGTGACGCATCTTCATCGCATTTGCTGTGGACGTTTCGGGCGCGCGTGTTGTACATGGCCGCAAAAGCGAGCAGCTAATTGTCATCTTGGTTTCCTGACAGCTCGTTACAATCAGTGTGCGCGCCCGGGCCCGGCACCATTTCCGGGAGGGCGTTTGTTCTTGACAGGTAGCGGAAGATGGCTTTAATTAAAATCTCTACTAAGCACTCGGGAAAACCTGCGGGATCGGAGCGTCCGCATGGGCTGAAAATCGAGTGATATTTGTTTGCCATTTGCTTAACCAATCTAGCCGACACCTCCGGACATTGCACCCTCCCGTCCCGGTGTTCCTTTCCATCGGTGCAAGCTTGTTTGAAAAAAAGGAAAGAGTTAAAAAGAACTACCCTTTACACGGCGTTAGATTTTCCTGTCGGGGGTGAAAGGGCGCCAAAAATACAACCCAAAAGGTGCCGAGTGAAAGTGCAAACAAAACCATAAACTGTATGGCAATATGATTCCGAGTGGTGAAGTCGAAGAGGGGTAAACCGTCACATTCAGCGACACACCACCGGGTGAAGTGATTGCAACGTGTCCGCCGCCGTGGTTTTATGGGCGAAAATCGGTGGTACGGTTGGGGTGTGCTGTGTGCTCAGCACTCTTGTCAAAGTCGTTTGATGTAATCTTTGCCTGGCAGCAGCATTGAGACGGGGCGTTTGGGTACGCAATTGTTGAACGATGGTTATGGTATGGTTTCGTGGCCAAATCGTGGCTTTCGGGATCGGGTTGAAAAATCCAAACCATTGTAAAGGGCCAGGACAGCGTGTTTCAGGTGGCAGGAGCAATAGTGGGCGAGAAAGTATTGCCTTTCACCCTTAAAGATAATGATAAAATTATGTTCATCTCAATCATCTGTGCAAATAAAGTTCGGGTCGTTTTAATTAAGCAAGATTAAATTATCTCTCGGGCTCGTCGTTGTACCGAGGTTGACTTTACGCGCACTAAAACGAACGGATTAAATCAAATGAAACCCGTTGACTTTCCCGTTGGTCTTGGGGGGGGGGAGCCGGGTGCGCTCTCCGAAGAGTGAAACAATATTTAAATAAGTTTGTAAAACAAACCCGGACAGGCCCCGGTTCGCCGTTGTCTTTTAAATGTGTCAGCGATGGGTGAATATCGTTTAATCAGCAGCATTCCAACGATGCTAGCCCATCCAGCTACCAACGCGTCACATGATTACACCATCAACGGAACGGCCTTCATCCGAACGCGCGGAGCGTTCTCGATTCTGGTTCAATCGGAAAGCCGGATCCGCCAACCTGTGGACGAATAGGTGGCCATAAATCTTTTGCCAGCCAGCCATCGGCTTCCTTTCCAGCCGAGCAGCACCGCGAGGGCCGGAAATTAATTTGACTTTCCTTCGCTCTTAGCCGAGGCGCGTTTCCACATTGTTGTGCTGTCAGTGGCATTGCGAATGATGTGTTCGCTATTTGCGATTCGATTATTTATTTGTTTGTGGCAAAGTCGCGAAAAAAGGCGCCCAACCTACTGGAAGGACTCACGCGGCCGGGTGGGATAAGGGGTGTAGGGGGTTGGGGAAGAAAATTGCGCTGAGGAAAACTGTGCGCGAATGACATAAATCCCGCCCGTCTGACAGTATCGGCTTCAATGTGGTGTTTGGCGGCGTTACGCATATGGGAAGGAAGCACAAACGTATGGGTCTGCTTCCGTACGGGCAGGCGAACATGTACTCCCGCCCGCACACACACACAGTAGGGGAGCATTTTCATCCCCTCGGTGCTGCCCACCCGGTTGTTGATTTATTTTGAAACCTATTTTTCCGCGAGTACCCTCGGGCGCTACGGTATCACCCCTTTATGGGTAAGTGGCCGGAAGAGAGCTGACAGGAGCAAGAGCGTCTTGAGTGGTGCTCACTGCAGCATCGCACGCTAAATAGCTTGAAATGTTGAGCAAAATAGAAGAGAATCCAATCAACTGCTTCGGCATTGTGTTTCGGGAGGAGTCTTTTTTCTTCCTTCTAAACGCGTTCGCGCTCAAGAACCAATTGGTGGAAAATTAGAACGAAAAGACTAACATAAACAGTAAACAAAAGAAGAGAAAAAAAGGATAATATAAACACAACAATGCACAAATAAAAAAAACACACAAACACACAGTCGAGTCACAATAGTAAGGCAAAAAAGAGAGTAAACTATAAAGTACATTGCTGAAGAAAGCGACCGGAAAGGGTATTTTGTTTTTTTTTTTTTTTGTTTTTTTTTCAAAATCGAAACAAAAGAGATCCAAAATCAGAGGAAAAAAGAGTGGTAATGTTGATACCCGAACTGCCACCAATCGTGTCACGCACCAACTGTTGCCATTCAACCCTTTTCCTTACCAACTTCCAACCCGCTTCGCATGTATCGGGAAGCAAATTAGCGAATGAATTAGTGCCCAGAGGGCCCCACAAACAATGTATCCTTTATTCAACACGCTGAATGAAAACAAATTTTAAAAAATTACAAAACTTTAAGCCATCCGCCGCCAACCCAATACGGTTTAATCCGTGACTGAGGAGGTACACCGGGGACTAATTAACAGTTTCACCAAAACCCAGCGCTGTGCTGCCTACTGCGGGCTTTGTGCTTTGTGTGGGCGCGCATAAATCATATCACTTTCGCAAAAGTCTGCCCCTTTCCGATAGAATGGGGTGATGAGTGAAATTGAAACTAGAAAAAAAACACAGAGTTTTTTTCCTTCTGCCCGTGCCATTTGCTTACAATCCTTTCTCTTGGTGTTTGTGCTTCCCGGTGTATTTGCATCTCATTTGCATAAGAAAGTCCGGATGCTTTATTGAATATTTGTTTCCTTTCGGGAAGGAGATTTTTTGTTGTTGCTAGGTACACTCCAATCGCTTGGCTTTTGGATCTGAAATTGTTTTCTTGCGCTTCATTTCCGAGCAGCTGGTTCAGTTCGTAGAGGTTTTTTTGTCCCCGATTCAGTGGAGCATTTGGGAGAGGGAATTGTGTGTGCTTCTTTTGTGGATTTATTTGTTTCCATGAGATGGATAAGACATGTTTTTGGCGAAGCATCAGGTGTTTTTGGTAGCAGAATATATAGAAAAAAATATATCAAATTTGCAGTTAGATTGCATCACACTTTTGACGATTGCCTATAATTGGATATTCTAAATTAAATTCACGTAACCGAAAAGTTTTTTTTATAATATTTGATTTATAGTAAAATTTTTACTTTTGTCAAGAACTAATTCTCTGTTCAATTTTCAACTTTTTCAATTTCTGTTTTTCAATTCTCTGTTCAACTTTTTCAATTTTTTGTAATGCGTTTTTAATGGTCAATCAAAGCTATTGTATGGTAGGTCCTTATTAATTTGCTTTCTGCTTTGGCAACTATAACCTCGAGAGGACTTTGACCTGCAGTGGCATACTGGCTTCCTTCTCTTCTTTAATTGATTCTTCCTAATACAAGTGATTTATAAAGATATCTTCAATTTATATTTTTGTTTTCCTATCAATGTCTACTAAAATCTCGGCACTATAACGACTATATCTCAGGCCTACGACGCCTTCTCTGTACGTGTGGTCGGATTAAAAGGACTCTATGGTGTCATTCTCACGACATGAAAGGCTCATCGAAGCCTGGTGAGTGTGATTCACCTCGATATTGAGGTCACCAAACAGTTCTTATAGCTCATTATTGCTCCTTCATTGTCTTTCCACATATACGGCTTTCTGGCGTATATACAGGCCCAGCTTTGTCCGTCGCGTCATACTAGTCGGAGTTTTCAGCGGCGAAGTTTCCTCTAGCTGTAGAATGATGGATCATATTAGTTGACAGCCAGCATCCTTGAAAATAAGCGTTGGTAATAAACATTCTGATTTCATTAAAATGTTTATAGCAGAATGGAACTGAACTTTGTTATAATATTCGAATGCCGATTACTACGAATTAAAGTATACGTATTGTACTAGAGATTATCTTTCTCTGGGACAGGCACAACTCATCGGTTTTAAATTTAAGGATTAAACCTGTAATCCAATTTTGTTTCCTATTTCCTTGACGTTAATCCTAAGCCAACCAATGCTTCCAAAACGCTTCCTTACCTTAAGACTTACCGTCCCCGTCGCATCAACGCGATTGGCTTGTAATTGGTTACATGCGACACAGTACTCACCGTGTAAGTCCTCCGGTGCGTGGTTTGCACGGTGGTGAAAATAGGAATTAAAAATTCCTTCTACAAATCACGCCGACAATGGCTTAAGCGCACCAACTTTACGACCATCGGTGGAAGGAAAAACGCCCCACCGACGCTCATAAACTAACCGCCCACAGATAAGGACGCGTGGTGGGCTGGCTCAACCCCAATGCGAAGGGATGCGTTCACGCGTCTTCGGAAGCATCGTATCGTCTTGGAAAGTTTTTCCTCCTCGTCGGTTCCTCGATATCACGCTGATTAAGAGGATTTTTATTCGATTCGCAGCAAGAAGTGACGGCCGTTAAAAAACCCTTTCGCTAAGCCGTAATCGCTTTCTTCGGTTGGCTGGCGTCCATTGCTTACCCTTTTTTCACCCGCTTCCAGCGGACACCGTTTTGTGGTATTCGGGCACTGCAAACTCAGCATCATCGGGTTTTGGGTGGGCGAACGGGTAGATTTATCTACCGGAAAACCTGTGTTCACCGCCAAGGGAGTTGCCGTAAATTTTCCGCCCCGTTCCCTCCTTGCTCCGTCTTGATCGAAGATGGGCCGAGAATGTGCGTTAATTAACTTCTGATCTGCGGAATCGTATCGTCTAGTGCAGAATGTTCGCCGGAAGACAAAGCCTTGGTTGCCGTTCCGTAAGAATGGCAAGCATTTCCCATTTTTGTAATCCTTAAAAAATGTGTTAATTATTACGTCGAAGCATTGAGCAGCGCTAACGGCAAACCAATGCTTGGAATGAAATATTTTAGTCGCAAGTAAGTTGGGTTAAAAATGTGGCATGTATTCTAGAGGCAGAATTATTCTGGACGTCAAGAAATACGATTTTCTCCAAGATAGCAGAACCGCACCGTTGCCTTGGGGGAATTTCCGAAAAAAAAAACAAATCCCGAATATTATTTATCTGCCAAAAATGCTAAATACAGACATTTATTTACCTCCTCACTATCTTCCAGGCGGAGGAATGCTCAAATATCCGATGCCGAAAATTCTTCAATGGAGAGTTTCGTATCACGGACACTGCCAGACCTACGGACACGTGAGAAGTGAGAATGGTTAACAATCTATAAGCATTCGATAAACATAATCTTTGTGCCATAAATCTTCCCCGTTTGCTTTGCGTGCTCGATTTGCGCAAGGAATTGGAAAGGATTTCAATTTTCCCGATACCCAAGTGAATTGGAAAATACGTGAAATATGTATCGGGATTAGATGCATGAATGTTTCGGAGCAGCTCTTGGTGTGGTGGGACCTCTTTTTTCTTTCTTTCCCGTGACATGTTGGGTCGAGATGATTTGAATAGAGCTAACATGATAAACGGCCCTTTACTGTGCACCTCCGAATTTAAAGCGGATCCTCAATATTGTCTACCTTTACGACATGTTCATTTTCCCTCTCCCTGTTAATGCATTAATCCCGAAACCTCAGCCATGATGCAGTGTGTGTGTGTGTGCGTTGGTGGTGGTCCAATTTGTTCGCAATTGAATTTCCTGTTTCCATTATACTCAATTTCCGGGAAAAAAACTGGGAGAGCAAAAAAAAAACAACGCATACAAGGTGAATTATTTTTGAGGGGACTTTAGTTTTGAAAAAAACTGTCCACAGCACCATATGTGACGGTGACAACATCAAACGGGGAAAGCCACTCAAGAGCACTAACTCCCGTGGATCATGGTGCAAGCTTTCGTGCGGTTCGGTTCAATTTAAGAACGTTAATCAAAAAATTATATCTTTCTGCCCGCCGCTTATCCCGGTACGGTACAGTACCAGCCGGCGGGATGATGTATTGAATTTCGATACGTACATTTTGATATTTTTAAACAATCCTGCCAAATAATGGCCAGGGTTGGGTTGGTTTTCGTGACCAGTGCCGGTTCGTATGCAATCACGATTCGAATCGCCAAAAAACGGTTCCCTTGTGTGAAGGTTTTGCCCTGCGTCACACAAAGCGTCCCGGTGTGTCAAATTAATACACCAGGGGGAAAGTCGAAGCAGTAATGTTTTCTTTATGATGGGTAAAATTTAAAATAAATAATACCATTCCCTTCAGGTTTACTTTTCCAGCCCGAATGCGATTACTGGCGTATTGAATTACCGGTTTCCGATAAACAGGATAATGGCAGCACCGAGAGCCATTTCGGTGGTGAGCAACCGCGGACCGTACCGTTGGCCCTTGAACGGTAATGGGACGGCTTCTGCTTGGTGAATGATACGGACGCTCATCAACCTGTCCGCTAATCGGGAAGGAAAAAGGAAAAGTCACCCCAACCACCATCACCGATGCTTCGATTCTACCAACAGTCCGCGTGAATGAAGTCAGCGATCGGAAAATAGGCATTTTATGGTAATTTTATGGCCACTGGGACGAACGGAACATCCAAAAGCAGCCGGAGCTGAAGGTTTTTATCATAATTTTGCAATATTCTTGAATAGATAAAGCCACAACCCCGGCTAGCAGCGGCTGCTATCTGGCGGGGATTTATTCTTCCCTGGACCCATTTTAGGATGAGTTGTGACAATTTCTTCGCCTTTTGGAAAGGAATGTGTTTTAAGTAAGTTTAAGCTGTTGTTTATTAGCCTTCCGTGCAAGGAACTGCTTCACAGCGCCGTTCTTGGGTGATTATGACAGTAATAAGGTGTTATTTAGGGTACCTCTTTCGAGGTAGGCTTAAGCAGCAAGGTCTTACTTTCACCACAAATCACATGATTCATGATCGACAGTGGGTTAAAGTGTTAGAAAATTTTTGCACCGGAAGACTTCCTTCCACTTGGGCGATGCCATGCCCCCGGTTGGCTTCCTCTTTTCGGGATCGGAATTTTTAATTACAACCACAGCATCCGCATCAGCTTTTTAAGCATTCGCATTCGGAGCTCGCCATTCGCTGAGCATACGGGATTGACATTAATCAAATTAAACTTTAAATGCGCTCGCGCCGAGTTGTTCCCTATCATCAACCACTTGCTCATTAACCACGGGCAATAAAATTCGAATAAAAATAATCCCATTCCGTATCTGCCCGGAGAGGTTCGCTGTTCGACGCCGTTTCCAAAAACCGTCCCAGACTGTAGGGCTGCGCAGCGTCGAGTAATTAAATCAATCTCATTTGAATTCCACCGCTCGAAGAAGCACACAATCTACCCAATTTCTCGTCCGTCTCCCGAACTCCCGTTTCCAAGGAGATTGGGCGGTTCTATTCTTTTTTCTGCGTGTGCATTCAACAATATCCTTAGTACGGTCAACTGTAGGCCACGTGAAGGATATTCTTTTTTCACCGTAGTCTCACCGGCCGGAAGGACGAGCGTAATTTACAATCTTGTTAATCAGAATTTTACGTCTTTTTTATCTTTTTGTACTTCAAACTGGCATGGTGATAGCATTCGTGGGTTTTTTTTGTCGGTTTGGAATTCCTTCGACGTATCCATCCATCAGCATTACCGTTAGCGTTCGAGTCGCTCCGCAGAATGGAAATGCTATCCGCACTTGTGCCGGAAATAAAACCATAAAAACTGGAATGTCCATTGTACGGCTCGACGGTTGAACAAATTTGAACGCGTACTGGTCTAATTAGTGTTTCGTGGTCAGGAGGACAAGTGCCTACGGTCTACGACCATCGGAGAATGTGCTCCTAGTCGTAGTAAAATGATCGTAAACCAAAAAAATTCGACTCTTAAGCTGTCGTGAATCGTAAATCGCGCATTTTATAAAAATTTTTCTTTTCACCGCGAAAGTAACAAGGGCATATGGGCATACGCGCGCGGGAGTCGAACTGTTCCCCAATTCTTTGGTGTGCCGACTTCCCGAGCGGCCCTGCTCTTCAATGCTGCTGATTGATGGTAATGAGAATTGGAGAATTAGAGTATGTCCGTTGTACTCCTGGTACAAAACTGCGTAAAATTAATCGTCGTGCAAGAGCTTTCCATTTGTGTGTCCCTTTATAGCTCACTTCGGTGTAAGTGTCCAGTCCTTGCAGTCTGACATTAGCTTACCTTTCGAGCCAGGTCCGCCAGAAGGGAGCGCAGAGCAATTTGGACAATTTATTTGATTTAATAGCTGTCGCTTTTTTTTCGCGTTGAAATTAAAAGGGAAATCTCTCCTTTTACTATACACCCTGGTGTCTGCGACTGACGTGTCAGCTGGGGACATCTTGCCGAGTTCTTCAAATGTCAATATTTCCCGACATTTCCCGTAAACTTGATGGCACTTTGTTAGCGCAAAAAAAATAAGCAAAGCCAATGTAGGCACTTGTAACAACTCTTTACCAACCAAAAATCCAGAGCCAAATGCGGTACACGCTGCACGTGAGTGTTTGCTTTGATTTTGGAAAAATGCTTCACGGCACTCGTCCACCACAAGCACAGCAGGTTCGGACCGTGTCGGCTCACTCCCTCGAAGTAATTTATTAACTGTATCAACATGGTGGCATAATTGGTAGGAGCAGAAGTAACGTCCGACGCAGTCCGATGGGGCCTCTTATCAATTCAATCGTCATCATCATCATCATCCTCGTTATGGTTGTGAATAGTGCCTGAATGCTGGCCAGAAGTGAAAACGCTACCCTCGCTTCCATCCCTCGTGGTTTTTACTTTTCCCCGTTCTAGAATTTTATGAAATGTTTACTCTTTCTGCGTCAGGTCACTCGCATTCGGTTCGACCCCCGTCGGTCGGAGGGTATTTTTTACAATTTTACAAAATCTTCAAGTATCGGTTTGTTTGATCAGTTTTGGTTATTGCGGCTGCAGGCCGGGGCAAAATTTATTTGCACAACCACACCACTACTGGTGCTTGGAAAAATCTTTCGCCACCACAGGAAGGATATCCACGGCATGGCTATTTCCGCTCACTGCAGAGTGGAGAGTCTAAGGGAGAGATAATAAAAGTGGTCCGCAAACGCACTATAATTTGCTCATATTTTACTAGATTTAAGAGCGATCGCATACAATTAGATAAATGCCCACCCTCCCCTATTTGGAAACAGCCTCCAACACGGGATGGTTTTTTCGGATGAAAAAAAATGGGACCTACCGAAAGGGTGCCCTTTTCTCGTGACTATAGAATGGCCACCGTTTGTCGTATGTTTACACCCTTGATAATGCTATCGGACTAGCGTAAACAGGGGCGAGCAAAAAATATGAGTTTCATTTTTCGGTGGCCGACTTCCATTTCTTTTTAAACGGTTACATGTTTTCGGAACATTAACGGAGGGTTAACTACCTGATAGTAGTGGCGCATAGTGTCCCTTTTGGTTAGCAGTAGCATCATCCTCACACCAAACGCTCGACCGATGTAATAGTAGCCATTAATTCGATATTTAATTACAGTGTAAAGTGCTCCTATCGGTCCCGAGTGTGCGTGCGTGCTGCCGACGGTGAAGTAAGGCCGCCATATCACATTCGATCACTTCAATTAGCTCCATCGCCATTCGTTACGTTTTATGTTTTCACAGCTTGAAAACATCGTGTTGGATGTTGTGTTTAAAAAAGAGTCCCTTACGGTGGCCTTTTGAAGGGCTGGAGGATAACGGAAGAATCGTGCGTGTGTGTACGAGGACAAAAACCAATTTTCTATGATAAATGTCAGTAAACCCCTCGTTTAAATTGATTTACCACTGGAAAAAAAGGAGAATGCTTGGATGTCCTCGGGACCACTCCGCTGAAGATTACATCACTATCTACGCACGGTAATAGGCATATGTGAGCGATGCGTGGCGCAGTTTTCCATCGGCTCGCCGTAAGTCATACGCTCCGTTCTGATTCTCATATTTTGTTTTTCTACCCCCTGTTCCACCCCTAATAGTCGTTTACGTCACCCAGCCAAACCGTAATGGCTTCTAGACATGGTATCCGAAATTGATGCGTAAGATACTGTACTGTGTATCCTTGCCACTCCCCCGGGCCGCCAGCTCGGGGAAAGTATGCGGAAAAGCGCGTGCCTAACGGAGTCTTCGATGATGCGTGAAAAATGTTACATGTTTTGACAGTTCAATTCTAACGTGAATGAAGCGAAATGGGCAAAAGAACTTGTGCTTGGAAGCGATGGCTGTGTGTCTGGTTGAGTGTGGTTAGAGTACTTGACGATTGATGGATAATTTGTTGAGCCCGTAGCATTGTCCCTCGTACGTTCATTGTGCAATCATTGACGGTTTCCCGTCAGTTGGGTGAATGGTTGGCAATTAAACGCTTCCTTTGCGTGGGGCCACCAACACAGCCAGGACCAGCAAGTGGTGGTGGTTCGGTGAATGAATGCGAATGCTCTGTACGCACCATTGAAGTGGTGATCAATAGCCGACTGACAGTTAATGATCTGAAGCACCAACCGCATCACTTATGGAAGCGACGGTCCGGTGCAAAGAATTCCATCAATTGCACGAAATTCCTGTTGGTTTCTTGTTTTTTTCTTCTTCTTCTGGTTCTCTCGAGCACAGATACAGACATTACAGTGAGCAAATGGCCGCACACACAAACACCATTCAATCGATCGATGAAATCGCTTCGACTAATACTTTCTCCGGCGCTGCTCAGTCGGCAGACGCCAGCAGCAGGTTCTTCTAGCGGAGACAGACCGATAAGATTAACTCGCATACGTATGCTCACAAATCTGTCCACTTGTGTTGCAACGCCGGGAAAAGCTACCACCACCTTTCGAGCTGCTCCCCCAAGCTTTGAGTCCCTTAGAGCCGAGACAGCGGAAAATAGACATTGAAACCGTAATGGCTGTGGTTGCCATCATCGCCAAAGCAGTTGCTGTTTATCGTTTTTCGGGTACTTGTTTACGGCGGCGAACATGGTGCGTTTGTGTCGAGATTTAAATCATCTTTAACGGCACTCGTAATGCCAGATTCGTGTGTACACATATGGTGCGTTGGGGAGATCGGTAGAGGAGGCTTTCACGTGAACGCTATCCTTTTGCAATTGCCAAGATTAGAGCGGATATATGTTTGGTGGTCCTCGGTTTTTTTTTTGCTTGCTAGGAACGATGCGATATTCCAAGATCAAGTGGGTGATTGAATTTTACGATTATTGACGAAACAGTCCACCGACGCTGAGTTTATCGTAAAGGTAAAGGTAGTGTATTTGAATGGCTTTGCCTGCGGTTTACGGGATAAAATGTCCCGGGAAAGTCAACGGGATATCAAACATCGAACCTAATTAAGCTAACCCTCTCAGTAGCCGGGTTGTGATTCGCGTAGGTTGCCAGTCGGGGAGCCAGAGTGGTACGTAAAAGATCAAAGGGAAACCCCCATCTATCACAGCAACGGGCAATAGAAAAATCGTACTAATAATCTTTATACCATCGCAAATGCCCACATGCATGAGCGCTAACGGACGCCCGTGAATGGAAAGATCAAACGATGAAAATTATTGCAAAAAAAAAATGGAACCGATGTTTGCTAACGGAGCGCAACGAAATCTTTAGAACTAATACTCGAGCCGGGGAAAAGCTAGCAGCCAACTTTTGACTGGCCCGTTTGCACAAGCCGATGCGCGCTCCGACAGCGATTTCCAGATGTACAAACAACGGTTGCTCTTTTTGGCTACCGTTCATAAACATCACAGAAGATGAAATTGGACCGAGTCTATTGAACGGTAAGGCTCGTTTACGTCGTATCGGAGTGGGTCGTCCCGGATTTTGGAACGAAATGTCCGCGTGTCCCTCTCTGGAACATATTTCCAAAACAAGTGGAATGTACCAATGTGTCCAGCGATGCGGAAATATGCACACGCCAATTTTATGGTTGCCAAACACCCGGTGTCGCGTGCGGTGGTCGAGTTCGTGTGAGCGAAAGGGTGGCGAAAGGATGTTTATCCGGCACGCTAGCAACCGGTGGGCCAGGATATCCGGAAGGAGTCGCATCGTGAGTTTGTTTGAGCAAAGTGGCTAGATATGGAGGATGTGTTTAGGAAACCTTGGACCCTCCGGTTGGGGTTGTTGGCATTAAATTCGAGAGGTTGAGTTAATTTTAAAATAGGGAAACAAAAAGAAATCTTGCTTTGAAGTACATTTAAGATGTTCAATTAAATTTTGATAATTAGAGTGTCAATAATACTACGCCTTAGAGTATATATTCTTGAGGAAAGAATTCAAAAAGAATTTTTTTTCCAATAATCAAGTTATTTGAACATAGAACTCCACTCCCTGTGCTAAACGAACCCATCAACTGAGCCGTAATTTCTCACTCAACTATTCGTTTCTCATTACCCTGTCACCTTTCACCGTGCAGAATGAAAATCGATAGCGGAGCACACTAGCGATGGGATGAGGTCTGCACATCCCATCCCATCTCAGCCAAAGGACGGATCAACCGATGGAGTGCAGCACAAATCGTGCACTTAATTACGAGCGAATGAATATAAACGATGTGAAAAATTGCAGTCGTCACTCGGGGCCCCCGCTCTAGCCCGCGTTATCGATGGTCGGGTTACTGTCGTACATTGGCAGCCGGCATCAACCTCTGCTGCTGCTGCTGCTCGGTTGTTGATTAATGGGTGTGCGAAAGACACGGTTGCAAGCGGCGGTTCGTCCGCTATACATCCGAATCTATCTTCTGCCGTATCCTTTGCGCTAGAACAAACCTCCAACGTCAGCCGTGGCTGTCGTCCGTGATGTGGTGCTAAGTGTAGCAAACCAACGAAAAGCGGGATGGGCAATGAATGAGCATCGTTTAATAAAAATCTAATCAAAGAAAGTCATTGCCACACAAAGGGACTCGCTTCAACGAGTCTTCTGGAATGAATGAATGAATGGATTTAAAAAAAATAATTAAAAATATCTTTTTTTCTTTCAAACGATTCACTGAAGAAAATGGTTTTTTTGCTTCCAAAATTGCAAACTATGCCCGACACAGGGCGTCGCAGTCGCAGCAAGTGCACTTAAGTACCACTTTTGCCTTTTTTATTAGAATTCGGTGCTGCTTCTGTTTTTTTGTTAGCCCGAGAACCCCTTTTACGCTGGTCAACGCCGCTCTTCCGAAGATGATAAACGAGGACACCTTACCGAGCTGCCGGCAGCAAGTGCGCCCGTACCGGCGCGAACCAAACAAAAAAAAAAACAACTCCAAGAAAGAAAAATAATTATCAACAATGATACTGTCATTTTTTACCCGCCCTGTGCAAAAGGATTACAAACGAAATTAAACTCGGAAACAATCCGGTCTCCACCGGTCGAGTGTCTCAAGAACGCACAGCTGGAGATCATCGAAAGGAATGCAACGGTGTTTTATATCGTCCCGCACCTTTTCTTTTTAAAATCTCTCGTGAAAATTCAATGACAAATGCACACCGGGCACAAGTGACAAAGTTTAAAGTATGACGAACCATACCGTGGCGTAGAACGCCGAGCGAAGGATAATAAAACTCAACAGCGGGTGTAATGGAGAAAGGGACACAGAGAATTAACTCCGCGCTTGAATGGCTTTCTTTGGCATTCTTTTATGATTACTCGGCTGAGCGTTTTTTTTTTCCTGGTGCTTTTCAAATTAATACCAAAACCCATTCAGTGGAGAGTACTGAGGCAGAAAATCTGCAGTTGATGAGTGTGCAGGTTTTTGGGACGTTCGGTTAGATTGATGGGAAATGGCTGGACAGAGCTGGACCGAAAGGGTTAAGGTAGTCTGGATTATCTTTGGATGATAATGGGATTTGAAAATGTTTGTATGGAAAGTTTGTATAGCGTCAGAAGAGTTGGAGAAGACCTACACAATTAATGAATCCTACGTGAGCTTTGTTTTTGTCGTATAGCATTTAAGATTCGGAAACACAAGCACCTTAATAGAAGCAATAAAATATGTCCCGTAACAATCTATCCAACGCTACGCAAAGTCCTATCACCACTAAGTATTCATAACACACTTCAGATTTGGCGAACGTATCGCCTTTCCATGCCACATATCGCACAATTATCTAATGCTCTACATCCAATTTCGCTCGCAAGCCGGGGAAACACACGCAGCCAAACCGGTAATAACATAAACCCCCATAATGAAACGACCCTGCTCATTACGATAACTATCAACCGCGTGTGTGCGCTCCCTGGGTACACCATTATCGGGCCATCCCGGCTTCGATTGCTTCCCGGCAGTACGCGATACTGCAGTGTTCTCCGTCACGAATTGCTCTAATTAAAATCGATCATGCGAGTTTTGCTGCCCCGCCGACCATAATCCAGTGCAGTTTCCGGGCTTTCGGTCGTTCTGGAGATGATTACGCACTGATTGACTTTGACAGCGACTTCGGCCCGGAAACGTCAAGCTTCGGGGTTTTTCTCCCCGCTCGGCAACGGCTGTTCCGGTCAGGATGTGCGGTGGTCTTCCTTGAGGCCTTTCGTTGCCAATTCCTACCGAAACAGCTCATTACTTCGCCATCTTCGCCCTGTTGCGCTGACAGCGTTTTGGCAAATGTCATGCGTTATGGTAGTTTTCCACCTATCCACATAACCTGTCAGAAGGGTGGGTCGCTTTGGCCCGATTTCCCGAGATGGAGTGCCTGCAACCACTCGTACGCATCAGAAGGCAGGCCAACTAATCCGAGGAAAATTAATTATGAAATACTGCTTACGCACGAGCGATTAGATGTTGGCCCGTACGCACACCACTCGATGCCGACTGGTACGCTCGTTTAATGCGATTAAGCCACGTCACAAATCGGGTCTCATCTCTCCCTTGTTCTCCGGACCGCTCTTTGCAGTCAGCGCGAGTTACATGTGCAAGAGCATGAAGGGAGGAATCCTTACAGTTGTCTTCTTACAGCGATTACTTTCAACGTACCAAGATTGCCGCAAGACCTCATTACGGAACGGATCGTTTAAAGGGAAGTTGCTGGTAAAAGTGTGAAAAGGTAATTTTTTACCCTTATGCTGCCTAGCCGGCAAACGACTCCACCGCAGGGCATTGCGAGGTCAAATTAAAAGATCGTCTTACTAACATGTCTCTCCGTCCCGCATCCTGTCGAATGCTGATCATTAATGAGGGGCGTTAAGACACGTTTATTTTCTCCGTGCATTGTCCTTCATGGGGAAAGTGTCTTCATAAACCTGATTAGCATGTTTCATCCGTTTCGTCAGCATCTTGTTTGCTTTACGCAAAGAGGGAAGACAATTCGGGATATGTATGTTCGGGAGTTTCGAGAACCGTGTACACCACGGTTACCTGATTGTCCGGACAAGCGATGTGCGAGATGTAAACGAATGATTGTTGGTGTAAATATTAGCGTTTTACTTTCACAAAACGTTAGGACGGTACTCAAAAAACAAAACACGAA
The DNA here is from genome assembly GCF_013141755.1 of Anopheles stephensi. NCBI lineage: Eukaryota > Metazoa > Arthropoda > Insecta > Diptera > Culicidae > Anopheles > Anopheles stephensi. The sequence goes on along the minus strand of NC_050202.1, from coordinate 79,737,009 downwards.
AAAAGAGAGGATTCATTCGGAGAACTACGTCCTGCTTCACAGCGAGTACCACAATGCCGAAAACCAAGGCTTGAGGTTTGAGCGATGTCAAATATTTACCCACGAACAACTCGTGAAGCGTCTTCATCGCGCAGAAAACCATAAAAATTATAATAATACATTATCATACCGACGAGATCATCATCAAACCAGAACAAGCGAAGGTTAGGAGCACATAGTCCTCCACGGAGACGCTCGTGACAGGATATATGCCGCTCTCGATGCCAATCTTCGTTAGGGGGTTGTTGGTGGAAGCAAATGGTGAAGCTGTGCACCGGAGCAGTCGTTTCAAGATTGTAGGCTAATTTCGGAAAGATATGCCACACCGCACCTCGCCGACCGTAGGATAATAAAGGTATTTATGGAAAAGTATTCCCCTGTCGCAGTTCCGACTCGGGGGGATGCTGCTCATAGCGTGGCGTAGTAGCGAGGGCAGGGAATGTACTGGAGCGAGGATTTGCCTTTTGCGTGAGTGAGATTTTTGATAATGATGGTAAAAGCTAATAATTTGCCAAGGAAGATTTATTGGATTATGGTGTGCGTGTGCGTGTGTGTGTTTGGAATCGTTGTGATGTGCTTCAAAGCGATGGCGGGAACGCGTATATGTTGAGGGAACAACATATCATACCGAAAGGTATTAATTTCGAAGTAATTGGGAACATGCCATTCATTTCCCTAACAGTGTATAGTATTGGTGAGATGGGTAGTGAAAACCAGAAAACATGGAGCTTGAAGATTTTGTTTTGTTTTATAACATATAATGATTTACATTAGCTAGATATCCTCCTACGAGTAGAATCACTGCAAGTCGCGTGGCAAAGAATGATGATGTGGCGCAAAAAAGTATCTTCAGGAAAAAAAAACATCCGACTACCGTGCACAGACCCGCGCGCCAACACAATGCAGTGCATTAAAACAATAGTGCAACTGATTAATCCTAAACCGCGTTCGCTTCAACCAAGTTCGCTCCGTTCGAGCGGAAACGCTCACAATGGTGCTTCATTATCCTCGTACCCAGCGAGAGAGCGTGTCACGTGTCAGCACGGTCAGTTTTCCGCTTCGGAAGTGAAGTTAGCCGGTGTGTGTGTTTTTTATACTTGTTTTGTTAGTTCCAGAGGACAATTGATACCAAAGAAAAGCGAACGGTCAGCAAAAAAAAAAAATGTTTATTCGATTTTGTTGCAGGAAAGAGGCGTTTTTTTTCTTGCGGCTCTTTTGTTCCTTGACTTTCCTTGAATCTACGGATTACGGCTACACAAACCAATCACGGGTACCGAGAATCCAATTTGAATAAAGCATGCAGCCGCAGGAAAAGCGTTTCCCGCACGTGATGGTCAGCGATCAGCCTGGGAGGAATCTGATTCTGTTTCTACCCAACGTTCTCCGAAGGGCGAGTGCGATAAGACCCTGATTAGGGAGGCGAGTGAGTTAAAAAGGAAAATTATCGTTCTCCCTGTTCCAACCCCACCCAACCTGTTAGCGTAACGAGAGCCGGCGATGAGAAACGTTTCGCCAGAAAACATTGCAACCAAATCGTTCGATCGTTCCGTTTTATTGCTGTCATAATTATCAATCAAATGGTGACAATGTTGCTCTGTTTTTATCTTGTCTTCATTGCTCCGGGGTGCTACACGTTGGGGACGAGCGTTGCGAGACCAGCCGGGAAGGTCCCGGCTTGCACTTGGGGAGGAGCCGTGCAAGATGAGCTATCAGCATCCGATGGCTGTACGTGATGTAAGACGTTGTAAAGAAAGTCCACTTCTCATCGCCCTTTTCGGTCGACTGTTGTTATCGTGCGAGAGCTCGCTCTAGCAGGGAAGCGTCCGATCGTATCTAATGCTTGCTTGTTGCTGTGTCCAGCACCGAGCTAGCCGCACTGCGTCGAGTGTCAACGTACTGTAAATCAAAAACAGATTTACTTTCACAAGCACCTTCCCCAAACATCCCTCATCATCCCGATCGTCTTCCTCCGCTCGTCAGCATCCTGAAGGATGGGAAAATGTGTTTTTATTACCAATAAATTTACTTTTATTTTTAATGTTATTGCCGGAACTTTGGCGCAGATTTCACTTACGCCCTTGCTGCGTGAATGATTCGGGAAAGCATGACGCAGGAGGGAAAAAGCGAGACGGAAAACCGAACCAACGCTTGTGGAAGGGCTGGGAAAGTGTATTTGTGTGGCTCAAAGTTCCCTCGCTCCAAGCTATGACCGGACCGGTTGTAAAAACAACGAAAGAAATTAATCTTCGGCTGTATCCTTCTGAAAACAAGGCAATCTGTGCGACGGGGCTCTGTGTGATGATCCGCATGAAACAACTTCCGGAATTAGCTAATATTATGCGCTATTAAGCGTCGTTAATCGTCGCGAAATGTGTTCGGTAATGTATGGACGTAGTCGCTATCGAGCGCAGAAAATGGGTCCTCTCGCCGGAATGGATTCGTGTGGTAAAGCCTCTTTTGCTGGCTGTAAGTTTAGTACCGCTGTTGATAGTGTTGATGAAGTTATTTAAATTTTATGCTTTGACAGTAAAGTCTCCAGTACTTCGCGGAAGGGAAGTACAACCATAAATCACTGCGATATACTGAGCTTGCGTTGACAGGGAGCTGACATGGATAGGAAGTTAACTGTGGGTTGCAAAGTATAAAGTTGATAGGGTTGGAACCGAACTCAGGACCTTCAATTTAAAGCCAGGGATTTAGATGAATACAAAAAAATCTGACACCATGCTCGCGAAAGTTGATTTCCCGCACCGAGCGCAACAAAGCCTGGCATCCGCTAACAAGGTTCAAATTCAAAACCATTCACGACACAGAAATTGATGGAATCATTACGCCAGATTTGGCAACCTGTCACCGACCTTTTGCAACCTGTGTGTGTGTGTATAACGTGTGGCGAATGTGTCAATTTACACCCTCCGATGGCTTGCCAAATCCACTACACACAGTGAAGATGATCCCGCGGAGCACAAAGATCAGGAAGTGAAGTGTTATTTTTCATTTTCCTTAACCGAACAATGGCCAACCGGGCGAGCGTCGGTAGGGTTGGAGTTTGTTTGAAATGGAAAGTTTAAAATTTCAATCAACACCTCGTTTTCATACGCCACCGATATGGTGCCTTTGGTCGTTGGGATAAACCCTTGGCGTTTTGGAGACTTTTTCCCAGTGGGAAAAGATGACGCTGATGTCGATGATGACTGTGAGAGCAAAAAAAAAAAACCCACCCGTACCCGAACGTGCCCATTCGTTCCCGGTGGGCCATAATCCTTCCCATCCCTACCGGTGGAATTTTTAACACTCGTTCCACAACACGTTTCACTTTCAGCAAGGATACTGTTCCGATCGTTTTGTCGTACGAGGCACGAGCATATGTCGGGGTTGTGCTCGCGATGAGCGCCTTACTTTCAATTCCGTACGAGTCCCGCTGCGACCCGGCATCAGCGGCGTAAGTATCTCGTAATATGTCACACAGTGGGAGATGTAATCCGGGGGGTGCCATGCCTGTGTCTTCCCGCCATCGTCACCCGCCACCGGTACGGTCGCTGGGAAAATGGAACTGTCTTGTCTGCAAGCGAAAGTTGCACACACGACCACGGGAAAATCGAAGTGAAATGAGCTAGAAACACCGAAAAACGAGGATATCGGGAGCGGGTAGTACTTTCCCTGAGTGCGATAAGAACGTAGTGGTATGCGAAAAAAAAAATTGGCAACCTCTCATTCCCATTACCCCCAGCGGAAGCACGTAAATAAGTAAATTTATTATTTACTGAGTGCATGTTTTCGACTGATGACAGCTCCCGCTGTTGCCGTTCACACTACGGCACACAGGATCAGGATGTGGGAAAATGGGTTTAAAACACTGTGAGCTTTGTTACTGAGAGAGAGAGAGAGAAAGCTGCCGCTTATCGACATCTGATAAGCACGTCGCTTCGGTTTCGGTACATTTGCTGCGAAAGGAGCAAATAATCGAATCAATTCTTTGGGTTAGAATGATTTAGTGTGATAATGAAAATGGTAAACTGTCAATTTTTGCAGTGATTTACGATTATTTTTTGTGTAATTTTTTTTTACTGAATTATGTGTGTGAAGAGACAGTTTCTATTAACTTTAACTTAATTTGTTTTTTGAAACAAATAGTCAAAAAATGTTAAGATGCTTTTGCCAGTTTCCTTTTTTGCATTGCGCCTTGAGATAGGCAACCCGCATTGCACTATAGATATACTACTCTTGCTTTGCTTAAAATCGGTAGCAACATAGACAAATTTAACAAGATTTAAATGTTTTTCATCAAGATTTCTCTTATCTGAAACTGGCACATACAATTTAGCTTACGTCAAACGGAACACGGAAAACCCACCACATTTAATGACTCGCCAAAAAAGAGGATTTCCTTTTTCCTGGCAAAATAAGCTCTTTATATGCCGAAACTCTTGCGATTGAAAATCGCAAACATGAGTGATGCAATTTAAAGCTAATCAAAAACCATATAAACAACCACCGAACCCGAACGACTCGACTACGACCAGGGGTAACTGTTCTACCTTCCAAGCGGATTACAATGAAAATCGATTTGAGTTGCGCCAAAAAATACCCCCGCGGTGTGGTACGATTTTGTAGGGCGAGCCCAGGTCAAATGCAGAACGTGTTGATGCATTCGTCTGATGCAACCGAGGGGAATGTAGGTTAAAAATGGGGTGATTTTGTTGTGTAGGGATGGTTTGTTTTTGGAAAAACTCGAAAAGCTGCTGAAAACATTGGCCCATCGCATAGGAAGCACGGGCAGGACATGGGCTGGGTGGAAAGTAATAATTAAAAATTGAATCCCGGCACCACCCAACGCTGGTCCGTCCGGCGCGAGAATTTTAAACTCCGAAACCGCTCGTTTCATATGCAAATGTGTACCCCGTAGCCCAGCGAGGGCTTTTGTTCGGGTGCCGCAAGAAAAGGTCATAGAAACTGGGCTACACACTTACCAGATCCTTGCACCCCAAAAAAACCAGATCTTCAAGAGTGGTTCCGCGGGCTTCGCGCGAACCTATTGTTCGGTTTGATTTTTTTTTTCATTCAATCTTACGATTGTCAGAGAATTCCGTAAGTCTTTTGTTCATCGTTTCTTTACAGTATTACGCCGTCAACAGACGCGCTCGCGTTACCCAGTCTTGACAGCAAGGCTAAAGGGCTTACCGCTTCGTTTTATCCTTTCCAGGTTCCAGGATCACATTCCCTCGCGCAAGTAACCTACAATCATTCTACAGCGCCTGGAATGGCGATGGTGAAAAACCGGATCCGTAAGAACTTCGTTTTCTAATCGTTCAATCCCGCGGCCAAGGGTGAAAGTAGTTCCCTCGCGATGTTAGCTCCGACGTGTACCCCGCGGCATGATAAGGCGGAACGAGGACGAGGAAGCAAGCTGAAGAAAAAAATCCTTCAAAAAAAGCAGCACCCCGTTCTAAATGTTTTTCACGGACGAAGATTCGCGTCATGTTCCGCTGGGACAGAGAATGTACCGTGGTTGTTGGTATTCCGCGGATAAAAAGAATGGTACTCGCGAAAAGCAAAGAAAAAAGAGTGTGTGTAATCATAATATAGAGAAGTAAACAAAGAATCAACGACCGGTTTCTGATCAGTTCTGTGAAGTTGGGGCATTTGCTTAGAATCTTTTTGAGCGTCGTCTTTTTTTGTTGTATTTAATTCGTAAATTACATTGCATCTCGCATTTCGGCTCATTGTGCAGGCGCTTAAGCAAGGTGAAATTTATTACCACCGGTTTTGTTCGGCAGATATCGGAAATGCTAGAAAACCGGGTTTGCTTTGTCCATTACCAGTTCGGTAGAAAATGTGAAGAAGGTTTTCTTTTTGGAAATTTTTGTACAGTTCGGTTTAGACTCAGCTGCTCAGCGGACAGCTCAGAAGATGCTCAGAAGCAGCGATTTAATTAGAATTTGGCAGTAAAATATACATCAAACTCACCACATTTGATGGAGATATATGGCATCATATATACCAGTTTATTCTAATAGTTGGGGTGGCCGCGCTATCGGTCTTAACGCGGCAGAACCGGAGTTCAAATCCTAGCAGGTCCGTTCGCCCGTAGTGAGCCAAAAATGGCAGGCATGACCCAGCAGGGCGTTAGACCAAGGAGAAGAAGTATAAATAGATGATAGGGCCGATCCTTGGGGAGTAATGGTTCAGTCGTCTTCTTCTTCTGCCTTGGGCACTACTACCTCGAGAGGTCTCGGCCTGTCATTTCTGCCTTTCCGTGACTTAATTTTATCTGTAGCAAAGTAGTCAGCTCTGCGTACGGTGAGCCGGGTCTAGATGAGATTTCATCCCAGGTCCTGCCGTGTTAAAATCGACGCTGCTATCGCCTCTGCCACCGGACCGCCCGGATAATATAGATTATCCATTGACATAGAATGAACTTAACCCGAAAATATACTTTAAAACATCTATCTCACTTTAAGCTTCCCTTGCAATATGGCCAGACCGTCGTACATGAATAAAAAAATACTGTGCTTCCTTTTCCCAACAGTTTCATCATTGCTTAAAGCTCCTTGGTTGCGCATATCCTTGGTACAATGCCTTCCCAAAACCTTTGCATACCTTCAGCCCACAGCTTCAGAAACATTCCAATGCAACAATCGTTCAAAAATTCGCACCAATCATTTGTCATGCCTAAGCTCAACCTCTCACCGATGGCTTATTTTGGCAACTGCCACACTTCAAACGCTCGCAGCCGGCTCTAGGTGTCCGAGACATGCCGGGGAGACCGGGTTCAACAGTCGCGTTACAATGGAAGATGAATATAAATGACTTTTCGTCTGCTTCCGACTGCATCTTCCTGCTTTGCCTGACTGCCCGAAATTCCGAAATCGTACACGTATTAGGACGTATCAGTACACGGAAGGAAAATCTAAACCCCCCGAAAAGCACCGGCAAACCAATGGCGGTGGGCCGGAGAGTTGTACGCGGCTTTTTCCCCTTTTTCATGCGCGCTTCCACGATCGTTTGCTGTTGGTGGTGCGCGAATTCACGCGTCTGCATTAAATTGCACCATTTTTCACACGCGATTTGTGTCATAAGCACTTGTCCCGGTGAGCGTGCCGTCACGTGATAATGGGTTCCGAGATGCTATCCGTGTGCACCTTCGTACTCTGGCGTTTTATGCCCTTGTCTCGGTTGTTGCAAATCGTGTACCGCCGTCGTTTTTTTGTTGAGCTCCTTGCCATGTGGAGACGGTGGGTCGGTGGACATAAAAAATGAAGTTGCGAAATTTGATCTCGGGACCGATTTTGATCCCGGGCTACGTGCCGGCGCACTTACGCCGAGTTGACATTTGGGTGGCTTGCGAAAAGAGGTAATTGACTGTGAGTTTGCACACGGCCAATGAGGGCAATCGGGGACGCATCGGTGACAGTTGTGTGCAACGATTGATGATTATTTTGACGCACCGTCTGCATAATGTCCCTAATGGTTGCGTACGCTTCTACACCGGTCCAGCGGTCGCATTCAACGGAACGCAGATAAGCTTTGGACCGGATAAGCGTGACTTGCAAATTGAAATTTCATATCCAGCGCAAAGGGCAAATGTACAGATTCCAAATGCTTAATGGTAGCTTGGTAGCATCCGTACTTAACGGCGATGTTCGTGCAATCCGCTCGAAGGTACAATCGCGCGGTGCGGAGAAGCACGCGAATAGCAGCGGAAGCCCTCGAGAGTACACGAAAATCAAATCAAATAAATCCGATGAATAGCAAATATTTGCCTATCAATATTCACGCGAATCGATTTCCTCACGTTTCAACAAAAGGCACCATTCTTGGAACGATGCCACTGTCCTGTCGCGAAAGCCGGTGCGCTTGCCGAGCGCGAAGATATGGAACTTGGAAACGCTAGACCAGTCCCCCGAAAATTCATTCGATTCAAATTATGTTTCCATCATACGCGTTCGGTCCCGGGAGCTGCTGCTTTTGTGTTTGCACAGAGGAACAAATAACTTATCATTATTATTAGGTACGCGATGAATTTTCGGCGGAATGGAATCGTTTCCAAGCGAAAGGATACGGATTCCTTGTGGTGGCGGACAATCTACGCTGCACGGTGAGTATCAGCTCGGCGGAACGAGATTTCCGAATTTGATTACTGTTATGCTAGCAAAACCATCTGGTCGTGGCATAAGGTGCAATTCTTTAGTGCTGTCAGGCGGGAAGGATTTTCGGGGAAATAGTTTTCCCTGTTTACAGCATCCACATGCGGAACATGTGGAAAGGGTTTTCTATTTCGGGGTAATTGAAAAGGAACGCGTACGTGGTAGTTTATGTTATACGTTTCGAAAATTCTGAGAAAATAATAGCCAAGCTCGTTCATCAGTATGAAGACAAAACATAATACATGCTGTAAACGCCTGAAAGTAGGCAATAGTAGTGCACAGATCGTTGTTTGGACAAAAATGTGAATAAATAATCAATTCTAATTCGCACTCTATTTATTTTTGAGTTTGCAGTTTTACTTTTGTAGTTTTATTTCTTTTTTAAGTTATTCTGCACTAGATTCTTGGTTGAGCAAGAAAGCACAGTATTTACACTTTTTTAAAAGATTTGAACCGGTCATCCCGGCCGACGCATTTGATGAAGTTCTTTTGTCGGTCGCTAGTTGCGGATGGCTGGAAAAAAGGATCTTCCACACTCAGAATGGGTTGATATAAACAGGGTATTACATTGTTTATTTCTCCATTATTTGCCATCCCCTAGTTGGTAACGTGCTCATAGCAAACAACGGACAAAGTCAGCGAAACGTACCAAAACGGATTAAACCATGCACCGTGGTGCTGCCGGACTGAAGGATCCGCCGTACACGCAATGAAAGGATTGCTTACCTCTAGCGCACCAGAAAAAAAGCTAGGGACGGATTGGAATTCTGGAACCAAAAAATAACAACAACCAGCTTTTGTCCCTTCTATCGTGCGCTGTACTATAGCACCGAAAAACACAGTTTTAAGTACAATAAACCGAGACCGACATGAAAACAACGTCACCCCCCGGGATGAGATGCGTAGAAGGGTGCGTATCGAACCCCGATTCCGTGTCCCCGTGTTGCGCCTCGCTGTTCCTTTCAATAATTATAGGCTTCTTAGCGGATTTCAAACTAGGTCACACAGTGGGCGATCGAATTGGCAACTTCTTTCGACTGTTTCCAATACCATTTTTTGCGCGAGAAACCCCTAAAAATGATGTCAAGCAGTGGTGTGTGGGGTGATGCAGGACAAATGCTAAGACACAACTCGCTTGTCAACAGTTCTCTGCCCAACCCCTTCCCGGATCGGGGAAAAACACGACAAATCTTTCCACCGAAATCAAACACCAAACCGGCCAGTAGGTACATCTTCCAAAATCCATTAAGATAAAGACATTGTCCTCGGTTGGCCCGGGGGGAGAACAATAAAACAACAGCAATCAGCAACTTTTCGTTGGCTGCCGGTGAAAGTGTGTTTCGGCCCCCTTTTGTGGAAAATCGGCCAACAAAAACCCGGAGGGAGGCCAACACCATCCGGAGAAGGCGAGTGAGGGATGGCGCAATATCTTGGCTCGCTTGACAGAGAAAACACGGCAAGTTTGGTGTTTGCTAGTGGTGGATTCGATCGGAGAAGAAAGCGACACCCGACGCAGGACAAGACAACTTGTGCCGTGCGTACGCCGAGTGATGCTCGGCAGTACAGTAACTAATAATAGAAAATCTATTAGCAAAATTGAACCGATAAATCTTTTCGCCAGCCCATAAAAATAAATAATAATGTCCTTTGTTTTTTTTTTGTTGTTGGTTGGTGGTCTCTCAAGCACACAATGCTCCTGAGGCCTTTCTGCCGGTGGGTTGTGTCCGGTTGTGGCCCGTAAGGTGATGGTTTTTGGGATGGAAATCGTCACCATCGGTTTCGGTTGTTCGCTGTACAACGTTCACAGAAGGAATCCGGAGTGATCTGCCTCGGAACACATGCGGGATAAGCGCTACATTCCTGAGGGCCGTGTAATCAAATTTGGCCGCTTATTTATTGCACTTCTCGGTGACGCTTACACTTTTCGCTAATGTGTGTTTATATGCGTTGGACCTTTTGGGAGATGCCGAGGGTGAACGTATGTCCTCCCTGCCTGCACGGGGCCAGTGTGTGAGATGTGCGTTCAAGTTGTCAATAAATTTTGTCCCATTTTGCTGTCGGTCGTTCCTAACCTGCTTCATGGATGGATCGACACACAGGAGTGATATTTGCCTTTTGCTACGACGGCATCGGGACACATGTGGCCAGCGCAATCGAACCATCGGGCCTGACGCTGCAATTCGCTAAATTGAGTCGTTTATCGCAAACGCAAGCGATAAACATGGTTGCAGGTTAATTTACCAATCGAGGAAGAAGCGCTTAAAGTAGATCGCAATGCTAAGTGCATGCAAACTATATGAGAAACATATTTAAATTAAAGTGCCATAAAATTTTTTAAAGATTTAGTGGAAGATTTTGTCGTTGCGTCGTTCTGTAGATGAAGATTAATAACGCTCCATCACTTTCGTCCATTTGCCACAAGAAGTCCTTTCAACCAACTCCATATCTGTTGCGGCCAAACAGTAACGCTGAAACTTTACGCCAAACGAGCTCACAATTTATTGTAAAAAAAAACAGCGGAATCGATAGGATCGAGACATTTGACGACAGGCATTGAGCGAATCATAATTTATACGACCACTTTTTTGATGACTTGTTCCGTTCGCTGAATTCGTCACAATGCACGGTGGTAGAAGTTTTTGGCATCAAGTTAATGGTCTCCGTGCCAATACTGCTCGAGCATTGGTTTATGATGGCGCGGTTCCGTTTTTTTTTTGTTGTAACAGTCCTTAAAATTCTTCCTTTTTTTATTCCCTCGTTCAGCAGCCCTTACAACTCCCTAGTTTATTGTGTCACATTCCGACACTGATGACGATGGTAAATACGCGAGTGGCGTCACAATAGCCGACTGTTACCATTAATGTGTGTGTGTGTGTCTGGTCGCTATTCTGTGGCTGAATCTGATGAGTGAGATTCCTTGCTAGCATTTCACCATTCTCGGCCACTGCTGGATCCCTGGACTGGAGTGTACCGTTTTCCGGTGCCATCCGAGAAAAAGGAAGCTACTGCTTTTATGCTGGTTTCCGTCGTGCTTGTGAATGTTGCGTACAGTCGTTCGTTCGATTCGATGTTGGCAGTGTACCAAGTGTACGCTGCAGGTTTGAACCGACCGATGGACAGTGGGTTGCAATAAAAGGAAAGTGTTGCCGGTCCCATTGGACGAGTTGAAGTTTGTGGAGTAATTAGACGCGGGAAAGTTTTATGAGTTTACAAGCAAAGTTTAATTAGAGCTCTTTTTTTTGTTGTGTGCAGCACATCCTTACTGGTTGCTTTATTACTCTCATTCTTTTTTCTATAAGTCCAAACATTCGTATAAAATTGAATTTGACATAAGTGTTGTAAAATTTATGAATCTCGTCCACAGAGTTTTTTGGTGTAGAATCCATGAGATAATAAATTTTTACTCTATTTTATTCTTTTAGCATAAAGACGCTCTTTGGAAGAGAAAACCTTGCATCGCCCATCCTGCAAAACCGGAATACTGTGAAAATCGCGTCTTGCAAGGGGAAATCCTATAAAAATCCGGAAAAATAAATGTGCCTTTTCTTGCAGCGTACCATCTAAATGGGATGTAATTTCCGTCACGTGGTTTTAATCGAATATTGCGAAAAATGTTTCCACGAAGACCCTTCCACGCTTTCCTATCGAAACGTCGGAAGTTTCGAACCGTTCGTGTATCCATTCGGAGCTAAATTGAAGGATGTCAATTACAGGTCTTGACTGTGGCAAAGTATACGCCAATGGATGGGAAGGGATCGACGGATGACGTTGATGTTCTGGATAAACATCCCGGCCGTACGGGTTGAATAGTTTGTCGCGAATATCACGCTCCCTAGCTCCGCGAAAAAGGGTTTATCGAGCCATCGGGCATGCAAACTATCGTTCGGTCGATCACTTTCGGAAGTACATAAATAAAGAAATATCGTCCGTAATCGCAGCTGAGCACGCTTTACCGATCATTATTAGGGACGCGTACCATCGCTGCGCCCAAGTATTCGATTTCCCGGTGTGGAAAACTGCTCAAGAAAACTCACAAAATCACTTTATTGCTATTTATTTTTACGATATTACCCGTGCATACCGCGCGATACACGCAGCCGGCAAGGGGTATCGTTCGCACAAATGTTTCCGGCCGGTTGCGTATAGGTTGCGTGCGTAAAGGAAGAATACGCTACGCTTCACGTTTGAACCGCTCTGTGTGTGTGTGTTTCCGATTCGCTTGAAGACATCGGCACAATCCTTTTGCGTTGCCTGGATTCGGTGCGTTCCTGTCGTTGTCCGTCCCGCCCGTCGTCACCGGGCGTCTCGATTGCATCAGGATGCGAATTTGAGGCTCGGTACAGCTTCGCGAGCTACATTAGCTTCCGCCATCGGAGTGGGTTGCGTGGAATGGGAAGCGACGCGTGGAACGCAATATCCTGCACCGGATGCGTAATTGCTGCGTAGCGCACTGTACATGTGTACCGCATTCGGCCTCACTGGTTCGACTCATCTCAAAAATGTGTTTCCCCGATTCGGGGCTAAGGAATGGAAAACCTTACAGCAACCTTGGGAAGGTACGGCACAGATAAAAATTTCGCGAAAAATCCCCTCACGAGCACGGGAAGGTGCGAGGGGGTTTGGGAAGTAACGCTATTCCCCTGCGGGGACTTTTGATCTGTTGGATGGATATATTGGCAGCGGCATGTAATGAGCGTTGTTTTTCATCTCCCCGTTGACGGCTGTCCCTGGTGGCTGATTTCGACGATGATCGAGTACGACGATGCGAGGGTACGAAGGTTCGAGAGATTGGGAGCAAGAATATAAACCTTCTTTACGAAACGAAAACGAAATGCTTAACAAATCAAATATGTATCATTCCGCCAGCCAATGTTTGCCTTCGATGCTGACTGGAATCAAATGATGGGCTTTATGAGGTAATGCTGTTATTTCTTCTATTTTGGTAAATCTAAGTAAATATTGGGTTTGTGTTTTTTTTTGTGTAGCTGTAAGGGCAAATGTCTGTAAAAAGGTAATATGAAACACATATTATTTCATATGTTTGATTTAATAGAGAATTACTAGAAATCCCTATTGTTAAGTTAATGAGGTCGAGTTTAACGACTACGATTAGGTTATTGCATTCAATGTCCAGACTTGTGGTTGTTATAATTTGTTAAGAGATTGATTTGTCTGGAGCGGTCCGGTAGCTGACAGGACACGAAAGGATCGGGGTTCAAATCCCATCCTGACCGCCTTCCCGTACGCATGGCTGACTACTTTGCTACGGGTAAAATCAAGTCACAGAAAGCCAGATGACAGGCCGAGTCCATTGAAGGTTGTAGTACCAAGGAAGAAGAAGAAGTGATTTGTCTTTGTGTTTGTTAAGCTAGTGAGGAGCAAGAAATCTCTCAGGCCGAAGAGACCAGACCAGAAGTTGTAGAGCCATAGCAGAGGAAGAAGTAAAAGAAGTTAATTTCAGGAGTACATTTTATCGATTGACAACTATCTCTCTAACTATTTTCTATCTGACTATCTTCCTTGCCTTGATTGAGCTAAGGATTCACTATCCTTCTAGATCTTATGCTACACAAGTTCTTGTTTTGTTCATGTTAGTGTTAACTTTTTGAATATTAACAGAGAGTCTACCAAAATCAAAACTCGCTCGCATACCAAGGGTATCAAGCACTCTCTTAACCACAATTACTTTATACATCTTCCTCTCACTTTAACCCAAAGTTCCCCCTTTTCCCTTAAACTCTATGCTCACCTCACGAAGACATTAGTGGCACAAAGTTGTGACAGTTTCAAATGGTTCAATTGCGAAAGATTCAATTCGTCTGCCACCAGTCTTACTCACCCCTAGCCCAGCAAGGTTCGTGTGACGCTTGCATCCGACAGCTGTGAAAATTAGTTGCCTAACTGCTGGAATCCTTTCATTTCCTGTCCCTTCCACGCACCCGAACTCGACCCATTCCGCGGTGGTTTAAGTTCGCGAAATCCCGCAACGTGGTTCCAAATCACGCGTGTTCCTTCCCACATGCCAAGAAAAGAGAGAGAGAGAGAGAGAGAGAGAGAGAAAAAAAGAATGATCCGCGATATATTACCACGCTTCCCCTTGTCACAGCTTTGACAGAGAAATAAAGTAGTACACACGCTTGACATTTGAACACCGCAACATTCCTGGCAACGTTGTGTACCTTTCGGCGCCCCGGCATTACCGTACCCGCGCGGCAGGGTTTCGGGTTTACACGCTTACCGCGAACGAATTCTTATGCAAATGAATAAATCAAAATCTATAAATTATTGAACCCGGTACACAGCACACGTACTCCAGAAAACCGGGGACCGGGGGGAAAATGCGATAAGAAAGGCTTTCTTTCTTGCGGATGTTATTTAGTGGCGCACATTGAACCAGGCTCTGTTTCATGCAGCGGCGTAAAACTATTTGCTCTCGTAGCGGGAAAAGAGTGCAGGGAAGGGTTTCAGCTGGCTTCAAAAGTCAACCCTTTTCGTTTGATTCGACGGTGGAAGAGTCTCAAACACAAGTGCATCACCGCTTCGCAGCGGGCCGCGGAAAGAATTAAGCATCGTCGAAAGAACATCAACAAAGGAAAATTGCTTCGCTTCGGTTTGCTTGGCGTCCTATTGAATGACGATTTATTATTATTCAAATTCAATGCTTCAACCGGTCCTCCTCACGGTTGGCAGGAAAGTCTTTTTCTCTCGCTGGTCCACACTACCTTGGCCGTAGACAGAAGAATGAAAGAAAAAAAAAATGCTTCCCTCTCAGCAGTGGAAATACCATCCCCCCCCCCAGAATATGAGAGCTTCCTCGATACACAATAACGCCGAATGATCGTCCGTAGGAAAGCATTAACAAATAAACGAATAAAGAAAACAGGGCCACGTTAAGCCCGGGACGGAACTGTACCGTGCGGATGTAGATTTATGAAACGTCTTAAGTGCACCGGACGGGCTTTTCATTACGAGTTCGTACCACCAACCCCAAATACGGGTTTGGCTTTCGGTTCATTCATCGATTTCATCGCATTGTTCGGGATCGGTTTACCGTGCTTGGAACGCGGAATCGGATTGGCGGAAAAGAAAGTGTAAATAATACATTCAAAATCATAACTTTTGCATCTACCGGGTATAAGTTGACTGGTATGAAGTCTTCATTTGGCAATGGGCTGAGAGTATTGAATTATTTTTCTTTTCAATCGTATCGTTGTTCTATGCTTTTTGTGCGATTTTGATTTTAAATTATACGAAACTTTTCAAAAAGTATGAGTGTGTGCGTGTGTATTGATCGGGTGTAAACAAGTGTTGAACAATTGGGTTGTATGTTTTTACAATCAACCCTATCATTTCTTTGCCGAACGTTATGAAATGCGAATGATGAGGGATTGAAAGGATCTACTTCCGGCTAAGGATTATATTGTTTAATGGGAAAATTTCCCTTTGATTTGGCTTGCATTGCTTTGAGTTTACTGTTTGATGATCAATGTCTCATCATGATCTACAACAATTGGTACAGTGCGATTGCAAAGCAGTTGATAAGAATGTATACCACTACTTAAACCACAATTAGCTCGAGTATGATAAAGGCATGAATAATGACATAGTTGTGACCACTGAACCCTCCATAAAGATAGTGTCGTTAATGCTTATCACTCTACCCGCGTGATTGATCATTTTGTCCTGGCGCTAATGATTGCTGTTTAGCTCTAACCCCATCAACACGTCTCGAATCAGCCGGGACTCGCTCACTCTCGACGTGTCACAGTCGCTTAATTATTTCATCTTATCTAAACTGTTTCAATTAGATTTCCTCGAATTACTCGTCCAACTTCACATCAAACGCCGCAAACACCTCGCACAACACCCAACGGGGACAGCCCACTTCCCACGACACTTTCACCCCTTTTTTCCGGGTGGATTTTGTTAACACCCTGGCTAGGGATATATTTAAGCCTCGCAAGCAAAAGGTGACAGTGTGAGATGGAGGAGAGAATAAAGAGCTAAACAAAAAAAAAAAAAACAGAACACGATCAACCCCGAACCGTTTAAATCATAGATCAAAACTCGCGCCCCGGCCTGCACTCCTCCGGGGGTAAGCGGGGGTTTCGCGCGCCTAATTCAATTATCGCATGACTAACGACGGTCGTCGCTCGGTGAAAGTGACACTCGCCTAACCTCATCAAGCTCACTTTCCACTTTCGCGTGATGTTGCGGTCGCGTCACTTTTCCTGCCTAAGCGGAGCCGCTTTTTTCCGCCTGTTGTTCCGCCGGTACTCAACCGTTATCCTTCTGTTTCCCGCCGCCCGAACAACCTTTGCCGGTCGCACCCGTGACGCACCGTGTATGCATGTTTTAATATGTAAATTTCTTTAATTACTTCGCTCAAGAGGTTTGCACGAATGCACGCTTCACTCCCAGCCCAGGGTTTGGTGTATTCGATTTTTTTTTGTGCCAAGCTGACCGCTTTTTTATCATACCCACTGCGATCGACGGTGTCAACAGTGTGGAAAATCTTATCAATCACTTTCACTCGACAGTGCGGAGGATGTGAGTGACGGAAGCGCAAACCGCAGTGGGAAACCCGTCATAACCCTCCCCGTTGGCGGGTCTGCCGTAGAGCCTGTTGGATTATAAAGTCATCAACGAGGGACACGGGCGCTCCGATTAATGAGATGGATTTCAAGGTGTTGTGTTTGTTTTCGGTGGATGCTAATAAACGATTGTCTGTTTCAGAAGGGCTTGCTCGTAAAAGATCAGACCGTGAGAAAGCTGTTAGTGATTGGTGTAAAAATGAGATACAAAAAATGAGAAGCAAAAAGGCTGTGCAACAAATTTAGCTGACATTGAGGTTCAAGAGATTAAAAAAAATTATCTATATTGTATTTTTTTTAACCTATGTTCGTCTGCCTGAGTACTTAGAGAATATACACCTTACTTGGTAGAAACAATTTCACTCGGATATCCTTCCATAAAAAAAATCAAATCCAGAACCAAGTTCTTTCTCCAGAATATGTTCTTATCAATCTAATTCAATCCGGAACAATTTTCACACTTTTATTAAGTCACCTAGCAACCGAAATCCGGCAGAATCACTTCCAACCAACGGCAACACGGTAAATGAAAAATTCCAAAATTGCCTATCCTTACCCACCGAATCGCATCACCGGTTCTGCTTCATACTACCAGGTCCAGCAATACATGCAATGTAGGTGACTTTCCCTAATCTCTACTTTCTGCCATGGGCACCACCAACCGACCCGGAACCTTTATTAGCCTTTTATCCCGACATATTTCGCACGCTTCATTCCCAACCTTTCGTTCGCTCGTCATCACGAGAAATTTCCCGGCGCCGGCGACGTTATCGGCACCGACACGCACCTACGATAATCGGGATTGATGAAATTATTAATATTAAAATATTTCAATATCCTTTTTCTCCGGTA
Organism: Anopheles stephensi; assembly: GCF_013141755.1. Lineage (NCBI taxonomy): Eukaryota > Metazoa > Arthropoda > Insecta > Diptera > Culicidae > Anopheles > Anopheles stephensi. The sequence goes on along the minus strand of NC_050202.1, from coordinate 79,719,377 downwards.
GCATCGGTTCGGAACGGCCTTTCCCTCTCTCTTGCCCCAACAGCTAGCGCACCAGTTCGCTTTTCCGCAAAAAGCGTTTTCCAATTTTGCATATGAAAAAGGCTGTAGATCACCGTTACAGATACAACAACGTTTAATCCGCAAACCGAGTCAACATTCGCGCGAACAAACGGGCACACCGTCATGGGAGAATGGGCATGGATCTACTTCTACGCCTAGATCTGGCCACGGTAGCAAACTGTTGCGAACCGTGATGCGATCAATTAATCATCGCCCCTCAATCAAGTTATGGCAGCCGGTTAAACGGTTGACGGCTGCAGTTGGCCTACATTAGGTGACAACTGCGCGCTCTTGTGCGTGTCCCGAAGGGAATGAAATGTTCCTTCACCCGATGGTGAAAATGCACGGGGAAAGTCGAACAATTGAACCACCGTACAATAGGGAGCGATGTTCTCCGCACCATTCGATTATATGTTCAAACATACTGTTCGCCCGAAGACACAGGGGTGTAGCCTCGAGTGAAGTGTTCGCCGTTTGCTAAAACTATTGTTAAGGTACAGTAGCATAAAGTGCTAACAGTCTATTTATGATCGTGATTCAAGTGCCCACTGTTGACACTATTGTCCTGCCAGCCCCAACGCACGGGACAAACGATTATTGATGGACTCATCGAAGATGTCATTAAATGTACGCGTAAGACACAGCTGAGGACATGGGACCTTTGTTTACTGGGATTCAACATGGAATAAAGCGCATTGAACCAACAACAAAAAAAGGACACTTTATGGTCCGTTTTATTGTAATGTATCAGGAAACGCGCAGGGCACGGTAAAGCCCTCCAGAAATTCATCGTACCCACAAAGTACTGCATGCGCTTGACCCTGTCCCAGGAGAACCGTTTCGGTGCGCTGTCAACAAATCTCAACAAGCCATTGCACGATATTAACACGCAAACATCACAACATATTGCACCATGAGGCGGAAAACGCGTCCCGCTAGAGGGATACTTTCCCTAGTTTACTTTCACCCATAGCTGCATCCACCGAAGGGTCAGTCGCTACCGGCCGGTGTAATTATCCTTTCAAACGATCAGGAAACTGTCTACCTGAAGACCCCCCCCGGCTGGAATTCGATACGTTCCTTTTGACACGCAAAGCACGAAGGTTTTTCTTGGACTTGGAAGATTCTGGTGGAAAAACGGACACTGACCCTCGATGTTATTAATCACTCAAGTGCATGCATTTTGTTCCGTTAAGGAACCTTCTGCAAGCCGCTCGTACCTCATCCATCTCGCTAATGGGCCTTCAAAGGTGTCCAAACAACGGGTTTGATAAGGACCGGGTAATGTGTAGCGACCGTGGGACTGAATTTTGCTTTCGCGCCCTTAAACACATTGACGGGTTCGCGCCTTCTATTGGAAGGCAGCTGTCAGAAGCGCGTTACGTATGGGTTTGATGTTCGCGTGATTGATGAAGGAAGGTAAAAGAACCGGGACCCGTACAGCGCAACGATTAACGCTTGATCGTGTCCAATTTCCCTTATCCAGCATGGTGCAGCAGGGAAATGTCCACCAGTTGTCCAGGTAATGCCTTCGATATGGGATGTTAGGGATTTCTTATTTAATAATTGTGAGACTGCTCCGCGAAACGCTCACGAATGATGGGACTAACAAAAGGAAGCAATTGCTCTTCCGTGGCTTACGGATTGTTGATTGTGTCCCTTGGTATAATCCTCAAAGCAAACAGAGCTTGCACACAGGCTTAGGTTTGACATGGCGCAACACTGACGACACAGAGCAATGAAGAAGGGAAGTAGAAGGTTCAATCAAAGGATATGGATTTGTTTTATCGGAAGGACTCTTACGGGACATCTAATCTCTAATTGATATTGTATGTTTGAGGAGGTTTGATGTATAGTAGGAGATACGTAATGCTACCAAGAATTGTTTGAAAATATATTTAGTGATGTTACAAACGTACAGAAAGTCAGGATGTTCTATTTTAAACGCATAGACAAGACAGGATTATATATTTTTTTCTCTTCGACTAAACTTCGTAGCTGGAGACTCAGACTCTCACACAATCACACGATCGTTTCCTTTTTTCTGCGCTGATAACACTCAGCAATAAAATATTAATAACGACTTCCAATCATTACCAACAAACACGTCAATGACATTTGATGCACGATGAAAGCGGATTGCCAGCTGTCAATTTTTCCTTTCCCATTTTCCTGGAGCATCTTAACAGCTACACTTGAAGCTCTAGCTAGATGGACCATTCGTTCTTTTATCTTGACTACGTTTTCTCTGTCCTGCTTAACTAACGAATGGACCCCGACCATCCTCCTAGCGGGGAGGGTTTCCAAGTGTTGCTCCTTATTTCTTCGCACCTTTCACCGGCATCGACCATCCAATGCGTATGGCTTTGACGTAATTTGCGAGGCACGCAAAGATAAAAGGAAACCGTACGCACCACTTCACAGGGCAGCACAAGGGCTTCGGACCGAGTGTCCTTTTTGCTCTTGTCGACATTACAGCAGCAAAGCCCATCTTAAGGTGTACCGCTCTTGAGTAGGCAGCACGGGCCGCAACAGCAGGATGGTAAGGACACTTTTGCTCGCAAATCAGAGGTTTTCGGGGGGTTCGACCGGCAGGGAACGAAAGTGCGAACGCAAACGCAATGCCATGACGTGTGAAGTGTCCATTTCTTTTTAACATTTCGGTACGGGGACGGACGCGCTTCCTTGCCCTTTCTTCGAGCAGCATTTCATCACCAACCAGCTCGGGAGGATGTGCGAGAAGCTGTGCGGCACAGTTTTGTTTTGGCCTCAAGTGGCCTCACACTCACATGCTATTTGCTCGACTAAATCACGGGGAAAAACATGACGTTTTCATCTTTTATTTACACGCACAAGCGAGTAACAGCACCATTACCCTTAACGTTCGATCCGGCCGAGCAGAGAACGCCTGAACGCTCGAGAGGCTTTAATTCACCGCTGCCGCAACCGGATCATACCAGATTAAACGTTCAGCCCTGTCAACGCCACGGAACGGTGAAGCGGGAAATCGACCATTATCGTGCACTTTGTGCTCCATAAATTTATGCTAAAAGAGCAATAGGTTTCCTTTTTCTTAAAAAAAACGCACACCAAACACCTTGCTTAGTCGATTAAATTTCCTTCCCAAAATGCAAATCGAATCAAGCAATTACAGCATCAGGCGATCGAAAAAAAAAATCCGAACACATTGCGCCGCTGCCAGCTGCTTCCGGCCAACATCCGGACTATCTTCCGACCTGCACACACACGTATACACACGCACACGTAGCACGCGGCGCTTGATGAGAAATTAATGAATATTTTATTGAAAATCAATTGCAGTATGTAAATCACGACGCCTAGTTTCTATCGCGAGTTAATGGATGAAATAATCGAACCGAGTGGATCGTGTCGTTATGAATTTTGGGTCAACCCGAGCCCGCGCGAAAACCCTTCGGAAAAGGGGGAAAACCGAACACTTACGGCACCGGCAAACGGAAACGACACGCGGGAGCGCGTGATTTGCATCGCCCAAAAGGGAAAGTTAATATTTGTCAGCGCATTATGTTAATTCATCGACAAATAATAGAGAGCTCTAACTACCAACTTCCGGGATCTCTTATCCGGCCCGGGGGAAAAAATGTGCCATGGCACATAATGCACTGGGCGTCGTTATTAAATCGTCGGGCTGACAGATACAAATTGACTTCTACCAACACTTGCAATCTGGTGTAGGACCTTTTTGGCGAAAAACAGCTGTTGCTCTACTTTCCTGCTCACAGGCTAAGGGTTGATTTGGGCGGCGGAGAGGCGAGGATGGTTGCTGTTGCCGGGGAAGATTTTCCTTTTTGCAACATAAGCATAATCTCCTTTTGTGGTTTATGTGACTGGGTATGCAAATTGCGACCAGCGTTCGGTAATTTGTCATTGACATTGCACTTTGCCGGGTATCACGTTTAATAACGAGCGATCGGTTCAGGCTCTCGTGGTTGAGTTCATTGGCAGCTATAAGGGAGTTGATCATTTTTCAAACTTTTTCCCCTTTCTGTTTTACACAACTATGGATGTAGAAGACATTTATCACACTCATACAGTTGATTGCTAACGTTAAATCATTTAATTGTTTCTGCAAGGATAGCGTATGCCTCAAGCAACAACAATGAATTCTATATTCGAGGTGTTAATTTCTCTTTTTAACTCAATTGTATTAAATAAATTTATTTCAACTGTTGTGATTTTGCAAAACAATCTGGTTCGTAATGATATAATTCAACGAAAATAACAACATCCCTACATCTCCATCGTTTGTAATTCCAATTTTAGAATGCTGTACAACAGGTAAGTTTTTTCTTGCTCTCCTTGTCCTTTCGCCCATTGAATATGGCCAGGAATGTGCTATTAATCGTACGACATCTTTTACGTTAGCTGACCGTTCGATTCGCGTAATAAGATCAAACGTTGTAACGATCTTTAATCTTCTGTCAAATTCTGGCAACAGTCCTCCGTAGGCCTCCGTCAGCTATTCGTCAACGTCTCATTCGCTAATGGCCCTGATGGCATCTGTCCAAACATTTTCATGCCAATGCAAGCCTCCCTCCACCCATATTTTCCTCTCCTCTGTCAAGGTCACAACTGGCTTTGAAGTGGCTTGGCCAGTGTAGATTTGTTCGAAATTATGAATGAGCAAGCTAATCGTCTAGAAACAGGACACAGGGCTTCAGAAATCCCAAGACGATCGTTTGCTTGTTCACAACACTGATTTAAATCTTCTCGAAGCATTGCACAAATAAACACGGTACACAGAAAGAAGCTCACAGCTCTCAGAACACATGTATTTTTTCACAACCAGTTACAAAGAGACTTTTCCATTTTCCACTGACCACACGCTCAACCGCTACTAGCTTCATCCCGCTTTCTGCCGCTGTGTGTTCGCCAACTGTACGGCAGTGCCATCCTTCAACTTCTTTTCCCGATGTACAGCGCCATGCTTTCGCAGCGTACCCGCATCACTAAACTGCACCGAGCAAACCGTGCACCGGAACGGTTTCTCGCCGGTGTGAATGCGCCCGTGCACGGTCAGTGCCGTCCGGCATCGAAACCCCCGGTTGCATATCCCACACAAATGGGGCCGCTCTCCGCTGTGCCGTGCACGCTTGTGGATGCGTAGATGGGCCAGCTGAATGAACGTTTTCGGGCACTGGTCGCAGACGTACGGGCGCGTTTGGCTGTGGATGCGCTCGTGCTGCGTGAGACAGTCCAGCTTGGCAAACACTTTCCCACACTGTTGGCACGCGTATCGCACCCCCAAGGTGTGTGTGTTTTCGTGGCGCTTCAGTGCATTCGCGGTGGTGTAGGTGGTCCCACAGTGGCAACACTGATAGCGATCCCTCCCGCTACGTTCCGCTGCCGGCAACACTGGAAGCGTCTGGTGGGTTGATGGAGAGTCTTCCGAGCCTTTCGGGTTTGCAGCCTTCACATTGTGCGCACCGCCTCGATGGTAGAGCCGCACGTGCGATCGTAGATTGCGTTCGGTGCGAAAGCGTAGCGTACAGTGGCTGCACTGGTGCATCCGCTCGTGCACATCATGCAGGGCAAAGTGTTTATTAATAGCGCGCATCGAACGGATCGGTAAGCATCGACCGATGTCACAAATGTCGCAACGGTACGGTATCAGGTCGGCCGCATGCCGATCGTCCAGGTGTCGGTCAAGCTCCGGTTCAGAGGTGAACCGGTCACCACAGATATAACACTTGCCCGAGCGTACTGCAGGTTCTAGCCGATCAGCTGTTGCCGATCCCCAGCACACACTATCCACTACGCGTTCCATCACGCTCAGCCGAGATCGCTTCTACAGGGGACAGAGTCGACAGCAGCGCACCCGTGTTTGATCGTGTCGCGAATCGTACTGCAAGAAACGAGCACCATCGACCATACTCCCACCGGAACAACGTCCGTGCACGTGCGGCAAGCGAGCAGGACGTAGCATTTTTTCGCGACGAAACCTTCGCTGAACTGCGGTAGGCGAAAATAAACAGATCGTGTAACGCAAGCGACGTGCTAAAATTAGACATTACCGTCTGGCGCACTGGTGACACACATGCGTTGTGGTGCAGGAGGCGTCGGTTGGTTGGTCCGAATCCAGCCAAATCATCAGCTTTTTCCCAACACTTCCGAATCTTTCCCCGGAACGGACCGATCAAGCTCGTGACGTCGGGCGCCTTCAGTCGCGTCCAACCGACTAGCGCACAGACACAGAACCGCACGCTCGATCACGTTCAGCTGTACAAATACGCGGATCGAACGAATTGAAGAGTGATTAACCCGACAGAAACAATGCAGCAAAAGTTCGCTGAACGCTGCGAAACAGGAGTTGAAAGGGGAGGAGGTTTCCAGCGACATTGGCACGAGCTGAGGTAGGTAAGGGTGAATGTTATCTATTTTTATGCAAGGGAAGAAGGGAGTGGAAGGGGGGGGGGGGCGGTTTGGTGCGGTGAGGGTAGCACATTAGCACGTGGTCTTAAAATTTATGCATGCTGATTAGAATCCGATTCATCTCTCTGCCGGTCGAACTTTGGACGCCATTTACGCCATTTGGGAACCTGTTTGAAGTTTTATCTCCGTTATTGTGTTATCCAATCCTGTCCATATCAGTGAGGTTATTTTTTTTGCGTAAACATAATCCTCTTCCTTGCAGCACCTTTTCTTTCGACGTCAGTGTTGGTTATGGTCATCAGTTCCCGTTACAGGTTCGGACGCTTCCAGAACACGACGCCACGCTTCAAGAAAACTAAATTACATCCCATACGGTTTGAAGCTTCTAGACTCTAAACAATACACACATCATCCGTAATAATCACGGACTGCTGCATCCCTTTGGAGGATATTTTATGGCAGTGAAAATCCCTACGGATTCGGATACGTCCTGAGTGCCAACTCATCCCTCGAACGGGGCAAAATAGTTGAAATTCAATCATAATAATATTTTACAATTTACGACCAACGTTCGCTTGCCGAATATTCACTCCCATCGCAGTACGGTTCACAACTCCACGTAAAGTTCAAATATTTTTTTCTCTCCAACGTATGTGTGCGGTTTTTGGGTGCGAGACTGTTGCGTTATCGGCATGCGGACAGACCGGTTGTCCGTATCTATGACAACAGGGTTTAAAATGGACACATAACGAACCACTCCGTACGTCCTTCAGCTCCCTAGGCCTCTAAGGATTCCGTGCTGGCTTTGTGTATTTTTTTTTTCGTTAGGTATTTCTTGCACCAATTCTCTACCGTGAAAGATGATGCCCCCGGTGGTAGGATCTGGTATGCCACTGGACCGGATACGAGTGTGCTCTAGGGTTAGAGCAAAACCGTCGAGGTAACCGCGTAGGTAACGGCAGCATCTCAGATCTTGTCCCATTCACAGCTCGTTAGCCGTAATTTGATCTTTTCCTTCGTTGGAAAAACGCAGCATCTCTGGGAAAGTGACTCACCAGCTTTCCACAGGGCTAGCGGTCAGCAGTAGAACCTGACTGGAGTGACGTACCGAAAGGTTTCCTCGGAGAAAGTGAACCTGGGTTAATGGTGAAATGTGAGAGGATTATTGAGGTAATTAAATTTATCAAAATGCTCCGCCTAACAGCAAATTTTGGTAAACGTGACCGGTCGGCGGGTCAGTGCAACCACCACCGAAAACTCGCGAGGAAAGGGGTTTCATTGTTCGGAAGGGTTCTCTGAGTCACTTTCTCACAGCCACACCAGAGACCGAGCGAGCGATAGATAGAGAGAGAGTCTTTCACTCCGATGAATGCTAATTGGGCGGTGGTGTTCTTTTGCGGACGGTGGTATTCGTTTCGAACTCGTTTTCTAACTTTGTTAGCTAACTGTTTAATCCGGTTTTTCACCAGGATTGTGCTTTTCCTCGCAGTTCGGGGGGTGACTGGGGAAGAGGGGATTTTTTGGAAACTGTTTGGAAAATGGTTGAAGTATCATTGTTTACTGTTGCTTGCGTTACGTGTACGCAGAGGCGAGCATCTACTCTACCCAGAAATTTTCCAACAGTAGCGAAACCATTTTCTATTCCAATTTTATTTTTGTTCGTTTGTCTGCTCACAAATCACGAACGACACAGCGGGACGCAGTTTGAAGATTGACCGGTCACCCTGAACATGTACTTCAACCTTTTTCCACCGACACGTGACCACTGCACTCCATTCCGGTGCCTCCATTCGCACATCGCAGACTTCATCTAATTCATTACCAATTTCCAGCAAATGAAACGCAATGATGATATTCGGTGGGGAGAGTCTCACCAGCTCACCCGGCAACACGCACCGGTCCGGTCTGTTGCTAATCGTGAGAAATTGATTGGAAAAACGACCGTGCGACATTTTCTCTGGAGGATACTCGAGACCGGGATGCGGACCATTTTTGGCTGACCATTTCTCGTCCGACCCTCTCAGGTGTATTACTTCGATCGGCAGCAGCATTTGCGCCACTGTTCGCATCGGGTCGGCCATAATTACAGCTCACCGATGACAACAAGCCGTGGCACTGTGAATGGGCCAGGGCCTGGTACCGGTACGGTTTCTATTCTTTTCTTGTGTTTCCCCCCCACTTCGAACGAAACGTAGTCTAGTTTGTCTATTATTTCTACTGTTGCCGTTAGTCTCTTCCCAACAGGGAACGAATGTAAGCTCAGACCGGTTCGAAGGACCTTTTTGCTAGATTAATTTACTTTTTCCCTCGTCTTGCTTCCAGTGCGTGAACGTTTTTTCCTCCTTCAAGGGTTTCTTCTGTACCGTGTCGTGCGTGTATGCCCATACATTCGCTTGGACGTTTTGTATGTGTTTTCCTTTTTTCTTTTTTACTGTTCTGTCTCCTATCTCGCATTGTCCCTTTCCGGATGTTGTGGAGGAAGTGATTCCAAAATCGAAGCCGATTCAATGAATGACCACCGTCAAACGGGTATCGATAAACTCTAGTCGACCGTGGTGCCCTACAGCTGCCTGCGTTCACTGTGGTCATCTTCATTTACCTCGGCCCGCCCCACCATCCCAGAACTCGTAATCACACTGATGAAGATGCTGACCGGCGTTCCGCACACGATGCAGCTCAAATTTACGCAATCGTTTCTCCCGGTGGTTACCGCCAAGCTGTCGGACGGTAGAAACGCGGACTGAACGTGTTCGGTGGGAGGTTGATATTGTTGTGACAAGGTTTTGATTGAAATTGAAAAATAGACATTCTAAGGGTTCAGGGTAGCTTGTTAACAGTACCGGTCTGGGAAGTAGCTTGAGCAATGTTGACGTTAGTTTCGACAGGTTTCGACTTTCTCGACTGCGGGAGAGTATGGCTTTCCCTTTAGCTTTTCTTGCTGTTTTCATTGTACGGAGGAATGGGACTGAGCCAGTTTCCAGCCGTGATTGGGGTGGTGGTGGTGCAACACGTTTTCAATCCATTTAGTACCTGATTTGTTTATAAACAGTTGTGTGTTGCGTTTGAGGCACCGTCCAGAAGCGTAGTTTTGAGGTGATTATGCTTTTTTATATCTTTTGCGGACTGTTTATTATAATTTAATGTGATTTCTAAATTTATGTTAGAGTTTGTTTCTCTCGAGTCTTTGCCCTCAGGCTATCCAATAGATTATATTTGTTGTCCTTTTTTTTTGTTCTCTTTTTATATGATAAAATTTTATTTCTCAATGCAGAAATGATTTTGTACGACTCTCGAATTGAAATAAAAATGAGTGGAATTTGTTGAAAAAAACAGTTAAATTTCTTTACATCCTATATCCTTTATACTATTTAAGTGCTAACCCCATTACCTATGCATGCGTTACGGAATGTAACACTTTGCACTGCTTTTGACACTTTGTAACGCTGTAACTACCTAACCACCATCAATCTGTTTCATATATCCAAAATATTGCTTTTGGAAGCATTTTTCTTAAACTAAATTGCCGTATTCACAACAATAAACGTCTTAGACAATCCACCCGTGCGGGATGTCCAGCTGTTTTACCTTAAGGACGTTTGTTGTTCCTGCAACGATTTGACCCACTTTTACGAAGGCAATGCAATGGCGCGTGAAATCGATCGAAACCAGGACATGAAAGGATTCATGTTGGATTTCGCTTCAATGTTTTCTCATACTCATAGGACACGCAGCATGTTGTGCGTGTAGCCCGGATCACGCAGAACCGCATGGTGCAAGTAAACCAGATGGATAGAGTGTTTTCACATCATTTACTCTTACTCGAAGGATATTGTATGATGTGTGACCTTGCGCCACTCTGAAGACTCTCGGTAGAAATACGAGCAATGGACGCAAAGGTCAAACGCACCGTGTCGCAGCAGGTATCGAACATGTACGATGAGAAAATGCTTTTGTGTGTCTCGAGGACAACGACAGCGTAGGTCAATGAATTGTTTCTTCTTTAACTTATTTGATGGTTGGCTATTGATGATTACAGTGCTCCTTAATCAGACGTTTACCACGAACCGGGCGTGCTAATATTACGATCATGCTATTCGACTGTCCCAGCGAACGATTAGGCTCAGCTCACAACGAGTTGCAACGGATTCAGCTTAAGATTTATTAGATATGAGCTAAACATTATCCTGACGATTTGATGCCGCGATCCCTCAAGCGGAGGTATACATTTTAATCCATGGCAGATAGTGATGAACGTTGGTGTACACACCTGGCAGACCTTCGACACCGCAGCCTCTCACGCCCAGGCTCACGATGCCCGTTATGTACCAGATACCACGTTGCATGTCGTAGCTCATCAGCGGTGATCCACTGTCACCGGCACACGTATCCTTGGCCCGTTCGCCACCAGCACACATCTGGCCCGGTCCGAGCGAGAAGGACCACGGACGGAAGGACTTGCTGCATTTGTCCCGCTCGACGTACGGTAGACTGAGCTTCAGCTTGATCGGACTGAGTACATCCGGGCCGAGATTATCCTTGACTAAAACGTTATACAACATGTTAGAAATGCGACACCATCACGTGAGGCTACTCCATACTCACAGATATCCGTGCGACCCCATCCCGATACACTGAGCTTCTTGCCCGGCGTGGCACTGGTTTCGAAGTTCTGTTCCGGCAGACAGATCGAGCGCAAAAAGTCAGTGAATGGGGGCGTCTGTTCGATGCGAATGAGAGCGATATCGTGTTGCTGATTGCTCGATTCGGAGTCGTACTGCGGGTGCGGAATTATGGCCTGCGGTGGTAAATCGATCATATCATCCGAGCAGTCCTTCAGGTTGTTCTCGTACACACAGTCCGGATTGGTGTGGATGTTGTACTCTCGCAGTCGCACAAACTTCCTGTACGAAACGGAAAAAACAGCGCTAGCAGGTGGCAAAATATCGTTTACTAAGCTAGTTAACACTTACAGCCGTCCCTTCGTTTGCTGGAAGTTCTTGCCGGTCACGCAGTGCGCTGCAGTGATCACGTACGTCCGACTTATCAGCGCTCCCCCGCATCCCTGCGTCGGTACATTGCTTTCTGCCGGGAATGAAGAAAGCGGGTTATTTTTGGAGATAGCACGGTAGATGCTGTATGCTCTTACCTCGCTCGTACAACAGCATGGCCATCCACGGGAACTCGTCGATCTCGGCCAACTGGCCGCCTCGTATTTTCGCGATGTAACTCTGTATGCCACAGGAATCAGCATCGAAAGCGATACGACTTGCGAGCCGGTTCTTTGGTATCATTGTCTCGTTTACATTAGGTTCGCTGGAAAGATGAAACAAACAAAAAATTGAGGTCGGTCAAAACACAACCAGAACGAGCAGCGGTTGTCTTTCCGTTATGGTTCAAAACATTGCCCCAGGCAGGCAAGCAGTTCTGCCGTGTAATCAGGTACTGTTGTGGGTCGACCAAAAATCATCAATAGTAACAACCGGCGATGGTCCAAGACGGCTAATCGGTTGCTCCGATGATGTTCCTTATCGCTACGTGCCCTAGAAATATTGAGTAACACAGAGACGCCGCGCACTCAACTCGACCCCTCCGGTAGCCATTGCCTAACCGCCATCACATTATCCAATTTGCCGTTCGCTGAATGCACATGTTTATGAACTTATTAGCGAGTGTGCGACTTTCTTTGCGTTCGCTGGAAGCTAATCGCACGCATTGACGTGCAGGACGGGATGCATTGGCGTCATATGGTGATTAATCCATTTACAAATGGATGGTGTATGGCAACGCATATATTAACCTTGACAAGGGAACCACTCTCGACAGGGCGTACGTCACATTGGCTCCAGAAAGTCTGCAGCGATAATCAGGGGCAAAGTGCGCGCGCGCTGCCCCGTTTCTTCCTTGCCTGATTATTCATCTCAAGGTACCTGAGGATTGGAGCTATTTTGTGAGTTGTAAGTCAAATAAGGCATTTATCCACTTCCATTTGACATCTGGGAAAAAGTTCTGGCAGCTATAAACAACATATCTTAAAACAATCGCGTCCATGGATCGTAGAGACGAGAGCGGGATGAGTCAGCTCGATCTGCGTTTGCTGCATGGTTGGCAGCAGCCGAAGAATTCCCCGAATCGGCTATCAATCAATAGATCGTTTTGTGTGATCTTCTCTCGCCACTCTAGGCAATTAGCTAACATGTGCCATAGAATTCCCCACGGAAAAGGTATCGCAAAAAACAAAAAAACTCCCCCCACTGTCTTAACTTGCTGCAGCTAATGGAACGCGCTTCTTAAGACTCTTCCATCATAGCAGTCCTGTGCGATACACCCATCCGACCGGGTGGCATCCATTGCAATTTTCCTCTCCTGTAATTGATAAGCAAACTCGGGCAAGTACTTACAGATATACGTCACTGTTGCGAGGGCAGCACACGTACGGTACCGTTTCCGTTCCATTGCACTGTATCTGTTTGATGAAGCTAAATCGCTCGATCGAGCTGAGGCTGGACACATCGTTGATCTTTCCATAGGCGGCACATTCGGTTGGCGGTAGGCATACGCCCGGATTGGGCTCGTTCGGAATGTCGCACAAACGCACCGAATCCCAGATCGGTCGATCCTCTGTTGGATGTTTGGAAAAGAGCATTAATTAAAGCTTCTGAGCTCATCTCATCTCGTTCTGGGACATAAAACAGTCGCTTTGGATCGCGTCTCAGCTAAACCGGATCTCCGATCGTACGGAGTTCAGCAAAAACATAACTTTAATGATGTTTAAGTTACGGTTCAACCAACTTGCTGCTTCACAACGAGTCATTCAAACCAACTGTCCGAAATCCATAAAGATTCCTTTCTTCGGGCAGCTTCTCCTCACCGCTAGACGAATGAAATGCATCCCAGCGTGTTATGCGTGGTACGAAACGGAGGCAAACAAAAACAAAACCCAACCAAGTTTGCATCAACACTTTGCGCCCTCCCCCCCCAAACTGGGCGTTGAATGCCGGAACGGAAATGGTGAGCATACTTTTTCGTTAGCACATTCACGCAGAAGATCGTATGGCGAGGTCGCCGATCCTGTCCCACACTGGCACTTTTTGCTTACCCCTATCAATCGCCGCACCGAACGCAACCGGCGACACGACCGCGAGCGCACAACCGCAAACCAGCAGCAGCACCACGAGTGGCATGATCTTGACCGAGACACTTTCCGTTAGCGAATAGAACGACGATCGCGCTCGAGCAGCTGATAAAGCTTCCTTCTCCCGGGTCGGCGCGCGGATAGCTCCCGTGGGTCGGTAGCTCAGCATAATCAAAGCGGCATCGTAGCGGCTCTCACCTCACCACGGCTCAGTTGCGTGCGGCGTGTTTGGTTGGGTTGGTGTGGCGGTTTTGGAAGAGTGCCATCATGTGCGCCGATCGGACACAGGCGTGTCAAACATAGTCGATCGGAATGGAATTGCATGTGGTTCTGTCCATGACGAAGAAGACCAAACTTTTTCGTACTCTTAGCACTTCAATAGAAGAAAATTAACGGAATGTGTCCATAAGATTCGCTCCAATTGTAAGTCTATAATCAAAGCTCAATTTGCTTCGATCAACCGCTTCTGACAACCCTGTCTGAGACGAGTTCGGCGAGTGCCTTACTGTTGTGTTTGTGTGGGAATTTCCTTACCGAGAATCGTCTCAACAAAGTCGTTGACTTTTTTTTTGTTCCCTCCAGAGCAAGATCACCTCCCACCGATGGAAGATCAGGTGCTGATGGAACGCGAGATCCGTTTTGCGAGAAACTCCCTACCCACCCACCGACAGTGTTTGTCGCCCATACCAAACAGACGCACTTTCGCGTGGTGGGACTCACCCGCCGCGTGCAGTCTGGTCGAGCCCGCGCCGTGTGCTTCTTGCAAGAGGTCGTGCAGAGCCTGACACGCCGCGTTGGGTAAAAAACACTGGCAGCACTGTGCAGGTATATCCCCACGTCGCGTGTTACCGGTTTAGTGATTTTTACATCTATTGCGTACAACATACACACGTGAGTGCGGTACGTACCTCCCAGGGTAATACCTTAATGGGACGGGGAATTCCCGACGCCACTGACCTGTGCCACCACGCTGCGACGCGTAATGATGCAGAGCTAGATGATATGTTTTTCCTTCTTTACATATACGACGCTGCGACTCACTGTGCGTCGTGAATTGATCGTAGACGGTTGCACGAGTGTGCTAAGTGCTTGCTCGGAACTCAGGAGCTCTATGTGCGAGATTGTTTTGAAGCCATCAAAACATGAAGCGGGCGAGATGTTGGGTATTTTTAGCATCTTATGTTATGGGGAAAGTGAGCAGTACCTTGTTTTGGGGAAATTCCGTGAACACAGAGCGATAAGAAACATTGACGTGACAAAAAATAAATAAATTAATTTAAAAAAGGAAAAATGGCACCTTATCGCTATTGCACGATGGTATAACGGCGATGCTTACATTAAAAAGTTTTTCATTAATACTTTTCTTGATAGTTGGGTCATCAAGATTGTGAGGTTTGTGCAAACTCTATGCTAATTGGCTCCCGCTATGGATGCAAGTCGAGGAGCAGCAATTAAATATTCATTTACAAACAACGTTCTCATGTCCTCAACACCACTGAAACATTTACGCGATCACTTAAGCTTGAATGTGTACGTTTCATTAGATGTTATTTATTGAACAACATTCTGCATTTGCATGATGCTGATCACACTTACACTAAAGGTAAAAAAATCTCTTACACAAACGCATGTCAATACACACGAGAGTCTTTTTCAGCTTAATCTCTAATAAACATTCGATACACCAATACTCCGTCTCATTCAACGACGAATATTTTGCCGAATCCAGTCCAGATAAGCTGACACTCTTGTGTACACTCCGGGCCAACCCTCCAGGGCGCAATGGTTGCCGAAAGAAATGACGCCCTCCTGTATCCAGTAAAACCGTCGTACCATCAATGGACCACCGGAGTCGCCACTGCAGGAATCGATTCCGAACACACCGCCGGCACACAGCTGCTGCTCGATAATTTCGACGTTCTTCCACTTCTTGTCACACTCCTCCTGGGCAAACACTGGGAACTGTGCCTTCTTCTTGATGCCGCTATGACCTTTGGTGAAAAAACAGGAATAAATTATCATTTCAAAGCTAGCTTCCAACGTACGTAGGTAAGGTGCATACTAACGTTGCCGTCCCGTGTGTCCGAAACCAACGGCTGTAACGTTCAGACTCGGACGGGTAGGTGTAAAGTTGTCCGGCGGCAGACAGACCGGTGATACGAAGTTATTCATCACGGCGTCTCGATCGAGACGAATCAGCGCAATATCGTGATGCTGGAAAGGTCCGTTTTTGTCGTACCCCGGATGAACGATTTGAGCCTCGATGCCAAAGTTCTGTGGTGGATCAGCACAGTTGTATGTACTGCCGTCCTCGCAGTCCGTCTCCGTGGCGGTGTTATACTCTCCGAGACGCACATTTACACTGCAAATTAGAAAGTTTGAGATCCTGCTAGCTATTTTGCTTCTACCTTCATTAGCTCATAAGCCGCTTACAGTCGTTCGCCTTCGTCCAGTTTCTTGTTGGCCAGACAGTGAGCCGCCGTCAGCACGTAGCGACCGTTGATCAGCGAGCCGCCGCACTTGAACGCTCGTTCGCCCTTCTTCGATTCGTACTCCAGCAGTGCGTACCAGGGAAACTCATCGATCGCCGTGTAGTTGCCACCGACGATCCGATCCGCAAGCGTATCCAGACCACACTCGAACGCTTTCGGATTCGGCAACCCATCGCGCACTGCTGTCGGATTACGGTCCACCGTTGTTACACCATCCGGGCAACAGATTGTCACATCTTTCGTTTTGCACTGCAGCTTCCGCAGGTAGTCGATCTCGTCGTCGCTCAACACTCGATCGGTGTTGAAAAATTCGTCCCGAACGCTCGTGCACTGCTGGACGGGCAAGCAAGCTCCGTCGCGATGATCTGGTGTCCTGCAAACGTCTTGTCCAACAACAAAAACAGCATTATCGCAAACCAATGCCGCAAGGAACAGTGCGCCCAACACGGATTCTATCACTTTTGCCATGACGATCGTAACGCCAAGCTGAACCAAGATCAACTGATAGCTCGTGCGCCGAACGATCGCACCAGTCTCCCGACGGATGGAATCTGTTCAAGGTGATGCAGTGGAAACTGGTTGCTGACAGGCTGGTTGCTCACTGTAGTAGTGAGCCTGATGTCCGTCGAAGTGATAGTTGGTATTTCGGCTTGCAGAGGTATTTCCCGGAGACACCCATACACAGGAAGCGTACGGTTTGTTTGATCGCAGGCAAGCGGAAACAATGCATTTACATTGGCAGAATGATGCGAACATGGATGCGTAATACGTTCGGAAACCTTGCGAAGGAACTCACATGGGAGAGCAGCACGAATATTGCATACGATTTTTTTTATTGTCATGTTTACTAAAAGGTAAACAAAAATCAGCACATCTTTCACAACTTAAGGTACCTTTTCACTTATAGTTATCAACTGTAGACCTACTACTGATTGTGCAATGATTTAATGGCCCGTGCACGAATGAATGGGAGGGGATGAATTTATTCGATTACGTTTAAAGATCATATCTGATCAATTACTGTGGAATGAATAGCGTACTAGGAAAACGTTCAAACTGGCTTCGTCAGAGGTGCGTCATCATCTTGCCTTGCTTTCATAGACTTGCACTGGATGTTATGATATAAGTCAATTTCTAAAAGTTTTTTCCTACTCCTACCTTAGTATAACCCCAATATGTTAATAATGCCTTTTATGCTAACGATCTCATTACTTTAGTACCAAATATCGAATAAACCCTTCATTATGCCTTGATGTTATCTCTCACCCAAGCCATGTACGCTGGAACGTGCGTGTAAACTCCTGGCCAGTCCTCCAGCCCACACCGGTTACCATAGGAAACGATTCCCTCCAAGTACCATACCTTCTGAAGCTTCATCAGCGGACCACCGGAATCGCCGTGACACGAGTCTTTCGCAAACTCACCGCCAGCACAGATCTGGTTGGACGTTACTACCGAGTTCTTCGTCATGTACTTCTCCCGACAACGATCGTGATCGTAAACCTTGATGCCCAACTTCTGCTTAATTACACTACGACTTCCTGTAGGAGTATAGCAAATAAAAGAGAACTGTAGTTTTTTTCAAACTGGTTTGGGATTGTGGACGTGTGGCTACACACCTTTGAGCGTACGGCCAAACCCGGTCACGAAGTTAACTTCACCCGTTTTCGACGACCGGAAGTCGGCCAGCGGCAGACAAACCGGTTGCACAAAATCCGTAAACTGGATCGACCTTGCCAACCGCACCAGGGCGATGTCGTGTGCGTGAGCCATCTGCTCATACTCCGGGTAAACGATGCTCGATTCGACTGCCACATCGATTGGTGGATCGGCACAGATTTGTTCCTGCTCCTCCGTGACGCAATCGATCTCGGTGTTGGTGTTGTATTCACCCAATCGCACGGAAACGCTGCAAATTAAAGGTTTCGTTAGAAGCATACTTTATAGTCGAGTAGCCTTTACACTTACAGTGTGCCTTCCTTGCGTTCTACCTCACCGACCACACAGTGGGCAGCGGTTAGCACATACCGCTGATTGATCAGTGACCCACCGCAGCTGAATTTTCGCTCGCCTTTCCGATTTTCGTACTGCATCAACGCCAACCAGGGAAACTCGTCGATGTCGGCATTTTCGCCTCCGTATATTCTCATGCCGATGCTGACGCCACATTCGTTCTTTTTCGGATTCGGCAGCAGGCCACCGACGAGCTGATCGAGCACAGCATTGCTGCTCGGTGCCTGCGTGGTGGTAGTAGCAGCCTGCTCGGTAGGACTGGCCGGTGACGGTACAACTGGTTGGGCACCGTTCCCGGGACAGCACACAAACGGCTGGCGTCCACTGGTGGCCCCGGTGCATTGAGACTTGCGCAGGAATTCACGTTCCTCCCAGCTGAGAATGCGTTGCTTGAAGTAGTCCAGTATGCTGTCACACTCGTAGATGGAGATGCATCGTCCCCGCAATCTCGTCGGGGTGGTACACTCTGTAAGAACAACATCCAAGAACACATTTCAATATCAATTTAAACTATACACGTTCTATGTCTTTAAACACTCAAAATAAATTATATAAAACAAACGATTAGAACTGAGTTGTGATTTTTGACAGTTGCTCGTTATCACCAGCACGTCCTTGATCTCCAGCATTCAAAATCCCTCGCGCGCACGCACACACGGGAGTCTATCAGCAGAGGCGTTCCAGATGGACGAAGCCGAACTGGTTCCTACCGGACGGCCGACGCTCACATGTACATCGTCCCTGATTGGGTCACTCATTTTTGCTTGCATCATCTCTGCCTACTGATCGCCAGAGCCATTATCGAACGTAACGACAAAAGACTTCAAACAGCTGTGCAAATATCTTACAAACGACACAGGAATTCGGCCAGACCTGAAATACAGGTTTATTGGCACAGCACAGGTACACACACGCACACACACGCACACGCGGTTCTCACGATCATAAAACGCGACGCCGTGGACTTACGTAGCTGCTGCTGGTGAGAACCTCCGATGTGTAGGGCTAACAGTACACACGCCGTACCCCACACGGCTCGACCGTAACCGATCATAGTTGTTCCGGCTTCCGGTACACCGTCTATAGTTCGTCCTCGCGTACACCGATCGGTAAAGGTCTTCTTCGTACGGGCGGTATAGAGTGAGAACCCTCCAGACGCTCGCCGGTTGAAAGAGGTGCGTTGGTCCGGGTTGCTCAAGACGCAACCGACACGTTCGAGCACCGATTAGCTACTAATAACAACCTCACTGCCAAACCGACCGAACTCTCGATCGGCTGGCGGCGAGTTTTCAAACAGCATACGAAATGCGTAACGGTCGCACACCGAATAGTGTTTGACCGTTGGCCGTTAACTGTCAGGATGGCACACTCACAAAGATGCCACAGCCGGTATTACCTTGCTGGAACAATATCTAATTTCCCGTAATACCGGAGGAAAATCCGACCAGTTTAACACCAAATTAGGTGAGTACGATTTGTGGGGATGTACCGAGCGCTTACGCAGTGGATCATGTGCCTGTTGATCGATAAGCTGCTGGAACGCAAGATTTTGTTTGTGTACAGAACCGCCAAATGACACCAAAATACACATACGGAACCCTGCCCTAAAGAACCACCCCGCCTATCATCCTCCTGCCCTCACTATCCACTTGCCGGTACCTCGTTTAGCAAACAAGCGTAGGGTTTTTGCATATTCATATAACACGGCTCAACCAGGTGTTTGTTTTGCTTTTCAAAAAACCTGCTTCCGCATGAACAACGTCGAAGAGCATTAACCAGACAAGTACAAGGTAAACGCCGTGCTCGAACAAGTAGCTGATGGTTTCGCACGTTTAGTGCGCCAGTGACTCAACGTGCACCGTAGCCTGAGGTTCGTCGATGCATCATCCACCGAACGGTCTAATCACATGCGAATGACGATTTGCGTACGGATGAGCCGTGTAATCTAGCCAACTAATTCCGATGTCACGACGCGTGATTTTTTTTTTAAATCAAACTTATTTTTAATATGGTTTCAACCATTTATATACTAATTAGCAATATGGTCCGGTAGTTCCTGATGAATTAGGAAAAAAATCTATACACATTCGATTGGATTTCATTAAACGACCCGAGAGTTATGATTCACTAGACATTAACCGATTCTTCACCGTCTTTTGCACCATAATTCGACAAACATGGTTTTATTTGAACTGTTTGCTCATGAAGTTAGAACACATTAAAAGTCTAATTTTTGGACTAAACCGCCCCGTACTGTTTAGAGTAAAGCCCTACGCACAGAACGAACCAATAGATAAGATTTATGAGTTGGGCAGCTTCGGGGTACAAAAAAAAATGAGAAAAATCCTTCCTAGGATATAATGTGAATGTTAACACTTTTTTTTGCCACAATCAGCTGAAAAAAAAATTTAATTACTTTTTTTTCTCTCTACTATCTTCTTCTTGTGCAACCCGAAGAAGTTAATTTCCTAAAAAGCACCGGAACCGGAATGATTTATGTAGCGCTGGGTAATGCTGCTTAGTCCATATTTCTTTTCGGTCCCATGTATCGTTTTCTTACCATCGTGAATGCTGTTCGCAAAGGACTGTTTCGGATGGTGGTGGAAATGCTGTTGGTAGCCTTCCCGTCGAGAAGGTGGAGCCCGTTGACTCACACGCAACCGTGTGATGAACGGATCGTCGGGAAAGTGAAACGCTTCGATTGCCGTTAGCGTGAAAAGTAAAATCAACCAACTTGAAGCAACCATTCTGCGCGAAAAGTATAACGATAAACACTGCGGCACAAAAAGGTGTACGCTAGCGTACGCAGTCCTCACACGACTGTTTGATAATACGACATTCGAACGTTGTTATACCGCTACCGGTGGCCTGAGGTAGGTTTGAAAGTAAAAAAGAAAAGAAAAAACATCTGTATTAATACACCCCCAGGACCGGTTTGAGCAGTTTGAAGATTTTGATAAAATCGTTGTCAAAAATGCTAATTCATTATGAGCTACCTGCAAAGGCAACGGTTTTTAAGAACCGATCGAAGGAAATCATTTGGTAAGGTTTTACATAAGAATGTGACGTTCGTACTGGACGTTCTTATGAAGCATTCCCATGATATGATGTCAATGTTTTGGGTGTGATTGATAGTATGATTGAAAGGTTTTTTTTAACAGCTAAACGATTTAAGGAATAAGGTTATGGTAATTCAAAGTACATTTAGGATATCATTATATCTTAAAGATCGTTCAATCATTTCAATATTTGATGAGAGGAAATTTTACGTTGAATGAAGTCCGTAAAATCTACTATTTGCCCTTACGAGATTTTATTTTGGGCAGTTAGGTAGGTGGCGAGGCGATAACGGCGCCGATCTTCATACGGCAGGACCGGGGCTCAAACCCCATCCGGACCGCCTCCCCGTACTTAAGGCTGACTGTTTTACTACGGGTAAAATCGAGACACATAAATGCAGAAATGGCAGACCGAGACTTCTCGAGGTTATAGTGCCAAGGAAGAGGGAGGATTGCACCAAGAAAAGATCAATGTTTGTCACGCTGATCCATTGATGATCAAAAGAAGCTTTTACCATGGTGTTATTTTTTTAGTTTCATTTGTTGTACCAATATTACTACTTCTGGTCACTGTTCAATTAGAACAATCTTGAATTTCTTTTTATCCTACAACAAAGGGGTTTCTTTTAGAGCTGAGAAACAGTCGTGGTGAAAAACTCTCATGCAGCTACGAGCGATAATTATGCTAAGCGTTTTCACTACTCCAAAACCATATGGGAGATTGATTAAGTACTGTCCAGTATTTGACTGGATTACATCAACGGCTTATCCAATCTAGAAATGGAATCGATTAACCTAAAACTGCCAAACCAGAAAGAACATGAAATCATTATGTAAATCTAATTAATCTTTATCTTTGTGAGATGAAACGGACGAAATTTTGGGTTCGTTTTACACACCCATCGAAGAGCCCATGGCGTGACGCTCGAAATTCCCTAGAGATCGATACCCCAACACATAAGACTTGGTTACCTTAGCGTTGTAAAGCCTTATCACGTATCATCATCATTGCTGCGAACGTCACATCCCTATTTGTATATCCAATTTTTTGTTCTAGAAGCTCTGTCTCCCACCTAATCGGGAACCTTTTCAAGGGTACTTGTTGGCAGTACAGCAAGGGCAGGAATGCGTGCACTTGTCGTTCGTTGGGTAACGTGAGTGAAGAAAACTCGCCCGTCCTGATGGGCCACACCGGATCGTGGGAATCGTTTCCTTGCATGTGTGCGGTACGCATGCAGCACACTAGGGGTGGAGATGTTTTGTAACATATTAAGAGGTCCATTGGGACGATTCGATGCCGAGGGAGGGATGATGATAGAGCGCTAAGACTTAAGCACTCACGATATTGAAGGGGTTTTGCATAGAAAAGATTAATCAGGATCCACTTAATAAAAATTGTCGGTGGGCTGAAAGAGTGGCAGTAGCACCCTTTTTAATCGGTAATAGGACGAATCAGAGGATCATACTCTCACTCATACTTACAGATAATAGAAAAGAGCCAAAATTTATACATTGTTTCTGAGCACTCGTCTAAAGTTGCTTTTTAAGAAAAAAAATCTCAAGCATGAAACATTTTCTCACGTAGCTTACCGTTAAGAGTTATCCCTCGAATACGGTCCAATTGTCGAAAATGTTCTTCCGTCATCATTAACAACGTGTTCAAAAACAAATCCTGCCAATTGCACTAGATCGCATGCTGTGTGACAATTACACTTTGTTTGGCAGTGACTGTTCTAGGTAAAGTCTTATCGATAAGAAATCATTATCGTTGGGTTCCTACTTTCATGCTTTTTGTTAACTCTTTATCATGAAGCGTATATTTTCAAGATTTCACCAAACTAGCCCCGGGTGCTATTAAGTGCTTTCGCGAACGGTTCCGTTTTCCACCGAGAAGCGGTAATCTATCATAATTTTTGTACGCATTTCTGCCTCCTGCTCCGGGAAAATGGAAAAATATGACGACACAATTTCCATCCACCGTACCGCGCGCACACCAGGGTGCAATTGCTGAAGGATAAAGGGTTGAGCGAGTGCGTCTCATTGAAGGCGGTTGAGAAGGATTTTTTTTTCTTCTCTCAGCTCATTTACGCCATTCCTGCCCGAGGGCAATAAATAAGATTTGGACAAAAAAAAAAAACACATTGTATCCTGCCTCGTGTTTCCCAATTGTGCTAAAGTCCGGTTCCGGGGGTTTGCGTTCGAAATCAACTTGTACTTGTACGGCCGGCTATTTCGGCCCCATTCCCCCAGAACCCCTTTTCAATTGTGCTGACAACGACGAACGGGTGGCGTTAGGCAGAAAACAATGTATCATTCATTAGTAGGCGACTTGCATTTTGGCTTCATTGCTAGCAGCTAAACAGCTTCTGCACACGACACGAGAACAAAACAGACAACAACAACAACAAAAACGCACAATAGGAGACATCAGCACACCTTCCACAGTGTTCCTTGCAGCGAAAAATCCCTACAAAAAAGGAAGAAAAAAAAATCACAAATTAGGAAATCTTGTCGCGTTTTCACAATTTTTTTATTCCGCTTTGCGTTCAGCGTGTCCTGAAGGAACAAAAAAAAAACCTTAAAACCCCCTTGCACACACCATTTGCAACTGAACGGACATGGCCGGCATGAATTGACTCGTTAAATATTTAGGTGTAATTGGAAAAATAATTAAAGTTATGGTTCCGCCCAACCGACGTGCACAACCCGTTCTGCCCGGCGGGCGTCTGAGACGCTCTGAGGATTCGCGACAGCTTGGCTGTATGAAGCGCATTGACCAAGAAAGCTGGGGAAAAACAATGTTTTTAATCCATTTATTCTGATTCGGGGTTTGCTGGTTGAGGCAACCCGGAGCCGGCAAGATGATATCCCTCGAGAGCTATGTGGGGCATACACATTCGTATACTAAATGATGTTTACCCAGTCGCCCAGGACGGAGTACGAATTTTTATGCATTTCGATTTAAGGCCTTGGTGGGCGTCCGCTCCTGAATTATTGTTAAAGGATTGACACTGGCCTTAGAGTGCTAGAAATCAAAGTCAATCTAGTGGCGTGTGCGGTACAGTTCATATCCCGGAACCCCCCAGAGTGAGCACGCAGTAACCTGCCGGCATCCGTTTCCCGAAACCAGCAATAACAATAAATAAATATAAAAGGCGTACCGATTTCGGCCAGTTTTTCTACTCGCCGCTTTTTTTGTTTGTTTATGAACATCTTCACATCCATTCGGAAAAAGGCCCACGTGGTGACCGAGCAGTGGATCCTTCCGGCCATTTCTAGGAGCGAGAAAATGGGAAGCGATGTAGAAGGAAAAAAACTGGTCCGCCCGCTCAAGGGAGCTCCCAGCACAGCGGGATGGTTTGGGCCTTTCGGGGGTAGCGTTTCCGGCGGCAGTAAGGCCTCAGATATACGACTCCGGTCACTGGGGGAAACTTTACACGAAAATCACGGGGCTGCACTGGTCAGAGGTTGTGGTTTTTGCGCGAGTCTAGGGGCCGAATCGTTGGGTAGATTTTATGAGATTTGCTACAAATGTAGCATAACCAGAAGAGGATATAAAACGAACAGCGGGAGACGCAGATGCGGAAAGGGGGTTTAAGAAGCGGAGGGCAGGAAGGACATTTCCTAGCACGATTAGAATTTGGCAAAACCGGATAGAAGTTGGTTGGGATGGGTTGGCGGTGGCTGATGGTGTTGAGTGATAAAAGCCAGCCCTGTTGATAGGATTTGTGTGTTTGTGGAAATGGAGGAGCTGTGGAAGAATCTTCGACAGTGTTTCAACCGGGGTAGATACAGAATTTAACATTCTGTAATGTTTAGAACGAAAAGTAAGAATGGTAGCATCAAACCGACGCGTTGCTTTGAGAGCGATCATCACTGTAGCTCAAACCGGTGGAGCAGTGCAATGCGCGTTGCATACCTTTAGGCGGAAAACGAGCGATGCGAGGCTGCACACGGTATGCAGCAGTTGGCGATCTTATAACATAGATTTTAATATGTTTCATCGTGTATTCTTATAGTATTTAAAATTCAGCACATAAAAATGCCTATTTATAATCCTATAAAGTTCCATAATATCCAAATATTTTCTGTTTGATTTTTCCATCCTTGTTTTTCCACGGATTATTTTGCACTCCTTGTTGCGATAATATAATTGTCTGAAAAGCAAATAAAAAAACCGAATCCCAAGCTATTTTTACTTGCATGCATGTGCTATAAAAATGAACGTATAATTTTTTCTTATCCTCCTTGGCTCTAATCCCACTAACCTCAATATCCTGAAATTGCTCACAATGCGTGTATCCGGGCCCGGTATTCATCGGTCGACCCTTTTGGCACAAAAGTGCCGTGCCCTATTCCCTCCAGCCAAGCAATCTCATGACACTCATTTCGGCACCCTCAAAAGACCGATTAAGTAAGCACACCTAAGGGCAAGGTGTGCTCCGTACATCCTTTGACCAGAGGGAAACGTTCGCCTAAACACTAACCCAAAAACTTTGTGTAATCATTTCAAGCCTAAATCCTTCGCTCGCACACACTCGCACACTGTCCCCTGTTTTGTTTTGGTTGGTACGAAAGCTAGCCGAAAAAGACAACATCTTCCGACATCTTCCCTTCAGGTCTCGGAACGTCCTTAAACGTCGCTACACACAATCAAAGCCAAAGCATGTGAGCTGAGGGAGAACAGAAAAACGAGTTTCTCGAAATTTACGCAACACGTTCTTAATCTACATACGGCGCATAAAAAAGCGATAAAAGAGCAGTTTTGAGGTGGAAAGCAAAAGAAGAAGGAGCGAGTTTTTTGCTCTTGTGCGTTGGCTACGGTACTGCTAACATTTATGGCTAAATAGTCTCCGGCGGCTGCGATAAGGAAATGTTGTTCAGCCCCCTTTTCCCGAAAGGAATACGAATCCCAACTTCATGCAACAACTTCATTTTGACGCTATATTTATGGTGAACTTTGAATAAATTACGACACATCAGGGTCATCCGTTTGGTGGACGTGGACAGCACGTGGTAGCTGTAGGCTTCGGGCTATTTTTCAGGCTCCTGTTGATTTTCCTCCTGTTTCCGTGGACCGATAGGCTTCTGTTTTATCAGAGAAGGTAATTCACTTGCTGCAATCATCGAGTATAGCCATCGAGACGATCCTCTCATCACCATCAACCATCATCATCGATACCATCGATTGTCATCGTAAAGGACGTAAAAAGAAACATAAAACTAGTGTAATCGACACATTCGTCGCTCTGTGGCAGGACGTCCGTGCACCATGGTCAGTGGCGCCAGCTGCCCATCACACGTGGAAGGCGCTTTTTGCGGAGAAAACAGAACATTAATTTTCCACTTCCATTCCACCGGCCTCGCCGCACCACTTTCACCAACAAAACCCAACTGACCAACGTTTCCGATAGGCTGCGTTGCGAAAACCGACTGTGCCCTTTTGCCGGAAACTTTGTCCATTTCCCGTTTGCATTTGCGAATAAATCATAAAAATATCTCCAACACTCGTTGACCAGTTTGCTTTCTTTCTCCCAGTGTGGGGTATGGAATGAGCATTTTTGACGCCAGTGGATAAGCCCGAAAGGGAGGGGGAACAGTTTACCAGGACTCGTGTGCATGGTGAGATGGTGAAGATAAAAGGACGGAAGTTGTGCCAAATTTCCTGTTGTCGCTCGTGTGGTATAATGGAACAGTGTGCTTTCTTCTGGGGTAGACAAGAAAAAAAAAGAACATTGGGGTTAGAATTAGGTCACCACCGTTGGGCAAAATTGGTTTTCCATCATTGGTAAAATAATAAATGAATATCGACACCATCAATCAGTGCAATTCATCGGGGTGATTTTTGCCAACGCAATTGTGTAAGAGATAATTATTTGTTTATTTTATCGGTCCCGAGGGGAATGAAAGTTTGTTAGAGTATGAGAAGATCTAATTTTTACTTATTTTCCCTTATGCTTTCACGCAATACTGTAAATATTTTATAATAAATAAAAACCGAAATGATTGTTTGAACTTTATCAATAATATCCTACTTCTCTCTGTTAGAGGAAGAACCTAAACAAAGAAAACAATCTTAATAATCTCCCGTTCTTGCTTCAAATCCAGATGGTACGAAAACAGAAAAGACTATCAGAACAAGAAAACAACCAGCTCCACACCAATTACGCAACGCATGCCCTTCCGGGGCCAAGCCTTTTCGCTTGAGCCACCTCAAAAACACCGTTCAACAGTGCTTAACAGGCGCCTGCAAAGCCCACGTAAGTCGCGTAACTCTTTCTTCCTTCTCTTTTGGCAAAACCATCAAGCATATTAGGTCCTCCATTTTGAACGCATTATGCATATGCTGGCACAAAGGACCAGCACAAACAAAGAAAAAACATGCAGCAGCAAAAAATAATGCCTAAAAATACCAAAACATAATCGTCCACGTTCGGCGAAAGAACATTTGCCGAAAAAGTAGATCTCTGTGTTAGAAAAACACCTAAGTGGCGGAAATTAGGATGAAGAAAAGGGTAGGCAGCTGGCAGCCGTTCCCTTCTGCTCGATCGCAACGCACCGAGAAACTACATCGGGCGTCGTAACCTGATCGGGCGGCAGGCACTCCGGTAGGCCCGAGTGGTAGGATCCTTCCGTGGGCCACAAGGCTTTCGTTGTTGGCGTCATTATTACGCTTTTCGGTGCTGCTTTATGCGCAGCTTTGTTTTGATCGTAATCATTATTGCTTGTTTTGTGTGTGTGTGTTTCGTAGAATTTCCGTGTGTAGGGAGGGATATTTTTAGCAACCTAAACAACACAGCTTTAGCTCGCAAAACAATAACAACTGGAAAAAGATGTGAAGAATAGCATGAACCTTAAAAGAAAACATGAAATTCTTCCCGATTGCATAATAACTACAGGGTGAAGCCATAGAAAATTGGTAAACCTGTTAAGGAAGGGTTCAAAAACAAGTTGTATCACTGATGGAATAAGATGAGAGAGTGCTTAAGCTAATAAAAGAAAATCGAATTACAAGTTAAAATTATCATAATTTTAAACGAATCGTAGCCGTCGTCGATCGAGCCCGGGAAGATCGATTGGCAAATCTATAAATAAATTATTGGGCATCAGAGTTTCGGGTGAGCTATCAAAAGGGCATGATTTATTTTATGTTCTTCTCGATTTCGCTGAAGTTAGGATCGTCATAAATAATATTTTTAGCAGTAAAACATATCCTCAAGATTCACAGTCCAATAGGAGTAGATCGATTGATCCTCCGATTTTGATTATGTTTTGGATGTTGTACACCCATTTCTCGCCATGCCCTTTGTCCGATGACTTTAGACAATCCTATCCCGAAGCCTTCCCGCGCGATACCTACAATCGCACCAAACGATTGAACTTTGCTGGTGCCGGGGTTAACCCCATCTCGGTAACTTCCCATCTCCCGGCCCGGTTCTTCCCCGGCCGGACACAAAAACCCATTAGTAACCATTTAGATAATGACCGGCCGAAAGTCCCACTGTAACCAGTTAAATTAAGTATCCATTTGCTTAGCAACCATGCCTTTCGGTATCGGAGTCCACTCCTTAAGCCGAAAACCGCCCGGAGTGTCTAAGCACGCCCGATGGATGTAAATCACTTTTACTGCACTGCAAACGCCATTAAACCGGCTCAAAGGGGCTCAACGATTTTTGCGGGAGGGACATCGGGCCTAATGGTTCGGCCGGCGTACGCCACCGGAACTGGTTCCGAGGCCGTCTCGAAGGAAGGACGACAGAATCTTCTATAAATCTTTCATCCCACCGACGTGCCGGCGATTGGGAAATGGTAAAAAGGATTAGATTTCTTACTGTCCGGCGACTGCTGGACATGAATTATGAAGGCACCGGTGGACGGTTCCGTTTTCGGTTTGCCGCATGATTAGAGTCGATTTTGCCCTGCACCACAGGAACCAGTTTTCTTTCGCGGCGAAACAAACAATCCACTCGCACTTAAGATTTTCCCGAAATGAGCGCCAAACTTCTGGGTTACCGGCGGGCATCAGCGTCAGCGAAAAGGCACGCGTACCGCGATGTTGTTTTTCCGGGCGTTCTTCGCGTTAAACAACATACGTGAGCGTTGGCGCGGAATGTTGAAAAACCTTCGTGCGCGAAAGGAGCCGTACCTCATCAGCTCGCGACAGCTTCCGGGTATGTAGCGTACGTCACACGCAAGTGTGTCAATATTTGTTTGTTGGATATGAACATGTCAAGTGGCAGCTCACAGCAACTTTCTTACGGGCCGTTGTCCTACGCGGCACAGGGCTGCCGGTTTCGTGGGTTGTAATTAATTTGTAATTACTTTCTTGCCAGAACACTTTAACGCTGGCGGTGTGTTAAGATGTTTATAATGAATTTTGATTTCAGCCTCGGTCGGAAAGATAAATATTGAAAGGAGTAGGTAACCCACGAACCGATAAAAATACTCACTCGCTTGAAGGTAACAATGTTCAAGAGCACAACGAAAACACTTGTATGTGATTTGTTTTCTAAAACAGAAAAACGTGGGGTATTTTGATTCGATTTTTATGAAATTTTGACTTTTTTTTGTCTTGTATCATTTCATCGAAGCTCTTGCTGGCACTCGAAATTAATATTTTTAATCACAATAAAGCTGCCGAGCCCTTCCCTTTCGGTGGGCAGGAAGTTTTATCCATAGGGTGATTCATCGTACATCGCTTCTAATCCAAAAATGGCATACGCACGAGGGTAAGGGTTTGCTGTCGTTTGTGTGTGTGCGAGTGTGAGTGTCCCTAGGGAGCGGTTTCAATAAACGCTGGCATGGCAGAGCGTGTTACTGTGTTACCATAATTAATGAAAGACACTTTCCTGACGTTCCATGTGTGCCCTACATTCTGGGCTGTATTTGCATACGTTGCAAAACCTTGCTGGCGGGCCGTATTTTGTGGAGTTTTATTGCGAAGAATATAATATTTAAAATAAAACAAGATAAAAAAATAAAATAATTAAAAATATAAAAATGGCCGTTAATATTGTAATAAGAAATAAAAAGTTAAGATTAAATTAAATTTAAATACATGGTAAATGTCAATCAAGATATATTAAAAGGTTTAATAATTCAATTTACTTACTTACTTACTTATCAGGCGCTACAACCGCTTTGCGGTCTTGGCCTGCTGTAACAATCCTCGATACCGCTCACGGTTTAGCGCTGTCCTTTACCAATCCGTTATCCCGGCCGTTCTGGTGGAGCTCAATCACTCCATCCCAATTTGGGCTTACCACCCCTCCTCTGTCCGTGTGGACGGCCTTAAAGGACTTTACGGGCTGGGTCGCCCGGTGTCATTCTCATGAAGTTACCAGCCCACCGGAGCCTGGCGAGTCTTATTCGCTGCACGATGGTAAGATTATCGTACAGTTCGTAGAGCTCGTCATTGTAGCGGCTCCTTCCACACATACGGGGCCAAAAATCCTTCTGAGCATCTTCCTCTCGAACGCGTCTAAGAGGGTTTCATCAGTTTTGGACAGAGTCCATGTCTCAGAGGCGTATGTGAGTACTGGGACTATAAATGTTCTGTACAGTCCCAGCTTCGTCCGTCACGACAGGTATTTAGAGTGGAGCAGTTTCCTCAGGCTGGAGTATGGCCGGTTGGTAGCCAGCACCCTTGCGCGTAACTCAACATCAATGTTGTTGTCGGTGCTGACTTTTGACCAGACCAGATAAGTTAAGTTTTGGACGATTTCGAAGGTGCGGTCACCTATCTGTACATCACCCCTGCGTAAATCAGTGTTTGTTAGCAGGGCCGTTGGTGGTGCGCCACTATCATTTTGGTTTTCGCCTCGTTAATCTCCAACCCGAGGTTCTGTGCCGCACGCTCGATCCTTTGATAAGCTTCTGCTACATAGCAGAGCCTCAAACCAATGATGTCTATGTTATCAGGGTATGCCAGGATCTGGATTGACTTATAGAAGATGGTCCCCGAAGTTTCCACCTCCGAGTCGCGGGTGGCTCTCTCTAGCGCCAGGTTGAAAAGGAGACAGGCAAACCCATCTCCCTGGCGCCCTGGCCCTTGGTGGTAGCAAAGGGCCCTGAGAGTTTTTCATCCTGGCATGTGATGTTGGCCATTGTCATTCTTACAAGCCTGGTAAACTTGGCCGGGATTCCAAACGAGCTCATTGCGTCGTACAGTTTTACCCTGGCTATGCTGTCATATGCGGCTTTAAAATCAATGAAGAGATTGTAGGAGTGGAGCTGCTGCTCCGCCATCTTCTCCAAGATTTGTCGCATCGTGAAGATCTGGTCAGTAGTTGATTTTCCTCTCTGATTGTTTCCAACTATCTCTTCAACGAATGGGGCAAGTAATAAGTTTATTTAATCCAATAAATTCAAACAAACTGGAATGTCACTTAAAATTTGTTAATTTAGTGCAATTTTATGATATTTCTAAGATGCGTCCAAATGCTGAAAGCGTACTCACTGTAATTTGATAGCTAAAGCTAATAGCTAAAAATAAACCCTTGTACGACCTGTCCAAAACTTTAAAATCCCTGCCTCCCATCAGGGCAGATCGTTTGCACGTTTTCCAGTTACGTTTAATGGTCATCCTGCAAAAACGTGTCCGCTCCGCAATCCAAACCTCCCAATAGTACAGTAATCGGCAATCGGCAAACGGCCAAACAAGGGATGGTGCCTCATAACAACCTGTGTATGTAAGCTTAAAATAGTAACCCCTGAAAGAATTTTACACACACACAAACATTCGCTATCAAGATGTCCAAACTTGACCGGGTTACGTCCACTTTTCCATCACCATCCGAGCCCCACACTGCTAATGGCCTGTGAATGTAGAATTGTAATCCATGCTTCTTCCAGCGTACCGGTCGGTCCGATGCGCTAGCACCATCACACGAAACCGGCCACAGAAGGCACCCACCGAAACAGTAATTTAATATATTCATCAGGCTGCAAAAATGAAACCGAAAAACGGTCCAGCAAAAGGTGGCCAACCGGTATCACTGGCACGTTGGCCGAGGCATAGCAACGAAGTTTTGCGACTCTGCGCCGCCCCACATGAAGAGAACATAAAGGTTTGCCCTTCCTTGTCCTTCACGGCACGGTGTACAGCATCGGGCCGGCAGCATAATGTTGATGATGAACGATG
This sequence comes from Anopheles stephensi, assembly GCF_013141755.1. Classification (NCBI taxonomy): domain Eukaryota; kingdom Metazoa; phylum Arthropoda; class Insecta; order Diptera; family Culicidae; genus Anopheles; species Anopheles stephensi. Next base: position 79,687,067 of record NC_050202.1, on the reverse strand, counting down.
TAACAAAACGTAACGCAAGGATGGTGTGTGGGGTACGAGATGAGGTGGGGTTTGGCGAAGCCCCAAAAATCCTCCGAACCCCCATTCTTCCGGACGCTGTCACCTCACAAACGGTGCCGAAACGGTTTATGCTACTCTCCGCAGCTATCTCTTTCTGAAATTCGGCATTCCATTTCTACGATGCTCTTGCGTTTCATTCATTGACGTGTGTAGTCTGATGCGCTGAATGAGCATAAACTACACCGCAACCTTTTTTCGAGTGGGCCACCAGTCGAAGAAGATCCAGATCCGTTGGTGGCGCACGAGCGTGGCTAGTGGAAGCAGAAGAACCACAAATCTCAAGCAGAAAACCTTGAATCTGTTCAGCTATTCGTTTCCTTCCCAATTGGGCGAACACGTCTTCAAATCGCATCACTCGCACTTCACGGCCTAGTATCAACAACACGAACGCTAGCTTCTAGTGGTTCCGATCCGATGTTGCTTCGAACGAGCCATCGAGCCCTCGCGTGAGCACGGTTTCCTACTATAATTGGGGCTCGAGTGAGTGAGTTTGTCGTTCGGATGGCATTGAAATCGAACGCTTTTGAGGGTTCTGGCGCCTATAACGAGGGAGCCTTTACTACCTGGAAGTTTAAAAAGGTGCGCTTTATTTATAGCGAGACCTATTCTTACCTAAAATTCCAATTGTGGAACGGATCGCAGAGACTTAAAATCTCCAACTATTTTTTGTTTAATAAATTTAAGCTATTCTATCTTTTATAAATAACAGTCCAATCGCCTTTATTTGGATACATTTTGTCATTTCCCTCAACTTTTCCAACTTATTCTAATTGCTTCAAACTAATATCATTTTTTCAGTAACTTTTCATTACTTCAAACTAATATGCCAAATTTTACATCACAAAACCGTCGCGTGTCAATAATATGCTCATTAAATAAACAATTTTAACATCCCTCCCTTTATTGCTCATACAATTTTATGCGAATTTTTACAGCTTTCGGTAATTGGATGGAACTTTCGTGGGGAAGCTATGGGAGCCCTCATTTTGCCATCCCAACAGCATTATGACTGGTCTACCAGTCCCAAACTAATTGGAATATGTGTAATAAATTTTCACACCCATATTTTTCCCGTTAGTGTCCGCCCCCAAAACCAACCAACCCGAATGGGGGGTTTTGTGTGTATTTTAGAAACCCATTTCCAAGTTGCTAAAAAAAAGTGGCATCTAAACGCCAAAAACCTAACGGCAATCGATCACGGAAGCCGCGTTTCCCGAACGTATAGGTGATCGAAATTGCATTCTCACATCAAGGACGAATGGACCCCCGGTTGCCCATGTTGTTCGGTGATAGAACATACCTTAGTCATCGTTCTAGAACTGAGAAATGATTATTGGGTTCTATGCCTCACCCTAAACCGTGTTCCGTGTTCAGCAACAAAAAGCTAAAAACTAAATATTACAAAACTACATTTCACCTCCGAAAGCGAGGACGAAACGTACCGGTCCGGGTGTATAATTATCTGCGGCAAGATTTCGTAATTTAGCGCATCAATTCCTACCGTATGCTATCGTTCCCTGCTAACGGGAAGGGCCAAGACCTAGCCCATTTGTCACTGCCGAGTGTTCTGGGGTTTTTTTTTTTGGTTTATTTGTGACTGCACATTGTTCAATCATTTGGGCGTATGAAGGTGGATCAACTGCGTGGACAGAACACATAATAACAGATACAGCAACGGCCCAGCTGAAACACAACAAACAGCCGGAACTCCCCGAAACTCCACTGCGGAACCCAAACGCTGAGGAATGGTCGATAATTGCAGGTTAGGAACGGATCGAGGGCAGCATTTGCGCGACGCCTGCACGCACCCAGAATGCTTGTTTGCATTAGTAACTTTCCCAAAATGCCACATCGTGCTGCTTGATTGGAAATGGGCAGTTGTTAAACGACTTATGTCTAATCTTCTTGCGTTAATATATTCCAAGCCAGCTTTTTCCTTTCAAACGATCCCCTTTCATGGTCTTCAGTTTGGAATTCCGGAAATGGTTCTACTGATCTAGAAAACTGGTTAGCGCCGCGTTCTGGCTCCATTCCAAACCCCGCGAGAAAATTTGCCAATTCATGCAACCCACCAATCGTTGCCAATCATAAAACTTCGCATCACGAATACGTTCTAAAGTCACGCTCGAGTAAATTTTTGCTATACTTCACATTCACTTTTCGTTCAGCGACTGTTGTGAGCTTCGTTAAATTCGCAACTCGATATGTTAAACCGGTTCTTCACTTGGTAAGAATTCTGTGTTGCTCGTCTTCTTCAAAAACCCTAACTTTGTTTGGGCTTCAGATCATTCTTCTAAGCATCAGGTAGATTACGTAAACCGCCAATCACCAGATTATTGTGCATACATTTAGCAGATCACTAACGGTATCTTTCCGTATGATGATTTGATGATGAATATGGAAATTTATTTTGCTTTTTAGTAAGCTTTATTTGATAAAATTGAGATATAAAATTTACGATTTGTATGTTAAACTTATTCCTAGCAGAAAACATTTATATAAGGAAAAAAATAGAGTTAGGTTTGAAAAAAAATATCACAAAAAATTGAGCAAAGCATGAACGGCCACAACAATTGCGAAAAGCAGAGAAAAAAGAATAAAACACCCAAGAACGAAATCCACGATTGCACAATTTACAGACCGCGGGAGAGAAACCAGTTCTACAAAGAAAATGAAAGAAAAAAAAAGCTGAACAGAAACCGGAAAAAAATGGAAAACGAAGTTAGTGGAGTATATCAACGAACAAGAATAGCAGCAGCAAAACAATGCAACGAAGCAACCGAGATAGAGAATGAGATAAATGATGACAGCACAAAAAAGAGGAGGAAAAAAACACACAACCATCAAGTGTGCAGTAAATAAGGAGATGAAAATGAAATTGAGGAATAAATGCAGAATAAAGGGGATTTGCGAAAGCGAAAGAAGCTAGAACGTACCATAAATTGACGGGGCAAAAGAGAACGCGAAACAAGAATGGTATATAGAATCGAAAAGAGACTACGGCAATGTACGAGGCCCACCGCTGCAAGAAGAAACTTCAAGTTCAAGATCTTTCCAGCCAGTTTCTTACAGGGAAAAACTCGCTTCGCGAAAGCAACCAGGCCAGCGGGCTAAATCCAACCATCCGGGCCAGTACTTCACGAGGTAAGATCACACACACGCGGGCATCGCGGGAACACACGGAAACAAAATGAGTTGAGAAATTGTGTACTAAAATCCCCGGGTCGATGGAAGTAAAAGTGCACACAACCAGAGGCACATTCCTTACCGGGTTTCTCCGCAGCAGTCTCGTGACGCAAAGAGTTGGCGAGGCCTGTTTTTTTTTTTATCTTAATTTCTTAGCATCACACGATCATCCTCGTTCCTGTTTTAACCCTCCCCACGGGAAGCCACGATCCAAACACAAGCCGATATGTGATTCGCAGCCTAATGTTATGCCACCATTGACAGCTGGTGCGACTGCTTGGCAGCAGCCGTCTTTTTCCAACCATTCCAAGGCCAACTTTGTTTTGGAACGAAGCATTCGCGTTGCGAGTGTGCGTTTGCAAAGAGATCACACACAAACACCAATAAGGAATTGTGGAAAAGACGTTCAAGCATTCTTAAGAACTTTTTCGCAAAACGTAAAAGCAGCAAACCGTGGTTGGAATACGAAGTAAAACACGCAATAATGGCAGAAGCAAGTCGCAATGAAGCATTGCGAAACAGAGAGAGAGAGAGAGAGAGAGAGAGAGAGAGAGAAAGAGTTAAAAAGAAACACAAGAAAATCAAGCGTATAGCGTAGCATCATTCATGTAGAACCGAGCGAGCGCTAAGCACCTTTTTCTTACATCATCCTGGACTCTTTGGAGTGGTCTAAAACGAGGCTCTTACTACCAGGGAAAGCGCAAGTGCAACGAAAGCAAAGATCGGTGCGGAATGTGCAGCATATGGGTTTGGGGAAGCGTAGGATGTAGTCATTGTGGCGTAAAAACGAATCCACGGGAAAATCTTGCAGTATGCGGTGGTAAAGTGTCGAAGAGAAGGAATGGATGAAAATAAATGCAATCAATTACTCGGAATTGCAAGATACGGCTTGCGAGGCACTGTTTTTCTATTTGTATATAACGATTACATCGTACTGGGTGCTGGCTTCATGCCAGAACGGATCTGGCGTAAAGTATATAGGATTGTCAAATTTAATTTTACTACGACAAAGTAAAGATTCTATGGTAAGGATTGACAGGAGTGGCTGGTGAGGAAAGTACACTTTCAGCAAATATGTTACAGTTTTCGGAACGGATAATTGAGGTATAAATTCGAGGATTAATAATACAATAAATACAAGGATTTCGTATAATTTAAAAGTGTATATAATTAAATTAAAAACAAATATAATTAAGAGATCGGATCGGACCGGTGGTAGAGGCGATAACGACGCCAGTCTTCATACGACAGGACCTGGGTTCACATCCGGGGGATTGTCCGGGGACGTGGCAAAAGTTTGCTCCAACGTTGTCTAATGTTGTCTGAAATAGAAATAATTTATAATTTACCATTTTAGAGTGTTTTAGAGATTCAAAGATTGCGACTCAGATATTTTTTTTTTTATTCATAAAGAACGGCCTGGCCGTATTGCTTAAAGCTAAATTACAAAAATAAGTACAATTCACGATGGTTTGGAAACATTTCCTTCTCCAAACCGTGAAAGGGCACCTTATCCCGGGTGAGCTCGGTTGATATATATCCGTCATCCAGTAGTCGTGGTAGTGTTGGTTGCGAGGGTCGGTATCGTAGGTGATCATCTCATCCCGTTTGTTTTTTGGGATATGCCATCGTCAGTTTTCTGCGTGTCGAGATCCAGCGTTCTTCCATCCCTCTGGCTTGTCTGCTTTCTTTGACCGTTGCAACACGCCATTGCAACGGTGTAGTTTTGGTCCTGGATCATCCTGGATATTCCGTCTATGCCATACCAAGCCCCTCTAATATCGCACTCATTCATACATTCATTCATTCAATCAGTCATTCATCATCATACACACAAGCGAGATACAACACGTATAACAGACAAACAGTAGGAGTGGAAGGAAAGAAGGTAAGGTACTAAACTACAATACCATTCGCTCGGCAGAACTCAAAAATAGCCCTCAGGTAGGCATCATCCCCGCCACCCAGCAGATCTCGAATTGGAACATTGGGCGTTCTGCCGATGTCCCGAACTGCGTCCAATAGGGAGGGTCGTGCTGCCTCGTACTCCAGACAAGACCATAGAATATGATCTATGTCATGGTATCCGAGGCCGCAGCCACATGTTTTGGAGTCGGCCCGTCCTATACGCTGGAGATGCGCACCCAATGCGAAATGGTTAGACCTAAGCCTAGACATCATTCGAATGAACGCACGATCTCCTGAGATGCCTTGGAACCAGGGCTTCAAGCTAACTTGGGGAGTGATCGAATATAAAAACCTCCCAAGCTCATCTGTGTCCCACATACTCTGCCACCGAGCCATGCAGAGAGATTGTGGGGCACGCATGTGCTCGTGAGGTAGGATAGGCCTATCAAAAAGAGACCCTTCCGAAGCGCCCTTTTTGGCCAATTGATCTGCCTTTTCATTGCCTAGAATACCGCAATGAGCGGGCAACCAAACAAGAGATATTCGGAAAGATTTTTCAAACAAGGAGCTTAAGACCTTTAAAATTTCTTTCACAAAATAGTCAGGGCTCTTAATTGCCTTCACAGACTTTAGTGCTTCGACAGCGCTTAAGCTGTCGGAGAAGATGAAATATTCGTCTGGAGGACAAGCACTTATGATCAATAAGGCGTAAAAGATTGCGGCGAGCTCCGCTATGTAGATTGAGCATGGTCGGCGTAGTTGAAAAAATGCTTCGGAATCGATGTTATATACGCCAAAACCGATGCCCTGCTCTGAGGAGGATCCGTCTGTGTAAAATTGGTTTCGGTTCAAATGGCCATACTTTTCCATAAAAATGCTGGGAATTGTCGTCCTGCGAAGACTATCGGAGATAGACTTTGTATCCTCTTTTAAAGAGGTATCTACTATAAAACGGGAACTGCAGGACCCTGGCAAGCTGGCACGATTTACATTTTCTGGACTGCTAGGGTGTACCTGTAAAGAGGCAAAATCATGATATGTGTTCATGATTTTGCATTTAGATCCTATCTCATGCAGTGTGTTGAAGTTCTCGATTATCAATGGGTTTGAGACAGTAGAGCGTACGAGAAGGCGAAGCGAGAGTAGCTCAAAACGGAGCGCTAGCGGCATCACTCCACACATCACTTCGAGCGACATCGTGTGGGTTGATTTCATACAGCCCAATGCGATTCTCAGACAACGATACTGGATGCGTTCTAGACGGATCAGATGCGTCTTGGCTGCCCAATGGAAGCATATGCATCCATACTCCAAGACGGACAGTATCGTTGTCTTGTACAGCTTAAGGATGTCTGATGGGTGCGCACCCCACCAGAATCCGGTAATCGTTCTGAGAAAATTGATTCTTCTGGAGCATTTTTTGACAAGATAGTCAATATGTGACCTCCACACATTCTTGCTATCGAACCAAACGCCTAGGTATCGGAAAGTTCTGGCAATGGATATCTTTTTGTTATACAGGACTATATCAAATTTAGGGTTCACCAAATTTTTGCGTCTATTGCTCTCGGTGTCATAAAAAAACGAGAAAATGAGCATTTCCGTTTTCTCGGGTGAAAACTCGATTCCTAGGTTTCTGGCCCACACTTCTAGGTTGTTCAGCGTGGTTTGCAAAGGTCTTCGAAGATCGGCGATGTTGTTGCTGGCGACTGATACAACACCGTCGTCCGCCAATTGACGTAAGCTGCATCCTGGTGCCAGGCAGGTATCAATGTCGTTGACATAAAAATTGTACAACAAGGGGCTCAAGCACGACCCTTGTGGTAGTCCGTAAAAACTGACCCTCCGAATTTTCAGATGGCCGTTGTCGAAATTCATCGCCTTTTCAGAAAGGAGGTTAAAAACGATGTTATTTAATCTTGGGCTTAATCCCGCGGTTTCTAACTTTTGACACAGCACATGTACTGATACTGAGTCAAAAGCCCCCTTGATGTCAAGAAATAGAGAGGCCATCATTTCCTTTCGAGAATGAGCCAGCTCTATTTCGGATACAAGCAGCGCCAAGCAATCGTTGGTACCCTTACCTTTGCGAAATCCAAATTGGGTACTAGACAAAAGGCCGTTGGATTCGAGCCAGTTGTCCAATCTAAAAAGAATCATTTTCTCAAATAGTTTTCGCAGACACGATAACATCGAGATCGGTCGATACGAGTCGTACTCTGATGCTGGTTTGCCAGGTTTCAACAGGGCGATAACCTTCACCTCCCTCCATTCCAACGGGACGGTGTTAAGCTCCAACATGATGTTGAAAAGCCTCAACAGCCGCTTCTTCGCCAGGTCCGGGAGGTTATGGAGCAACTTGTTCCTGATACGATCCATTCCTGGCGAGGAATTATTGCTGGAGTACAGTGCAAGCGAAAGCTCGACCATTGTGAAGGGTGAATCCATTGAGGAATCACAACCAGGTGCACTTTGTTTAAAAGGAGGTGCTTGAGCGAAGTCTGGGCAGACTTTCTGAGCAAATGGCTCTAGCCATGCCCCGGAAACTCTTTCGCTTTCGTTGGTCGCTCTGCTATTTCGCATCCTTCTCGCCATGCTCTGAAGCGAACTGAGCGAAGTGGAAGGACAGAGGTTGGTTACATACCTCCTCCAGTAGCTTCTTTTCTTTGCTTTAAGCAAGTTTTTGCACTTGCGCTCCAGTCCTCTATATTGTTCATATAGATCTGTGGAGGCAGTAGCTCTATACTGGGCAAAGGCCTTCCTCTTCGCTGAGAATGCCGCTTGACAGTCCGCGTCCCACCAAGGAGTGGGGGGTCTCAAAAATTTCCTTGCTTGGGGGGGCGGTCTTGTTTGGGCACCAAGAGCGCACTCGTTTATTGCTTGAACGAGATTTTTATATTCCTCGTCAGGGAAGAAACTGGGTTCTACACGGCGCAGCCAAGCAAACATAAGGTCGCCGTATTTCGTCCAGTCGATGTTCTTCGTCAAGTCACATTCGACGAAGACTGGATCGGCTGTACGATTCCCATTGATAATAGAGATCTCTATTGGCAAGTGGTCACTGCCAAGGGGGTCTTGGATCACCTTCCACTTTGAATCCAGCCCTAAGGATGACGTACATAGAGATAGGTCTATTGCGCTATTACGTGCCATAGGAGATGACACCCTAGTTGCTTCACCAGAGTTTAAGATGGTCAATCTAAAGGTGTCGCAGAAATCCCTAATGATTGGTGCTCGACTATCATCGTGCAAGCAACCCCAATCTTGTCCATGAGCGTTAAAATCGCCTAGGATAAAAAACGGCTTTGGAAGAACCGTAGCTAACGTTTCAAGATCCTTTTTGATCTTCTCAGAGTCAAGATTGGCTCCCGGTGGGATATAAATAGACGCAATCGAAAGGTCAAGATTTCCTAGCTTTGCCTGGATGGCGACGTATTCAATGCCCTCGGGTGTAGGGAGGTGTATTCTGTTGAAGCTGTGACTACTTCCAATACCAATCAAAACTCCCCCACCACGCCTATCACTAGCTTGGTCAAATCGATCTTGACGAATAATATTATATCCCGGGAAGGTTATTTGCTTTTCGGGTGAGAGCCAAGTTTCGCTTAGGGCAAACACATTGCAATTGTGTTCCCTTAATAAAACTTTGAGGGAGTCTATTTTTCCTATAAAACTTCTGCAGTTCCATTGTAGTATGGTGGCCATTGGACTGATTATTCGTCCAAACGGACCATCATACTAAGGCAAGGCCATTGTTCCAGCCATTGTTTGACCATTCCTCTTAGGAAAGGAAACACCAAAGGGATCATTCCCGCAAGTGGTTGTGGGAGGTTAAGAGTCTCGATCAGAGATTGAAGGATCTCTGACAGAGTGGGGATCTGGGAGAAGGGACTCAGATATTGTCTCTCAAACAACTTCTTTGAGAGGCACCACTTACATTTATCCGTTTGTTGACTATTTTTATACCAAAGTTATTACCGAAGAGCATCACAGTTAAAACCAGGCTTTGAGACACATTTCAGCCCCAAACATCAGGCTCACATAGTTTGCGCTAAGGTAAAAAAAAAATTACTGAAAACATGCTATTCTTACCATCCGTTTGCCTGCTTTTCCTATTTTCGTACAGTTTTCGCCTGCCATCCATAGCCCTGGTAACAGTTTCATTCCCAGGCCGAAACAAACGAACCAGAAAAGGCCAAACCGAAAAACCGAACTCAAAATTGCGAAACCTCCCTTCCATCCACAAACCTCCACCACCATTGGACCACCTTCGCAACCACCCCACCAAGCATCCTTACACCTTTGCTCGTAAAAATCCATCTTCACCGCTTCCGCAACGCCGCGGCCTTTATCTTCACTCCCGGGGGTAGTTTTACTTTTCTTTTAGTTACCGAGTTCTTGATCATCTCCAACCCCCAACCCCCCCCCCCCTCTACCCGTGTGGTGGGGAGTCTCAAGAAAATTGGTACCCCGTTCCGCTCCGCTGAGTTGTGCAATTTTTCGGTGCGTGGAGTCGTTTTTCATTTCGTTCTACCCCGGTCGGCGCGCTTTTGCGGTTTGCCGGTGAAAGTATCTCGGCATCTTTTCGCGTGTCGGTTACGAGGGAAGTTCCCCGGGTGGCGGTTTGGGAAACGAAGAGCAAGAGCAACTAAAGCCACACACACACACACACAGTTCCCAAGATTCTGGCGCTGTTCTTGTGCTGAACTGTCGCCGACCTGCAAAACCCCACCAGCCCTAGTGACGTTTATCGCTCGCGTGGAATCAGCATCTTCTGTCTAGGGGCCTGTTTTGTAAGCAGAATAATGGCTTATGGGGCCCTTTTCTTACACTATCGCACTATTGAAAATCTATCGCTAGGAAGAAACTATAAATTACACGCCCCGTACCTCACAAACAAAACATGTTCGGAGACAAATTCGAGTTCGCTGGCGGTGTCCTTGAGCCGGTACGAAACCTTTCATCGGAATTAATATCCTAGCCAACCGCAATTCTGTTCCGCGCACACACACATCCACAAGGAAAAGAAAACTAACAGAGCATTATCTTATGGTCCGTGGGCAAAATTGGAGAAAACAGACGCACCGGAAAGCCGATGCCTCATACGCACCTGCCCTTTTTACACAGCCAAGCATCAACCCGCATCTTTGTCCGACAGATTGGAAGTAACTGCTACGCAGGGGGATGTATTTGCGCGGCAAGAACCGAACCTGTCCCTCACCCCGGCTCAACCTTTTCTCCTACTTCCGGTATTTCGGCCTGGCGTCAGAAAGAATGGCGTCGTCTTGTTCCCTGTTCCCAACCGGCCCGACTCATCCCATCCCAACGTGCGTACGTGCGGAATTTAATGTCACTCTGAGTCTGCCTGACCTGCCGGGAACAAATCTTGTTGGGGATGGTTCCACTTACCACAGCTTCGGTCTGCGCGTTGGGGAGCATATTTACGCAGTAACTACAATTGCCTTTTTTTGCTATAGGATTTTTTCATTCGTTCTTTGTTTTTGGTGAGTGTGCTGGAGCTCAAGCCGAAAAACTGCGTTCTTGTCCGTGCTGGCATCAAGTGTAAGTGTGGGTTGGGTAGAAAATATGGCGTTTTTAGGTGGTATTTTCAAATGAGTTAAGCGCATTACGTTGGGAAGATACGAAGCGTGTGATGGGTAAAAAAGGGGGCATCGTAAGTCTTGTGTTCCGGGGGCCCAGGCGACAACGGCGCCGGTCTTCACACGGCAGGACCGGGGCTCAAATCTCATCAAGATCGCCTCCCCGTACGCAGGGCTTGACTACCTTGCTACGGGTAAAATTAAGTCACAGAAAACCAGAAATGGCAGGTCGAGACCTCACGAGGTTGTACTGCCACCCAAGAAGAAAAGAAGTTTTGTGTTCCAGTTCTTTAAATGCTTCAAATATTTCAAGTAAACTTCAATTCAAAATTAGAGATGTATACAATTGTACCGAATATAACTTCCTCGAACTGTCACCTAAAACCAGCAATTTCTGCTAGAAGCAACACAAACGACGCAGTAAAATGTCATGCAGGCAACACTGCCTGTTGACTGTAATGAAATGCTCCTCTTCACAGAATTAGCTCCCTTAGACTAGCACGAAACGCACAACATGAATCGATCACGGAAAATGTGTCCTCTATCCCCCCACGCGAAACCCAAACCCATGCCCCCACACGTACCCATACCAATGCACTCCAATGCTCTCAACCGTTCGCCAGAGATCAACCGTCCTGAATCCATCCTTGCTCCCCAAATACAAACGTCCAGGATCTCGCTCAAGTTCCAGGCCGTTGTTTGTTGTTTTCCCATTTAGGAGCGGCCTTTTTTCTGTTCTTGCTCTCCAGCATAGCATCCAGAGCATCTACTGGAAGCTGGGCAGAGTAGGAGAGAAATATTTCAAGCCAACCCGGCATAAAGTAACTGGCACAGGACACGGTACCGGTCGGTGAGGAAGGTCTTGCCATGCACGTGGTAGTGGTACAGGACGTGAAGAGGACCATATTTTCGCCAGGACTTGCCCTTGCTCAGAACCCGTATCTGTTAGTTTCTCTTTTACTCGAACTCTTAAGCTCTTCTTCTCTCTCTCTCTCTCTCTCTCTCTCTCTCTCTCTCTCTCTCTCACGCTCATACTGTATGTGGCCTACCGTTAGCGGCATTTTAGAAGGCAGAAGATGCCGTGCGAAACGTACGGAGCCCCAGAAGCATTTTATGTATTACATAATCGTCCCGCACCACCCCACGACCACCCTACGATCCAACTCGTAACCCTCCCAGTCGTGGACCCCTTGTTTTGCAAAATGTTGAGCATACGAAGCGGGAAATCATTTCGGAGACACATTAGGGATATAGTCAAGTCGAGTGTGCACGGGGAGGCCGATTTTTGGCGAAGATCGTGTGGCGGAGATCAGGTGTGTGTGTGTGTGTGTGTAAAGGAGGTAGGGTGGAAAACCAGTTTTCAAGTGCAAAAATCGATTTTTGCCAACAAAGTGTACCCTGCGTTTCATCTGCTCTGGCCTTCCGTTCGCTTCGGACGCGCCAACGTTTTATCAACTCGCAAGTGCCCTTTTGCGTTGGTAAAACTGACGACACAAAAATACGCCTACAGGACACTTTGGCACCTCTGCCTCAGCCCATATCTCGCGGGGACGGTTTTTGGTTGGCATAATTCGTTCCCTTTTTTTTCATTCCATTCTACTTTGCAATAACTTTCATTACCCACGCATTAGCGCTCGGGCACTGGAATCGGGAGAGCTGTTTTTATTTCGTTGTCCCTGGCAGTATTGCATTCAACCACAATCAACCGAAGGATGTGTGCTTTTGAGCAATGTGTTTTAAATCATGCCCACCGATGGAGCCGGTATTTGGCCACCCGCTTGAAAGAAAAAAAAAATCCGTAAAAAAGGGTTGTGCCATTTTTCAACATGTCAAATTTTTATATTTCACTTTTGCCGGTTCGCCTCCGTTTTCCGTTTGCCAGCGGCCGTTCCGTTTCTTGGGGAATATTTTTCATTTAAAAACATATTAAGCCGATACTTCCTCCGATAGTGGGGACGATATGCGGTACATTTTCGGGCCGCATGATAGTGATGAACGATTCGCACAGTTTGGCAAACGTATGAAGGTATTCGAAGCGGGGAAAAAAACCATACACTGAAATCCATTTCGAGGCAGCACCCGGGCTCAGGTGTGTTTGAATGTGAATGTGTGTGTGACCATTGGGGAAGCGGCTAGGGTAAAATGGGGTGGAACAATTTATGCATATTTTTAAATGTGATTTTTATGTTTTCACTTTCGATAGCCTGCTCGAGGGGGGATTTTGGCTGATGAGTAATATTCCGTCGTTGAGCAGGAATGGTTTATTGGGACCGAATGGTTTTTGTTCAAACATATAACAAATTTGTTAAGGTTCTTTGTCTGCCTACGGGGGGAGGTCCGGTGACCAAGGCGATAACGGCGTCTGTCTTCGCACGGCAGGACCGGGGCTCAAATCCCATCCAGGCCGCCTCTCCAGTACGCAGAGCTGACTACTTTCCTGTGGGTTAAAATCAAGTCTTAAAAAAATAGAAATGGCAGGCCGAGACCTCTCGAAGTTTAATGCCCAAGGAAGAAGAAAGATTTTGAATGGAATGATGTTTGAATTTAAATGTCTTGAATCTAATGTCCTTTTATTTTGAAATAATGTAATTCTAATTTTATTTATATAAAAATATTCTTTTGATCTGGTGAGGGAATCTCATGGAGGAATTTGCTACCATTTTTGGTTTTACTGACTTAATTTCATATTCTTATTAAGAGAGCTTGGTTTGCGGTTGATGCCAATTTCCAAACACCAGGATATCGAATCCCGTCTGGATCGACTCCCCGTACGCAGGACTGACTATTCTCGCGCGTGTAAAACAAATTCAAGGAAATAAGTAATGGTCCTGTAAAATGGACATTCATATACACAAAGTCAACCAAGTTCTGTATTCAATGTCCTGAGCACTACAATCTCAGGTGATCTTGCCTGGCTATATCGGTCTTGCTAGGCTTCAATTTACCCTTTATCAGATATTCAGTCCTGTGAAAGGATGGAAGACCCGGATGAGACTTGATGCAGGACTTTTTCTATAGAAACAGGATCAACTGAGGTTATTTAGTAATGAATCAATTTATACAATTTTTCCTAGATGTAAACCCTAGAGCATTTGTACGCAGTTCCTCAAATACTACCTGAAGGAATAGGAGATTATCTCTTTTTTTATGATATATTTTTGTTATATGATATAGGGGATTTTGTGTTTTATCTGTGCCCAAATTTAGCTTTGCAATTTCAATTGCACCATTGCGTTACGTCCATCAATGTTGTTCAATCAAATTATAGATCAATGACGCAGAGCAAAACGAAGACTTCACCAATGGGAACTTATCGTGTGAACTTGCTTCGTTTAACTTACTGTTTTTTGCTTTCTCACACAGTACAAATGCATTCCACTTGAACGCCACTGGCCGCGCGATGGCCCCAACCATCGTTCCAAATGACATTTGTATCACCGATCGCCATTGTTGGCGTCCGGTCCGGTCTCGTTCGGCCTGTGACGCCCGCGAACATGAGAAGTTCATTTTGTCGTTTCGTTCGAAAAGATTATTCGCTTGCTGAAATTCAATAACTGTGGAACCGTACGTATTTCAATCCTATTCAATGGCCGCTAGCATCTTCAGATCATACAAAAAACGAACTCACAGCCAAGAAGAAGCGAACAGAATGAGAACGAGCGGAAAGCTCAGCAGCGGGAAGATGTTGGACAAAAGTCGTGAAAGCGTAACCGAACGTCTGGTCTCCCCCCAAAAAAAAAAACTTGTTTGGCACAAAACCAACAAAACCCACGGTGAGATGCACGATGCACTTTTGGTTTAAGCAACCGTCCAACCATGCATGCGCCATCCAGATCCTGTGTGCATTCGAACCGGGGTGAGGCAGCAGGGATGCATCATGGCACCCATTATGTAACCGTACAGCTCGAACGTATGCTCGATTGCCACCTAATGATATAATAACCGATATCTTCTACCACTGCGCTACCGTTGGTGTTAATAATATCGCCCACTTTCCATTCCACGATTCACTCGACTGGACATCCTTCCTACCATCCATGAAACCGGCACACATCCTCACACACACACACACACATCCCATCGTTGAAATTCAGCGCGTTGGGATTTTATGTTGAATGCATTACTGTTGCATTCGTCTTTTTGTGTGTGTGTAATGCGCTCTTTTGCGACCCACCACTTCAGTTGTATGCACTTTTTGATTCCCCCTTTCCCCTTTCCTCGTTTAAACCCATCTTCCTTCAAACCCAAAAAAAAATCCCTCCCGAACGAGTGCAACGATGCGCTTGCAACTGGCACGCATTCCCTTGCGGGGCCTGTTCCCTAATTTTATGGAAAACGAAAAGGAAAATCGCATCATGCGAAAGCGCAATTTGCGGTTTGGCAATCCGTAGGCGGCCAGCCATTCGCACCCCTCTTTGCTACATCCCACCGATGCGTTTTGCATGCGAAACGAAACAATTCATTCTTTTCACATTTTAAACTGAGTGCATCCCAATGTGGGTGGGTAGGGTTCGAGGGGGGGGGGGGGTGACCAGCCAGTGGGCCCGTTCTTCCTCCCGTGCATGCACACACACACACACACACCATCGTCACGCACGTGTTAATCGATGGCCGTGCTTTTGCAGCAACAACCCCTTTTGCGTGGTGCATGTGCATACCCGCCCCGTTGATGAGATTCTGATGCGATCCAGAACGTCCTGTTTCGTTTCTGATGTGAAAAGGTGTGTGGAGAATGGGGGGATGGCTCGGTTTTTATGTGTGTCTGTGTATGTTTGCGCGAGATAAACCTTTCCTCCTGTGGGTGTATGCATTATTCTACCTCTTCGGGCTTCCACCTCCTTCGGGTCCCACACAACCGATAATGATGAGTATTGTGTAAATGCATTCAATTTGCTCTGCATTGCGTGCCTGGTTTTTGGGGGTGAAAGTCATCCGAACTGCAGTGGGCAGCTGTGGGCATTCATTGATTTCGTTTGTCCAGCTTGCGTCCCTACCGATGCTTCAGTTCTATTGCGAACTGGATTACCATTGCGTGAAGCTCATGCGTGGGGATGTATTTTTATGCGAAAGCCGTGCAACTGTATAAAACGGGCCACAGAATGTAGGGTTGAAAATTATTACTGCTCATGCAATACTCGTGACTCATGAGACTCACGATTGCAGTGCAAAATTACACGAATTATACGATATTTTTATAAGATTTTTTTTATAAGAAGACAAAAATATATTCAGGAGTATGCAAAATGACGAAGATCAAATCACATTATAAAGGAAGTTCAAAGAACACTCTCCTCAAAATAAGACTATTTTAAAACAGTTCAAAAATACAAAAAACGATCGCAGAAAAGTGAAATAAAGAGAGGATAAATTAACATCAATAAAATTTACATAAAAATGCTATTTGAAAAGAACAGGAAAATCTTCTATACAATGAAGAAAAGCTTTAAAAAAAGTTCTCTAACAAAGCACAAAAATGACAAAATTATTTAAAAAGATACAGATAAAAAATTTAAACAAAACCTAGAAGTTAAATTAGTAAAGAGAAAAATAGGAAGATTAGAGGCAAAATTAAAAATCATTTTGATCCTTTTGTTATCAAGTTTTTATTTCCTTTTTAAGTTGTTTTAAGTTTTGGGAAACCCCTTTATAATCTTCTACTTATCGTTTGTATTCATCCAAATACAACCAAATCTTTAAGCTATTTACAAACAAATTGTACCACCGTTTTCAATCACCCTCAGCTCACAATGCAAAGCAAAAAAACCCGTCCTTTCAACCAAGCACTTGAAATTTCGCTCCGTTCCAAAATTAAAAGATAATTAGAACCATACCGATAAAGCGCGATTCTCCTTTAATTGCACTCATAGACAAAAGGCAACAACAACTGGTCCGGGCTCGGGCCGTATTTTTGGGAGCGAACGCCTTTTACGCTACCTTCTTGATAATATGACATAATCGGTTTAAAATCGTCCACTCAAAAACGGTACGCAAACGTGGGCCAAAATTCGTTTGGCAAAAGTTTGGTCCGCCACTCATGCATGCACGGTGCGATTCCTCCCATCGCGAAGCTCACCCCACACAGTTCCTACTTAATTTCGCACACTAAAACACACGCACACACACACCCCAACGTAAACGAGGGAAAGGCCAGAATAAAATAATACTCTGCCGTGGTCCCTCCCCAGCCAACCACCAAGCCTTCCTTCCTCTGTTTCTGGTGCACATTCGTGTGTGAATGTGTGTGTGTGTTGGGAACGCATTCGAGATTTGTTGATGCGTTGCAGAATAACATTTTGTCCTTGAAAATCATCCCCGCCGGTCCGTGCCCGCCCTATCGCTCCCGAACCCCCGTCCGCACTACCCCCATTTGGCAACGCATTTTCATTCGAACGTACCCCATCGTCCGGTTCGCTCGCACTGGATCGCGCTTCTTTTCTTCAACCGGTTTTCCACTATTATCGGCCCCTGTTCGTTTGTTCTCGTTCTCGCCCGATCCGCCTTTCTCGTCTCTGTTTCTTTCTGTTTTATTTATGTTTTCTACTTCTTTTTCTACATTTTGCATGTTTTTGCGTGGTTTGCTTACTCTTGCCCTGTTCTCATTTTTATGTTCTCGTTTTTTTTTGCAACAACCCGACAGAAAAAGTACCGTTCTCGGTCTCTGTGGTCCAGTGCGTTTCCTGTCAGGTTGGTTGGTTTTCACTCTTCGTTTGCTCGTTTCGCTTTCTTCCGTTTCATAATTTAATAGTAGCCTGTAGAGTCTTGTTATTTCTTATTCCGCTTTTCGCGTTCGCATTTCTCACTTCCCATCATTTTCACGCTGATTGTGTTTTATGTTCTTGTTTGCTAATTTAAATGACCGCAAAGATAAAGTTTTTTCTTTTCGTTTTTGAAATGTCTCATACTTTTTTCTATTTTCTAATGCTATCTCTAAACCACTTTGATTAATTACATAAATCATTTTATTCTTCTTCAAACTGTATCATTCCCTTTGCTTCTACTTTATGCTGGTACACCTTATGCTACAGATTCATTTATGCGTTTCATGATATAAAAAAAACGGGGCAAAGTAGCATTTCATGTTTATCCTTCCGTCTCCGTTCCATACTCCCAATCCGCGCGCTCGATGCTTTCTCTATTTCATCCCAACCAGACAGAGCGATCTCTGACCAACCCAACTGCAACAACATGTGCCTCATCCCGGGAAAAGAGTTACACAAGAATCTTTGCCAGTTTTTCCCATACCAAGCCTACCGAGCTAAATAAAACAGAGCGCGTTCTCGTTCGCACAAACACAACCAGCACTGGCCACCACTAGACAGGGAACGCGTCCCGGCTCTTCTGTTTTCGGGTTGGCCGTTTTGCCAATTTATTTTACCTTCCCTTTTTTTGTTGTTTTGGCGTTGCTGCTGCTGCTGTTAAGTACGGCCATTCTATGGTCCTCCGCGCTATTCTTCGTTTGCCGCGTGTCTCTATGGTTCTTGCTCCGGCGACGAGTTTTGGAAACTCGTTTATTTTTGCAACAAACCGTGCCACCGTACCGTGCCGCGGCCTTCCGGTCTCTCTGCCTGCCTGCTACTGTACTGCTGCTACCAATACATGCCGTTGTGCGCTGTGGTGTTTTTATTCGCGAATTCAGCGCATACGCACATACTTTTCGCTGGAAATGTTTGACGGGGCGAAGCTGGAGGGCTTGGCGAGCGAACATACCATTCATTGCATGTGTGATAAAGTATCAAAAGGTTTTAAATTTCTATCAGATTTCATCACACATACTTAAACAAAGGATAGACAGCTTTTTATCGTGCCGAGTTGCTGGTGAGTTTACATCTGGGATGTTTTCTATCAGACTCAACCCCCTTAGAAACCCTTTCAGAATTCGAGAGACCAAAAACTTTAAAACATGATTATAGAATAATTTTATATTGAAAGAAAATTGGGCTGACATGGGCTGTAGAACAATACAGAAAAATGTTAAAATGACTAAACAGTTCTCAACTAGAGAAACATTTTTAAAAAATTCATATAAAAACAAATGTATAAGTAAAAGTATAAATAAGAAAATAGAGAAGCAGCTTTCTTACTATAATTTAAGCTCTTCAAAAAGTCATATACATTCATCAAAATTAACACCACAATAAAGTAGAAACATTATAACAATTCTCCCACATCATGTATCCAATATGTTCCTCGCTCAAAAAGTAACATGCTTCAACGAGAAAACACGCGAAAACACTCACACAAGGTTCGGCCTTCCACTAATCCATCGATGGATGTTGCCGGCTTGTTGTGGTTCCAATTCCAAGTCTGATCTATTTCTAGTCCTCCTTTTTTTCGTTCCTTCCCATCCTTCCCTTTTTTGCTAGAAACAATCTGAATCTGGCCACCAGAAGCAAACCGAGATTGAACCAAACCCGTCCGCATGCCGTATCGCTCGTTCGCTGTTTTCTAGTGACGCGCTCACAACTCTCGACTCCGGCTGGGAAGAGAATTCAACGTCGGTGAAGAACAGGAACCCCCCGTGCATGCCGCCCGATAGCGCCACCGGCATTTACCGATCCCACGCAATATCCCGCGGGGAGAGAATTACACATTTTTTTGTACTTCTTTTCACGGGACAAACACACACGCGCGGTCGGTTCTGACCTACAAAGCACCTCTGCCTCGGGAAGTTCGAATTGTACATATCGGGATGGAGCTGGAAGAGCTGAATGTTTTGAGTGTTTATTTTTAACCCCAACCTGGACGCAAAGCAACCGGAAGCGTTGTTTCCAATTTTTATTTCTCTAAGAAGACGCCATTTTTCTACCGTGTTCAGCAATGGGTGCAGGTTTTGTGGCCGAAATTTGGGAAAAAAGGCTCACCGTTTGTTCTTTGCCCACACACACACACACCTACCGCAAAAAAGGACCGGCCCAGCTCGTAAAGGTTTATCTTCTTTTTCCTCCGGGCCTGTCCGTTCCTTCGCAAGGTTCCCGTGACCACTCTTCTCGGTTAGATTGTTCTCGAAAAAAAAAATCCATGATGGCGTCCCTATGGGTGGATTTTTTCTTTCCCTCTTGAATCTTTCCGTGTCTATCTCCCTCTCTTACATAGCTAGCACTTATATACATAGCCGTCCAGAGCGGTGTACATACCTTTTGCTTTCAGACCGTTTCATCCTACTATTGCCACTGGTGGACTCTTTCTCCGCCAGCAATCAGAACGGCATCCATCACCGACGCTAGAATGGGTAACGAATGCAACTGTGAGGTAAGCGAGGATAGCGGCGATGCCGATGATGCCGATGATGATGATGGATGCTGCGTTAATGAGTGTATGCGAATGTGTGAGTCCTCTGCTGTTCCTTTTAAACTGGTTTTTGATTGCGTTCCAGCCCTTTCATTCGCACATCAGGCTGGAAAACTCTTTAGAACTCTCCTTCCATTTCCACTTGCTCTTGTTCGCTCCAACACGATGCCCTTGGCCTTCAATGCGGAGGCCTTCCGAGCAAAGAAGAGAGCGAGAATAATAATCCGCCGGCCTGCCACAATGCCCTGGACTAC
The DNA here is from genome assembly GCF_013141755.1 of Anopheles stephensi. Taxonomy (NCBI): domain Eukaryota; kingdom Metazoa; phylum Arthropoda; class Insecta; order Diptera; family Culicidae; genus Anopheles; species Anopheles stephensi. Next base: position 79,666,771 of record NC_050202.1, on the reverse strand, counting down.
TTGGAAGAGGGGTGAGTAAGCCTACTTTCCACCCAACACACACACGCGCGAGCGCGTTTTGTTCCACAGAACGCGTTCCTGTGCTGGTAGGTTGCTCCATTCCAGTGCAATCTTCACTTTCCGTTGCGATAAGCGGGACTGCCGGGAACCGGTTATATCATCGCACCCACCATAAGACGCCCATCATTGACGCTCAACCACACGGGATGCATCTCCCCGGGGCCACATAAGGGGCCACATTGCTTGACGTTGGAGAATTCAAAATCCTTCCTCCTCTAATGTTTCTTTTCTTATTTCGCACGCAAAGTTGTCGCTCTCTCAGTCAGTAAGTTACCAGGCTGTCCGTAGCCGAAAGGGTTTTCCATCTCCATCCGAGTGTTTGAGCGATATATTTTTTTTGTTTTGTTTTTGGCGAGTAAAGTACTTCAGAAAACTGTTTCAAATTCACTTTCTCACAAACACAGGAAAGTACTTGTTTGTTTTTTTCTTCTTTTGTTTGCATCATCACCTTGCCACGCTCTAGCATCTTCATATTTTATGCCGCTTTTAACACATTTATCTCTTTTCCTTCATTTCCAATCCTACGGCAAACAGTCGGCAAACTGTCCCGAGTCGAAATCGGCCTTTTGCCCTGCTGACCTGAGTTATGTGCAAGCAAGTGCTTCAAACTGGTAACTTTGCTGTAACTGAGGCAACTGCTATCATCCGTTCAACGTTACATTGTCCCTCAAGCGATTGCATATTGTTTCGAGGCGATTCGGCAACTTTAACTGATTCGCACGCAACCAGAACAATGGTGTGTTACTATCGACCTTTAAAGCTGTTTTTGGATGAGGCGAAATCCGAACAGAAAAAAATCAATTCTTGGATTAATGCAGAAAGATATTTAGTCTAGTGGTCAGTAATATTTTTTTAAAGGATATTCATTTGTACTTGATCCTGAGCGATATCCAGGACTCCAAATTTTAATCAAAAATTAATAAACCAAAATTGATGCTTCGCAAAATTTTGACTAAATTCTTAATAATAATAAAAAAAATTAATAAAAAATCAAAAAATTCCTTTGATTTATGACCCATCGTCCCTTTTTTCAATTATTTGCTCTACCGTAATTAAACAATAAAGTCCAACGTTTCTTTAAACAATCAACCCTGCTATTATGCAACAATTCCACCATTTTTTTCCTCTTAAAAGTTGGCAATAGAATGCTGCCCGGGGGAGACTTGTTCGATCACACCCAACCCAACTGGGCAAGAAATAGCTCGCCCCGTTCCCACTCAGAAACTTGCTATCCTAACCTTCGCCCCATTTGCTTTGACATTTGGCAAAGTGCCCGGACCGAACTTTCCGAAAAATGGCACTCCGATCCGGCACAGACTAAAAATATCCCAGACGAAGTGCAGATAAATTTTTAATTAGACAATTAGACCACTTTCCAGCCGGTGCTGCTCTCTTCAGCATAAAGACGATGCTGTCCCACGGTGCATCGACGTTGGAGTGCGATCGAGTGAGAGAGAAAGAGCGGCGAACAAACCAAACAAAAAAAAAACAAAGTTAGTCCATCATGCCTCAGAATGTTGCCGTGCTACTTCAGCAGTCATTTAATTTAATTAATGCCTTCTTTAGCCCTCCCGGTCCACGGTTGCCGGACATGCCGGTGTGGGGTAGCGGTGGAGTTTGCATCGGCCAACCTTATGTCAACAATCGCTCAACAACAAGTCGGTCGGTTGTGTTCCTTTCGATTCGGGTACTACGGGAGGCACTGCCAGTGGATGATCTAATTTAGCTGCAAAAATCGGTCCAAAACTGCAAATGTCTCACCGTCATCATCGTCGCCGTCATCATCATGCTTGAGACATGGACCGAGGCGGGCTATTCTTCGCGAGACTGTACACACTTCCCAGCATGGCAATTCCAACTGCCACGCAAAAAAAACACACACACACACACACACATGTGCAGTGCATCAAGTGCAGCACCCGACCCAGACCCACAACTGCATTCGGTACCAGACACACGGGCTGTTCCCCATTTGCTTGTGTGTTAGAGTTTCGGGCGCTGTTAGGTGGACGCAATGGCAGTGCAGCTTGTTTTTTTTTGTTTGCTTCTTGTTTCTCGTGCTCCCCTCCCCCCATCCTCTCTCACCATCCTCAGTTCCACCCAAGTACCGGATGTCTCGGTTTCGTTCGTTGCAGTGAAGTGTGTTAGCAGTGCAACCGTCAACGAGCCATGGTCATGGGCGTCCCGGCCCGGTGCGAAGCGTAGGACGGTTTTGGGGGTCGTTTGGGAAAATGCATCCGACAGTCGGCAGCGGTTGGCGTGGGGGGGTGTGGAGAGCGTGCAAAAGTTAGGCAATAGTGAAAGCGGACCCGGTGCGGAAGGGTTTCGATAGGGGTGGTCGGATGATACAATGTTTGTCAGTCAGTCAGTCAGTCAGTCGGTGAAAAGGATGAGTAGAAGTAAGCTAAATTTTTGGTTAGATAATTGACCATTTACTTAACTTATAAATTTTAAAATAAAAATTGTTTGTTGTATTAACTGGAATGTACGATATAATATAATGAAATTTGATGTATTATATTACAAAATGTTGTAGCATTACTATTGTTTAAGTTCAGTCGTTACGATTACTTTCATCGATGCAGTTCGTAGTCACAATCACTTTGCAGGTAATTTATAGACAAATAAATCAATGAATAAACCCAAAAAACTATTAAAATAAAATATTTCTCTTGACTAGCCACTCTAATAAAATATTTCATAATTTAAAATTATATTTTAAGTCTCCTCAAACTGCAACCACATATTGCATTTCGGTTTTCTTTTTCTTTACAAACTTCAACTCCTCCTCCCAAGAACTGCAACTGAAGACTCGCAAAAGGTAATCTCCTGAATGTCGCCTCAATGTCAAAGGCATGCAACTGCAATTCTTTAGGTTTCTTTGCCCGTTGCGCTGTGCCTTGTTTGCTTTGCGTGTTTATTTTTTTGGGGGGAGCTTTATTTCCGATGCACTTCATGCGATGCGATGAAGTTCTGGTTAGTTTGTGAATTCATGCAGGCGAGAAGGTGCATGTAAATGCGGTGACATAAGCCATACACCGTCGGCCGACGGTACACAGTGCGTGACGCGATTTGCTATCAAATGTATTGCGGGTGAAAATTTTGAAAAGGTTTTTTTATTATAAAAGGTGCAAAATATAATTTTTAATGATTTTTATCAATGCATAATAAAATTGTAACAGTGAGTTTTAGTGTGGAAATATTTTTTTAAAGGCACTGTACATACACAGCCAACTATTTTGACTTCCCGTACCCCCATCGAACAGACAGTTGTAGTGGTGCGAATGGAATGTATGTTAGTAGCATCGCACTACATATGCACCTTCTTTATGCACCACGTCCACTGCTGCCGCTGTTACTGACGCTGTGCAGTTTCGGTGTGCAGGAAACACACACACACAGTACTTGTAGCCTAAAATCGACCACCACCAATCGCCAAAATGCGTGCGTTCGATCGATACTGCTCGTCCCGCAACGTTTTGTCGATGGGGTTCGAAAACAACCAAACTGAGTTAGAAGTGAAAATTGGACTGTCATTACCACTCGTGTCGGGAGTTTACCTTTTTTTTTTGCTGGTTGGTTTGCTTTCCAGCATCAAGCTGAACATCCAATTCATTCCTGTTCACGCTCGAAACTGTACCTGATACACGCGCGCGCACACACACAGAAAGAAAAACATTTTCCATTAAAACCTTCCTTCACCACCGCAAACTAATCCTTGCCTAGAAACCGTCGAACCAACGATCTAGCCCGGGAGTTGCGAATTCATTAAAAGCGTATCCCCCGAAGTGCGTTAAAATTAATTTCCCTACGCCTAATGCAAAGTGGCGCAAAATGTATATTCGGTGGGCAAAAATTCGCGAACTTCGGGTGTGCAAGGAGGGGGTGTCCGGGAAATAAACATCCAGACATTGGGCGCGGGTTTAAAACTCATCTACTCAAACACACGCCCAGTCCCTCGCCACACTGCTGCATACGTTGTCGTGGTAATGGAAGGTTGCTGTTCGGGAGGGAGGAGGGAGGTGGTATCAGACCTTTAGAATCTCACCCTTGTGCCGATGGTTTCGTCGTTCTTCGGCGAATGTGCTCCAGCTAGAGGACAAAAAGAGGTCGAAAGCGTAGTCGACAAACACAAGAATGCTACATAAACAACGCCATTCCAGGAAAGGCCTGATGGGGCTAGAAAGAGAGGGTTATAAAAGAACGAAACCGAGAGAGAGAAAGAGAGAGAGAACGAACGGATACCCCTCGTTGGAATGCCACCCGGGGAACCTGCCCCTGGCTCAGGCCCGGTCCATCCCGGATGGCTTTCATAATATATTGCATAATCGCAACATCTCCAGGCGTTTCCTGTTGGCCGTCCCTGTTTTTGGCCGGTACAGCCGGTGCGCGATTTTCCCGTATTTTCAAGAGCACACATACAGTCAAACACGCACACGAACGGTGGCTGGCATCGTGTGTGTGTGTGTGTGTGCAGTCGTGTGCAATCAAACGCCACGGACACGGTGGCGTTATCGTCGTTCGGCGTCAGCGTCATCGGGATGGTTTGTGGTACGAAACAGCAAACGATAGAAAAGTGACGTTGGCCATCTTGTCGGGTCGGGTTGCTACGCGTTTACCTTTTTATGTTGCAATTCCACACAACCTCGTTCCCTCTTTTTCCCCCCGGTCCTGGACCGTTGCTTTAAAGCACTGTATATATCGACAAAACAATAACATGGCGTTACGTTTCGCAGGACCCATCAGGCGCGTAGACATTTTATTTGCAATTTCTCCAAACAAAACATTGAGGTCCCAATTTTTTTCGTGAACTCTTACTCGAAAGAAGACTAGTGATGTGGAAAAAGAAACAGCCGGCCCTGACAGTGACCTCCGCCACAGGTCGAGACAGGTGCATAAGCACTAATGGAACCCCAGGACGGATGCGTGTTCCGGCAGATAATACGCAGCTTGCAGAGCTATCAGCACAAACACGGGCCCGGATTCAGCCACACTGGCACCACCGTGGCAGCTGCTGGTGTTATTTCTGTTCCTGGGCCGGGCGGGATCGGGCTTTTTATTTTATTTAGTCACGCCGGTTCTCTTCCTGCTGCCATTTTTTTCTTTAATTTCCATCCCAGCACTACACTACGCACCTCGGAGTGGCTGGACTGCGATGGACGGGAAAGGATTATAAAAATAAAATCGCACCGGTTAATGTTTGCGGAAGGATTGAGCATAGAGTGATTGGGTTTGCGTTTGCGTGATTATGTTTGCACAAGGAAAATAAATTAATGGAGCATATGGTAAGTTTTATGACTGTGTAATTTTCATACAATTTTTTATGGATTAGTTTATGGAAAATTTGTCGTTTCGAATCTCAATTTTGAGTCATCGGAATACGTACATCGATACGGCTCATGATGAAACCAATCATCATCAATTGAAGTCTGCACCTGTGATGATTTTGATTTGATTTCCCAAGCAAAGACTAATAGATAAAGAAATGGACTAACAGATGAAATCGTGATAGATGCATAGTTGAAGACGAGTATGATATGATGTTCGTCTTCTTTAGCTCTACAACTTCAATATATCTTGTTCTTTGCCATGACTGGCTTCCTTAACTTAGGTTACCCATAGTTGGATATTCAGCCCTGCCTATGATGTTACCAAGACTTCAATTAAACTTCTAAAAATGAATAGCCCTCTACGGATCCGGGTCCTCATCCCGTTCATCTTGCTGAGACCGATTTTTCCCGACTAATTCTTTTTGAAGATCGTAGGTTTTTCTACGTGTCCCTTGAAGTATTTTGGTGTAGTACAGACCAGAGGATGCCTCTCCGTAACTGCTTCATTGGCTGGCAGCCGTCGGACAGGAGCCAGAACTGTTCTCTTTCTCTATCTTCTTGGCCTTACGACCTCTGAGGTCATCATGCCTGCCATTTACTAGATTAATGATACCACGTAGTTGGATAGTCAAGTCCTCACTATGGGGAGAACCGTTGTCGCCTCTCAACAGTAGTTACGCTGTCTCAAAGAGGATATTGTGATTCAGACCCAGAAACGCATTATAACACTATTTCCTTAACTGTCTCCTCTATAAAAACCTTTTTACCTTAGCAATACTGCCAGACCGTCAATAACTGTGATGGTAACAGCTAACATAATACAAACATACTAAACGCCTCGAGTACACGTACGAATTATCTGGTCAATCCATTCACGCTCCACTACAATATGGTCAACAACTTTCCACCGACTTTTTAGTGCATAGTTAAACATACATTGTTGAACGATTTTTCCATCTCATTGATTGGTCTCACTCACTGATGATGTAAAAATTCCACCCCAATAAAAAAGCTCCCAGTGAGCCATCAAAGGAAGATGCAAAACCAACAAAGAGAAAAAAAAGGACCGAATAGCTCTATCGATAAAATTGCAGTGCAATTTGTTATCCTCGCTTATGGTAAGTAGCAGTAGCGGGCTACACATTACGAAACACTTTACCAAGTAAAACCGTTTACTTGGCGCATCCTCCACCCCCTCACCCTCCCCCGAGTTTCGCACTCCTTCTGATGCGGGTGCTAAAAACGCTTTGGCAAATGTTGTGTCAGCGAGCGAAAAAAAAAATGCACTCACACTCGCACACACAGAACTAGCTACGCCCTTTAGGCGACAACATTATTATGCTCGTTGCTATGCCATTCTGCACGAAGCCTTGCCCGGTTGGAAAATATGCGCACAGTGTCTCGGCCGGGCCAAAACGTGCCCGGGCAAGCGTCATCATCTTTCTGACGGCGTGCGGCGCCTTTCGGGAGTAGGAGTTTCGGTTCCCGAGTTTTCCTAGGGACGCAACGCAACGGGTCTGCTGCTGCTTGACGGGAAAGTGTGCACCACCCCGTTTTGACGGAACGTTCCCGGTCCCGGTTTCCTGGTCGGCTCCGGTTTCTGGCTCCGGGACGCGTCGGTTCGGCGCAATCATGCGCTTTTCAATTGCTTAACCTTGACTTTGTGATCGGAGAACCGGGCGCGCCAGGACCTGCACTCACACTTGTACGGAAGGCAAAATACTGCACTGCAGTAATGTCGATTTCGTGTGCGCGTGTGTATGTGTCAATGGTGCTGTATGTATGATTGGGGGTGCACATAACCGTGGTTAGATTGTGCTTTATGGGAGTTCTTTTTATTTTTCGTTTGGCCAACCACTTTCATTCTCTACCAGCACCAAAGGAAAAGCTTGCCGTGTTCCAGAAGGTTCCATCGGTAGTTTTGTTTTACTGGGGTTCCTTGTGGAAAACCGTCCCGTATGTACTAACCCATTGCATAATGCGACGCCGAAGGACACCCAGTGGATGAGACGGAAGCTTGTCGTTATAAAATCACCCACAGACACACACACACACACTCGCATAGAAAGTTTCCTCTTGACCTTCTTCTGCGAGTAAGTCAGGATGAGGATGTCGAGGACGACGACGATGATGATGATGATGATAGCAGCACATACGCTTTCGCCTTCATGGCCATGAAAATGGCGCATCCAGGGTTGGCCCGGGCAAAGTGAAAGCGAAAATATGCTTTCCATCTCTGGAAGTGGCGAATGAAAACTGTAGCCGGTAAAAAATGAAAAGAAAAACTATGCGCTAGTTTATGTTCGTTCTTATGTTCTTCCGCACTGGAGCCCCTAGCAGTAGTAGCAGTAGAAGTACGGGAAAACGATCAATATTTGCCTTTATGGCGAAGTCGCACTCAATAAAAGGAGCCCGGTTTTACTGCAGTGAAAATGAGAAATTTTCCACCCAAACACGGGATGTTCGGATGTTGTTCCACTGCGGACGATTATCCCATAGAGCGTTTTAATTAGATCAAAGCAAGACCACCACGATAGCTGGAACTTAAGAAGTGGAGTGGAGAGTCAGTCTAGTAATTGATAGGCAACAATTAGCGACACTTTAATTATTCCCTTCCCAGTTCCCCAATTTGTTTTTGTTTCAAACGTCACAAAAAGATCTGATGTTTCCTGCCAGCCTGCGGTCACCAACAATTCACGGCACCCTTTCTGCCGAACGATCCGGTTATGCAACGACCACCATCATCGATTCGCGTTTCCGCCCGTACTTTTCTCGGCAACCCAAACTGATATCGGGCGCTGTTTTTTTTTTTATCTCCAAATATTCAAATTACGTACGCGCTAACTGTTTAATTGCTGCGAAGTCCAAGGCCCAGAAGATGGGGTTTAGAAGTGTTCGTCGCCCGAAATCATTTCCGTCGGATATGCTCACGTTACACGATGCTGAAAACGTGACCGACTGGGTGTTTTCGTCGACATCTGGATGTCATTTTTGGGTGGGACTGGAATTCCTCATCGGCGGTCGGAAAGGCAATGAAAAAATGAACTGATTCTGGGAGCGTGAAGTTTCGTAAAGTGTCGAGCTAAGAACACCCGGTGGGCTAGCCGAAAGGCACGATCGCTGTGGTCGTAAAGTTGAGTTTATTACAATAAGCGTTGGTTCTTTGGAACAAAATTCATTCTCATACCTCTGCTTCAAGTATATTTGAAATTCTTAACAATCGTTTCATTCTTAAGCGTATTTCTTCTCTAAATTTATTACCGGTTAAGAAACGATATTAACGACGATCAGTATAAAGATTTAGACGCTTCTTCTGTACCGATCGGTTTCATCCCGAAATCTGTTTCCACTTAAAATTAAATAGCTTTGAAAAACGTTCCAAAGACTCGATCGAAACAACAAGCTATTTAACAGCAAACAACACATTCCCTGTTCTAGTCTCCACTATGGAAATAGCTAAATTTTCTTCAATCACAAACGAATGTGATTTTTGCTGAATGAAATCATCATCCACCCAACCAACATGTGGCCCCGGGACCATCGTCGTGCGAACTGAGTTGGAATTCGTCCGTTAATGAAAACCATCCCAAAAATATCGTGTCTAGCAGGCCCAACTGGCTGCTTCGATGCAAATAGATCCCTAAATCATTCAACGATCTGTTGCGCAAAGTTGCGCCACCAACGCCACCGACCGACGGCTACCAATTCCGTATCCGAGCGAGCACTCTCCACGGCAGCCAGCATTCACTTTCGTTTCCCATGTTCTACGCACCGAACATGTGTTTGAGCTTCTTTGTTCTTTCCAGCGACCCGTACGCAGTGAAGTTCCGGACTTCATTGCAAACGTCTCATCGGCACGGATGCAACAAAAAAAAAAAAACCGTTTCGTAATGGGTTGTCACGGAATCAGGTCAGGGCGAACGATCGTCAACCGACCGGATGTGTGGTGCTCCTCGCGCATTCCAGAACTTCGGCGAGGGGTCTCGTCAGCGTGGTAGATATTGTTTTATGGCCGATGGCCCTACGTTCGAGCCCTCCTTGCTCGTCTTGACTGGTGCTAAAACTGGCCTAATGCTCGTCTGGCTTAGTCTACCGGCATCGAAAGGTACCTCCGGTGCAGTGCAGTAAGCAAACAAAGCCAATATCTCTACAGTTCGTCCGTCTGTTCTGTACAGTGGGTACAGTAGTAGTCCAAGAAGTCGTTCGGTGCAGTTAAACCGCAGAAACTATCTGTTTGATCACGCACCTCGCCACCACGGTGAAGCTGTCACCGGAGATGATTTGTGGCTAGTGTCGCCTAAGTCGCCTGCGCTTCGAATGGCACACAAAGGTCACCGATCGGTTCGCGTTCGCGGTGAGCTATGGCTCTTGGAAGTTGGTGTGTTTTGTTTTTTGTTTTTCTTTAAGTTGCTCGTTTTTACGGGGGTTTGTTTTGAGCACAGTGACATTTTACTTATTATCACAAAGTTTCTCTTAACTTTGTAGTTGTTTGGGCGATGGAGTTGCACGACTAGTATTGATCATCTTCAATAGTATATTTCTCTGCGCAAAAGGGACATCATCTGTGACCTCATTCGGCTCTTTCAATTATAGTATGAAACTCTGTTTGCTTACATTTAATGGCCTTGTTTAATTTTTATTACTTGTTACACTATCAAGTGTAACTTCTTTAATGAACTCGCTTGTGTAATTAACTTAAATTGATGCCTCACGTGACTTTCTTGGTTTCCTTTCGGGGTTTCCTCAGTCCACCCAATTTCGCTTTCCGCTGTGCAAAGAAACCAAACTCCAACCAAACCGCAGCAGGTGCTTCAAACATATTGACCAACATTGAAGACTTCCAATTTAAGTACCGATACCTACCCAACTGCATTATTAACTGCACATAAAAACACTGCACATGCCAGACAGGTAATTTCCTCCAGATGTTGTCCGTAATAAGAATCTGTACGGGGTATTTTCACATCTATTGCGAATTGCTGGTTTCGGAGACCTCAGGTTCCATTTCCAGGGTACTGTGTCATAACCTAAATTGCGATTCGAAAAGAATGCACCGACACCCTTCTGCAACCACACTGCAACAAACGTAAATTCCGGCAGATTGTTAAAATTACATAACCCCCCTCCGATTGGACGACGCAATATTCCTCGAACGACGCTTAGGGAACGTTTTGGTTCCTTTCTTTTTTGGGCTGGGTTCTTCTCCAACAGGACAACAACGACCAGCTCGGTTGCTTCCTTTGTCGGTTTGTAGCATCGCGCTTCGAGCACCACAGCTCGATCGTATCCGGCGCATATTGCGTTCTAATTCCAGCCCCAAGAATGGCACCCTTATGACGCGCCACTCGCACCTACTTGTCTGTATGGTTCCGGGCTGCCACCGGAAGAAGCGTGTGTGTGGTGCAGGGAAAACACACACACACCCAGAGACCGAAAAAAAAGTATGAAGAGACCACTGTTCGTGCCGCGAGACACTGCGGGGCTGCGTGCAGATGTTATTAATTTTAAATGAGACAGAATAAAAGGCCCCCATACAGCCGTTGGGTGGAGAGAGAGAGAGAGCCGTGCAGACCGTGCGGATGGTGACGAGTGCCAAACTCAACCAGGGGCAGATGTTTGCGGAGTGTTGGAGTGGCTGTGTTCTGATGGGTGGCATATGCAGGGCAGCAGGGCAGCAGAATTCGACTCACTGTTGCCGAATACTCGAGGTTTCCATCGTTTGCACACATGTGTGTGCGCGTGAGATCACGAAGAACGCTGCAGCAAATGAAAAGCGAAAACGGCCGCAAAAGCACGCACCCGACAACACAGCACCTCCGGTTCCTTCCAGATCGGACGGATTACGTCGTGACGGGGAACCGTTGGGGAACCGAGACGATGGACTGGCAGGCCTTTTATCCACCGAATCTCTTGAATCTCGGCCCGCCTGGATGCCTTTCGAGCAAAAGTAATCTGCCCGTTCTGCCCTCCGGACGGCATTCACTGTTTTAGAACGCACTTGACAACTGACAAAAGAATTTCGGGCAGGCACGGTAAGAAGACGTCGTCGGAGTCGTTGGATCGAACGAAATATTCAGATACGGGCAAAGGTTTCGACCGGTGGGGGCGATCTGGGGGTGCCAGGACGGGAAAAGGGGGTGGTCCGGGAACCGGGATGTTGGCCAGCATGCCAGCAGGTCGTACGGTTGATTGGACGTTTTTGGGAGGGTGTAAAGGTGTATGTGTGTGTGTGTCGGGGTAAGGGATTGAGGAGTTCTTCAGAAGCGTCTTTGTAACCCGGGGCTAATTGGAGTACTTTCGTGTGTCCGTGCGCTTTGGCAAGAGTATGGAAATGATGGAACGAATCACCTAGAGTAGTAAGCATTTTTAAAGATGCTGAAGAATGTTTAAATAACCGATATAAACACAAAAATAGATAAAATATTGTTAAACCGATTCTGTAAAATAAAAATATAAGTTCTTAAAACAATGTAAAAAAATTATTGAAAAATATAGAGTTTTTTTATAAGAGTTTAAAAGGCATAGAACTAGCTTATATTAAATTTAAATATAATGGTATAAAATACATAATAACGAAAAAAAGGAAAACTTGCATACAAAATGTTATATTAATGTTTATGGAAGATGAAAACGAACCACACGATTATTAAAATCAAAACAAATGCTTCTCAAATGTTACGGCCAAATACGGTAAGGTGAAACAGGACCAACCCAGTGCAACAAACAAAGCATAAAAAATAGCACAAGAACACTTGGCTGTTTTGTTCTAGTTTGTCTTCACTCCTTGAGTCCGACCATTGTCTGCTCTGCTGCTCTTCCCGTACATATTTGGTCACCCTGTTTCGCCGGGTCGTGCCTGGTGATGCAATGGAGCTGCTACTGCAAAGGACCGATTTACTGCAGTCCCGCAGCGAACCACTTGTTCTTTCGATGCTGCCCTTTGCCATGTGCATCGTGTGCTGCTTTGATGCTGTAACACGATTGGCACACATGTATATGCACGGCAGGAATGGTCCCCGTCTCGTTGCGCGTTGCCCTTCCGGTACCGTCGCCCTTGCTTCGCTAATCATTGGGGTAATGCCGGATGTCGTAATAGCAAGGAGCCAACCAACAATGCCGGCAGCAACACATGCAACAAAAACCAAGAAAAAAACAGCGCAGCAAACCAGCAAAAAGGAAGCCGAAAATTTGAAGAGATTTATCAATGTGTGTGATGAAATGTGCCGCACAAGAAGATTTGGAATGTGTGTTAGAAGGTCAGCAGAGCGTTGCCGGTGTTGCCCGAGTCTTTGGATGGAAATATTCATCCTTTTCCGCACGAGGTATAATGGTGATTTGCTTCCCTTTCCTGGTTTGATTGAGTTCCCCGATTTACTTGATGAACATTTATCGCCTAAGCATGAGATCGTGATTATTATGTTCCGCCAACTATAATTATCCTCGTCTAGTTTTGACCTCGAAAGCCAGGCGTCTGGTGCAAATTCGCGTATCAATTTCCATGCTGCTTGATCGCAACATCCGCAAACGGATCGAACCCGCACAACAAATCGTTAAAACACCCTTTTCCGGGCACAGGATAAAGCCGCATGATCCGTCGCACTTGATTCGAGATCGGCGTATCGTGTTACATAAGAGAACACAAAAAAGAAAAAACAAAAAGAAAACACACGCTCAAGTACATGTGCACACCAAACAGCGATAAAAATATAAAAACCACAACACCCAGCACTAATTTACAAAATCAGCGCCATCGCGGCTTAGCTACCAGCCACCGCCAGCTCGGAGCTAGCTGTTGGAGCAGCAGCAGAAGGTTTAGCCTAGCCGAATGGAAATAAACAAACCGATGGTGATGCTGGTTAGCGAAACTGCGACCACAGCGGCAATTAAGAGCAATCGGAGTAGCTCACCGAAGCGGATTATGATGCTTTTGGCAACGGCAACATTCGGAAGGCACTGCGTGGAAGTTCGTTAAGCGTCGGCAAATTGAAGAATGATTGATAGTACAAGGCCGATCAAGATTGTGCAGAACAGGCATCTGTTTGATCGGCGGAATTGCCGGTTGAGACACGATCACATCTCAAGATCACAAACATCAATAAGCGCTTCGTAAGGGATGTGAAAAACTGGGCATCGAATTTACCAATTAGTTGATTAAGTTGAATTATATCAATTGAGTTATAAGTATCCTGTTGTTTAGTCGATTTTCTTTGCATCAAATATTTTTTGTGCAGACATAATATTTCAACGCTATAAGTTATTGTGATGACCGAGGCGACAGCGGCGCCGGTCTTCTTTCGACAGGATCGGGGTTCAAATCCCATCTGAATCGCCTCCCCGTACGGGTAAAATCAAGTCACAGAAAGCCAAAAATGGCTGGCCAAGGCCTTTAGAGGTTGTAGAGCCAAGGAAGAAGAAATGATTTGTTCTTACTGCAAATTTTATCCTAGATCAAAAGAACTGGAAGTAGTGAGGCACTTGCTGGTGACCGATTGGAGCGCTTGATCTTCTCTGGGGTAATCGGGATTCTAAGATTAAGGGATCAGGACATACCACTTAACGATATGGAATATCCTGAACAAGATGGACTCATCGTCATCTCATATTTCATCGTCCATTGGATATTCACTCTAAATGAGCAGTCGCCGGCAATCGTCAGAAAGTTGCAGTTGCTGAAGACTCTCAACTCAACTCCTCTCTTTTGGAGGATCTTATCCTACCTTTCTGTGTCCAAGACAGAGTAGCAACTGATCTCCAAAATTCCTAATTTAATCTCCAAAGACTTATTTTTAAGACAGCGTTGGATAACATGACAGGTAATAGCCGTAAGTTCGCTCGGAACCGGGAGAGAATATTTTAGTACGCTGCTCCTTACGCACAGGAGTCTTATAGGTTGTTCCCATGAATCAAGGCGATATCCTGGTTGTTAACGATACTCTACCAAGGCCCAAACTGTGCCACTCGTAATTGTTACAGATTGCTTTCATTTTTAATCACTCGCAGCCAAACGGTGCCGGCCTTCTCTATCTCACCCACCACAAATCCATTCATCCTTGCCCCATAAGCACAGTCCCTTCGAGCGTCCTAGAAACCTGCACCACCGAAAAACCGCAACGAACACCACCGGTGACCTGCTAAACGCTAAAACCGAGCATTACAGCGGAACAATAGCAGAGCGTGGTTTGCTTTTTTGCCCGTGCCCCCGCTGCAACGTGGGCTACCACGTGTCAAAGCCGCCGATCGGTGCAATAGCGCCAGCACTATTGAACTAATTTCAAATTTATGTTAAGCAAACAGTGAGCAAAATGTGGTCACGGTTTAGGGCGCGTTCTTGCGCGTCTCCTACACCCACCAACGCACCAAACATAAGACGAGCAAGCGTAAGGGAGTAGGTCGGCCTGAAGTTCTTCGCGGTTGGACGGGAGAACGCTGCCAGAACGACACATAGCGTCATGTCGCAGCCAGTAGTGTACATTTTTTATGAGCCGTTTCGCAGCGCCACCACAAAACCGCGCTAGAAACTGTGTGCGTTCGGCGGTGGACGCTTTGGGTTTCAATTATCATGGGATTCGCTTGCGCCGCAGGTACCAGCCAAGGTACCAACACAATAGACGGCAGCAGCAACTCGCGCACAATAGCAGACGAATTCAAAACACCCCACCGGCCTGGTAAAGTCTCCGCCGCGGTTTAATTTTCCTTGTAACTCTTCTCCATGTAAATCGGTTTCCCCAGCGCTACCTGAGCACCTTCGTCCCAAAAGCACCAGATTTTTGTTCTATTTCTATTTCTTCGGTGGCTTGCCCCATTGAGGGCGCACATTTCGAGGTTCACTTTTTTGCAATCTTCCTTTGCCGGAGGTTGCCCGGGTCCGGATGATTAAAAATACGCCTCCCGCGGAACGCACCGAGCTCATCAGCGTCATCATCAGTGCCGCCGTCAGTCTCACGGAAGTGCTGTCGTTTTCGATTATTTCCACGCTGCGCGATCTGCACAGCAGTGGAGTTTTATTGCCTACCAAGGTCGTAAAACAATGCCAGTCGTTTGCCGGTTTTTCGGGCCTAGGCTAGGCGGTTTTTGGGATTTTAGGATGCCATTTCGGATAGATTTTCGCAACGCGCGCGTTTTAGGCCCCCCCGCCAAAAGAACCTCCCCGTTTCTATCGCGTCTTGGTGCGTCCATTTCGAAGGTCAACTTGCCCTCGAGGAACGGCCGATTGTTGAGCACTGGGGCCGGTGTTTCTAAAGGGGGGATTGTTCGTTGTGTTGGATACGATGAATGGTTTTCTAGCATTTTCAAACCAAACAACACGCTTGGCTGGGAGCAGCTCTACGCAGTGAGGCTCAGCAAACAGCAGAAGGACAGCGAACACGAAAGAAAAAGAGAGATAGAGGCAAAGGAAATCCTACCACAGACCAATACATACAACATCCATGTCGATGCCGGCGGTACAAGCTAGGGAAAATCGCGTCCACTTTGGTACAGTTCCGAACAAGCGAAAAACGGGAATCGGATTCAAGTGGAAAACTCCTCACCAGCATACACTCACACCATTAGCGTGGCGTATCCTTCGGCTCACTTTCACTGGTACAACATTTTCCCCTCCGGTTGGAAAACTTCGAGCAGTTTGCTATAGACGCGTTGCCGAAATTCGAGCAGTTTGATGCGATATGAAACGGAACCGATTCCTGCGCCCAGAATACGGCCCAGCAGCAAGACAGAGAGCCAGCATGGTTCACACACATCGATATGCTCCGTTCAGTTCACACACACACGCACACATATGCAGGGGTAGGAAAATAGCATTTTCCACTCGAGAGGGTGAGATACATCATCCGGCCCTTCTAACTGCCGGTGTGTGCGTTGTTGTGCGCGCATTTTATGGCAGCAAACACGGAACGCCACGCGTGGCCCACTGCCAAACGAGAGTGAGAGTGAAAATTGTAGAATCTGTCTGCTTCTTTCCTTCTTCATGCCCGGCTTCTTTCTTTTTTGGTCGTACGCTGGCACGGACCGTGCGTGTACGCATCGGGCGAGAACGCGCAGCTCCCAAAAATTACGCACCTCGCTCGCTCTGCCGGGCCAGGCTGTTCCGTGGTGGCGTCTCTTCCATCTCGTCCACACGCAGCACAGTCACTGGAGGGGGGGGGGGATCACGGAAGGACACGGAAAAGTGGATTGGACGGCCGGATGTGCGTTGAACAGTGCGTGCTGATAGACCTCCCTTTTTGGCCCGGCATTCCCTATCCCAGCGTCTCCATCATAGTTGTCTCTTTCTTGAGCCTATATGAAACAAAAAAAGAAGCGAATTCTACGCACGTATTTTCAGGCCCCTTTTTTTTCTATCCCACTTGCATTGTGCCCCGCTTTTCATACCGGGATTTAGGAATCTCGTGAAAGGAATAACTGTACTGTGGGCACGCATTACGCAACCACACGCAAACACGAGGAAGGCAGCAATGGGGGAGAAGAAAAGGAAAGTGTACGTCGCGGGAAGGAAACGGACAGTGGGACGAAGGCACGCGGGAAATCCGGGGGGAAAAACTGGGAGATGTTGCCAAGTGAACCGAGCAAAATACGCCTCCTTTCCGCAGCGTACCATCGAGCGCCCTAGATCCCTTAGCCCAAACGGACCGCACGGGATGGGCTCGAAGCGCTTGCTTCCTGTTTTTCCGGCGCTTTGGAACGGTACGCGGCACGCTACACGGGAAAGAAAGATGGCGAAGAGGGACAGGATTTAAAGATGGCTGCTAAATTGGCAAATTGTTGGCACGGTGAGGGTCTACGATAGATACGAGGGTTAAATGTAATCAAGATACACGAGCAAGGGTGTGTACGGTGTTTGGAAGATGGCCGAAAGATGGGCACTGAGGATGAGGCCTGTTTTGTGCTGCCATAATGGCCGGCTGGTGAGGCATGGGCGACCGCACGGGGTATGGGACAGTTTTTCGCAGTTGAACATTATATAAGAATAATATTAAACATTCTTCACTACAAGCAGGGACAGCAGGAACGTTTTGGGGTAACTACAGCGAACAAGGAATCCGTGTTTGTGCGCTTGGTAAAATTTATGATTATGACCTTGAACGCTGGAAGCGCAAAACCCTACCGTAGAGCCGAAGTAGAATAATAGTTGCGTGCTTTGTTGCTTTCGACGCTTGTGGATAATTAGCTTCGGCTTGAATTATGCCAAGGTTTCATTATATTACTCCCCAATTATTCAACAACCGAACCGGGCATTTTGGAGTGTTCGTTGTGTTTGATTGTTGTTGATATATGTTCTTGGATGCAGTGAAAAATGTTTTAAATTACTCTATTTCTAGTATGAAAAGTTAATTGTAATTGATGATTTTTTTAATCAAATTTAATGGGTCTTCTTCTTCTTCCTTGGCACTACAACCTCGAGAGGTCTCGGCTTGCCAACTTATGTGACTTAATTTTACCCGTAGTAAAGTAGTCAGCCTTACGTTCCGGGAGGCGGTCTGGATGGGATTTGAACCCCGTCCCTGTCCCGTGTGAAGATCGGCGCCGCTGTCGCCTCGGCCACCGGACCGCCCCTCAGAGCGATGGGCAGAGCAATAGAATTGATTTTTGACTTGATTTTTTAAAGTAATACTCACTTAATTTGAGAAATGATTAGTCCAAGTAAACAAACATTTAAGTAATTAAAACAAGCCGTTTGAAAACCTTTATTTTTTATAATAACATGTTCAAATATTTTAAGTTTTGAACATTAAATTTAATCAATTTTGGCGATTGTAAAAAAATGTTTTGAAAGATGAATGATTAGATTAAAACTCAAAACTATTTCAACATGTCTAATGCAATTTTAAGAAACCTTTAAAAGAATAAACTATTCCAAAAAAAATAGGATTATTGTACTTTGTAATTTCAACCTACAAAGCATGATTCTTACCAGAAAAAACATTTGACAAAATTTATTCTTCAATTTAAACTTCAGCAAACCCGTTAGCTATCTTTTTTCCTTCTTCTAGTCCTTCTTCTGCTAGTCTTGGAACGAGGGCGGCCCAATGGTATAAGACGGTTTCAGTATAAGTCTTTAGACACACGGCACGGCAGGATCGGCTATCGAATCCCATCTGGGCTAACTTCGTTCGAAGGATTGGCTATCCAGCTACAGCTAAAATCAATTCCAGGAAGCTGAAAATATCAGGCCTCCGCGTTGGGGATGCTACAGCGGCGTCGGTCTTCACACAGCAGGACCGGGGTTCAAATTCCATCCCCCATAATGAGGTCTGACAATCCAACTATGCGGTATCAATAAATCTAGTAAGCCAGAAATAGCAGGCATGACCCAGAGGGAGGGTCAGATGAGTTTTGATACCCAATCTCTTTTCGTGTGAAAGACTTTATATTCCCTTTTCATCTTAAGCCTTGTTATACACTACCAATACAAATCAAAAGTGTTTGTGTTCTCTTTATCTGCCTTAAAACAATCTCGTCCTACAATTTTTAAACTCATATTATCAGTAGGCACACAAACAATTCCCCCGTTTGCATGCCAACATCAATCCACGTAAGTGCATGCAATTGATGGTCCTACCAAATCCTTGCACCACTGATGCATATCTAAACTCGCGCTTTATGCGCTCGCCGTAGTTTTGGCCACCCATGGGGAAACTGTGCTGATTATGCCTGCTGTTTGCCTTCACAAAACCACAATATCCATCCATCTGCTGGGTGGCGGTAGAGTGCGGCCCGCGATCCGAACGCCCGCATGTCTGGGCGAATTTTGTCACCCAAAGTGAAGAGCTCATGTTTGCTCTCGACCATGCCACTTGACGCCACCAACATCATCATCATCATCATCATCCGGTCGTCGGTCAAGCAGGCCAGTCGCATTTGCCAAATTTCGTGGATGGCTCATATGGTAGTCCCGAGCATGAAGGCACTTACTACCGTGCCGGCAGTGTTGGTGCCGTGTACCGGAGAAAAGTGTGTGCTTGAAAATTCAAATTTGTTTGCACTTGTCGTGTGTCTCGCGAGCCCACTTCCCCTCCAGAACCTGCGATTTTGGGGGCCTGGAACTGCGGCGTGTGTTTGCCTGAAACATGAACACACAAGCCTCCCCGACATCCCCACTGACGGGCTGGACAGAAATGACGCATCGGAATTAGGGACCTCCGGGGTGCAGATATAATGGCACCATGAACACCTCGACAAGGAGATGGGTTCCGAAGCGGTTATGTAATTTGCTTTTATTGATTAATGTCCTCCACCTCGTGTACGTTGGTGTTGGTGCACCATTTACGTCGTGTGTGTGTGTGTGTGTGGCTGTGTGCGGGTATGTGCTGGTGGGTCTATTTCCGGAGCGCCATTTGTTGGATAAATAAATGAATTTCCACTTCCTTTTCGCTTGACATGCGTCGCTGAATACAATCCTCCTGCGAATCCTTTTATGCCTCTGCTCCCGTCCCGCAGCAGCATGAGTGACAGAGAGCAAATAAATGAATGTCCCTGCGCGTCATGTCCTCCCGGTTTTCGCTCCACACCACTCGCAGGACAGTTTTCGGGGAACTTTTCCTTTCGAATACACTTGTGTACTTGTCGGACCCCCATTGCCGATGGTCCTGGTTTTACGCTCGCGAATGCTTTCCTGGCCTGGATACAGGAAGCGTCCGGGCTACGCCCCAACGACGCCATCAAATCGCCGACCATATCAATACACACTCACGCCGGGGATTCGCTGAGATTCATGCTCTACGCGCGGGGTTGAAAATAAAACGGGGGGACACACACCAGGGATCGAAGAGAGCCGGCAACATAACTCACACACATTCGCAACCCGATTCCCGATTCCTGGTGCTTCGCTGCCAGGCAACACCGTCCTAGGAAGCATAAATGGATTATGGGGCTAAACTAGTGTCTGCTCGTGTGGTGTGTTGGAACAGGATAGGAAAGGGATTTGGTGAAACAGACACAATCTCGACTCTATCCCGTCCTCTAGCTCCCCCCTGTGAGACTCAAATCCCCCAAGTGGATGCCCAACTGCGTCACATGTTTTTTTTTCTTCGTTGCTGTTTCTACACCGAACATGTCGGCTCTCTAGTGGCAAGGACACCGCGCAATAGAAGCCGCAATGGGACGCTGGACACGTACGATGGCAGGCCGTGGCGGGTGGCCGATCGAAACTGGTGAACCGATTTGCTAAAATGTAGGGCTGCCTTCGGGGGACGTGTGCCAGTGTGCGAGTCCGCAATCTGTCGCTGCCCATTACTCCCGTTTCGCATGCCATACCATCCCACCGGGGCCAGTCTCACAGTGTCCTGGTGGACTGCTTTTCCATCCGATCGTCCGCTGGTGGAGTTGTTTGGTTTGAGGTGGAGGTTAGGTTTTATTTTCTCAACTTCCGCAGGGAACTAGTTTTCCCTTTCCACAGGATGTATTTTTTTTACACGAGACTAGTTTCAACCGGATGCGTACAGCAGCAGGGACACGTGGTCACACGTGGACAACACTCGAAATCGATTTTACGTAAACCCGTTCGCGTTCTCGAACAAATGGTAAGTGGCGATTTTGTGATGCTAAACGTTCGTTACCTTTTTTATGTTGTGTTGGTCGAAGTCTTTCGAACACCACTTTTTACCAATTTTTTTTTTGGGTTTATATGTAGCTTCGGGGTTTTTCATGAGGTCGTGTCATATCAGGTTTGGAGTGGAAGTTTTTTATTTTTTAGACCAATATTTCCTCGTTTTGAATCACTTTTTTTAGACGTGGATAAAGGATTGTCCGGAAATGCGCCTTAAAATGAACTTTTTGAATGCGCAAATGTCCACTTGGCACTCTCATATTGAAGAGCATCGTACAGGAACGATGTTCAAATTTTAAAATAAATTTGAAACATTGCTCAAGTTTATCAGGAAGCAGACGTGGTTATAGAAAAGTTTACAAAAACGTTTCTCAACAATTGGAAAATTAAAACTAGTTTTAATCTAAAAAAATCTACTTTCCAACAATTTAAGACTTTCAGACCTCTACGTTTAGAGTTATAGTTTAAATTTTATAATTTAAAATATTAATTTAAATGTATTTAGAATATACTCAAATTGATAATTTCCTCTTAAAAACATTTCCTAAAACAAAATAAGCCTAATATCATAATTTTGCATCATTCATAGACCATAATGCCGGCATAATAGGCCCGCGACGAAAGTGAACGCTTCCCGTACGTCACTGTCGCGTCTGGGCACACGCACACGCTACTCAGGCGCTTCCTGCTGCCCAACTTGCTCCGATGAAAGCGAAAACGCAACTAACGAAACACCGCCGAACGCAGCGCTACTGCGACCGACGCTCGATCGATGCCGAGACGGACGGCGAAGTCGACATTCGCACACACACAGTCCGGCGCTCTCGCTGCACGGATGCGAGAGAGAGAGAGAGAGGTGGGAGCGTCAACGCACGTCGTTGGCTCGCTCACTCTCGCGTATGCCGGCTTGCCGTACAGTAAAAGCCGAAGCAGCGTGCATGGTAGAATTTTTCCTATATTCACCACACACACTCGCACGCTCGCACACTACGAAAACGATGTTTGCCGGCTGCGTGGTGCGAGATTATGGGTGAGTGAGAACGATTGTATATCACCGGTATTCACCAGAACATTGGAAGTGTGAGGGAAAATTGGTGAGATTTGTAGTGAGCGGGTGCATCAGTGGTGAGTTTTTCACCGAACTTAGAGGGACTTGTTAAACAATAACAAAAATTGTTAAATAAGTCTAAGTGTTTAAATAATAATTTCAATAAATGCTGTTCAAATAAAAATGCTTGAAGTAGTAAGAATTTGTTAAATAAAGTATATCCCGTTGGTACAATAATGGTTTTCATTAAACTTTTCCTAAGTTTAAAATATTTAAATGCAGTAAAATTATGTTTTTGTAATAAACTGCTTATGGAAACATATTAAATTTAAAGTAAATTATGCGAGCATAATTCGTGATTTAGCTGTGAGTGAGAAAAATACCCATCACACTCTTGTACTGCTGCTACCCATCACACTCTTGTACTGAAAAATACTGCTTTGTGTCGACAACGCAAAAGCTTCTCACTTTCTCATTTCTCATCGCCGGCTACCAACACCGACTCACGCCGATCTGGCCATGAACGTGAAAACGAGATCCACTCGACAATAGATGCCGTGATTTCGCTTTCCATTGGCCTTCTGCACGCGTCATGCGTGCACGGTGACGACTGCACACGAAACGTGCCACAACGAGCCGGTTCACGCCGGACCGCCACGAACCGAACCCGTGCTCGTGTGTGTCTGCCAACCAACAGAAGGAGAAAAAAAACAATGCACAGAGCACCGTCTAGCCGAAGTCTAGCCGACAAGTGATAGTGAAAACTAAGCGCAACCACAACATCCATCATTGCGTCCCGCAGCTCGATGCAATGCCGCGATGCATCCCCACGCTGCACACGCCGGCCAAGCTTTCGGGAGAGCTTTGGCGCGTTTGCGCAACCCGAAGCGTTGTCGGCGAGCTCGGGTTTCCGGCCGTGCCGGCCGTTGTCGTTTGCCAGAAGTCAATGTGCATCTACCGGCCGTGCATTGTCATGCACTGCATCCCGGCTACCACGGGAGCCAGTATATAGGGAATGTCCGTACATCATCGTGTTGGTGCAACGGAACCGGCAATGCACACACATGCACCCTTCCCGGGGTAAACGTTTCCTGATCGGCCCGCTATGTAGACGATGACGATGGTGGAAAAAGCAGACTTTTCCCGATCCGAATGCAATGCTCCCGACCGGTGGTGATGGCTGGTGGCAATGTATTAGTCCCGGGAAATTTTCGATCCCTGCGAAGATTCGCCCCGGGGCCGGAAATGACGTCCGCAGGTGCAACGGAACGCCGGCTGCCGTCGAGTCTAGCCGTAGTGCTGTAACTGAAAGTGAAATTGTATTACATTGTAGTGTGTTGGTGAAGGCGCGTTTTTACCCTACCCTATCGATATACACGGCCCAATTACATACTCATGCAAACTCGTCGCCGTCAAGTGCAGGCATTACTGCGCTGCACTGGAGCTGATGGCACATTTTTTTTCTCCCTATCCACTTACGAACTGTCGTTGAAAACCAGGAGCTGAAAAGTGGGTTTTTCCTACGGGTGGTGGGACAGAAAGAAAGAGAGAGAGTATGAGGGAACCTCTCCGCTGTGGGTCTCTGAATGTGAGCGTGTGCAGCATAATTCAAGCTCATGGTCACGGACACACAGCGTGCTGCTGCATCCAGGGCATGGGAGACCTGCATCGACAGACTCAACTGCATCCAACACCACCATCCGAGCTCAGGTGATTTCAACCAAACCGCTCGATGAAATCGATACGGAACTATAAAACCGGGAAAACTCAGCGGGTTTTTCCCTTCGAACTAAATTCAATTAAACAACACACCATGGATGCGTTTTGCCCACGCATTCGTACATGTAAAAACACACTTTTATGTTACAACTAGTGGCAAATTCATTTCCCTTGCACAGATGCATCAAGCACAGATGAGGGGGGGGGGGAGGAGTAGAAATGCAGCTCCCTATTTAAATTATGCAACGAGTTGTACCATTCGCTCCTTCAGCCGCCACACCGCGTACCGCGTTTGATGGAGCAGCGTCAGTTTGTGTTGGTGATGGGTTTTGTGTGATTGAAGTGTGCGTTTTATTTTTACATCCCCACGGGTGCAACACAACCGCTTTTTTCTGTTGTCCCCCCCCCCCCCCCCCCGTAACGGTACCGTGACATTGACTGAATTTTCCCAAACCACACAGGTGACGATCATCATAATTATATGGCGCAGTGGGTCGAATGTGGTGGTCGGATTGATGTAAATGGCAACCGGCAGCCTGGACACAGTGGGGGGGAAAAGCTGCTGCTGGGAAAATGCAGCAAGCTTTCCACTCTAGAGAATGGTTGGAAAATCGGGATGACTCATGAGTCATTAGTTGGTGATGGTCAATAAATTTAAAATCGTAATTGGAATTTTTACTTAAGCTTAAATGGTAGAAGATATGTGTTTGCTAGTTATGAGGACGCAATACAATTACAATAAAATGATATCTAAATTATTACGTCAAAGCGGCTTTCGATCCATAAAATAGACAACTTTTCAGATTACTTAGGAGCATTTTCATATCTTCTTCTTCTTCCTTGGCACTACAACCTTGAGAGGTCTCGGCCTGCCATTTCTGGCTTTCTGTGACATTATTTTACCCTTAGTAAAGTAGTCCTTCGCCCTGCGTACGGGGAGACGGTCTGGATAGGATTTGAAACCCGTTCCTGCCGTGTGAAGACTGTTATCGCCATGGCCACCGGATCACATTTTCTTATGGGCATTATTAAAATGTTGCAATCATATAATGGAATTTTTGAGGTCGAATTGCAAAGCAGCTAAAGAACTTTGCGATTAGCTTTGAGTTTTCTGCTATACCGGGATTTTAATGAAAACGGATTTAACTCAAAAAGTAGTTAGAAAAGTATTATGAGTTACTATTTCCTTAATTTAAGGTTTAATGCAAAATTGTAGAAGATGGTTGCAAATTTCCACAACTGGCTTGCAATATTATCCATAATCTATTTGAAACATTCTCTAAGCTGACTCAAAGGTCCCATGATTGGAATCGAAACCTTGTACCAATACCACCATACAACCCCAATTCTATTGCTTGAAAGCATCTCTGATGCGCTTCTTTTTCGATTTTAATTAAATTTGTCTGTTATGTTCCGTCCACCCTCCTCACGGTACCAACCAACCAAAGTCCTTTCCAGCCCGGACGCGCGAAATGCAAATTCGACAAATGTGCTATGACAGAATACATTATGCACTCTTGTACGGGCTTTTCGTTAGTTGTTACGATTCACGGTTCTACAAAATGGCTAGCAAAACCAGAAATTTGTGGCTATTGCGGTAACTCCATTTCTGGCAATCGTCATGTGCATTCAGCCATTTTTACTTCTGTCGTACAGTTTTCCCTTCCATTTCATCCAGTTCATTCTGGATCGGGCTTCAATGAAGTGAGGCGGGAATATAATTAAAGTCATTGGGAAAACTTTGTGGAACAGCAATAACAACAAAAAGCGTCACCGAGCAAACAGTGGCCCGGAAAAAAGCGCACCAGTCCTCGACTCATTTTCTTTGCTGTGGGGAAAACACGACTCGGTGGACCCTTTCGGTAAGTTTCCTTTTTACAATTTTCAGTCACCATTTTCACAAGCATTTGTTAGTTTTAGTTATGGTTATTCCCCAACCATAAGCAACCGAGCGTACGGTGAAAGGGAGCTTCGTGGGTGAAAATTAAATTTTCTTCAACAATAATTTAAAATGACTCACAGTAGAAAGCGCCGCCCCGAATATTGGCCTTCGCCCGGTTTTGAGGTACCGCGCGGAAATGTACTTTTTCCCGGTGTTTTCCCGGCTCCCGTCTCGGGAGCTTCGGGAACAGGTCCCCCGGTATAACAATGGACTCGTCCTTACCAACACAAACATCGAATCAGCTCTCGTCCGTTTTCCCCCAACGTCGTCCACAGACCACACCACCCCGGGAAAACAAAGAAAGTTGGGAAGGCGCGGGGGCTCACGGGGCGGTTCGGTTTTGAGGTGGTCGCTTTTCTCGCACACCCGGTCCCCGGACGGAAAAAACCAACCCCTGCGCCAAAGCAACGCAAGGACAACGTACGCTTGGTTTGGTGGAATAGGTGTTCTCTCCGGTTGTCCCGCTTCACCGGGCGGAAAAACTTACCACGAGTGAAAGCGAAAACCCTGGGTCGTACTAGCCGGGTGGGGAAGAAATTTCCCTGTCCGTTTGTGTGGGCTGTGTGCTGGCAAGGGCGCTAGAGCGGGAAGGATACATTGTCTCAACAGGAGGCGTCCGTTTCAGCGCGTATGTGTGTGTGAGTGTTTGTAGGGAGGGTGGTCTTGGCTTGGTGGTTGGTGAAAGGTGTCCTCCCGCGCTGTTGCTTTCGTTTTCATCCAATCGAAGGACACGTAAATGTTGAATTGCAGTTTAATGGCACACCAGTGCTGGGTTCCCACTGGTTCTTACGGGATGTAGATTTTCCGAGCTTCTACATTGGCGTTGGCGAGTGAAAAGCTTTCCTGGTAGCTGTTTTCGTGACAAACTTAGCAAAGATGTGTGGAGTGCATTAAATAACGAACAGTGCATCAATGGATGCCAAAGGCTTTTCCAGAAGTGTGAGTTGAAGTGTCGCACTGTGCTATAAAAATAATTATACAAGTTTTTGAATAAGTTATTGAGTAAGATACGTTTCACCATTAATTTTCATAATAATAAACCGAAAATAATCTTCGTTGGAACATTTGTGAAATTAAACTATAGTAATGCAATACACTTGAAGGACATCAAACAGAATTATTCAATTGTACATTCCTTTTAAATTTACTACAATCGTTTAAAAGAAAATGCAAGGAAAATTACCAATAATTATACCAACACAAATGATTAACCATCATTGCAACTGTTCTCACTAGCTTTCCATCATTGCATTTTCTGTTCAACTTCCAATGCTCTGGTGAATAGCGGCACGGTGAATACCGGTGATATAAAATCGTTCTCACACACCCATACTCTCGCAGCTCGCAGCCGGCAAGCATCGCTTTCATAGTGTGCAAGCGAGCGAGTGTGTGTGGTGAATATAGGAAAAATTCTACCCTGCACGCTGCTTCGGCTTTCGGTGTACGGCAAGCCGGCATACGCGAGAGTGAGCGAGCCAACGACGTGCGTTGACGCTCCCATCTCTCTCTCTCACCCGTGCAGCGAGAGCGCCGGACTGTGTGTGCGCGAATGTCGACTTCGCCGTCCGTCCCGGCATCGATCGAGCGTCGGTCGCAGTAGCGCTGCGTTCGGCGGTGTTTCGTTAGTTGCGTTTTCGCTTTCATCGGAGCAAGTTGGGCAGCAGGAAGCGCCGGAGCAGCGAGAGTGTGCCAGACGTGTGCGTGTGCGAGACGAGTAGGAAGCAGCACGTGAGGAAAACGAACCAAACGGGCAAGCGAGCGTTCACTTTCGTCGCGGCTTTAGTTTTTCCGTCAACATTTTCTCCAAGTGCTAGAAGTTGTGTGGTTGCGAGCGTGTGTGTGTCCACCAATGTTGTGTGAAAAGTGAACAGCTCTTGGAAAAGCGCGTTGTCCATCGAAGTTGAAAGGTGGCAGAGGTCGTGTATTTAGGCAGCCGGTTGTGCGTGCGACTAATTCTTTTTAATGGAGTTGAAACAAACGGTTGCTGCGAAGACGACGACGACGACGACTGCGAGTATCTTCGAGGAAGACTGCCTCATAACCGAACCGTGGAGTGCGAAAGCAATCAGTGGCAGCAGCAGCAGCAGGAGCGAACTGAGCAGCGGTAAACAACCTCCGGTGACGTTGCGACCGTGTCGTTGCCAGCGGTCAGCACCGTGAACCAGGGCGCGCGCTCATTGCCAAAAATCTACCTCGTTTTCTATAGTTACAAAAACAAAAAAGAGAGGACACAGGAGGCTGCACCAGCTGTGAAAAGACAGGCCAGCGCAGCTAGCTCGCATACTCAGTAGGGGGCGAAAACGGTGTGCCCACTTGGATGATTTTTCCACAAAACCCCGTGCGCCCCGTATCCAGCTTTTCTCGGTTACTACAGTGCGGCTCCGTTCAACGACATTATTTCCCGCGCGATTGAACTTTCCGTGTCAGCGTTCGTGTGAGTGAAAGCAAAAATCGATGTTACAGCATTTTATGCTCCACTGCCAGCAGCTTCTTCCCACTCGTGCGGTGTGTGACATCGACAGTGTTGTGTTTGTGCGCGGGGTTTTCTCTTCGAGAGCAGAAGAATCCCTGTCCGGAGCAAAAGAGTGCGTGACACGACGATATTACCCCAAACTCACGAGTTACCTCAGTGTAAACTAGGTTGTACGTTGAGAGCATATAGCGCCGATGAAGTAGAATTGTGTGTCCCAAGTCCCAACCGTCGAAGTACGCGAATGAACACAGGCGCTGTTTTGGAGGAAAACGCAGAGTAGGTGTACCGACCAAACACGCCGCACGGCGAAGCTTTTCCCGTGCAACCGGCTCTCGAAACTAGGGAAAAAGTTCCAAGTGAAGGAAGCGCTTAGCAACAACGCAGCAGGCGACGACGTGCTCCTAATGTGGACGGGTGGCTCCAATCGGGTGTACGGTTTGGTTCCGCGAATCAGTTAGAAGTTGTGCACGGCAAGAATATTCTCGTATACCCCGGCAATAAATTGTATATGCACCCCATTTGTTTGTGCGGTGTTTTCGCGTGAGCTTCTTGTGTGTTACGTTGTGTTTTTGTTGTGTGTGTCGTGTGCGAATGAAGGGAACGAGGAAAAGAGGTGCGAACTTGTGTGCGTGTTTAGCAGATAGAACCTTCTGAACGAGAGAAGAAGAAATCCAGCGGAAACCAAGTAGGCAGAGAAGTGAAAACAAAAACAGTACAATAAAACGCACATATTCCGTAGAAAATGTCAGGCAAGAGGGCCCTTTTTACAGGCTTTCCAATGTCCTCGTAAACAAGAGCACGCAAAAAAGTTCTAGACAATCCGTTTTTGTATTGCGTGAAAGTCAAGACGATTCCAGCGAAAAGTGTCTGAGGTGTGTGCATGTGTGTTACCAGACATGTAAGATTTTTCTTATGAAGTAGGCATTGGTGTGGAAAGACAGTGTTTTTGCGGGAAGAAGAGAAAACGCACTATTGAACTCCCCTGCGTCCGCTGTAAAACGCCCGCGAGCGTTTTAGGAAGAATCCAAAAATTGATAATCAATTGCTGTTTGGCGGAGGGTCGTTGCTCGCCACGATGGCACCGTTACGTGCAGGAAGAACCGCTATTGGCGAGGTTGGCCCAATCCAGCTTCCCGCCCTGGTCCCATCGACCACCACGTCGCTCGGTGGCGTTTACGATCCATTTTCCTGGGGCGTAAGCGGTGACTCCGATCATGGATTCGAGTCGTCCCAGTCGGGCGATGGGTCCGGTTCGGAGGGTGCCGGCATGGTACGCTGCTGCATGCCGATCGGTGAGTGTGTGAAGCCCAAGGGCAGCAATCTATTTTCCGAGCTGGGCGCTATGATCAATCTGGAGGATCTGCGAGAGTGCGTACGGGTGCAGTGTAGCAACGAGTCGTGCACGGCCGGTCAGTACATGCACCGGGAGTGTTTCGATCGGTGGGAAGACGAGGTGCTCAACTATCTGAAGTCCACCGGTCGGGCCCGGTCCTGGTCGGACAAGCAGCGGCATCAGTACCTGTGGACGAAGAAGGGTTACGATCTGGTGCACAAGATGTGTGGCTGCAAGTGTGGACGTGGTCATTTGAAGAAGGACCTTGACTGGAACGCTCCTACCACGGCTTCAATGTTTGGGCGCGCACTCGTCGGAAATGGTGGCGGTGGTGTTATTGGAGATGGTCCTATGGAAACTGGCGGAATGCTTGGACCGATCGGTGGTCGCGAGGATGAAAACGCAAAGAAGCAGAAGAAAAAGAAGAACCGGCATAATCAGAAGCTGGCCATTTCGACGAGCGCTAGTAGCAGTGCTAACAGTAGCGCTACCAGCAGCCCCAACAGCCAGCAGTCTCAGCAGCAGCAACAGACGCAACTGATGCTGCAACAGCATCATCAGCTGCAGCAGCAACATCAAACTGCTGAAGAGTTGCTGTCGATACTGAGCAAGATCAGGGTGTCGACGCCCAATGCTGCTACCCCGATGCGCCGCAATGCTAACCATCCACCCGGTCTTGGTGGGCTGATTATCAATGGGATTCATTCGCATCTTCAGCAACAGCAGCAGCAGCATCTGCACCATGGTGCGACCATTCCGGGCGGTATGTCCTCTGCCTCGGCTCGTATGCGTGCCAACAGCCTGTCGTCGATCAGCAATGGGTCCTGCACACCGCCCGCTTCGTCGATCGGTGGTTCGGAGCAGTCGATCTCACCGATCCACAACCAGGCACCGAGCCCGGCCATCATTGCCAAGCTACCTCTGACGCCCAAGTCGAAAGTCGAGCTGTATTCGGAGCGTGTTCGGTAAGTGAAGAAATTGTTTTACCTTTTTATTAAGTTTAAGAATATTAATAAGAAATATTAATGATTTTGAGGATATTTTACTGGCGGAAATTATAGTTGTGTCATATACAACACACTTCGCGGAAAGCTAATTACTTCGTGGAAAATTTATTTGCAAGCATATAATTACTCCCCTCACGGTTTCTTTCGAATTTGTAAAACCCTGCCTTTTCTAACTTTTCTAACCTTGGATAACAGCTGATAGATTATGATACGGGTTTTCCTTTGGTCCTCGGCGATGCTCTCTCGCTCGTGCTTTTTTTTGTTGCAAGTAACTCACCGAACCCCGCCGGGTGTGTGTTCATCCATTCCGGTGTAATGCGATGGAAAATTTTTCCCCGTTTTTCATCATCGCCATTCTTCGACGACTCGCAGGCTCTATTTTCTCTGCCGCAGAACACCCAACAGGAGAGAATGTTGTAATGCTACTCGCTCTCCTCACATTTTCACACCGCGCGACGCAACTACACACAAAAGCTTTTCGCGAGCAAAACAGTGTAAAAATCACCCTCAGCTGTGCTGGCCTATTGCAAGGTGGAAAAGGGAAGCTGTGTGTACCCAGAAGAATCAAAGGCGAAAGGCAGGTCAAGGAGAAAAGTGTCGTTTTTCATTGCCTCGTCGGGCGAGCGCCGGTTTGGGCTGACGAAACCAGAGGGAAATGCGTAGAAGAAAGGCCTACACCGAGAGAGAAGCTCGACCGGTTGTGGCTGTTTTCCGTGGGGGAGGATACAAAACGGATACTAGGCAAGAGGCCTTTTTCCCTTTCAAGGAGCTCGCTCCATCTCCCTAGGCCGTGTTTTCTTTGTGTTGTTATGAAAATCGACTTTCCACAAGTGGGAGTTGACCTTGGTGCGATGGTGTTACTGTTTGTGCCATGTTTTCCCGCACGAGTTTATTGTTCCGCGTTTCTCACCTCCAAGATATTTTTGTGGGGCGATTGTTTGAGGAGATGTACACACACTCACCGGGAACTTTGCTCTGTAGACAAGGCTCGGCGCTCCCTGTTGCACAATTTCTCGGCCACCGATAAGAAAGGGCAACACAAGTCTGGGTGAATTTTTTAATCGCCTTGTTTTGTGTGGTGGTTGTGCATTACATTCCGAGGAAACTGAAGAAGATAAAATTTTATCGGTCGCTCAGTTAATTCACCACCAACAGCCGCGCACCACAATTGCCCTCCTTTTTATTTTGTGCCGAAGAAAATCTACCGAAACAAAGAAAGAAAATTTAGCAGACATTCAATTTCCCTTGTTTCGATACAAATGTGATACGTTTTCATTTTTCTCTATGTGGTGAGGTCACAAATTGGGAGGGAGCGGGATATCACAGGGGATATCTGCCATTAGATATCGATCGATGCTTGTTGGGTATTGTGCTTTTGGGGGCAAAAATGCGTAAGAGCATGCCTCAGGCTAGCTTTGAACCATTCTTTTCCAAAATGTGACTTAATTATTTGGTGCGGCAGTTATTTTTTCATCCTACTGTCAATCCTTTATCATAGTCGCACCTCTCTTTTCTTTGTACCCGACACTGACATTGTGCAACAGGAAGAAAAAGGTATTCAATTTGTTCACGGAAAGAAGAGTATCTCGATGGGAAAAATCAACGTCCCAAAAAGGTGCAAAAAAGCTCTATAGAGCAGCACAGCTGTACGGAAGGTGAAAAGCGTTGGTTAGATTTTGGGATTTCATTCGACCTACTACTACAGCATAACGTCTGAAATCTTTTGCTGATGCTTTTTGGTCGGGGATCGATCGATTCACGTTGATTGGACGGGAAAACATTTGTGTAGAGCAAAACAAACGCATAAAGTTTTCCCTTCCCATGGAAGGTGGCCGTGCTGTCGAGGAAATGTTAAGGGTTGTGTTTGTTTGTTTTGTAATTTCTTTGCCCTTTTTTTACCAAATTGGCAATGACGGGTGTGTTCCAACACGATTTAGAAATGTTATTTTGTGAATGAGAATCATTGTCGGAGCTTTTGAGAGTTTTGAGGTTAAAATTTTAGACGTCCTCGTTTCTTCTCTAAATCATCGCAAAATCTTTAAGTTCTATTATTAAGATTAAGATAAAAATAACCAGAAAAACTATAAAGAAATGAGACATAAAACCGGTATTAAAATATTGTGTAACTATTTGCTCCTAACAACACCCCACCCAACTCGGGAGGGTCGTGCTCGATTTGCTGGCATTTGTTCCCTCTTGCCTTCCTTGCGTCTAGCCGCAGGACGCAAATGATCATCTATCACGGGAGACGAAGATGACGAGGTCTCGGGTTATGGTAATGACCTAGAAATTATAAACCGGTTCCCTTCCGAGGAACCAAACCGCCAACCTTTGCCCAGCAGCCAACCGAGTGGGCACCTCATATCAGCTGCGTTTTATAGATCACTTTTGAAGTTGGATTTGTGGAGCAGAAGGATGTAAACGATTTTATACCCTGTAACACATGCCCTGTAGGCGAACAGCTAAACATTCTCTCATTAACTGTGCTCAACCCGGATGCGTTGCATCCATAAAACACTCATCGGCAGATGATGATACGCTCAAAGTTCGTGACCAACCGTGTCAGCAAACCGCTTAATTGCAAGCTCGTGCCACCACACTTGGGGTCATATGGGCCTTTTTGTACAGGTGTTTTCAGCTGCTGCAAAATGATTAATTTGGAGCTGCAGCTGTCCCGAAGTTTTTGGCGGTTTTACATTACTGGTGTGATAAACGTTTACACTCCATGCGCTTTTGTTATGTTTCGTTCTTCAGCAAGAGGTGGTGGTATTATGGATGGTGTACTGCTGTTACTGGCGGAAATACAGTTTGACACACAATTATTAACGCGCCACCTTACTCGGAGGGTGCAGTAGTGCGTACCAGCCAGAGGTTTTAAATAATAGGCCAGCATAGTGGTACGATATTTCAACAATTTTATTTGTTGTGTTTCGTTTCGTTAACCGACACCACGTTGTGAAGTTCTGCTGCTGCTGCTGCTGTTGTGTTACAACCTTCAACCATATGATGTGTTAACCTTGAATTTTAAGTTTTGTCAAAAGAATCGTTTGCGTTGACTGACGACAGTGTATGGTGGTGGTGGTGGGTTTTTGTTGTTGTTCCCTCTCTCTCTCTCTCTCTCTGTTCGATTGACGGTTGGGTCGCATATTAAAACAATATGTCACGGCACAGAGTACTGCAGAGGGTTCCCCGGGCCAAAACTCATTTGCGTTTGTGTGTGTGTATGTTTTATTTTTGTAATTGTAACTCAATACATCAACCTGCGATGCGTTGTTTTAGTTTTTTTTTTTTGGGGGGGGGGAGGCTCAATAGTAGAAATACGGTGCTTGTAATATAACTCCCCTTACTGCTGTTGAAGAGCACAAGATGCGTGAGCCAAACCCCTTCTTCTCATCAGCATCAGAGGGGGTGGATGGTTCGGCTAGGGTTCGCTAGTTGCCAATGTTGATTTGCACGGGGTTCGGTTTAACAAAAAAAAGAAGTGTATGATAATGAGCGTTGGTGTTCGCACACGGTGTCAGTTTTGGGTAAAATGTATAATCACCAGAGAGACACCCCTGCCTGGCGCTCCGTGGGAACGCTAGGTGGCAAATGCATTAAGTGACCAGGGTGTGAGGCAGGCAGGTGGTAAGTCCATAGAGAGGTTCGCCTGCTTTGCTTGCTCGATTTAAGGGTAGTGGGTTTTTGGTGTTTGGTAGCGATTGATAACCTTGAAGATTTGGAGCAGCGTTTCCGCAAGACACGTCGGTTCGCTTTGAGGGTTTTTGTGGTTGTTGTCTCGAAACCAACTGATCGTCTTGCTTGTACGAGTTTAATAAATTGTGTGATGATTGCTATATTATAATGTAGCAATTAAACTAGATTTGAAGACCATTTGATTTTTATTTTGTTCAAATAAGCAGGCT
Organism: Anopheles stephensi; assembly: GCF_013141755.1. Classification (NCBI taxonomy): domain Eukaryota; kingdom Metazoa; phylum Arthropoda; class Insecta; order Diptera; family Culicidae; genus Anopheles; species Anopheles stephensi. Next base: position 79,632,410 of record NC_050202.1, on the reverse strand, counting down.
TCCCTCACAACACACACAGTATTTGAAGTTTGCATACAACGGCAGTTGATCATAAATTAAAATAATGAGCCCCCCCCAAATGCATATTCAAAACGATTTGATGAAACTCAAGGACAAAGGAGACGGTGTGTGTTTGCATTAAAGCGGTACGAATCGGCTCGGCGGAGCCGGCAAGCTTTGTTTCTATTCTTCAAAACAGAACCGAATTTTAAGAAGCGTGTGCTGTGTGATCCAATATTTAACATACCTACTGACCTCGAAACTCACTATTTTGCATGTGACCAAAAATTTAATCACCCAAAATGAGCGCACTTCCAAACGGCGGCGGGGTCCACAAACCCTTGGGTTGCTTGGGTAAGCGCAAACACGAACTCGCTCAATTTCGTCCAGCTACTTAAGTTTGGGGGGCAGACCTCCGGTGGTGATCATGGCGCTTCTGGTAAAGTTTTCCGTATACTTGGTCGCTCGCCCCGCTTACCGAGGTCGAGTGCGCGTTTCGTCAAGCGGGTTGACCTCTGTTAGGGTGGTCCCGCCGGCCTCACGCCATTTGGAGTCTTTCTAACGGCAATAGAAAACGATGCAAATTGACAAGAGAGTGTGACTAACGCTGTGGGTGCGTAAGGAAGGTTTTTTTTTGTGTTTCCTATCTTAAGTAATCAAATTTATCACCTGTCAAGGAAACACCGAGCGCGCGCAAGGTGGGAGTCACTTACGTAAGTGTGGTCATCCTTCTTCCCCTCTCTATCTCTCCCTCTCGCGCCCTGCTTTAAGTTTCGGCAAGCAATTAGTAAAAAAATGTGTCCGTTCCAATCAGCTATACATGCCGGCGGCGGCCGTGTCCAGTCGAGCTTATTTGTGACCCTCATGTTTTATCGCGCACCGCTTGCTCTGGCTGCCCGTATGCTATAGTTTAACATTCGAATTCGATTCACTTGGATGCGTTCGGATCTCGTAGGAAGGAAATGGAAGTCGAGGGTAATTAAGACGTTGAATGATCCTTGTCAATTTATACCAGCTCTCTTTGTTGAGATGTGAGTTGTAATTTTGTTAATTGTATTCTTGCTATAAAAATGAGACATCAGTTTTTTTTCGCGAAAGACGATCTTCACTTATCTGTGGATGTCTGTGGACTGTCAATAAATTTCCAAAAACTCACCCGTTTGAAGTTGAAAATTTTGAAAAGAAGTGGAAAAACACTTTATCGCCAGTTTCACTTTAAGAGATCTTTTCTTCGTTGCGGTTGACCTCGTTTCGTTCCATTCATACGCACCAGCAGTACCAGAGGAAGAAGGGAAATCCTTGATGCGCGCGCGCTACAAGGGATTTATTTTTTCAAACAAAAATCGTTCATCGCGCACCGCGGGTGGCTATCTGTGGTTGGGTTGGTTCATCGCCTTTTGGAGTATTTTCCGAAGGATGCTCTTTAATCCTGTTGCGTGAACGGAGAGCTAAGGATGAACCTTTTTTTTGGTGGTAAGGTACCACCTATTCTTAAGAGAAGGAAGAAGAACCGTGTAAGCTAACGGATATGCACACGGGTGTATGATCTATAGGGATAGATATCGGAAGAAAAACAATGAATGGAACGGCATTCAAGAAAAAGAAAAAGAAAAAAACGGTACGGGTTTTGTTCGCGATACTAATAAATCATTGGACGATTGGGGTTGCTGCTCTGTACCCAAAAAGGTTTATGAGAAAGCCAGGAAAGATCTGCTGCTGAAGCGCTATTCTCTTCCAGCATTTTGGGCGGGCAATCTTCCCTAAAGTGTTTGTTTACGCTTGAATGGTTTTCAATTGAGTTCTCCGTGCATGGTACTGGATCTCTGGGTAGAATTGGACTGTGTGAAGACTAGAATGTCGCTGAAAGGTCCTTCTAATTTCGATGTACCTCATAATAGGGATAGAGCAAGCCTGGTGGAAGACGAACATTTAATTCCACATTTAACCGTCTCGCTTATTTATTTAGTGTTTTTTACTTACTTCCATTACCTCCTCGGTTCATGTCTTACTTTTGTTCTTCCGTTTGATCCGTTTCCTTGTCTTATTTCCTCTTTCCAGTATTCTTTTGGTGTCTGTTGTAGCGTTGATAAAAATTGTCCTTTTATGTCGCACGCCGATCGAACGCGGTAATTCTTTTTTCATTACCGTCCACCACACACACCCACTTGAACCGATTGCATAATGATGATGAGCGCGCGCTGTACGGGGTGAGCGATGATTTATGCAAAAAGGCTGGTAACAGCTCAGCATGTCCTCGGGATGGGATGGTCCAATTGGGTTGACAATTGAATTTAGCGATTTTGTTTCCTCCACCGAAAATGCCTTCCACGGGGGAAGTTTGACTGTCGCAGAGGGGGGCAGTAGCGTGATACTATAATTTTGTTTTAAGTTTTTATTTCATTTTATTTTATCCTGTTGCTACTACCGGCCCGGCCCGGTGGCTGCCCGCATGCAACGTGTGGACTTTTTTTTATCTCCTGCCGGGAAAAATTAATCTCATTTGCATATTGATTGAATTCGTTTCGGTGGACCATCGCGCGCGTTGTCTCAGCAGCCGCTCGTATCGATAGTGGATTTCAAGGGAAATTTGTTTCAATTCTCCTTAAACGTACCAGAATGATGGCAGCATGAGAGAATTCTCGAGCTCTGGGGTGTGGGCTCCTGTAGATCAGCAAAGCGTAATGATTTGACTTGCCATTTAGAGTTTTCCCCAATTTGAGAACGATTCGAAGCTAATACATTATTAGCATTTTCCTTGTTCGCAATGTGTTTTAGTGGGAACGGTTAATGCGTGACTATAATTCTACGGTCCTAGAGAAGCAGGTGTCCACAGGAAGCTTTTATAGCGCATAACGATAAACTAATTCCATTACAACGCGCGACCCTTTGCCTACAGTTGGGAGCAACTGTAGTGATGGTAGTTTTTTCTTTATCACAAAAAAAGTTTCCTTCTTTTACACCCATGTTCTTTGCTTCTCGAAGAAACTGCTAGACTTAAAGAATAGTGTCAGCTCTTTGCATGATGCAACTTCTTGCACTCGCCAGTGCTCTGGTCTTGGAAACTGTACGATGCTGCGCTGTGGTTGATTGTTTGAAATGCGTATGCAAATGTGTCATCATCCCCTACCGAGTGCGCAATATTGGGACACGAACTTTGGCCAAATGGAGGTGGAGGAAAAGTTTTTCGGTCCAAACCAAACGCTGCTCATGATTGCTAGCATGCGGCAAGTAATCAGCAAGATGTGTTGGGTGAATTTAGGGGAAAACTTAACGATAGGAAACTGTTGTAATCAGCTAGCAGTAGTGGTAGTCAACAGTGTACGTGTGTGTGTGAGCACTTTATGCATAATATCATATGGAACGTTATTATGCCAATATACTGCAGCAAGTTTTTTTATAGCTCTGTTGTGCAGCTGAATCGCCTCCATACCATCTGCAAGAATCGCAGCAGAGCTTAACGTGGCTTTAAAATGCAGTAGAATCTTCCTTGAAGATTTTGGTTCTCTTGGCGCTGTTGTGGTTAACACGTTGGTATCCTTTTTTTAATAACCGGTTCTTTAATTGTAACCACGGCGGCGTAAAGGTTAGTTGTTTTGGTGATACTAGTCACGCTTCCTTTGTTTCGGTAGGTTAGTAAAAGTTGGGACCAATTCTTGTAATCAACTCGGAGAAGAAGCATGTTCAGAATCGGCAAGGTTGATATTTATAGAGAGAAGTACCTCGGTATGACTGTACGCCCGACATATATACCCAGCAGGGTGAATCATAAGCCATTCAACCGTTGAAGCCTAACATATACGCCTTTCGAACGTGTTGCCTGCGAGTGGAAAGCAAGCCTTATTTACAACCTGTTTCCCGTCACAAGAATACACTACACACTGGTGGTTGGCGATTGCCCGTTTTACGGCGTCCAGATAATGACCCAATTTTCGAACCATATTCCACGCTATCATGATTTGTGTATTTCCCCTGGCCTCCTGGCACATGGGTTCCTCACGTTTCAGCCAAGGACACGGTGTACATATGAGCGTAAAAATAGTGTTTACTCGCAACTCGTTGGCATTTAAAAGCTCGCTTTTTCTGCTGTGCCCCATTCATTTGGGGGTGTCCTCGTAGAGTTCGGTGGCCTTTTCGGTTGTAAAGCTTATAAGACGTCGGCTGTGCCACCAAGGCTTTATAGTATACCCTCGAGCGGTGGCGATCGGTAAAAGGATGGGAATTGTTAATTAGAGCGTGATAAACTTTCGTCTAGCGTGTGCGTGTCTTGAGGGGTTTGAAACCGGGTTGAAAGCGCGCGTCCTTTGTTCTTACTGACTACTTCCCATTTAATGGACCCCTGTTCCTTTCCCGTTAGCTTAATGCATCTCGTTGTTCGTCCGTGTGTGTGTTAACGGAAATGGGGTATTTTTTTATTTCTCAATTCACTTTACTCCCGGTCTGCTGCAAGGTAACAACACCCCGTGTTTCCCATGCACACTACTGGGTTCGTGCAATAAAAATTGCAACCGTAAAAATGACCGAAAAACATTCTCGCTCTCTCCGTAAACCAGCAGCCAAAAATACAATTTGCATAATTTACGATCGTTTGCTGTGTTTTGTCGGCACCCCAAACCCCCCCCCGGCAAAACCCCGTGACGGAACGGCATGGCGAGAACACACACACACACACATTTAATGTCCGGGTATCCTCTCACACTGGTGGTGTTGTGCGTCCCGTTGGGTGGTACGGCGGTCCTGGTTTTATCGCACTTGTCTCTCCATCGTTGATCCAATTTAAATTAAATATAACACCCAATTACTTTCGCGTCGCCGCTCTGTGTGTCGGCTCAATTGCCAACAAAGGAGACGCGGCTGGCTGGCTGGATGGGGTTATAGCAGTCTATCGCGTAACCCTGCTCCGGAACAGTGGGGTATCGTCGGCGGTGTCTTGGAAGGAAGCAGTCCGAATCGCGATCGCCGCGAGGATCGGATGGTTTTATGAACGCCTTCCGGTGTGGCGGGGCCAACCACCAAACGCTGGGTGGCGCTCGCGCTCTCAGGTTCATTGTGTTCCGGTGTCTTCGGTGTGTAGGCCCGGAAATGGAAGTGAAGAAAGCGGACGACCAAAACGCAAGGCACCGTTTTGTGTGGTCTTTGGTCACCCACGGTTGCGCCGCATGCTGCCTGCTATTATGATTTGGTATCTGATAGCAGATAGTAATGGTTTTGTGTTATAAATTTGAATAACTTGGTCTGATAAAAAAAGCGTCATTGTCTCAGTGCCCTCAAGAGCCTTATGACGATTTCGAAAAAAAAAATATCACTTTGATTGCGCAATAGACTAAGTGAACTTGGGCAACAGGCTTGAAAAGCATATTATCATAAGCTTCATATACATTTTAAGAATTCTGGAGGTTTCTATGCCTTGGATGTTATCGGAGTTGTCAGTGAACAATAACTGGGACGTGCTTTCTAAGCGTATTCTAATCAGCGAACTTCAACGGGCAGGTTCAATGAGTACTGCAAAATCTTACTTCCGTAAACGTCACCTAGAGACGTCTCGACGTGGTTTTCATCGAAATATCGACATCAGTAAACAGAGAGCATGCAACTGTTCACGGATCTCTGAAGAATGTGCCCGAATTATGATGCATTCTTCAACTGCGATGTGTGGATAGTGAGTGCACTGCAAGAGATGCAATTGTAGTTAGAATTGCTTCATCTAGCGAAATATGTCTTTTGTTGACATTTGCGAGAGTGCAACGTAAGGTTATAGTTATCGTCATCTTCAAACTTCACTTCGTTTGGTTTCACATTCCGATAAGGGGAAATGAAGAAACTGGATGTATATTGCGCCTTTAAAAGTAAATAAACAAACCGACCGACGAAATGTATACCGATCGGGGTAATAACATTTTAGAATATCATGCTGAATCTCTAGCGTGGAAGAATTGAACTAGCTGCCGAGCCCTTTAACAATTCCTTGAATGTTTTTTAGCTAGCGCCGACATTTTGTGTGTGCAGCTGCGTTGGTAAATAATCTCGTCATGATGGATAGTGCAATATTCGCTTTATTTGGAGGCCGATTTGATGTTTCTTGGCAGCATGAATGCAGTTCATTGTAGCAAACAGGAAGGGATGTACTTCCATACTATCGACGGGGATCGACGTCAAGCGTGCGTCTTGTAGCGGCGATCTTATCTTCCCTAGGTTGTTGATTCTTCAGAGGAAGAGTGAGTGTGTTCATCGACGGAGGTACCAGTCGTTGGATAATTCTTTGGCTATTGGGGGCGCCCCACGGGTGTTTCCTTTGCCTTGGTGGTGGAACCTTGCAGTTTTGGTTAAATATTGATCGGCAAAACTTGCGACGCGTTGCCTGTTTCCTTTACACATGATGACGGATGATAAAACTCGCTCGGTGTTGTTAAATGTTTCGACCGGCGCATCGTTTGGTTTGTTGTGTTTGGTGTTGCGTGTGTGTTGTTTCTTCAACATAATATTTTCTTAAGACGGCACGTTCCATCGCTAATGGAGGATGGGACACGGACACAAACTGCGCTTCGGCATACAGGAGGCGTCAGCCAGATGGCGCCACATGATCATCGTTTTCGACCCGCTTTTGTGGTAACATTGTGGTGACAGATTTCGGTGTATTGTTCTTCGTTTACCAGCGGGAAAGCAGCTCGCTGGGTAGTATCGTGATCTTGAAACCGTTGTTTTTAACCGCCACGTGTTCCAGATCGGGACATCGCGTAAGTACCGTCCATTCTTCAACGATCGATGTCTCCATTTGTCTCTCCTCTTTCGGGCGAAGTGTGTAATTGTTTCGCTATCGCTACGCGAAGCGAAGGGGACAAAACGCGTGTTCGGAAGAGGACGGCACCACGGTGGTTTATTTCAATTGTCTTATGCTTGCGCATACGCCGCATTGTGCGCTCGAAATGGTCGTATATTTCGAAAACATGTCTTTGATATTGGGCTTTTTTGGAACGTGGTTTCGTGGCTGGCCAACGAAATGATTTAATATGGAGAGCTCATCACCCGGGTTTGAAAAGTTTGCTAAGGGGTTTCTTGTTCCATATGTTATGCATAGTAATTAAGTTGCCCCGTCACCCAAGTGTGGCTACCCTACCGCTCGTTTCTGAGTTTTATATAGACAATTTTTGACCCAACCACCACCACCGCCGAAAGTCCAACACCGAAGTTGTCGGTAGGGGTATGGTGGTGCTTTGCGTTGAATTCCTTCAATTATTGTTCTGAGAAGGAAGAGGAACCGAAAAACAACTATTACGGAGGTTCAGGGACAAATGCGTGCAGACCGGCGCACACGCAGATCAAACGGCGGTGGTCAAGATAAGCTAACTAAAATGAGCAGCTTTATCGAATTTGGGTCCCCGGGCGCAGCTGTGTGTTTTGGGATCGAAGCGACTTCCGCAAACGTTGGGACGAGAAAATAGCGAGACCCGAGACCGCTGAGACTCGTGTGTGGCTTTTATTGCGCTTGGGATGGCAATCATAAATCTCAACTTGAAGCAACTGTGTCGGAACGGATCGGACATATTGAATATCGGAGGTATAGGTAGCTCGGTGAACAAAACGCGGGGATTGAAACCTGATCGGTTATGATAGAGGAGGTAGCATATAAGAGAGTCTTATTGGCAAATACTCATGGAAGATATTGTCCAAACTTTTCGACATGGTTGATCCTGCTGTTCATCAGCACTGGTTATTTCGAATGTGCTACTGAATATTCCAAACTGTTCTTTTTATTGCTAGATGTTGAAATACACTACTGTGAGTCTATCGTGATTCTTAGCGTTGGACACGTGGAGGTTGCTTTTGGGTAGCGCAAGAGTTTTCCCTCCTCGAATGCAGATAAGCCACGTTCGATCGCGTTTCGAGACATTAGTTTCGTATGTTGCACAATAGTTCGAGGGGTGTCAGAGGCTGTGAAACAGGCGGAGGGTCATCCAGTCGCAGCATCATCTGCTGCGCGTCTTTTACTAAACTAGACTGACGTTGGTTTTTTTTTCTCACATGCATAATGTGATCGTGCGTCATTCACTGCTTCGGAACGCGTTTGCCATGGTCCTAACTCTCCCCGACCGTGGTCATAAATATGTTTGTAGAGTTGATGGCAATCGGAATCGAACAAATGTGACCCGAAACGTGTGTGTGTGTGTTTTTTTTTTTTTTTTTTTTTTTTTTTTCTCATAAAGAACGGCCTGGCCGTATTGCTGTGTGTGTGTTTTTGTTTTGGGTAAAAAACAAGATTAAAATGTATAGAAAAAGGATAGTTTTTTTTTTATTTTATTTTTCGAAGCTCCAACTCATGCTGTGTGGACCGTGGCCATACTTAGCCGGCACTATGGATCGTCGCGCTTGTAAGAGGGGTACCCCCATTAAAGGTGATTTGGGTTAATTTTCATTTGGAGCTCTTTTTTTTATCGAAATCATAGACCCAAAATGCAGGTATCTATCACGGGGGCCGGTTTGCTGCTAGATACCCTCTGTGTTTATTCGCAAACCACCACCCCGGCTTTGGACGGTGTCTTAGAGAAGCGGCATCTTGGCCTTGGTGGCGGCACAGACTTCGTTCGGTTTACGATCCTGGGAACGTTTGTGGTTTAGACCTTGGAACACGTATCCAAGAAGCATACGTCCGACAAAACTAATTCTATGCATGGTAACACGGCTAGATCTTATGTTGATGGTGATCCCTAACTCCTGTACAACATATATCCGAAGTTATGTGTTTTCCTAAAGCGATTTATAATAAAATTTTAACGCTCGTAAAAAAAATCCCTCATCCTTGACGTCAAACAGGCTCTTCGGACCCTTTAAAGTTGCTCAAGAAATATGTTCTTGACAGTAGTTTGTTCTTGAGAACGATGGCGTAAGATGTGTGAATTGTTGTCCTAGTTATGAGATAGCACCGCATCAGAATTGACTGATTTCCTGCACACCTTCGGTGGTGCTGCTTATACTCGCCTGCGGAGGTGGCCAGACACCTCACGACTTTGCTTGAACTAGTTGTTGTCTGTCACACACCGCCATCGCAATTAGCCCTAGGACACACGAACGCATAGCTGATGTAGATGGTACGATTTTATAGCTGTGCCTTCCTGTCAATTCCTACTAGAGGGGGAGTACTTCCTCTGAAGGGCGTCATTGGCGTCCTACTCACGCACTTGAGGGTAACCCTTCTGGTGTAGTCATTCGCCACCAAGTAATTGTGTGGTATGGTACAAAAATGGAGCGCTGCCGATTGAGTTTTGGTTTACCCTATCCTATTGTGTCACCACCATGCTTGGCCTCTGTAGGAAAGCTGTACGTGTCTGGTCTCGTTTAGGGGACTCTCTAGGAGGTTTTGGAGGTGTCTAACCTCGTTTGGTCGGGTGAGATTCTTTACCAATACTCCGTCGGTCGGTGCAACAATGTGTATCCGATGATTGATTATCTAACCATCGTCCCAGACATGCTGCTAGACAGTCATTGCTTGTATTGGTGATTTACCCCTGTCAGGCCCTGGGGTGTTCCCGGTAGCGATCGATACGGCGTAGCAGAATTGTGCTCGTTGTTGTAATGTTGCTGCGGTTCGGCTTTGGCAGGTTCCTGGTGTGTAAAGGAAATGATTCGCAAAAGTTCGATCTTTCTCTCAGCGCCACAGGCAAGCGGGAAAGCTGAAAACCACATTGGGTGTCGTTGTACTTCCACCCAGAATACCATGCGTCTGATGCTGGTAAGGCAAATGATTAATTACCTTTTCGCGTTTCGGTCAGTCACTGTCTGCAGGGAACGCGCTAAACCTAACCACCACACACGTACATGCCGAAGCATGCAACTACGCAATCGATAATGCAATAAAATTGCGCTCATTCCGCGTGTGTTGTGTTGTGAACCTGCGAACCCCCATCTGCAAAATGCGAACATCGTTAAGCGATATATAATTAGCGTCGGGACGGCGGCTGGTAGATGTACGAATTGTTTCGCCGAGTGTGTGTGTGTCCGTGTTGGGGTCTATTTTTATATCGGGACTCCGAAATTGCATGAAACTCATCCAATCGGGGCCAGTAAACGTGTGTTCGGCGCGCGTCTCGTGAGAGCTGTCCCATATATTATTGCTGTAAGACGACTAACCGGAAAGAGCGCGCGCGGCGGCGGTGAAGAACCTGGCTGGAGTGGAGCGGAGGAAGAAGCCGCTTCTTTTCTTCGGGCACACATCCCTTGTGGAACGACGTGGTCTTCAGTTGTTGTCCATCTTTAGACTCTCGCTTTTAGGAGTTGTGTGGAGTGTGTACGATCTTGATCGTTCCCAGCGGGATGATGTTGGTGAACGCGCGGTCAGTCTATAGCTGCTTTTACGCCTATGATTTATATCGTCAAATTATCCCCGGGTCCGTTGGTGATTATTTCCAAGGTCACAGCTGGCAGAAGGGGAAACGTTTCTCTCGACACGACCGGGGAATTTGGCGCTAGACGTTGATGTTCCCGTGATAGGATGTGAATCGAAGTGTGAGATGTTCGAAAGGCAATAGTTATCGGACGCAATGTTGGAAGCACAATATATGGTTCCCCTCGGAAGAATTCTTACGCATGGGGGACACGATCCCAAAACAGTTGGAACGATTAAACCGCTCTTGTGTCATTGAAACCGGCTTATAGAAAACACAAAATGTCACGCAGGTCTCAGTGTGGTGAGGCTTAAATTTGATTCGTTTCGGTTTGTCATTGTTTGCGGGCGATTTTTCGATCTCTTCTGGCGTTGCGTTATGTGACTAACTAAGTGTGATATTTTGTCTTCCACTCTGCACAGCTATGCTACGTTAGTGCTTCTGCAGCAGCAGCACGGCTGTAAATTCTTACAACTTAATAATGTTGTTATTTTGTTATGTTTTCCCATTGCCAACCAGCTTCAACTTTGCGGACAATCTCTCAGCATTACGAAACGGGCGAAGGAGTAATCGATTGAGTAATCGCAGGAATGTTGATTCGCGTATCGTGAAGAATTGCTCAAGGAACGATCTGTTTCAATCTCCACATCTCGCGTTCCTCTTCGTCGCCGTTAATGATGGCGTGTTCTCTTTCGCCTAAGAGCCTCTACCGCAGCAGCAGCAGCTTTGTTGTGGAGTAGATTTCCGCAGTTTGGAGGAAGTGGATTCGACGCTTAAAATGTATGCCAACGGCGATGATGCGAAGGAGGAGGAGGTGGTGGTGTTGTTGCTGGCGCGCAGTTCGTGATGTGGTTGGGGGGGTTCGTTTATTTTGGAATCAAACACCAAAGAGTAAACGGCGCAACGCGAGGAGAAGGAGGAGGAGGAGGACCCTTCCACCACCTTCTAACCACCCTCCCGCTCGCTGTGATACACGGCACCTCATTTGGCCGTTTCTTCTTGGTTGGTCTCAATGTCAAGGTTAAAAAGTGCTGAGTAGTTGCGTGTGTGTGTGTGCTCCGCTGTTGCTGGCTGGCTGGCTGGCCGGCTGTGTAGTTGTGCGCACCATTCGCAATTCGTTCCGGTGGCGTTTTGTTTTCTTTCGAGATACTCTCGCCTACTTCTTTGGACGTGTTTTGCTCTGATGGTTGCGCAGAGCTTCGCGAGTTCTGTGTGTACACGCGGCCCTGTGCTCATCGTGTTGTGGCCAGCAAACTTCTTCGCATCTTGATGATTCGCGTCGGGGCTTGGATTCGTTTCGGTCTGCTCGCGGATCAGAATGGTTGCGTTTGTGTATGCGTATAGTATGTGAGAGTGGTTTTTGAACGAGAGGTAGTGGCGTTGAAAGCAAATGCAAAAACACGTCCTCCTCCTCCCATTCACGCACATCCCACCACCCCCTTCTTGGTTTGTGTGGATTTACGTGTAAATCTTGAATGGTTTTGGGATGCAATGGGAGTTTTGTTTTGTTTTTTGTTTTTGCTGGTGGAGGCACATTTTTACATTCCATTACTTGCTGCTAATCTTGGTGTTCGGTCCGTCTGTGAAGATATGTGCAAAGGTGGCTCTGTGTGCGTGTGCTCGTAGTAGCGTAAATATTTTTCACAATTTTCTGTCTTGCTTTGCCTTCTTTTCGCCCTATGCTTTGTGAGGCGTGCATAAATCCACGCTTGAGGAACAGTCAACAACAAGAAAAAAAGCTTTGGGAGAAAACATATTAGATAATATGCGCGATTTGTGTGCCGCATGCCTTTTTTTTTCTTCTACACACACATCTTCCATTGCGCCGACGGTTTATCCTTTACCGGGGCATCGTCGACGGAATCTCCTTAGGTTCTTGAATTCTTTGAATTATGTTACCGTGACTCTTGCTTTCACTGTTGCTCGGATGCCTTTCTTTTTGTGTGTGTTGGTATTCCGTACAAAAATATTACAGATTTTATGCCCTTCTACACCTTGTGGGAGCATACCCCGATTGTTGCAGTGTTGTGAGGCCCGCTGCAAAAATGAATTCGCGTCACGTAGCAAAACGCGGGACATCGGGTAAATGATGCCGGGCATGCCGAATATTAAGAAAGAGGAAATCACGATTTGTTCCCGGTTACGTTTGGAAGTTTTTGCTATTGCTAGTCTTGTCTGCGCCTCAAACGCCAGACTGGTTGTCCGGGGCCGGGAAAGACAGATTGCCGGACAACGGTGGCTTTGGTCCACAGGTGAGAGAGGGAGCGTCTTGATTGAGCGAAATATTTCGACTACTTTGTTGGCGATATGTTGTTGTCTCGGTCGTCTGTTTGTAGAGGCTTTGTGTGAAGTTAAAAAATGTGCTCAAGTGGGTATAAAATCTAGGTGGAACGTTTAAAGGTGATTCGTTAAGAGTGGCTTCACGGATGGAGATGTGTTCCGATGCCGTGGTGTGATAAATCGGATGGGTGCGTTGCGTCGTTCACACTTGAAATATCTGATGGTATGCTCAGAAGCAGCAGGTTCGGGAAACGAGAGATTCGACGAGACTTCCCCGTCTGTTTGCGCGAATAGTGTTAACCTTGACCGCTGACGATGCGGCGCATAGTCACACATACTCCTCTCCACTTTTTCCTGGTCTTCTCCTGGATCTATTCGAAATCAATCAATTTGAAGCATGTGTATTGGTTACCGATGACTGGTTAGTTTTTAGCCAATGTTTATGGTAAACAAAACCGCGCCTTCGCTTTGCTTAGGTTTGGTCGGCTTTCCATGAAGTTCTCGCATGTCCACTCTAATGGGTTTGCTAAACTGCGATCGGGTCGGCTGGCCTCACACAACTAAACACTATCGATGAATCATGCGAAAGTTTGAGCAAGTTCTTCTTGTGATTGATTTTCTCTTATGCAATGTGTGGTTTGCTCTTGGCTTACTGTTCCCTCGATTTCCCTTGAACTTCAAGCATGGTGGTTGGCCTTTTACGCATGTCCTCCAGCATGGAATTGGGTGCTCGATTCCACGAGACAACGTTTGATTTTGAAGTACGATCAAACCGCATTCGAAATTAAAATATAGTAAACGTAAGTTAGAATGATTGAGTTGTATGCTACCGTCAGTTACTTTCACACGTTTTTATTGCATGACATACATGATACGAAAGCGCTTTTAATAACCTTGAGCCCAAACTTTGTTGTCTTGTGGTGTAGATTTAATTGCCTTTTTCTTCTTTTAAACTGCGATAAGAAAAGCAACGAAATGCAATCCAATGCTTCGTTGTATGAGTTGCTTCGAGATTTGAGACTTATTTTTGGACAACACACAAAACAAGGCCAGACCAGAAGACTCCTCGTTTTGCACGCATTGGCTCTTGATGTCGTTATCTGCTGTGCTGTGAAGGCTTATATAGAGTTTGCTGGTGACGGAATGAATTAAAAACTTCCATCTATGTAGAATGAAGGGCTTATCTGATGTTTTGATACTGTTCTTCAGTTGAAGTAGAAATCGATCAAGTGTCTTACGCAAATTTTGCTTCGAAAATGGTGCCCGGTCGGGGGGGCTTGTCGCGATGCGATTTTGCTCGTTCGTAAAATCTATATTTGTAACACTGCGACATTTGTTGTGTGTGTGTGTATGTCTTATCAATACTTATTTTCATCGCTTCCATCTTTCCTTCTTTTTGCAGTGCTACATCTGGTGCAAACGGGATCTTCTCACGGCGCTTAGACTTTTCGTCGTTCAACGTTTTGCCGCGTCAGCGAATAAACTCCTATTCGATAAAGGTAAGTGCTGCTTTCGACGATGGATGGTTCTGGGAAATAGTTCTTGCCCCAACCTTGAATGTCACATTCAAAACTGCATGCGTCATGTGACCCGCGCATTCGTATGCAAATCGCTCGATGTAGGAAAATTGTGTTGCTCCATGTTGCCCACGGGATCATATGTCAGTGCGACAGATAAGCTCACAATGCTATTTGTGGTTTCATTCCGTATCTAGTATCGAGGCTTTTTCTGAACAACCATCGGTGTAAATGAAGCGCGTCACACGATTAGCATGATTCGATCGAACACCGTAACAACATCATAAGAATATGTTCATTTGCCGCGGCACGGATCTCATCACCGGCTTGATTTCACTTCCTGGAAAAAAATAACCACAAGCACTAAAAGTCCCACGTTGGAGTGGCGTGCATCACATCTACTGCTGCACGCTTTGAATCGCATGTGTACGGAACGGAACGTGTCTTGGCAAATAAACGATGCTATTGGCAGTTTGTCAAGCAAGTGCGCTCGGTGCTTGAAGAAAAACATGTCGCCCTCTGCCTCACCAGCGCTTCTCGAACACACAATTCTCGCGTGCTGGGAACGAGAGGGAAACTGTGAATAACTGACCCGTCACAATGCTCCTAAACTACTTTTTACTCATCCATCCACCGGGGATAGGTTTTGTGTTAGTACAGTTTCGGTCGAAATGGTTGGCGTCGTGCCATTACACATTTACATCCTCTCCATACCACGGCGAGTAGTTTCCGCATTTCAACTTATATTGCCAACTGTTGCATTCCGCGTTGCGTTGTGCTCACAGCTTCTACCGGTGACGTCGACATTATTTGACGCGTCGAAGTTAATGAGTGACAGTCACGTTTTGCATGTGGCTGGTCCAAAAACCGCAACCCGTGACATTGTTGTGGTTTTTGCTTCCAAGCGAGAGAGAGCGGACATGGTATGGTGTTTGGTGCAGGACAGAATTGTGGCGCACCGTCGTCGATTATGTAAAAATGTGTCCCATCGGGAGTGTTAAAAACTCGTTTAACGAAAAGTTTTATTTTCCTCACTTCCTCTTGCGGGTCCTTTCACTCGTTGGCGGATGGGGTGAATCAGGTAAAATTTTATTGGCTGGAATATAGTGTCAACATTAAGTGATCACGCACGGGCGTAAGATGCTGTTGAAAGAAGCGTATTATTGCTAGAGCCTGCCGATTGCGCTCATCATCCTGCCTTGGCTACGCAGAGTGTTACGTGGATAAATAATTTTGAACAATTTTGTAGACGTGTTTTGTCATTAAATGCGTTGCATCTCCTGTACACGCGAGTGGGTTGCCGATGTCATGTCGGTCTCCTGGTGACTAACGACTGCACGTCATGCGATAATCGACACCGTGGCACTCGGCCAGGTATGCACTTTAGATGGCTGTTTTAGTATCATCTCGTGATGGCGGGCGATCCGTAAAGTAATCGATTTATTATGGAAATACTGAACCGCGTCTCTTCGTGGGAGTTGAACAGCACGCGTTCAATTGCATCTTATTGTTACTGACCTTTGGTTGGGATGACGTTTTCAAGCAGTTCGAGTAGGTGTGGCTCAGGGATCAGGTTTTACCGCTTCTCTATATATATCATTGCGCGCGGTTAAGAGGTCAATGCGTTCATTTGGTTCAAAGTGGTGTCAACGGGCTATTTTGAATTTGATTTTCAACAGTATTAGTACATAAAGTATCATTTTTAAGGATAGGGTTGAATCAAATCCATACAAAACTGCACTGCATTTATTGGCTCTTAAATGTGAAAACATGTCAAGACATTAGCATCAGGAAAAACAGGATAGTCCACTAGTAAACTGGAGGGTTAAGCAATGTACTTCCTTCGCTCTGACACACAACAAGGAGTGCGAGCACTTTTTTTTGTTTCGACCTTAACATCGCTACGGTGAAAGTGCTCAGATCAATTTCCAAATTCTAGTGGACAAGAAATAAAAACAGCACCAAGTTCAGAGAGGAGAAAAAAAAAACTACGTGGTCAAAGTAAAAACCTTAGTGATTTATTAGTGTTTGATACGAGTTTTGGCGCACCGGTTGTGAAGTTCGAACTTTTTGCGTTAAGCTTTTTCTTCGTAACCCACCAGCACAGCGAGAGAGAGAGGAAGTGTTGGAGTGGATTCTTTCATGCAGCGTCTCGAGATCTGCAGCGCGCGGTTCTTGCCATCAGGTCTTATCGTCGGTTACTTGCTCACAAAAAAACCGTACCTACCCCATAGTGCTTGACCTTTCCTTTTTTCTTCGGTGTGTGTAAGCCGGGCACGGCAGGGTGGCTCCAACTTTCAGTAACTCTCTGATAACAAACACGAAACTGTGCGAGAGGGTATCGTGCTGCTGCTGTTGCTTGGCAGTATTAGCAATATGGCATGGAAGGAAAAACGGAAAGTGTAAAAGTTTCCCATTTTCCAGCAGACCATCCCCATCTGTAGAATGCGAAACGGCGACAAAGACTGAGTTGGGACTAAAAGGCACCCACCAGCAACAGGGAGGTACAGCAGCAAGCATTATCGAAGAAAAACCCCATCTTCCGAACGACAATCGATAAGCAATCAATTCTCGACAGTTTTCCTTCCTCTTTCGATCGTTCATTCGTTTTGTTGGCGAGATGGTGTCCTTTTGCGTAATGTTTTGCGGGTTGTCGCGCGCCTTATCGGAAAATGGACTCCGGGGAAGCGGAGCTCCAAACGACGCGAAATTGGCAAAAATGGGATCTAAAACCCATTGGTAGTTAAATGTCACTATTTTGAACGAAGAGGCAAGTGTAATTAAAGTTTAATTTCTATTTATCTCATTGTGTGGTCTTGCTTTTCGGAGAAGCTTCCCGTGACTCGTTGGATTCTCGAAACACCACCGGATGCACAAATTTAGTTACTTGTGTAAAATGTTTTTTTTTTCTCGTGTAGAGTGAAACACCATTTTGTCAGAAGGTATTTTCGACTTCGACTACGCTGAAGCTACTCTCTTTCCACTGACTAGGTTTTGGGCCTCTTCGCTCTCTTTCTGGCGCTAGATTTCATCGAAACCCTCTTTATGATGTGTCTCGGTCCAATTAAATCATAAAAATTCAATTACATTCTCATAAAGCTTCGTAACGCCTCATAAAGCTCTACCATCCGAGCGTGTGTGTGTGTGTGTCCTGACCTGAAGGTCAACCTTTCCTAGCCGAGCCCGGAATTAAGGGATATTATCCTTTCCCTTTCGGGTGTCACCGGTGTGGTTTGTTTTTCATGCCGGTGGCGCAGGATGTGACAGGAGTAAGGGAAAAACGTTTCATTTATCGATCCTGTTTATCATAAATATTTGGCTAAAGTGTGGTGTGGGCTTCGCTGACTTTCGCACATGCCCCGCCGTGGCTGGACGTTCGATGGGTTAGATGATCAGTAGACAGATGAGTTTATCACTGGAACCGAAAGTTAGTTGATCATTCAGTCGGGCAGCGTAGCGGCGGCTAGTCCAGTTTTCGTTTAGCTGAGGATAAATAATTCATCACCTTCATCAAAACACGCGGCCCAGACAGTGGAGTTCGGTTGACCCATCAGGATGACGAGATATAGTAGGAGGTATGAGGCGATGCAACAAATGGTTGTAGTCTGCGTGTGTGTGTGTTGCTTAAAACGATGGCAAAGAAGGGATTATTTTCATCCCCAAAAGCGCTTCCGTACAAAAGTGTCGTTATAGCTAACAAAAAAGCCACCAGGTGGGTTCCGTTGGCTTGTCCCTGTCAAAAAGTGTAGGAGGAAAACATACGAATTTTTAAGATAAAAGTTGCATACCGGGCTAAAAAAAGCAAAAAAATGGGAAGCGGAAAATTGAGCATCTAGCAAAAACTGTAAGATGTGGCCTGTTGCTGCTACTGATAAATGGTTGTCGGATCGTTTTGGGACGCGATTTGGGTTTGCGCCGTGCAACGTGCTATAAAAATGATAATGAAAGTAATTAAAGCTAATTAAGGGTGAACATTGTTGGTCCTCGCGAGTTTTTTTTATTTATTTTTGCAATACCGTCACTAATGTTACTAAAAATAATGGGAAACTTCAGTGTTGGATTATAGGAGAGGAAACTCGGAAGAAGAAGTATGTAAAACTGGCGAAAAGGAGTCGCTAAGATAACAACACAACTCCTCAAACCCCCCAGTAATGCTTTTTGGAAATGGGTTCATTAGTCCCGGCAGACTGAGTTCATTTTGGGAGGAGTGATCTGTTGAAAGTTTTTTGTTTTCTTAATCACTTGACCACCCATTGTTTATATTTGTTGACTGACGATGTCTGTACTAGACGGTGTCCTGTTACTTGTTACTTGTTTTAAATTTTCCGACATTGACCATGATGTACAAAGTTCTGCTGGAAATAATGTTCAAGTCTAATCATTCTCTTCTTCTTCTTTGTTTTCTTGGCCTAAAACCTCTTAGGTCATGCCTTCCATTTCTGGCTTATTAGACTTAATGATATCGAATAGTTGGATAGACAGTCCTCACCCATGGGGGATGAGACTTGAACCCCGGTCCTGCAGTGTGAAGACCGGCACCGCTGTCGTCACTGCCATTAGCTACTACGGTTAGCGTTATCAAAGTTTGCTCAAGATAAACTTATATCTCGCAATGTCCAGTCTTGAATTTTTTATCTCAAAAGAGATCGGATGCATCAAACCGCACTATCTTCACGGATTCTCTGCAAAGGTTCTCTTTTTTATTCACCGACAAAGGAACATAATTGAGTCTCAACGTTCTTCCGCTTTATGCTAATTGCTACCGAAAAGTAATTTTCAATAGCAACCGGAATAATTTGTTCCCCTTTTTTCCCACTTGGCGGCACGCCTTGCTCGGGGACGGGGACTTGCCATCTTTTAATCTCTTTGTGTGTGTGCGCGTGCATATCGCGCCGTTGTGTCCGTAGCGAAGCATAAAATCATTCATCACCCTAATACGGCGGCATTTTCGGTTTCTCAGTCTTGGACGTTTAGACGCGAACAAGATTGATTTGTCGAGTTAAAAGTCTCGGACAGCCGGACGTCTGTGCACTTTGGCTGACTGCAGCCGAAAGAGGAACCTCCCGGGTAAACAATGAGTTGAAGAAGCGAGTTGGCTCGCTTTGTGTCCATGGGTTTTGGGCTTTATTTCTTCGGGTTGCCGAAGCGAAGGTAGCTGGCGAAGCAGTCGCACAGTGTACACACACAGCACCACAGCCCGATGCGACGTCCGTGTCTTAAAAGGACACACATAATTTAATGTACACATAAAAAAGCAAACTCCATCGTCGTCACTTAGGGGTCGGGTTCGCATATAATGCTCGTCTCCATCTGCTTCGTTAATTTTTACGACATAATCTAGTGTCAGAGTTTCCGAACTACCCTGCGAAAGAGTATGCATGGTAGAGAGCGGCTAAGGTGTGACCGTGCCTCGGTTTGGGTGGCTGTGTGAAGGTGAGTGATATGTCAGTGCAGTCGGGGGCAACTAACTACTCGCCCTAGCCGTGCATAACATCTTGCATAATTTTTTCGTCTAGTAAGGGACAATACAACCATTTTTTTCATGTTCCTTAAAATCATTCGAGAGCTTAAATGAGACGCCAAAGTCATAGATTTTCAGAGACCATTGGGGTGAGGTTCGGTTTAGCAGTAGGGTTAACGACGATGAAGATTTTCGTATGCTCGTCTCCTCGTGGAGGAAGAAGTTAATTTTGATGAGTCTGCAACGATAAAGCATCCTGCACAGACAACACGGGAAGCATCATTGCAAAGCCGTGGGTATCCGTTGCACTACTGTCGGGCAGGTCTTGGTGGCATAAAAACTAATAAAAAGACTCGCCCGACTCATACCGAACAACGAATTGTGTGATCGAAATGAGCGTTGGCATGAATTTCTTGCCGAAAACTTTGACTCGCGATCAGGCAGGGACAAAAGTTTTACGTTACGGACGGTTGTGTCTTCGATTGTCGGGAAACGTTTAAAAGGTCTTGTGAGGTGTGTTCCACGGGGTCTGCGTTCGTCCTGTGATGATGATGCAGCTGAGGGCAGCACGATCCGTTGCGATGATGCTGTGCAGGGCGAGTTTTATGTTGCTATGATTTATGAGCAGCCAACTTCACGGAAAATGTTCTCGCAAACTGCCGTTGTTTCGGGGAAGAAATTAAACGGTTGTGCTAAAACGATGGGTTGCTCAGCATCCGTGAATGGGAACAACGAAGATGGTTTGGCCATTGGGCTAAGGAAATAAAATAGCATCACGGTAGCTATTACTCCTGGTCCAAGGGTCAGTGAACTCGGTCTTGAATAATTCAATTAAGTCGAGCTTAAATCGAAAATTGTTTGATAACTTGAATGGTGTCACAACAATAGTACTGTCATGTGATCTTGGCATTATTGGAAATGATTCTTGCAAACAAAACATAGGATCATAAAACAAAACCTAGAAAATTAAACAGATTCAGCAATGAAGGAACGAAACATGCCAATATTGGCGGAGAGAAAAAGAATGTCCCACGGATGTGTGCAATAATGCCATTCTAACAAGAGCTCTCTCGCTGTCAATGTTCTTCGGGAAGTCTCCTGTGCGTTCGAATTCCGGTATCGTTACCGTCTTCTCTCCGGAACGTTAGCAGTTGTGTGATGCCGGTATGAAAACCGCTCCCGAAACGATAATAAATTAGACGAGCAAGTTTAATGAGAAAAAAGTTGTTCAAGGAATTTGTCCTGTCATTTCGAGCTGCCTTTTTTTATCGTGCTCTTTGTTCACTTTTGCTATCACCAAGCAATTGCAGCATAAAGAGCAAGGACGGAAGCATTCTCCACTGCAGAGCATATTCAGGAAAATGAGACAGCACGTGGTGAAGGATTTTTTTGTTTTGATAAATCGATTTGCGTTTTACCTCCACATTTCAAGTTGTCGATTTAAATCTTGGTCACACAACCGCCACAGCGTCCTAACTTAGACGTCTCAGCTGGTTGTCTGTGAATCTCAAGCATCGTAGGGAAGTGATTTGCATACAGTAGGGAGTAGGAAGTGTTGTCTAGTTTTGTGCCGTGTCCGCCCGCTTGACATGTGATCGAGTACGGTGTGGGGTCAGGAAGAATCCGGATAATTCTGCATACAGCGCTCTAACGAAAAGTGAGTTATTGGAGGGACAGTAGTATTTCGTTCAATCGTTAGCGTAGATAACGGCATGCTCCAACCTTATACTCTCTACCCGATCGAACCGGAGGCAAGCTAAAGCCAGACAGAAGGAAGGAAGGAACGAATCGAAGTGTCGAGCGTCGTGTGCTGGTTATGCAAACATTTGCTATGCTTCGACGTACGAACATTTTTCACGGTCTATCGCTCGGGTTGGTGAACCTCCGGAGAGAGAAGGTCGCTCAAGAGTACTTCATCTTGATCCATCTCTATCGCTGATATCGGCATTTGCTTGCGTTCGCTCTCGATGGCTTCTATCTCGCTGCTGTGTAGCCCAGCTGCAACAGTCTTTTCGATATCTTCCCGTCCCTTCTTCTGGGCTTATCGGTGGTTGGTACCCTTAGGGTTTGCCGCTGTACTTGGTGGCATGAGCCAGTCGGTCGGTGTGGTACCTTTCCAGGCGTAGCCTAATCCCAAAGCTCTGAGCACAGCACTCGGGTGTGTTACCTGCACTATTTTTTTCTCTTTATATTGAAGCTCGTTGTTATTCTGTTGCTTATTCCGGGGTTAGACCATTGTAGCGGGGTGTGGACCCTTTCCGCCCGCCGTGTTGATACATTCAGCGCAATTTAATCCACAAAAAGAGCAGCAGTTTCGCTCGAGTGGTGATAATAAAGGAAAAGAAATTACACAGACTCCTTTTTTCGTTGTTGCTGTTGGTGGGTCCGGTCTGTGTGGTGTGTAGTCGCCGATCGATTGAGCCAGAGGTGAACGTGTCGTATGCTCACGACACTAACGGCTTCAATGGGGGGGAAGGACACGAATCGAAAGGATTCGTTTGATGTTGTGGACCAATATCTGTACCTTGGATGGGTGGGTGGTTGGTCAAACATTCGGGCTTTCCCCGTTGGCAGAAAGGCAGTGGGGGCGTTCCATGGATGGATAATAAATTTTCACATTTCACACCTGGTGCTGTATTGTGTCTTGATGTGAGAATGTTTATTCGTGGTGACCGGATCAGAAGGGACCTAGGCTGGGAATAATTGGTTTTGTTAGAATATTGTGAAGGTCATTGCACTCGTCTGCATGGTTAAGAACGAGACGTGTAATCTCTTCGTTTAAGGTCATATTTTTTAAACTCTTTTGACATCCTTCTTAAGTACACAACGGTTTCTCTCAAAGGAAACGGTAATTTGGTGGTTGTGATAAATAGAGATCAATTTGTTATCCACCGTGTTGTACTCTCTGCTTCAGGACCTGATTTATCTTGAGTTTATTCAAACAGCGCGGATGTTAAAGTTTTCCACGCGTTTTCCCGACTTGAAGCGTTGGAGTCAGTCTCGTGTCATGATGATGTTACCGTTCAGTCGGTCGTTGCAAATGCGATGTTAATTAGGTGTAATATTTTACTGTCGCTTGAATCACCTGCTTGTCTTCGCGAGTCAAGTATGTCGCTCTGCCGTGCCTGAATGGGGTGGACCAAGAGAGTGGTATGGTTGTATTTCTTACGAAAAATCACTCCCTTGAGAAAGGTGTCAGCAAGTTGGAGAGCTGCGTAAAGCAAATTTTCCTTCCCCAAAATGTTTGCTGTCTCGTAGAACGCTCAAGGACCAAGGAGAGAGAGTGTGCTGATGAAGTCATCAAAATTTTATAGCAAATTCCATAAAGCTATAATCGTTCGATAAACGGGGCGGGTCGCACGAATTAAAACAGGTTCAGATTTATTGTTTCGAGTCGTTTAAAAAAACAAGTTGTAAGCTTAAAGCTGCTAAAAAATCACTACCCAAAGGCGAGGTTCGCAGTTCGATTGAAACTTTGCTGTCAAGAAACCATCGAAATAGTATCATGTTTATTTTGGTTTTGTCCTGTTGGGATTCCGTTCATCTTCACCTCGACTTCCCTTTCTCACTAGGCGAAGGCAAAAGGATTTCACTGTATTGCTGTTGGGCTCACACGGACTGAAAGGCAGCGGCATGATGTCTGGATCCGATCGGTTTCGATCCAATCAGGTCTCCAAGATGCAAGGGACAGGAGACAACTATTATGATAACATTTGCGGTCTCATCACTTGTCGCTGTGGGATGCTGAAGCTGTGCTTCCGAATGCTACGTGTTTCATCCGTGTTTCCTCGCTGAGCAAGTAAGGGACGAGCGACACCTTTTGTGTGAAAATGTTTCCAGGGGTTAGTCTGTGGAAGAGAGTGAGCAAGTGCTGTGTGTTTTGATTTCCGAGACAGACGAAAGGCTAATCTTCTCGGCAAAACCGTGTCACACCTTCCTGAGGACACCTTTGCGACTAGCCCCATCCCACACCACTGCCTTCAACCGGAAAGCAAAGCGCCAAATGAATAATGATAATGACGCACAGTGTCCGACGGCGGAGGTGGCGTACTGCGAAGTATCCGGATGGTTTTTTATGCTTTTTTTTTGCTCGTGAAAAAGTGAATTTTCCTCTGCCATCCTTCCCGCACACCGTGTGGATAAAAACGAAAGCAATCAATTTAATTCTCGGTTTGTGTTGTTGGAGTCCTGGTCGTGTTGGGTTTAGCGCTTTCTTCCTGGCAGTGTTGCGGATTTGCGGACTAGCGCACGGAAGAAACACCTGAAGCCTCCTCCGTCTGTGGCGGCGAACAGTGTCAAATTAGGGGTTTATGCTGTATGGAAAAGGTTGAGACACGGGCTAGTAAGCTAGGGCTCCTCGGTACAAGGAAGCTGGATAAGGTTAGGCGCAGTTCTAGCTCTTCATGGTGCGAAAGGTCGTTAGCCTTTGTGACCCGTGCATGAGGAGAAGAGCATGTCATGGACCAGGCGACGGACGCCTGATCCAGACGGATGGACGGGCGGAGGAAGTTCTGAAGCATCGCGTGACTGACAAACGGATGCGTCTCCGTTACACACACACAGCTTACCGGTACGACCCACTCTCACCCAGACGTATTGCAGCACACGAAATACGTAAAACATCCGACATCCCGGACACTACTTCCCCCCACCCCTCCCACCAAAATGATCGGATAGGATACGGGCAAGGAAACACGGTTTGACATTGATATTCATTGAATATTAATATCGATAAAGGTTTCTTCTCGGTTGCGCCGGCGGGACGCGAACACTTTGGGTCCGTTTCGCACGTCGGGAAATGATGTTTTTAAAAATTTATATCAAGAAGCTTTTTCGAGATCTCTGGTCTGGTGGGAGGTACGGGATTGGGTGGAGGTGAAGGATTGGAGTTGAAGGCATGGCTAAGAAAAGGAGAGAGAGAGAGAGAGGGGTGGTATGGTCGGTTGTTCATCTTCATCGATACCGGAATCTGTGTGTGTAGCGTGTTTTCGGCTTTTCTTTTGGCTCTCTCACCAAGCAGCAGCAGTAGCAGCGTTCGGTCCCGGGGTTCTTCCATTTGCCCGAGGAAATCCTTCGTACGTGATTTTATTAAAAGAAAATTAAATCCTCTTCGATTTTGCTACACTGCCGGCGTGTGGCTGTGGTTGTTTTTCTTTGCTCTGCTGCTGTGGAGCTCTCTGGCTGTGTGCATGTGCCAGCTTGAATTTGCCAGTCTGTGATGAGTTTTTGTAAAATATAAAGTCAATGGTGTCCACTTTTTGCTGCTGTTCTGTTCCATAGCTCTCTCTCTCTCGGATAGAGTAACGTTTCCGTTCGTTGGTGCAGTTTTTCACACTGGATCGGAATCGAACAAAACCGATTCTTGTTTATTTTCCGGGCGAGTTTTGAGGGTTTTTTTTACTTGGAGCCCGTCACTTTCTGTTGGTCCTCCATCGGTGGGGTTTTTATTCCAGGGGGGTGTTCCTCCTAGCGTAGAGAGCGGGGATGTCTTTCGGTGAATAATTTTTCGCTAACCAGAACGAAACGATGATATTTATTGAATTCACAGCGAACGGATTACCACTGCCTCGTATCTGCGCGAATCCAACCGTCCTCGGTATTTGTTGTCGGTATTTCGATCGTATTGGGTTTGGTCGTAAAAGTTCGCAAACGCGGCCATAAATTCGAATGGAATTGAAAATTGAATCGTTGCGCTTCAGCCAACAACATCCCTCGCATCCCCTTTTTTAAAAGCTCTAGTGGTGGTGGCGCTGAATAACGTGCGAAATAAAACGGTAAACCGATCTTTTTCTACGCTAAGACCTGCTGTGGAGGTCTTTGAGTGCATTGAAGACAAGTTTGGGTGGTGTTGAGGGCTTCCTTACGATAGAGAATTTTATTGAATGGAGATTTTGAGATAAACTCATTTAAAAGCATCAATCAGCAGAGACGGGGGAAATGAATGCAGCGAGCTGAATGCAATTGCATTAGTGCAGTGTGATTTTGAATCACATTTTAATATCGGAAAATTCATTTCTACCCACATTTTCGAACGATAACTCTTAAGAGTGGTTTTCTTAGAGTAATATATCCAATATCAAAATAAGCTTTGAAAGATTTATTATAGAAATGTTTTATTAAGTGTGTTTAAATGGATTTTGCAAGCCTTAAGCACAGTGTAAAAATCATGCAACACCACCATCGATCAAGCGGTGCAATAAATGCATCGGTGCACAACCAAACTTTTACATTTGATAAATACATCGTCCCTGTGCATGCCATTAATCATGCATTCGAATTTTTCAAGTTTCGTTTGTAATTGCACGAGGGCCAGCTCGTGCCAGCTTGGTATAACATTTTTAAAGAAGTTATGGGGCTGGTTGGTTTTTTGGCACGTTGTGTCAATTTATTATTTTCACACCTATTTGCTTGATAAATGAACGTCGGAATATGTCGGTTGCATCCACATTGGAGGAAATTGAATTTTTCCACTCAATGCAACTTCCGGAACTCTACCCAGTGCTTTTACTGCTACCACCCGCTTAGACTCATTGGAGAAAAAACCCAACTGTTCGGCAAGGGTTTGTTGGTAAAAAAGTTTTCCCTTCAAGCCCCCCTCCCATCCCCCCGCTGAACGATGACAGCTGTCATCCATAACACACCGTTTTTCCTTTCTGTATGGCGCATTTCGCGTATCGTGAGCACTTGACGCGCGTCGTCGCGACGTCTGGCTCTTGGTGTTGTGTGCCTTGTTTGTTTGGTTCAGTTTTCGAACGGCGCTTTTTTTCTGTGTATGACGCTGTGTTCGGACCTCTAAGGCCGGTGCTCCTCGTTCCTTCCATCGAGAACTGCCGGTGCGTGTGAGAATCCGTATGCTTTCTTTCTCAAAATGCACAAAGAATGGCTGTCGGGTAGAGGCGGGCTGATGATGCGGTGGGCAGAGCTTCCAAAATTTATGCAATCAAACAAAAAAGGACTATCTTTTCCCATGGATATGGTACTGCGAATCAAACCCGAGGCACGAGATCTGCAAAAAGGACACACACACACAGCTTTCCCGCGTTGATTCGAAGTATGGTCGCATATTCATCTCTTTCGCTCACTTGACTAGCGCGCTGTGTTGTGCCCTACGGATTTTTTTTTGCTCCCTTGGCCCGCAAAGAGCTATTGGAGGAAATCGTTTTTGTGTATGGCTCCGATTTTGGCATGAATAGGAATGTTTATAGCTTTTTGAAAGCTCACTTTAGCTCACGTCTGTGGAATTTCTTATGCCGCCCCCGTGAAATCGTTTCCGAATTCGATCGGTGGATGGTGGCGGAAAGGCGCATTAAGCAGACTCCGCTGTCTCGCTGGAGCGAGAGCACGAGTGCGCGCGCGGGTTCGGTGCGTTAGACAAACATAGATAAATTGGGTAAATATAGAAAAGAACACCGAAAAGGACCTGGGTGAAGGATCGGAGCTTTTCCTTTTTTTGTTTGCTCTTCTCGGTCCCCACCACCCGGCGGCAATGGTCCTTGACAGGGAAATCCCGAGGCATCCCGGAAGATCCGGGACGAGGAAGACTAGGAAGTTCACTGACTTTTCCGTGTTTGCTGTACCTTATCGGTCGGTGGACCTTTTTCCGGGGGGGCGGGATAGAGTGTGGTGGGTTCGGGTTTTCCTTTTTTTTCTTCTTGTTTCCTGCATGCGGTCGCATATCTCAATGGTGGTATGCCCTTTTTTTCTTCTGTCTCTCGCTCGCTTCCTAGGGGAAGAGGGGGTCGTCCAAGTTATGCTTTTCCTCCCAAGTACACTCATCACAGGCAATCGTTCAAACTTACGCATGACTGAGCATGGGACGGTTGCCGGTGTGGCTTCGTTGTATTTTCTCACCCGATAGAATTGCATGGCAAAAAAAAAACAACGGAACGCGGTGCTCTGGACAAGGATATGCTTGTGGAGACTGGAGCATTCCATTTCTTTCCCGTACTTCCCTTACAATGTGCCGCAACCGTCGACCGAGCGACCTTCACCGGGCAGCGTAAAAGGGCTCTTCTGCAGTATAGTGCACCACACAGTAAAAGATTCGAAATTGGCGTGTTTCGGCGGTGTTGCAAGGAAGTTTCCGGTGAAGTAAGCTCGCGCGCAGGATTGAACGTGCCCTCCTGTGCTATGTTAAGCCAGACGCAGCCCTGACGCGCGTAGTTGGCGGTGGTTGGGAAATAAATTTGAAAAGCTCACCATCTGCAGATTAAAAATGAGTTTCCCCCCCTCCAACCCACCCGAACCGTGAGCAAAAAATGCATACCACCTCCGTCTTCCTCGTTAATCTACGAAAGTTCCGCAGGAGACCACACGAAGGAATGGTGCGCCAAGCATATTTTCGAGTACCGTCATCAAACATTTCCTCATTTGCCGCCATACTTTCGTCATGTTTCGGTGAAACCGACGTTCGTTGGTAATTTATTACGCAATTCCAGAAATTGCGCTACTCTAGTGCTATACCAATACACTACGGTTTGCTCTCAGCATGCCGGTTGGTTCGGGAAAATTGCGTTTACTCCTTGTAGTGTGTTACGCGAAATGAAACGATTCGAAACGGCCACACCAACGCCACCAGCGCTACCTCGGTCGGTCTCTCTCGAGTAGCTACATTCCACTGTCATGCGGAGGTTATTTATGGGTATTGGGCATCTGTCGCGACATTCAGATTCACAAGTGGCCAATTTTGAATCAGAGAATGTTTTGTCGCCAATAGAAGAGAAAAAGTCTCTTTGATGGTTCTTTTATTTATTGTGATGTCAATGTCGAAGAGGGAAAAGCTTAATTTCCTTACAGGAATTGTTTAGCATTGCGCCATCAACGATTTCTTTTCAAAACACGTTTGGTATTAAAGTAGAACCCCTTGGCTTGAATTGATGTATTTTTAAAGTAAATTTTTGCTGTCTGAGAGGGCGTTCACATGCGACTCATTTACAGCCAATGATTAATTGTTTCGGGGTTTGCGTCCTTTAGCCCCGTCGTTAGTTCAGTATCCATCAGCCGCGCAGTATCAATCTTCTGGTGGGAGTTATCCGGGTTTTTTTTTTTGTTACGTGTCTGGGGATCGTCTGATATGTTTTCCGCTGTGTCATCCAAAGCCGGTCCTTTCGGTCCCAAGGTAAAATCCTAAGGGTGATTATCCGATTAGGCTTCGCTTGGAGTCGTTCTTATGCTTCATCCTTTCGTGCTCTTCGATTTCCTTCTTCTACCGTCTCGACCGTTCTCTCACTCAACTTTCGTTCGAAAAGTTCGCACCGCTCGCTGCGTGAGTTTAATCTCCCGCTGTTTTGTTCCACGTGTTGCAGAGATGCGTGTTTCGTGAACAAAGCCATTTCCCCTGTTTTGCGCGCGCGGAGCCCCCTTTGGTGCGGCACTCACAGCCGTTAGTGAGTGTGTCCGGATTATGAGAGCCTTCGGGAAAAGCTCTGCGTACGCACCACAGACGACACGCACTCTCAGCCACAATGCACACCAGCACATTGAACTTCGCGTAGACTTCGGGCTCCTTTGTGCGTTTGATGGGGCTCATTCTCTCTGGTTGTACCTTCATTGACCCTTAGGACGCAGGGTGGAGGAGAGCCAGCCCCCAACGACGGGGGTAGGTAGACTCGGAAAAGCCTTTTCACCGTAGGCTCGTGGAAAAGTTAGGCCTCATTTTGGGTTCAACATACGCACTTCGGATATTTTCGTGGCCAGACAGGCTTTTCCGATCTGGTACGCAAAAAGGCTTCGGCTGACTGTCGTATTTTACCCCCCCCCCCTGTACGAGGGAAATGGAGGTGGAATGTTGATGGAGCGCTGAAGGTTGGTCGCGGTGGAAGGAAAAGCCTTGAGCGTGCCCCACTCTGGTCTGTCTGGCGCGATAGGTTGTCTCGTTTCGTTCTCGTTAAAGCAGTTTCTGTTTACGCACGCACACGAGGAGACACGCAATTTTCCTGTCGGTTTTCCGCGCCCTCCGATCGGATGCTTCTTCTTCGCCACTCTGGTATTGTCTCAACGGTTTGCTTCGTCACAGTGAATTGTTCGGCGGGTCAGGTCAGACTCAGACGGCCGGTGGTGCGAGCGTGACGTGTCTCGGTGGGAAAAGGCGTACGGTGAAAAGCGCACGGGGATGCGTGAGTCTTCTCGTGATGTTATTCTTCGTCGTCGGGGCGAAAAGCCGAGGGATTGAATATTCGTCTGGGTCGTGCCGAAATTTAGGCGAACCATCCGCTCGATTGAGCGCGTTGGTCGTAGGCCTTTTGCATGGTACGCGAATACGTCTCAAGGACAAGGTCAAATGTTGAGAGTCCTTTCTGTGAGGGGAGAGTTTGTGTGTTTGGGGGATGGTGCAAAATCAAGGAAAAAGGTCGCAGAGTGTCGGAAATGTATTTTTTTCTTCCTCAGCCATCAGGAGTTACCCAAGTGCGTAGGCGTTTTACGATGAGCTGTGGAATGGATGACGCCACATAAATGTTTCATCAGGGAGGAAATCGTTAGAAAACAGCTGACTTGGGACGGTGGGTTGTCGCTATGAGTTTGTTTTGCGGGTTCGTTGTTACGATTGGCTTTAATGTTCGGTTAAGCTTATGATTTACATTTGCAGTAAAATTTGGTTCTGAGTATCAACTGAATTCAAGGCAACTGATAACTTTTGCTATATATTATGAATTATATGTACCAGTAACTCTTATTTATGGACTCATTGGATAATCTTACATCCTTCGAAACGTGACTTCAAAGAGGGGGGGTACAGATGTGAATGAAGATCTGTAAATTTATGACAACTACAAGTGGCAGTGTCGCTCAAAGTTAATGCTTACCTCACCAAAAGCGAGAGGTAATCGCAAAAACTTATCATTTTAAAATACAGCAAGGCATTAAAATCTCAGGATTATGGCTCATCATAGCCAAAATGTCTAGAACACGCCATGTTTCCTTTGTGATAATATTGCAGCTTATTAAAGGGCACCGCCGCTACACTCCCTCTGACGAGATTACGTTATGCGATGGAAATAGTTTTATTGCTCCTATTTTCTCCATGACACACACACCGTAGAGACCGATAAGTTGCCGCTCCGGTAGGAACTTTGCAACAATCTGAACGACACCACGTGAGACACCATCCTGCAGATGGATGTTGAACCAGAAGCGGACGCGTTCTCAGTCTGTTAGCCCTCTGCGTTAGAACCGCGAGCACCCTTCGTTCGTCGTATTCCTTGCCAGTCGTTGTACGGCGTGGAACAATAATTAGGTATGTTTAATTAAATTTCTTACAATCTAATTTACGATGCGCGCACACTACACACCTGACGCTACCCAGCATAAGCACACTATCCAACAGGCATTAGGAGCAGCAGCAGCAGAGCTTGTACATACGATAGCGGTGTGTGTCTTAAGAGTTTATGGTGTTCGGTGTAGCAAGTGTTGTGTGAGGAAGGTGTAGGAAGGGATACCGTGCTTGAGCATCACGATCGTAAACACACAGTGGTAGTTTGCTAAACGATAGTAAGGATTAGGCAAGCTTCGTTTGGGGGACAATTCAAACGAGCAGTCTCGTGTGAGATTTTAATGAATTCTTGCATCTTTGGATGAGAGTTGGACGTGGGAGATGTGTAACACGGGTGAATCTTCTACAATCGAAGCCCCCTACCGCGTTTTTTTTTCTATTATAAGCCGTCACTTCCGAGAAATCTCGGTAGCAAACTAGGAAATCGAGAGTGACACCGATAGACAGAGCGACGACGAGTTCTGGCAGCTTTGCATCGGGGTCCCTGCACGACAGCAGATAAGTGGGGAAGCACAGACAGTCAGGAACTTACACTTCGTACGTAAGTTGGGTTACTTAGTGAAGGGATTACTTGAGTGACGTACAGAACTGCAACGTAAAGAGTTTTGCTGAGGTGTGTGTGTGTGTGTGTGTGTGAGTGAACTTTCACTATCTGCAACCCAGAATGATGCTAACCCCGCTGCCGTGATTCGACAGATGAAATTCAATTATCGCACTGCCAGGTTCGCTTACGGAAAGGATAGTTGTCGGAAGTGTTTAGTGTGCGATGTTGGTGGACGAATTTCACAAAGTTAGTGATGTATAGCGGCTTATCTGGCAGTTGAAATATTATATTTTGGTTTTTGTATCTGTAACTACGCGCAGAGTCTGGCTTTGCTGGGGTTTTATGCGGAGTTCAGTATAAAAGCGAATGGGGGGAAAGTTTAATGTCATATTCGATGCAATTTATGAGCAATGCGTACGTTTTGAGCAGACGCTTTAATGGTTGTAAGTTGCGTAACTTTGCACAACCAAAGGTCCTGCCTACCCACCCGGTTGGCGATGTCGGATAAGTATATCCGAACGCGGGACAAGAAGGATGTTGCGCTGGCATTGCATTGCTGGCAGACCGAAAGAGGTAAGCACAATACACAATCCCCATGGTGGTTTCTGGCGGGGGTTGTATTTAATGGGTAAATAATCGGATAATCGATCTCGCGACCCGCAGCTCATTTTGGAGATGTTGGTGGTGGTGGTTTTTGGCGTGGTCTGTTGCTGCTCCACTGCAGTAAGGAGGAGGGACCGGTGGGATGATATTCTCAATGACGGGTCACGTTTATATGGTTTCATTGACCCCCGTATATGCCGCCGGGTCACGATGGGTTGCATACACACACACACACACACACACACCACCCAATCCACAGAGGAAAAAGAGGAAAGCATCAGGATTAATGACGCAAAAACAGCTGTTTGGCATTTTTCCTTGCTTTTCCCTGTTGTTCTTGGTAATCGGTTTGACGCGCCGAAAATATTCGCCCAAGAAATTCGTATCATGCAGATCGCATTTTTTTTTGTTGCCGTTTTTGTGTGGTTTGTCTGCCTCGATGTGAGTGTGTATGCTCAACCCCGTCCGAGGGTTGTGTTTGTGAAGCGAGGGGTCTGTGGGGAAGCATTTGGAGCATCATCATCATCATCGTTATTATGAGCCGCATATAAGCAAAATTTCACCATATATATACACACATACGCCGAACTGCATCAGCAGTTGCGGTCTGGTACATCGTCAGCGAAAAATTGAGCCAAGAATAGAATAATTTCTCTCCCTACTCACCCCCTTTGTGCTTTGTGCTACCTTTTTGGCCGTTTAGCCTCTAGTGTGGAGTCATCAATCGAACTACCACGGGGGACGTCTTTTCTCTGTAGTGCTTAAGCATTTGCGGACGATTTTCATATGGTTAAACGAGAACCGCCCCTGTTTGCTTACATGTCGCCTCTTTTGGCGAGCTTCGAAGTCGTTGTTCGACGAAATCTGTCGAAATTGTGCCCCGAGCAGTGTGCTTATGTTGGTACCGTGCTGCATATTGGGAAAAGAATGTCGCATGTAAATGTTAATGGTAATGAGCGTCGTCGCCGCCATCCGAAAGGATATTGCTGCCTGTTCGTGTTTGGTTGGGGTGGTCGCTACCCTGTTCGCGTGCACTTTACCGAGGATGATGGTACTGCAATATTTTCTTCCTCTATTTTAATCCCCTTCGAGAGAGGGGTTAATGATGCACCGATCGAAAAAAAACACGAATGCACCATTGCGGCATTTATCGATGGTGTGTGTGTGTGCGCCGTTCGTTACCCGCGTAAAGACTGTCCATTTATCAGTAGTCTGTGCATTTAATAAATGAGCAAGATTAAAAATTGTTAAATCTGATGAATGGACGCCGTTTTTCGAGTCAATTCTCTCCGTCTTTTTGTGATTCCTTTTTCCCCCCCTTCAAGAAGGGCTTCCAGCCAACAAACGAACAATCACCACACCCGGGGTACACGTTTAGCACGTAAAGGAGGGAAAAAACACTTAAATAAAATTTCGCTCAAGCGTCATCATTTAAGTCGTCGAGGAGGTACCGGAGTGGCGAATCTAAAAGCTGTGTTTCTTTAGAGAGCGTTAAAAAGAAGAAAAACACTTAATATTTCTTCATGAAATCGGTGCAACTCCTCGTTTTTGGGAGGTTTATTTTTCGGTGGAAATTTTATGCTAGTTAACGTCCCCAGAACGGGAGAAGCTTTCCAGTAGTACTACGCTATGGTTGTTTTATGTAATCACAAGCGCTGAAGGTTGAAGACGAGACTACTCCCCAGCAGGATGCCGGAATCTGATTTTGTCTCAACGAAAGGGAAGCTGTAGCATCCCGAACTCAATGGTGATTATTATTAAATAGAAAGTGAAACACCAGCGCCGCTATAACTGCTGGAAGGAGAAGCGATGCTGATGTAAACGGGAAGACTCAAGCAAAGGAGAAAAACTGGTGGGAAAACTCCCCTAAATTATCCTTTTTGTTGTTAGGTGTAGCACTCACTGTTGGTCACTGTCCGAAGGAGACAGAGGACTTCAACATAAGATGCACAGATGAACAGACGAATGGTGCACGAATTTCGGACCGAGAGAGTCGGTAAAGGTTGTCGCTGCTGGATCGTTCTTTTAAAAGGACACTTGCGCATTCATTTTACATTAAAAAAGTACAATCCCCAGTGTTGAGCAACTGTAAATGAGCGAGAGAAGAATGGGGGAGTGGGTGCTGTCGAATAAAGTTCAACGATTATTTGTGATCGTATTCAGGGTTGTCCAGTCGTCCACACGGCGGCGGCATATCTTGGGGCAAAGAGACGAAGCTCATTAAGGACTATACAAAAAGAAAGATTTAAGCTAAACGACTTTGCCAACTGGAGGAGCTCGTGGCGAGTAACTGTGCAACGTTGGGTCTTAAACTTGAAGTCTAGTATAATTCATTTAACTTCGTTAGTATCGTTTATATTTGAGTGTTTCTTTGCCCAAGGCTTCTCTTTCGTTGGTTGGAATATTTCGTACTTTAAATGGAGCTTATGGATGCATGTTTTTGACTGTGCTTTTCTGGTGTAAGTAAATAGTTCCAATTCTTCAATGAATCATAAGATATCTGTTAGCAGTCTTTCAATATATCGTATACATTAACGAAAACAGTTTTCGAATTGATAGTGGCATCTTGTAGTGGCAGTAAAAGATATCTGTTCCAAGCCACAACAGCCATTTCGGGTGCCTGTTGTCAAGGACCATTCATCAGTGCTTAATGGGGCAATTAAAGCGATAAACGATGGGTAGAACCGCGTGCAAATGAAAACCATCGGAAAACTGTTTTCCACACCAAACTTTTCCACAGATATGATAGTTTAATGCGTAAATTTTAACGCGCGCGCGCTATTGGAATATTTGAATGAATTAAGTTCAGCTGCTACACACAAAGAATCCATTCGAATATGTGCTCATAACTACCCTAATCATCTTCTGCGTTATGGTACGCATTAGGAGGTGGTGTATGTGCACAAACACGCGCGGTACAAGCGAAAACCCTTGTGGCCAAGTCATCGAACTGGCTTCAGATTCGCATAATATATATATCCTTCGCCATATTCTCTCACACCCTAAGGAAATCAAGTCTAAGGCACATCGAGACTAACGAACTGATAAAATGTAATTTAGGTTTCAACTACTCACTTTCACAACCCGGCGCGCAGTATCCCCCCCTCATCCGGAGGTCTCGAGCACCGTCGTCAGCGCCGGATAAAGAAGGTCGTGTGGTGATTTAGGAATTCCAGTGAGATGTGTGTGTGTGTGTTGTTATTCCGCACAAGAAAACCTTGCCCGACGGTTATTTTTTTGTGGCCAATTTCCGCAGTGAGAAAGTGTATTTCATTAAAATGTTTTACACGTAACTTGTACACGTCTAACCACCAAAACCCGGTAGAAAAGGTGCACAGAATACTGGAAGCTAAGGTGTGTGTGTGTGTGTGGTATTTGAGCACATTAACACACGGGTGAGTATTTTTTTATCCTTGATAGCGCGCGATAGAGAGTACGATTCGTGTTTTCCAGTCGGCAGCTAGCGAGAGAAAAGTGGGATAATAAAACGGGGAAAACTGCAATGAAGTCGTTACAGGTCGAATAATGGGAAGAAACCGAAGATAGCGGAAGGTAGGATGTACGGGAAAAGCGATGAAAAAAAAAACATGAAACCACCGCAAGGTTTTTCCGGGTCCGATCGCTGACCGATGTGTGTGTGGTAGGAGTTGCGCCCGTGTGTTTTGGAGTCTGTGGGAAAATGAACGATGATGCTAGTTTATGGTTGAGTAATTTTCCCGTCGGTTGGCTAGACACATCCGTTGCATGCAGCACCAGGGACATGGAAGTCGGTTGAGCGTATCGCGACTGTTTATCGGGGCTGGCTGGTCGGGTGTGTGCGTGGTGCGTTCATTAATCAGATTTGTGATACAATTTGTTATCCTTATGGTTGCAGTCAGGAGCCTGTCGATGTGTGTGAGCGGACGTGTGATGGTTTGGCATGATAAAGGATGTGTGTGTGAGAGTGGGTCGGGAAAGCGATTGATTGCTTTGTGCAGCATCGAGGATTCATCCTCGGTTCAGTTGGTATCGGCGTCTATTGACCGCGGAGTGTCATAATGGGCAAAAGTTCTTCACACTCACGCCAGGAGCAGGATTGTGCGAGATCGATATCATCGGGGAAGGTTATTCGCTTCATTTGACGTTTAGTGGTGATGTGGAAGATTATTTATTGCGGGCCAAATGTGCCGCAGTTTTAATCGCTGTGCATGTTGCTAATGTTTGCTTGGGAATTTTAACATTAGATTTTGAATAGGGTAAAGTTTTATTTAACAGCATCTACATACAGACCAACCCTGGATAAAAGATGCATACTCCGAACATCAGGAGTTGGTTGATCCACCAACTATTGTGCTTTCTCCGTATTTTTGGAGCTATCCTTATTTTCATCTCTGAGCCAAAAACTCGGTTGACATTTAGATGTCTTCAACTACTATCACACAATCACCTCGTATAAACATGCCATAATTGCTTGGACATGCCATCGTTCCATTGTGGTTCGGTCTTATCTCTCTGCACCACCGAACTTTGCTCCTCATCCTTTCGGCCACTTGCCGTGTGCCGGCTGAGGGTGGGCAGCTTGACATTTAATTTTTGCCTCTTCACCACACAAGAACTTGCGGCAGGACGATTTTGTTGTTGCGGTTAAGGATGCTACTCCCTTGCCTCATCCAAAAGCAACGCGAGGTCGTTGGGACGGATAGTTTTTCCTTTTTTAATTATTCGTACGTGCAAATGACTTTAGCTCTCCGTTTGATTCGACAGACTCGAAATGAACACTTTTGGGCTAGAAGTGTGTTTGTTGACGGTGGCTTTGGAGAGAGGGCTTTGAAGTTTGCTTACGTTACTTCGGTCCAGCGTTTCTCTGCATTTCCTTCTCGGTTCGCTAGACGTTGTTTAGGGAAGTGTTTGAATCGGTGAAGAGGATCTCTACTTGAATTGCTTGCTACTTTTGCTGCCAGTAGTGAACAAAAGTAGAAAGGACGATGAAACAGTACACTCGTTGTTGAATCTCGAGGATGGAAAGTGTCTGTGTGATTGAAAGCAGCGAATGAAATTGAAAGTATCTACTATTTTGATCCTTTTATTTGCTGGTGTGTTCGTCTTGCATATGTGATAATGAAACAAGTAAATTCTTAAGGACAATCTACTGTTAATTTTTTTTCCTCGTTGGTGAGTGAACATGCTCTCAAAATAAACCTCCGCAAAGTTCTTCATTTAAAATAAATGTGATTTTATGGTTCCTGGTTCGTGGTTGTCGGCACTACTACAGCCGGGGGAAAAACATACATTTGGTTAGCGTTTCCAGTGGTTTGTGTGTCTCAAAGGACATTCACGGCTCCAACGTGGCAGCAGTGGGAAGGATACTCCAGTGTGTTTGCTCTTTTAAGCAAGCGTTTTGAATGTCTTCTGAAGTAGCTGTTGGTAGCTGAAGGTAACTGTGAGCGATGGTGGTGTGGTCGTGGCGCGATGCTTCACGTCGTGGATGCAACTACGGTAAGCGCTCGTTGGAAGAGTCGACGGCGTCGTCATCGTGATCGCCTCAGTCGTTGTCACGCCATAGGATCATAAATTTAATGTTTCGGAACATTATTCTTATTTCCTTTCGAGATGGTCGTCGCCGTTGCTTTGTGCATCGGTGCAGAGGGAGAGCCCCGAAGGTGGGGATGTGCGTGACGAGGTAGTATAGTAGGTGTCTTGGAGAGCACCACAGGATAATGAAGTCTTTCGTGGGTTTGAATGTGGAAAAATTACAATTCCCTTTTTCCGGTGAAGGAACTCGTAAATGAACTTGCAAGTGCGGCAGACTTCATGTTGCATAGGAAGCGTGGCTTGAGTGTGCCGTAAAAAGTTAGTTAAGCACAAGCACGTGAAAACGTACGATTGGGCTGGGAATGGCGTGTAGGATATTTCTTTATTTATGTTTCTCTCACATTAAATTAACCATTTTTGTGTGATGTGTACAAATATTGATCTTGGTTTTTCTTGGGAAGGTTCTCACACAAGTTTGTACTGCTCTGAATATCCCGCAAAAATGGCCGTCATTTTGGCTTGCTTCTGTTCTGGTTGCTTGCAAGCGATTTTACGGTTGCTTCTCGTTTGGAAACGGTAATGTTCTGTACTACTCCATTCCTAGCCTCGATACGAGTTCAATGATCACCCTGTTGACGTGGTGTTAATTAGCAACATCATCATCTAGAGTCGGTCCAGCGAGTACCGTCCGTTTGCCGGGCTCCAATTGCTTGTCAACCGTGGAATGCAAAATCGTTTGTACGCACTCAATTATATCGCAATGTCTCTCGTTTTCACGATTGAGATGAACACGCGGTCACATTTCAGCGGACGTTAAGTGGTCGCGTTTTGCTGCCGTTGCAAACGAAAGTAGCGGTGTGCGTAGGACAGGAACGAAACTATTAAAATAAAGTCGAGACGACAAGTTGAGCACAGTTCGGGTTTCGCCAGCCCAAGTCCGCTTGGGCTCAACGACCAACCCCACAGGTTGCGTCCCTTTGGACTTTTTTTTTAAAGTAAAACATTCGTTTAGGAACACGAGACTGGTTCGTTCGGTCCGTTCTCTGTGCACCAGACCAGACTGCTACTGGCTGGAAAGTTGTATCTTCATGGTGTCGTAAAGCTTAATTATTAACCAGTCGCTTGCTTTTATTAGCTCCCGCTGATGCGCGTAATGCACTCGTTTCTTATGCACCCATTTTCCGGGCGATTGATGGGTTCAGGGGTATGCGCATTTTTTTTTCATATAGGCGATTAATGAAAGTGCATTTATATTCGCTGATGTACGCGGGATACTTGAGTGTTTCTTCCTTCTTTGGTGGGTTCGCTGCAAGGCCATTCTCCGTTGGCTGTTGTGTGCATTGTCGTCTGTTGGAGATGCGCCAAAGAGGTTAACGACTTGGGTCTTGCGGTTGACTTGAGTAACATCTGCTTGCCAAAATGTTGACATCGATTGAGTTGCGTCAAGCATGTTTGGATTGCTGTCGAGAAACAAGCAGTCGATGGGTCATTGCATTTATACAAATACAGGGATTGTTTTGTTGATAAATTGGCCAACTGGGGTTTTTTTTAGGTACGCTGATGATAACTTCGCTTTACAAAGTATTTATGGCTTAGCTTTTTGTAACAATTACATCCAGATTGATCAGCAGTAGTGATAGCGTGATTAGCAATGTTTTGTTCCTCTATCATGTATTACCGATTGACGATATTATTCGAAGTTTCCGAAACGACTTGTGGCGCAAAACTTTTCGGCAGACCAGTTTCTCCATGGTTCTTGGTTCACCGTAATCCCATCGACTATTATCGGAAATTAATAAACTGGATTGATTTTTTATGGCCACCACCGCATATACATGGGTGTATGATTATTGGTGTTGTCTTTGGTTAAGTTGCTTTTCTGTGGAAATCTTTCTTCCCGGACAGACAAAATACCACGTCTTACCAACTTCCCACGACTAACCACCAACTTACCAACAAGAGAAAAGGAAGGCTATACTCTGTGAAAAGTTTTCTATCAGCAACGTGTTCCATTTGGCAAATGTGCCATTTTCGAGACGCTTTTCAACCGTTGCTGGACGAGGAAGCAAAACGTCCACGACACGGAGCATAAGACCAAATACCGAATCGAAGCTCGAAGAAAATACACCACCCCTCTCCCACCTCAGCAATATTGGTTATAGAAACCATGAACCATGAGCCAAACGATAGAAGTCATAAGAAAACAGCCATAATTGAGGATTATCCCTTCCGAATAGGATACGGATAACGGCACGAGGAATGATGCTTAAAATCAGTAATATCGAAACCGAATGGACAAAACCCTGCTTTGGAAGGGGAAGTGTATGGGTGAATGACTATAGGTGTGTGTGTGTGTGTTTATTTTGAGGTGAAAGTTTTCTTTGAACAACATACACAAGAAAAGAAGGATGTTAAATCCCCGGTGACGGCGACGTTCAGGTGATTTGGAAAATGCTGCTGGAAAATCCATTTTTCCATCACGATATGGATGTGTGTGTGTGGATCATTTCGATTTGTTCGGATGTTTTGTGTTTGTTTCAATGTGTTGGTTTCGGTGAGGATAAAAAAAGTTTGGGACCAATTTGAACCGGAAAAAAGGAAAGATGGCGTTTTTTGATTAGAGACAACTTTGGGATGCCTGAAAATTGATTAGAACATCAGTTTTCGTTTCTCTTCCAATGAAAAACAAATGGAAAACGACTACAAGCAAATGTGTCCACAATCCAACGAACTTTGCTTTATGTATTTTGACGATTTAACTGTTGTAAAATATTATCGTAAGTGTTGTAATGCTGCTTTGCTAGAGAATCATATTTGACTCCCCAGTAGTTCAAGGGAAACAAGATTTATCGATACTGCGAGTCTGAGTAATTGCAATATCTAAAAGCATTTTCGTTGTTATTGGCATAAAAACGAGAGCCTCTCACAGGAGGTGGTCAACTGTTTTTGATCACCGGAAGTGAAAGGATTCGGAAGTTTTTTTTTACACGAACCCTTTCGAAAGTTAAATGAATAGCGCAACATTTAGTATGTTGTACCAAATGCCACGTTAATTCAGCTGCTGAGACACTTGATTTACGATCACACGATCAACAGGACACACAACAATATCCGCCGGAGACGACGGCACACAGCGGTCATCGTCAGTAAATCATTCCACGCGTGTAGCACTTTAGCGCCTTCGACCATCGATAAGCTCGTACAGCAGTGGCCGCCGTCATGGAGAAACACTGTGTGCGTGTGTGTGCTTTGGCGTGTGTCCTCGAAAAAAACATCGAGTAAATATTTCACCCATCTGAAGATGCATCCTTGCTTCCAGGATGATGTGTGCCCCTTGTGTGGTCAGTAGGGGTGTTGGGAATGGGTTTAGAAAGTAGAGGAATAATCGTGTGTTCTCTCCCCGGCGCTGGGTTGCATAGACACACGTCGTCGTTGTATTATTGGATAGGGGCCGGCGTCCTTCGCTGTTGTACGGACGAACGGAGGGCCAGAGTGGTGAGTTCGCTTTAGCC
Source organism: Anopheles stephensi (assembly GCF_013141755.1). Taxonomy (NCBI): domain Eukaryota; kingdom Metazoa; phylum Arthropoda; class Insecta; order Diptera; family Culicidae; genus Anopheles; species Anopheles stephensi. Next base: position 79,591,340 of record NC_050202.1, on the reverse strand, counting down.
TTACGTGACCACAATTCCCAGAACAATTGCCAGTGTGCTTTGTTGGTCGCAAAGGAGTCTCGCGTTTATCAAGAAGAAGGACAGGCATTTTAGTGTCGGGACAGTGGTGTGAAACATAAGCACATAAATTGGCTATTTGGACGAGGGAGAGGTGTCGGGCTATGGGTGACATTCGTGTGGGGTTAATTTTTTCAATAGAGAATCAATTATCGGGTTATCGCCGAGATTGAGTTTCCCAAAATTGTGACCATGGGTTTTTCCTTTCGAGGGTGCGCACACACCTTTGGGAAAACGGAGGGGGAGGGGGGAGGGAAGCAAGAGATATGTTGTGGTGAATTGTGATTTATGGCCGTACAGTGAACGCGTTTGTAATGATGATACAGTCAGTCGCTCGTTCAGAGACGGCTGAACACGTGCTAGAGCAGTGTGCTCAAGGATGCCATATTTCTTGTCCACTGTCCATGCGGTTATTGGGTAAATTCTTCAGACGATTAACATTCAAAGCTATATTTTAGTGACTGGTAATATAAAGATGAATGGACATGTGAATAACTTTGTGTTTCTTTTCTTTTCGTTACAGGTACGATATGATTGTCAATACATTGGAGAAATGGATCTATTAAAAATGTTTAGTGTAAGTTGTGTGATTTCAATCTTACCTTGGGTGTTTAGTTGCAAAATCATTCTCTCATGTGGCTTTTGAGGAAAAAGTAAAGGATTACCCGACTGTGTCCTATTATTTAGAAAGAGGATCTTCGCAGTGTAGCGCAAAAATAGAATATAGCAGAAAATGGGAATTTGGATCCTTTTATCTTCCTGTTTCTGTCCATTTCAATTTTATTTCAACATCTCACTGCTGTTTCCTTAGAAAAGTGGTGGGTAAAAGTGTTCATAAAAATAAATTCTTATGCCACACAATGAGAGGAAAAGAATCGCTTAGTAGCCAGTAGCCAGAGAAGCGACGATGGAGAACAGCGCAAGAGAGAGTTGTTTTTAAAAAGCCATTTTGAATAAATAAACGATTTCGGGAAGGATCAATTTCAATCTGTTACTTCACCGACACCCATATCGTTTGGATGCGAAAAAACCAAGCACAAAACATACAGGAAAACCATTCGTTCGCGTTGGTTGCAGAAGAGAAAGTTGTGCTGGACAAAAGGAATGAGAGGCATATGATCACCAGGAATGGCATTAGATGGGTCCTAAATAATGTCGTTTGCGTGATCCTGCTTTCCGTTTTGGTCGTTGGCAAGTTGCAGGACACAAAAACACAACAGTCCGTTTTTATCAACGAAACAGTTTTAAGCTAGTTGCAGCGATATTCTGTGTGTCCCGGTTTTATGATCCTTAGCCTTCGGTACAAAAACTGAACGAGCGAGCTCCATCTCTGATGAATGAACTTTTAAACATACCATAATTTTTTATTGCTGATATGAGCGTCCGAGGATGCGCTCGGCTCTCCAACAGAAGAAAGTTTAAGTAAAATAGTGGATAAAAACTCTGCTCAGGCTCGGAGAAGAAGCCACCGAAGGATACAAAGCGTAATCCAGATAAGTTTATCTCTAAGGGTTGATTTCTCCAGCCTGTTGTTCGTCTCCCCAAGAGCCTTACGCTTCTCATCGTAATGTCCACTAGGACCCCTTCCACAAGGGATGTGTGCCTAGGAAATATTTTGGCTGGAAGAAGATGTTTTTCACCTCATATGAGATCAGTTATCCGTGCCCGTCCTCGTGCCTGTCTCACTTTCCCTAATGTCTTCTTGAGGCAGCGTGTGATAAAGCAGCTGTGTATGCAAATGCCGTAGAAACAAACGAGAGTTGTACGAGAAGAAGGACTATTTCTTCCGAGCGAGCTTATGGCTGCTGGGTTCCGTTTTCACTTCCGAACGAGCAGCGTTAGTTCCAGCTTATTGGAAAAGCAAATGAGGGGTCAACTTTGGGTGGTGGCTGCAAAATCTAAAGTAGAAAAGGTTACATGGCAGTGAAGGAGAAACTTGGACAAAACGTTCCCGGGGAGCCGTTTTCACTAACGACAGGAGGAATTGTTTGACAGACATTTGAGAAAGCTTTACCGCTTTCTATAGAACGAAGCGGTGTGTGTGTGTCCTGTCTGTGCTCTGTGATATGTGACGAAAGCAGTGACTTTACATTTTCGCAGTCGTGGTATAGTTTGAGCCATCCACCATACGTGATGTTGTTGATGGTTGTTTACCCGATTCAATGATCATTCGCAAAATGGAAATAGCCCACACTGCGTCCAGTTGGCTGCTGAAGAAGACGTCCAATGAAACGAGGATGGATAGTCAAATTTTGTCCTCAGAGAAATGCACGGAGTTTCTGATTTCGTTGTAGAACAGATACAGAACACAGTAGAGGGGATGCGTTTGTGTTGAGCAAGATGCGTTCTTGTTGCAAATATGTTCTTCGAGCAATCAACATTTACGATACGACCGTACACAGAAGCTTTTAGCGAAATGATACCAAACGGGCGATGGAGAAAGTATGGGCAAAAAGGGCATCCTGCAAGCATATGCAAGTCAAAACTTTCTCGTGCACGGAACGGATGCAGTTGTGATTGATTTTATGAGCTAGCGAATGTCTGCATTTTTCGTCGGGAAATGGAGGAAGAAACGCGTTATCTTTCGCAAACGAATGGGAGATGCTCCAATATCTCCAACTGCTCTTGTTTTTTGTGGGGTGGCAGTAGACGATAGCATATGCATTTCTCGTGTGGCAACCGAGCTGGTCGGGGCCGAAAGATGTTTCCCATCGCACTGAAGAAGTGGTACCGTTTTCGCGGTTTATGCTAAAAATACGCTTGTCCGTGTAACCGCAACAACCAAAACACACAAATAAAAACACGGCCCTCAGAACATCATCACATCCACTCGCGAGCGTGTGTGGTTGACATCTGAACCTTCGAGGATGACAAGAAAAAATCTGCAAAAAAAAGAGTTGCATTTCCCTTGTTGCATATGCCTTTGTTGCTGATTGTTTTTGTGTTTGTTTTTTCAATACTCCCCAAAAAGTAGGTTTCGGCTTTCTCTCGACAGCACAAATGAAATCCACTAAGATCGTACGACAAAACAGTAAGCCCTGGTGTGCAGGACAATTGCATGCTCTGCACCACCAAGTATACTGAGCGTCGTTGTGTGGTGCCTGCACATTGCAATTGCAGCGGGGGACCCCGATATGTTTTATGACAAAAATAAAACCCCAAAGTTTCCTCCGTATATGCGGCGGCTCTTGTCAACGTCGGCTACCCGTAGCGGCGGTACTTTACGATGGTTAAAGTTAAATCCTTTTAAAAAGCCTGAAACAAGAAACGCGTACGTGATGCGAATGAGCGGGTAAGGCACAAGGATGATGGGAAATGTAAATTTGGAAGCCGCGACTGCATGGCCCCAAAACAAAACAAAAAAAGAAAAACAGAGGCATGGCCTAAAAACTAAAAGAAAAGAAGGGCGACACCAAACGGCGGCACCGTGCCCCCCGAAATATGACTGATGATGATTGCGTTTCATTCATCAATGTTTGGGGGCAAACTTTTGGTTAGTTAGTGTTCGCATTTTGCATGCGTTTTTATTGCACAAACGCTGTGCCCCACCATGCTTGTTTGGCGGGTGTGTTGTGCTGTATGCATTGCTGGGTCGGGTGGGATCATGTGGTGTGTTGTACACCATGTCTCTTTGCCCAAACAAGCTGCTCCATCGTTGACGCATTCCCATTTGTCAGTCAGTCAGTCAGTCAGTCGGTAGTTGGAGCAATCTTCGAAATGTGTTTTTTTGTTTAACATAAATTACAATGTATGGCAGAAGGGCGGAAGAGCGACAGGGAGGTGGGTGGGATAGGGCCGATATATGAGAAGTGCATTTTGTGTGCACAGTTTTCGGTTGAAAGGAAGGAGTATAAATGTGGACACACAGTCAACCATCCTTTTCTCTTTTAAAGATCCTCATCTGCACCGCCGTGCCATATGCGTCGAAGGGCACCTTATTTCGGATTGTTTTTTTTTTCTCTTTTTGGGAATTTACACAAAAACCTTGCTACATGGTTTAAATTTCGACTTTGAAGCAAAACGCGGCACGTAAATATTGAACACAGTGAAGTGTGTGCTATTGACCCGTATCGAATGGATGATTTATTTTGGATTCATTTTTAAAGCCTCATTTTTTCGAATGCTTTTAACCGATTTATCTTGAGTGTGTGTGCCTGTGCCCCCCCCGACCATGCCTACAATGTAACAGTTTTGCGTTGGATAGCTATTTTTCTTGTTCAGAAAAAGTGTACAAGATTCGGTAGAAGCTCTATAACCCGCGTCTGCTTACGGCTCTCTTATCCTTCGCCTCTCTTCTTCAGCCCTGTTTTTTCCGGGCTCGCTTTTGCACACTGTTGGTTTAACCTCATTTCATCAACCCAAAAACCGCCCTTCCATTCCCGAGTCATCCTGAGTTTTTGGGTGATGATGGGATGGTTGTTCGTATGCCACTGACAGGTACTTAAATTGTAAATCAACCACCAAAAACGAGCAGGAAGACAATCAAGAACTGCATGGGTTATAAAAGTGCATCTCTCCTTCAGAGAGTGTAGGGGGGGTGGGTACCAAGAGAGCACACACATATACACCCGGCGCTGGGCGCAACAACGTGAACAACGGATTACTTGCAACATCTCCCAGGATGTCGAGTTGTTGGCGGAGAGTCCTTCAGAGGTGCTCTTGCCACAAACAATACCACAGAAAGCTGTACGCCCCCCCCCCCCCCTTTTGTCGCATGCACATTCTACCCATGTGATTGTGGTTTGGAGGGCTTGAGAGAGGCTTCCTCCAAATTCCTTCTCTTTCTCGGCTGCAGTAAAGTAATGACAATTTTTGTCGAGTATGGTAATAACGGATAAAATAAGTTGCAACAGCAAAAAAAGAAGATTAAAATCATTGTCAAAAACTTTCATTGAAAAGGGCTGGCTTCGGAACTCTCGCGGGCCACCCTTCATATCCCGAGTATGTGACGGGAAAGATACGACGAGCGCTGTCGCGCAGTGTGGTTTATGCGTGTGGTTTCCTATTAAAAAACAAGAAACCAAGTTCTCTTTTCGGTTTATGACGTGCGGTAAGGCTTACTCGCTTACGTTTTTTTAGACTTACCTAGTCTTGGAGTTTTTTTTTGTGTGTGTGGAGTATGACATATGCATTGAAATTCATCGAGACGCGTCAGGATACGCCGCAAGGAGCAGGTGTCTCGCAGAGTGCGAAGGGCGGAGGGGAGGGAATTGGTCGCGCTGGGTGGTGTGTATGCATTGTTATTAAAATGATGCATTTGGGTGGTTCATTTGTTTGTCAGGTTCGAGTCTGGCCGTCGTATGCCAAAAAGAAAAAAATTGCCCAACGGCGGCGGGTATAAGGTTCGCCGAGCGGAGCATAAAGTTATTCCTTGCGTTTTTGTGGAGTGAGTTTTTGGGGTGGTGATGAGCATACAATTGAACGGAGGCGCGCGTAGCGGCAGGGAGAACTGTGGATATGCCACCGCCTGTCTTGTTATCCCTCTGCGGATAGAGGCACGTGAATATGTGGACGATCGCATGAAGTGTCTTTGCCGTCGGCGACATTTTTGAGTTGTGTCATTTTACGTGTTTTAAATATTTGCGAAATCGCTTGATACGAAACAGCAGGAAGATCTTCACCGGGGGTGGGACCGGTGGACCAGTGGTTTTAACATTCGCGAAAATGTTTAATGTGTTTCGTGTACGTGACTGCCCAAAATGCAACCGCCGCTGTCAAGCTGCAGAGACAACAATGTGACTGACTCTTTTTGTTGCACCTTCGAGAGTGTTTGCTAAAGTTTGCATACAAAAAAAGTGTTAACGAGTGTTGTGATGAGGCAGACATTAAAGGCTAGTAGTACTGTGTTGCAGGACACTAAGTAGAGACGCAAACGTGCGTTAATGCGGATCTTAATTAGCACTGATGAAGTAATTTTATTCCGTTCTGTGTGGCGTGAGCGATTCTTGTGATTATCCCATGTCCAAACACTAATATTCGATATAAGCTTATGCACGTAAGGAATGGTTACTGTTCTGTGTTGCAAAGGGTCCTCGGAGAACCTTTTTCTTGAAGCTTACTTCCGTTCATAAACTGTAGATAGCAGGGCGCGTGAACTGCCCCCGGGCTAGTTGTTAGGTTTATTATTTTATATTTTTGGTGTTTGGCCGGGTATCGTTTCGCACATGATTGATGATCGGTGCCAGACGCAATCAAACTGTGCCTCCCAGCCAACCAACTAACCAACCCTACTCACTCCGGGTTAACGATCCCATTCAGCACAGTAGCATCGATCCGACCCGGCGAAGTCATCGTTGGTTACTGACTTGTGAGCGTATTTTCTGTTCGATTTAGAATGTGCCAAATCTAGCTCGCTGCTGCCTCCTTACTACCGAGGGCCAATAGCCTCGAAAGACTCGTCAGGATTGATGACTATGTGGAAGAAATTCTTAAGAAAAGGAGGGAAACCTAGAACTGCTCAGCTGATCACAAATTCTCAAGGCGCTTGTGCACTGTAATTTGCATGTTGTGTGTGTGTGTGTGTTCTGGAAGAGGAATTTCACAAAAAAACGATAGCAAATAGTGCACTTGTTTGTCCATTTACGCCTTCTAATTCCTTCAGAAGATGTTGTCTTTTCTTATTTGCCCTGTACAGTGGTCCTTGTGTGATACATTGTTTTGCGTAGCTTGTGGACTGTTTATTGTTCCTTTGCTTCAGAGTGTTTGATAGGGTCAAACAGGGTGGTAAACGTTTAGATCCGGCTGTGCGAATGGCGGATCAATGCAATGCAAGCGTTTAAAATAGCTCATTTGGACCGTTTGGAAACTGTTGGAAAAAATCTATTTTTAAAATGTGTCTAGGATGTCTTATTTGGGTGAGTTTGATTACTTGTACAAGACTATTTATTGGTTTGCGTGCGAGAGACACCTCCTGCCTTGAATTTAATGACGCCCCAAATAATACAAAACATTTGCCAAAACAAGAAGTAATTGCTTGTGTACTATGGACACAATAGTGATGCAAAACTGACACGCACGAGTGACATTATCACCTCCATGTCAGGCCAGATAAAGCGGTTAGCTCTATCTGCATGGTATTTTCATAATTTCAATATTTGCACCATATTTGGATCCGGTTAGATTCGGCAGTTGTTCACAGTTCGAATCATGTGTACTCGCATAAGCAAATAAAACTGCACACCGGAACGATGCGGACTAAAAATGTGTCGCCACTAATGATGACATCATTGCCGACAATTCCAACGGCGGACGAGTCGGACGGAACGGCTGATGTTGCGTTGTTGAAGCTGTCAGCTGTCGATGGTCGGTAGTGTCGTTTTTCTTTCACAGTCGTCAGTGGTGGTGCTTTAAGACAAATGGCTTCCACAACCATCACCATCACTGTTGCACCTCTTCCATTTTGTTGTCTCTGAAGCGATGCAATTTTTTGTTGCCCCCCCCCCCCCCATACCCGTACAATCAACCGTAGACCAAATGGTGTATGTAAAATATCGACAACGGGATGTCATCATCGATGGTTGCGTTAAGTAATGGGCATCGTATGTGCTTCCATAGGCAAAGGATAAAAGTCGGGAGTGCATTGACCGCAAACGTTTTTTTCACATGATGCGGTTTTTTCACATGATTTCACATGATGTAGCGACGTGTGAACTCGTGGACCTGATTATTGTACTGCCGTAAGTAGTAAGTTAATAAATTAATTACATTTACAGTGTGAAAGCAGCTTCTCTTCTCTAAGACGCCACCTAGTACGCTTCTGCTGACGGTTAAAGATGCGGCTGTAATTAGCGAGCTATAAACAATTATCCTTAATAGGCGATTAATTAGTAATGCAGCTACCGTCAGGAAACAGCAGATTTTTCTTCTCTCGCCAATATGCAATGCAATATCTGCACGCCAGCGCGAATGCACTTTTGCAACTATCTGATCATAGCTCGGGGTGATCGTAACAGCGATATTAGGTATTGAAATTTATTAGCAAAACCGTTCAGTAGGTCGATCTCCATCTTCCATTTACCTCTTCCCAACACGGACCGCAACCTTGCACCGCAAAAAGCACGCCATATGATGTCCACTGCACCCTTATTGTGCCGTGGCCTGAAAGTGCCTGATGGTATGTACACTTTCCGCTTTATGTGACTGTGTGTGCCGTTGCAATCTATTCTCGGTCACCGTTCGCGCATGCACTTACAAATGCGGCGTGTCCTGTTCTCTTTGGCACAGTCTCTGAACTAGGCACAGTCTCAGGGGCAATGGCCGCGCACAAGGTAAAAGCCTAAGCTTCTCCTACGACGACGACGGCAACGGCGGTCAGCTGAAGCAAGCTAAAGTTGCATGACGGTGGCAGGCAAGCAAGCAGTGAGGCTGCTGTTGTTGACGTAGTGCTGCCGGCACTGCTGGGTTTTGTTAGACAAACGCAAAGCAGCGTAAGTAGTGGAGGAAGGTCTTAGAAACCGATTCAACCTCAATACGCGATGCACGTCCGTGAACTGTGCCTAGTGTCCGTGGGAGGGTTAGGCCCTCGGGTGGGAAAGAAAGACGCACACAGCTATTACATAAATCGTGCCTAGATGACATGTAAACAGCGGCTGGGTGTGTAACTCCTTACCAAGAACACGAGCGATAGAGAGGATAATCACTTGCCGCGTTCGTCTGCAAGAGATGTTGGAACTCTGGAGGAAGATGCAACGACGATTATTGGCGTTAGCCAGTCTTCCAATGTGTGTGCATTACTCTTAGTGTGGCCTGAACAATCATTCCGGAGAGTTTGTATGATATGATTTAGCATCACAGGGAAGGATAAACTGCCAAAAGATTCTAGGATAATCAATTGAACATGCTTCATATGCAAAGAATAGTGATTTCTCTAATCGAACGCTATTTAAATGTACAGATTAGCATAAGCCCCTTTCCTTCCCTTCGTTCCGATTCGCATCATGTGCACCATTGGCTGCGGGAGCTTTCGATTCGATGTCCGATCGGGGCTGTCAGCGACAAGCAACAAAACGATCTCACGATTTATCGAGCCACTGTCTGTGACAGATGGACGGACAGCGCCGGAGATACGATCGGGGTTGGTAGTCCACGGGCAAACTTATTGCTGCAGCTTTATCGCAATGTGCGCTTGTTTGTTCTTCCAGTGCACTACTTCGATCGAGAAAAGTCAAGGTATGCAACTATTCGGAGTGGTGCAACCTCGACGAGTCATTGGTATCCTGTACCTTAGCAAAAAGGAACCAGCCCAATAATGCATCAGGCATTAAAAAAGGGTTTACCTCCCGTAGATAGAGCTATTGGTGGGGGACATTTGTTTACCGAGCTGGTAATAACGCCGCACTGCTTAGTGCGCTCTTTCCTCGGGACAGCGCACCGATTTGAAATGGCAGACATATTGAACCTCTCTCCCGGTGGTGGTGGCAGGCTGTTGAAGAGTTGGATTAAATTATTATCGCATTCGATATGCAATCTTGTGCGCACGATTTGTCTCTCGTTGGGGCAGCAGCATTGCGGTTTTCGTGGGCCTGGAGCCTGGAATAAAAGGAGCAGCAGAGAGGCTTGAGAGGTCAAGAAGCGCGGCGCGGTGGCAGGTATATGCTAGGTGGAAGAAACAACTAAACTTGACAGCGTGTAAGATTGCTTAAGCGGCCTGGCTGAAGGAATGTGCAGAACAGTAGTGCGAGATGTGGTTTAATTAAGTAGACAGAATCAGAACGACGTTTGACAGCACGAAACGTGAGTTGCCTTATTTGTGATTTACTAATTTTACATACCGAGCGAATGCTGCTCTCCCGTGCAGTTGTTAGATTTGCTCAAGATCATCGATTCCGCCCATAATCTAATCAGGTGTTGAACTCGCTGAACCCCTCATACCTTTGCTTTTGCCAGTTGCTCCAGTTTGCAATCAAAATGTTGGGAAATAAAAATTCGGTTAGTCGAATTTCTTATCAAACTTTTGCGTACAAGGGAGGAGTGTGTTCGTTGAAGCGTAACCGTGTTGTTAACTGGCTGACAAAAATGGTTTGATATTTTGACAGGATGCGAGATGCGACTGCATAATCATCGCGTGCATGAAGAGAGTTTCAGCTCTTGTCACCGCGATAACCTAGCTGAACCGGCGTTGAAAGGGGGGAAGTCTTGGCAATATGCAGGCTCGGGCATCGCTGAACTTTGTTGGGCGTTGTTCGCTTTTTTTTTGCACTTGCTTCATTGCGTTATGCTGCAGGGACAGAAAAGCAACTCGAGAACGTTGGGTCTGATAAGAAACCGAGACGAGTCCATGAAAGAGGGAGAGTTAAATAATCGTGTGTGCTGCTGTTGCATCGACCGAAGCTGTGCCGAGATTCTTTTATGACTCATGACATCTGTCCCTGCCTCCTTTGCAAGTAGTAGTAACACACCCCCTCCGAAGATCATATTGCGTCAGTGATGCTTTTGTGTTTTGACAGACGCGTTGGTACGAGCTCTCCATCATAAGTGTCCGCCTGATAAAACCCAGTCAGCTAATTACAATTTTACCCAGCAGCGAAACCAAAGAAGGGCACTGCCAAGATGACATACTTTGTGACTGCATATTGCATACTGTCGTCATGTGCATAATTTGCACATACGAATTGTTGTGTGTCTCTGTGTGATGATGGCTGGGCGATGCACGGGTTTCGCCCGTTGAGCACTCGCGCGAGCGGTCATTCCACCGTCTCCCGCGGCCAAGGTGAGCGAATTTCAATTCGGCGGCCTCAATCTGTCCGGCGATACCCATCTCCACACAGGGCGCGGTTCGGTAGAAGGGGTTGGTGAGGTGTGTTGCGCTACGCAACGGTCGACGTACGTCCGACAGTAAATTCCAGCGAACACTCATTTGAATTGCATAAATACATCTGTTGGTGCTGCTGTGAGGTTATTTTTAAAGGGGCGAAATGTAAAGTGGAAGTGGACACGATCTCGGAGATTGGACTTAGAATATGTCAATCTTAGGATGTCGTCTGCGGCGTAGTTTGGAGGGGGGTTTTCTGACGCATTTGTACAAATTTGAACATATCTAGCAAAGGTACTTCGGATTTTTATGCGTTGATAGGATTATGTGAAAACTAACCTGTTAAGAATTGTTGACCTACCACAGAAGTATGGGTATAAAATATTTGTTGAAATATGGCAAAAAAGGCCAGAAACAAAAAGTGGAGAAGCAAGTTAACCGTTAATAGGGAAGCGAGCTCACGGGAGGACCCGGGAGTGATATCCGTCCAGCATGATGTTTTCCCTTTCGGTCGACGCACTGATAGCGGAATAATTTGGGGCTGAATTATTCACCATATCCCCGAAGCACACGTAAAAGACCCTTTAAACGCAAGCGAAAGGTAGATTGGTGAGCAAACATTGCGCTGAAAAGGACAGTCCTCTTCCGCCGGCCCAGCATTTTGCGAAGGAAGTTGGCGGTGTCAGTGACATTAGATTTTTGACCCCAGAAGTCAAGGCAAAGCTCGAAATTTAAATGTCCGTTTGGTTATGCGTTTAGCTCTAATGCCATTCCGGAACGCAATGAATCTCGTGGTGGGATGTGGGCTGGATACACAAAAAAACAAGAAAGAGTCAGGAAGGGTCTTTTCCCAGGGTTGAGAGAGGCTTAGAAAGCGTGAGAATTTTATCCAAAAAACGGCAAAGCCTTCCCTGCGGTTGCTGTACGGACACGGTTCGTCGTCTCTGTGGCTGATCCTGTCTGGAGCAGATTCGAAAAAGGGTATGAGGTGATCCTGGAATACGAAATGGGGCTCATCGTCTGTGCTCGGAAATGAAGCTCCAACCCCGGGGATCGATGATAAAATATGCAAATCCATTAGCGTGATGTATCTTTGCACGATGTGTTGTTTCCGTGGAAGTTAATCATTAGCTTTTGGGGAGGACGATTTAAAAATAGTCGCATTTGAGTATTATTCAGTTGAAATACAGGAACTGCGGGCGAATCGGCTAACAAGGCTTGATGTGTGATATTGCACTGAAAAACTAGATATTTGCGAAATAGAAAAAGGAGTAGAGTCGGTTAACCAGCACAGAAGACCAAGTCCTTGCACTCGGTGAAGTGCAAACAACGAACTTGGTGAACCTTAATGTTTGCCATCAACAGGTTGTTGCTTCAGGAGCAAGGACCAGGGCGCGATGCTTGAATTATTCACCATGTGTACCATGGTTCGTACTTCTTTACGTGTGTGTGTGAGGTGGGTGATGAATAAGAAAAAAAACAGTTGTCGGAAAAATTGCATGGAAAGTACTCAACTCTTACACTTCTATTGAATCAGTAGCACCGACAGTCGTTGTACACCAGGACGTCGATAAATTGTACACTTTACTGCCTCCAATACAAACACAGCACCTCGGTGATTTAAATCCCAATGTTCCCCATGCCAGAGTAGCATTTCAGCTCTGTACCAACGCAAAAGCTTGAAATCAGAGAATTTATTAATTATTCATAGCGTGCACACAACTGTGAGGAACGCCGCCCCACCAGGACCGCAAAACCCGACAGGACGAAAGGTTGTTTCGACACACCGCGGCAGCACACATTGCCAAAAGTTTGCACTTCAATCCTGTTCTCGCCACAAAAAGGCTTACAAGAGTGAAATGAGCAAGAGAAATATACTCATGCGCGCGTTGATGAGGTTAAGCAAATTTTCATAAGCCCGGTGTGAAATGATTGGATAATTAATTTCACGCGTTCCCTCATAAAAAACAATCGCTCGAGTAGCGTTTAATTTTACGGCAAACTATTAATCAACTATGTACTTTAAACGGCGGAGAATCACGTGGAAATGAATTCACATCCGCCTGTCGTTCAATACCGGGTGTGAGAGCGATTAACGGTTCACATGGTGCCACCTTTGTACTTCCTCTTTAATATTATCGATCGTAAAAATCGTGTAAAACATGTCACTGTTTGTTAGTGGCACGGTGGCTTCCAAGACCAACAAGTACGGCCGTCATCATTTTATTATGGTAGGCCTTTTTTACGTCGGCTTGACCGCGAGCGAGAGAGCTGCGAGTGAAAATTTGTGCCCGAGAGAAAACAGACTTCGTGTGTGCGTCGCCGCCTTCTTCCGGCACTTTTCCGACCAAGTTCGTGTTCGTTCGACTCGTTCGGGGTGCAGAACACAGGCCGGGACGACGACGGGGCTAGCAGAACTGTCTGAGTTGTGGCACGAGACAGTAGGTGGCTTTTCTCATTCAAGGCCAGCGAAAGGAAAAAGCGGAAAAGGCTCTGCCAGACGCGTGGTACAAAAGCTTGGGTGTGCCGTAAGGGTGAGAAGCGTTTTGTAGGCCTATGCCAAGCGCGTTCTACTTTGCCCTGTTTTTGGTTTCGTGGAGCGAGAAGACTTTCGTCTCAACGTGAAACTTTTAGTCGTAGTCGCTGCCGGTGGTGGCCGTTGGTTAAGGATTGAGAAATTCCGAGCGCTTAGTATGTAAGCATTTTCCTTTCCATTCGTATGAATGGGAAGAAAATGGGACCATTTTTCGTACGGTGTGGCATTCTTTCTATTCGTGTGTGTGTGTGAGGGCTGTTTTTAATGCTCACAAATAAAAGAACTTCCCCGAGAACGCTTTCTTTGGAAGTCACTTTTAATGTGTGTGGCAATGTATGTGGGCTAGTCTGGCTGGCATTGCATTGCGAGGCGAGAATTTATCGTAAGCCCGTTTGGAATTCACCCTTACATGGTCATGCATTCGCTTTTCCGAACCGAGCCTGTAAAAAGTGGAGGTTTGCGAGCGATTATCATGCCAGCAGCTGATAACATGTTAATGTTTTGGGCTCTATTACTCTTTCGCCTTAGACGGATCAGATGTAGCCGACGCAGAAGACGCCCGGCAATAGCCATTGTGTAGTAAACGGCTGTCGGGATGTTTGTATGTGAATGTGCATGTGGCCAAACGTCTGCTGAGCCGCGATGAAATAGTCGAAGAAAATAGTCACACGCTAGATTGTGTGGTCGTTAGGAAAATTGATTGCCATGAGCGTAGTAACATCAGCATCCCGAGTAGCGCGCTCGCTTGCTTAAACGGTGGCACTATAGCAATTGAATGGAAAGCAGATCCTTTTCGTTTTTCCGGAGCTTTCATTTTGTTTTTTTTTTTGTGCCAAAGGACCAATTGGTAGATATCCTGATGTTGATATGATATCCTGATAGTTTCGGCACAAAGCACATTGAATGTAATCCGCATAACCGGTAATGGGCTTCAGATTGAAGATCAAGGCTAATATTGTTCACATTTCGATAGCTGGGTGATAATTGCTCCGAAAAGCGACCAACACATTCTGTTGGCTGTTGGGAAAGTCCCTCTTGAGGAACTTGTGTGACCGTTAACATTGGTCCTTTTCATTAGAGTATCATAAATTCTGTTTCCTTTCAAATGTGCTATTAGGAGTTTGAAAAACAGACTTAAGTGAAAGAAAATGCATAGAATGTTTGTTTCAAGATGCGAAAAAAACTATTTTTGATGACGATTTTTTGCGCTATGTTTTGCTGCTTAGAATAGACGTTGAATTGGCTGCCTATAAAAAATGGCGACCATGTCTCGTGTTTGATTCAGTTCAAAATGTAATAGTTGGCAGTGATCCATCAAAAGAAAAACAACAGCTCTGATCGAATCCAATCTGAGTTTCCGTCATTCCGATGTCCTTTGTCTCTCTCGGGGGGAAAGCGGTAAAGATCTTGCCATTTTATTTTTTTATGTAACTTTTCCTATTTCAGGTCACTGTCCTCAGATCGTCCATTTTTGCGGGGCACGATGATGGTTTGTGACGGTGTGTTTTGTTTTGTTCACTTCCAATTTGTCAACCAAAATGTATATCATCCGTATTTGCGATACCGAATGGTTGAATAAGCTCTTGCATGTTTGTGTGTTCACCCTTCCGGATGAGCGGGGCACGGGTTTTACTGTCGTCAGCATGTTTCCCCAAACAAGTTTGGATGGCGACAGGTACCACGTGTAAAAAAAATTATGCTTGTTGTGTGTGTGTGCGGAATGGAACCAAAAGGGTTTGATTTTTATTGGTGCGATAGAGATGTTCTCATCTTCGAAGGACAGAATTGGATACGTCTTCAGGTGAAGCATTGGGCAGAGTCAACGTTGGGTAGCGAACAGGGCGAACTCTTTTTCTTATGTCCTTGTCTGCTGCATTTGTCATAACATCGTCATCGTTGAGTTGTTGATTCACTGCGCTCCGATTCATTGCGCTCTCGACCGGGGGGACGCAGCTGGTTCATACTTTTCCGTCGTTTTGCGTTAACTTTATGCCTCTGTCTCCGCGGATGTCTGCTGATTGATCGGCACATTCCGTGGCGTTTCTTTTGGATGGATTGGATGCGCGATCTGGGAAGCTGAGCATTAAGATATGAAACGTAAAAGTTGCTATAAAATTTGCTGGTTTGAAACCCGATTCACGCTTCGATTCGATTCCATTGATTAAGCTGTTTTATGGATGAACTAAATCAATATTGGTGCAGTGATTGGTCACTGTATTCTACCTGTAACATTTCGGTTAAAAATAATGTAAAAATAAATTATGAAGCATTTCATAAAAAGATTATTGTAACATTTGTCAAACATTGGCCTAAATAAATTACAACAGTCAAAGTCAAAGATCACACGCGCGCGTACATGATGATGATGATTGAATGACAAGCGCATCGATTATCGAACATCGGAAAGGAAGTAGCCAACTGTCAATCATCCTGCGCTATTGTATTCGTTCGATCGGATTTGTCATCGTACGGTACCGAGTGTCGTGTGCCTTCCTGGCGTGTAATCCTGGTCCCTCGTTTTAAGTAATACCGAAACAGGCAAAAGGTCCGCTAATATGTGCAAAAGGTGGAAATACGTACATCACATTTTTGGTTTTTTCCCTCCGTTGGCCTTTCTCTCGACTGTGTTGAGTTGGTGTGGTTTCCGGAATGTATGTACATAGGGAGGGGAATATGTCAAAAGGCTACTGATTTTTATCCTGCACAAATCCGGATGCGAAACCGTGAAGAGTCTTTCCGTTGTGTTTTGTATGTAGAGCTTAGAAAAATGGTATTGACAGGAAATGGTTTGTGAGGATGAAAATTATGCTACTGATTGAAGAAGTATCATCGGTATCATGTGATGGAAATCAATTTTCATATCAATTAATTAAATCTACACGTTGTTTTGCGCGTTACCGGTTTGGTTTGGGTGTTTTCTATGCGGGCGAAGTTGACGTTGGTATTGATGCTGCCCTCGCAATCATTGGTATCTGAAGGGTGTGAGTAATAATACTGCCGGGGGAAAATTCAATTTCATAAGATGCTACCAATAATGTATGGATTCGTTTTTTATCATGCCTTTGATTCTTTCGCACATTTTATTTTTAGACTTTATTTAGACTTTTATTTTTTAGTTATTTAGACTTGCTTTTCTAATTGATCCTGTTTAGTGTAAATAATTTAACTCAAACTACGACAAATTTTTCATTTGGGCAAATCATTAGGATTTCACTTGTGTTATTGATTTCCTGTTTGATGTGTGAACTGTGGCATTGTTGTGTTGTGTGTGTGTGTATGCGCGGATGAGGATGAATCATATTTAGTGCTGCGAAGCGCATCACCGTATGGCTCCATCGGACTTGGCACTCTGGCCTGCGGGAGGAATTAAACTTGATGACACCATCAACCCCATAGACGGCTCCATGCCATGCCGGTGTCTTTACAGGATAATCTGCTCTTGGTGCCTGCCGGCAGAGCTGATGCTTTTTTGTACTACGCTATCGGGTCGTCGCTTCCTTCTTGTATCTTCTAGCCAATAATAACAGCAATAATGTGCTCCTCCATTCCCTCCCCCTCTTCGCGACCTGACCAGCCCTTATTCCTTCGCCTGCCGGTAATCGAGCGAAGGTGCGGAGAATGTTAACGGGCGTCATATTGTGAAATTTAATATTCAAACCCATTCTAAGACTGACTGAGGTGGTTTTTGCACAGTGAACGCTAACAACCTTGTGTGCTCCGGGTTCCCGGGTGAAATATATTCTTGATGGGTTTTCACGAGAATCGCTTTTTCACGACCCCGGGAAACCGTGTTCTTAGTCTGTTGTGTTCTATTTTTCGTGCTTTTTTTTTGTTTTACAATGTCTGCCATTTGGTTCAATAAATAAACACCGAAAGAGGTGTATAGGAAAGGACAGAGTGCTTCCTATGGTCGCTGGCTGATGTATCCTTTTTCGGTTCGGGGTACCCGCCGGAGCTGAGATTAAGGTTATGTGAGTTTTAATGAAATCATCTTCTGCTAGTTTTCCACCGGTCGATTGTTGAAGCACCTTGGGTGAGGTATGCTATTAAAATAACTATTACCCTCTCTGCTGCTGGATGGTAAATCTCCCTTTCCTTTAGTTGATCGTTAGTTCCGGTTGAATAAATTCAATTATGTTTTGACTTCGTGCACTTCGCGCAGACAAAGAAAAGTCCGGTGCTCTTTTAAAGCGCAATTGACCAAAATACGAGGAATTTTTTTTTGGTATGGATTAGCTGGTGGAACGCATTGGAGAGCCAATGAATGCAGTAAAAAAAGCGATTACTACGTTCGTGTACCACCTGTCCCTTTTTTTACAATCACATTGTGCACCGTCTGAAGGTCATAAAATTAGGAAATTGTTCAAAATTTCTATGCAATTTTCGTTCCCCGGTGGCGGTAGAAGTTTCACAATACCTGTAGGAGGAGCAAGCAAAGGATCATCACCCCGACGATGCAGCAGAGTGAAGCAAGTGCGCAATGCTCCAGCTGTATAATTAAATCGTTCGCCCGCAGTAGTGCCTGGTTTTCGCAGGTCGTCGAGCGCGGGTATAATATGTGTCATTTGGTGGCTAAAAGCATTCCCAATTGTTTTTAGTGTCCATGACGAAATGGATGACAATTACATCAAGTCAATTGTTACGACCACGCCATTACGGGAAGCTGTTAATGGACGCAAATTCTCGAACTTTGCTACTTCTAGCGGTGTGGCGGTGCAAAAGGTTTGTTTGCTTTGGACTGGCCGCTTCTTCATTGCATGTTTATACCTCAAGCGCGTGTGCAGGTGGGCATAATGTGAACTTCAGGAAGGGTGGGACGATATTCTCCACCATTTGTTTTGGTGGAACGACTGGAAACAATTTATTCATAGCTAATTGATTTCCTTATTTGATTCGTTCCGTCGTCATTGGATTGTTTTTGAAAAGAAAATAGCTTAAGAATTCTGCAATCCACTCTGTTGCTTTCCAACACTTTGTATGCAATGTTAAACGAATATTGTTTCGGATTTTTTTTTATTGATTCTCCGTACACAATTTTCCATAGCGTCACCTTAATTGAATCGAAACAAACTGAGGGTCATTTACCCTGAGCCATGTCCGGAGAAAAAACGCCATATCATGTCATTTCCTGCAACCTTCGGCAGGTCTGTCTGGAGCAGGACCCGTACGAAGCCTTACGTGTTATCCTTCCGGCGAGCATTAGGTGGACGTTAGAAAGAGAGCCGAAGCAGTGGCAGATGAAAGCTTTATGATGGTAAACCGAGGAACAACACTTACCGGCAATGGGGCGACACGCCTGGATTTTTTTGTATTGACCGGCGTGAGTTGCCGGGTCGGTTAATGATCGTTTCGCTGAGTTTTCCATCCGTTGCAGGTCCTACTGTGCAATGGGGTCGCTGTTCCTCCCTACCTCTGCCATGTTGTTTCCAGAAGCAAACCAAAGAAATTGGTGGAATTTTTGGTCTGAATAAGAGATACACCCTAAACACACACACACACACACATTCAAAACACACTCTCGGTTGCGTTCCTGACGCTGCTGGTCCACCAACTCTCCAATTCCATTCCGATGGATTAATGGGGTGTTGAAAATTTATTGCCCCGGCATCGTCAGGACGCGCACAGCTGGCAATGGCAAATTTCGGTTTCAGTTTCAGGTTCCGGACATACCCACACACACACACACAGACACCTTTTTTCCGCCTTCCGGAAAAACGTGGCCAAGTCGTCGACAAGCAGTAGTAGTGGTGTGGGAGAAATGGGTGGTAGCAGGGTGTGCTCGAATCGGTGATTTATACTTTCGTGATTACAGTCTAAATGAGATCGTCTTTCGAAAGATGGCCCAACGAAGTGGTCCTCATCTTCTTCCCTGCTTTAACGACCAGCCGGGGAGGACCGACTGCCCCCACAGGTCCAGCAGTGGCACCGAAAAAAGGGTGTCTGTTTCTTGTGCCAGAAGCAAAAAACTCCATTTCCCACTCCGTCCGTGGCTCCAATACTCCTCCGTGTGCCATTCGACAGCCACGAGGTATCGCCATGAAAGTTTGAAAAGTTGAGAGCGTTCCACCCGCGGCCCTCAAGGAAAGTATGATAAAGGATTTATTAATGACAAGCACCCGGTTCTCTGTTGTGTATGTACACGAGGCGAAAGGCTTTGCGAGATGACCCTGGGTTTAAACCCTTCCCTTGTTGGCCGCCCTTTCTGGGATTCTCATATGTACAGCTTGGGCATTTTTCCTGAAATTTTCCTTTCCCATGCGTGTCTCGGTGGGTTTTATTTTTATGTGAGAGATCGAGTGATGAACATATGCTGCGATGTGGAAGGATGCGTTTATTTCAAACAACATTCTAAACATACACGTACGTCCTCTGCATATCTCAGCCGTGGTTTTCGGTGGAGAAGGAAGCGTCAAGGACCTTCTCAAAATGCAATCCAAAGAAAGGAGAATTCACCGGAGCGAATGGAGCCGGTGGTGAGTTGGGCGGGATGGTAGGTTTCCAGACACCTTAATCACATTTTTTCAACACTTTGTGCTTCTTCTCCGGACCGTGTAGTCATGCCTGGTACTGATAGCGTGCCTGGAAATGCTTTTGGGGGAGGGAGGTTAATGTTTTAGAAATTATATCATCATTAGTGTAAGCGAGAGCAAATCGCTTCGGCGCAGCCATGAACCATGAAACGGCTAATTGTGCAGTTGAAGGAAATAAGAAAACATGGCGTGATAAATTGTCTCACAACGGTTATCGATGGTTTATTGCGGCAAGTGGGAAGCAGGTCGAACTTTAATTTGGTTTGAAATACATTTGCTCGTTAAGAGAAGAGCTATAGAATTTGCAAAAGTTAAGTAAGCCTTTCCTTAAAAAAAGTGGCTGCTCCGGAAACGAGCCGGAAAATTTTATGCTGTACATAAAAATTGATATCACCTAATCAACACAACGTTTCGGTGCTCCGGTGTTGAAATCTACACGTCATGAAAATTTTGTTCTCTGCCATTTTCATTCTTTTTTCAAATTTGTGCCCGAAATTCGATGCCTGCGGGGCGGCGCTCTCTCAGCTCTTTCGGTGCAGTGTATTTATCAGAAACATATTTTACAGCTCATTAATACTTGATTAAGCAAATCCGTTTAACGTTGGGTACCGACCACCATTCCGTCCCGAATTTTGCGCTTAGTGCATTGCAAGGAAAAAGTTTTCGTACGCAGATAGCGGGCCGTCTCTGCAGCAGCGGAACCGTATGCTGCAAGCTTAATTTTTCCTTTCCTTTTTCTTTTGCTCTTCACACCATCAGCTGATCGCTCAAGGTTCGTTAATTTGGGCAATGGTATGACTTTTTGTCACAAGCGAAAAATGAAGAAAGAAAATTTGGAAAAGCAAGAGAGCGCTCGGGTACTCCCGGTAGATACGATTCTTTGCCAACGATCAATACAGTCCTTAACCTTAGGGAATTGCAAATTGGCCATAGTTCGAAGTTCATTAAACACAACCTTACCACCCATGGGAAGGGAAGTCCATCCACCCGCAAAGGGAAGGCAATCAATGCCCGGATTGCGCTAATGACGTGCTATGGATGGGTGTAAAAGTTGGTGAATGAAATAAAAATTTATAACTTTTAATTGAAACCGATGTATTTCATGGTGTTGGTCTTTTGGAGTACGGTGTGGATTTTCACAAGATTTGCTATTTTCCGTTCGATGTCTTAGCCGCATGAAACAAGAATTGCTAGAGCACCTTATGATTGAACTAACAGGGACTTTTAGTTTTATTGGTCCTTAGTATTTTTATGTACATTGCGTCCATTTTTTTATTTTTAAACACAACCAAAACTTTCTGTTCCATCCCCCCCACCGTCCAACAACGGCTTGAAACAATTGGAGTGGAAATGCAAACAATTTCCTCCCCAACAGCGAAACTCTTAGCCGGTGGTGTAGCGCTGACGCGTCATGTCTGCATCGTCGTGTCTGGTGGCGTGAGTTTGTTTCGGGCTTGTCGCATTCTCTCATCACAATTGAAATGCTGCTTCGCGAAAATCGGTTTTAATGAAAAGTAAACAAAACAGCTGTTTTTCTTTCGAGTCTTCGCGTCGCCTTTCAGTCAACCGTACACCAGTGGTACAGATTGGAGGGCGCCGCTGGCTGGGCTCACCCGAAACAGCGGCCGCAATTTTGCGGTAGATGGATGATGTGGCTCCCACGATAAGCCCGGTGTGTTATTCTCGGCAGCCGGCGCCTTTTTGTAGAAAAGCCACAAAAAGTCACCACCTCACCACCACCAACACCAACACGCACAGCAAATGGGTGTGTGGTGGTTGGGTTGGTGATGATGGCGTCGTCGTCGGCGGCCTATCAAGTTACGAAAGGTGGCAATGTCAATGTCAGAGAGCCCGCGAATTTTAGTACCACGGGTGGTCGGTACTGTTGTGGCTGTGTCGGGATTGACCGCGAGCAGAAGCTTTTCATTCGCGTTTTTGGGGTGTGAGGATTAAGCGATAACACAACATCTCAAGCTGCTGCAGCATTGGAGATGGTGGTTGGTACAGCAAGCGGAAAGCTTTCTTTTTCTTCGTGTTTTTATGGAGATTTTCCACGAAGAAAGGCAGTAGCTTTTGCTCTCGCCTGTCTCTTCCAACAACCTAGTCGGGCTTGTTACGGCTCAATCTTCTTGTGGTCATTGGCTCTCTAGCTAGCGCGGAAACTCGTGGTGGATTGTTCTTCGGTGCGGGTGGCTCGTTGTGGGTGACGTTTTGTTTAATTACGTTTGGCGCGATGTGTTTTCCCTGCTTCGTGCTTGACGAGCTCGGGCGGGTTTGACGTTTGTTTGTCCGGATGCTTAAGCATAGCGCAGCCATCGGGTCGTGGGCTGCGGATCGTTGAGATGTAAAGGACGCGACCTTCGTAATGAATTTAATCAATCACAACTTTAATGGATTTCCGTTTTCTTATTCGGTTAGCTTTTCTTTCTGGGAGAGGGGCGCCACGCTCTGCGGAGGGAGACGATAAAGTTTCTTTTCCAGACTTTTGCGAAAAAGCTTGTGTTCTGGTGCTCTGGAGCATGGTTTGTGTTTGAATTTAAATTGCAAATGAGGAACGAACAATAAGCGCGGGAATACGATCGAAATTTATTCGTGCGTGAAGAAAGGGAAGGATAATATGATCAATTTAACCAATGTAAAATGTCGTTTAAAATTTTCTAACAGTTAATAGTCGAATTTCGCTAAGTACATTTTGGTGCTCGTAACTAATCGCAGTATTTTTTCGTTTTATTTACAGGTAATTCTTAATTCTACAAGGATAACTAGAAAAGTCTTCGAAGGACAAATGGCGGAGCAAGTATAGAAATAAGTTTATTAAATTAATTTGTTATAAAATAATTTCTTAATTAAATAACAACCAATCTCATGAGCCTTTCACGAAAGACCATTCACCTGTCACAAAACATTTCCTGGTAGCCGTAGCTGTGGGTGCGCATTTCAGTCCCAGACAAGGGTAAATCGGTTATGGAATCGAATATTTGAAGTGTGGTATAAACCGGAAATGGTGAAAAAAAAAGGAAAATTGAAAAAGACCGTTACGGGAAAAGCTTCGGTTTGAAGATGACGAAAAAAGCTACACTGCACGAAACAAGCCAACAGCAGCAAACACCGTGCAATGCATTAGAGAAGAAAAAAAAACGGCTGGCTGGCTTTCGGTAGACGATGACGAAGCACAAAGAGCACATACACATGCCACCGGCACGTAGCACTTCGCCACACCAAGCTGTTTTCCTACCAAATGCGATTTTTCCGCAAACTACCACCCACGACGGGAAAGAGAGAGAGAGCAGTATACGGTCAGAGCAGGATGGAAGAGTTTGGCGTTGGTCGTGTGGTGGAACCCCCCCACGGTTGGGGACGGTTAGCAGCAGACGCAAACCGTCTCGGGACTGAAGGTTCTACAGGCGCGCGGCACTATTTACCGACCCGGAACAAGGAACGAAGAAGACTCGTTTGCGCGTTGTGTGCTCTCGGTTCCTAATATCGTTATATTTGGCGAAGGTTTTTGACCTCGTTTCGTATTGTATCTCTTGTGCAATATCCTTGTCTGGTGCAAGGTGGAGAGTGAACAGACAGCTGAGAGAACGTTCATTTTTCTCTCTGCCACAAGCGTTCAGGCAAAAACCTTTTCGGAAAGGAAGCGGGAGCGTTATAGTAGCGTACGAAATCCCGGAAATCTTTCTCTTCTTCGGTGTGCGGGTGGTTTCACTCTTCCGGTTTTGTGGCGAGTGGGCAAGGACAATGGGTGGAGGGGGGAGGTAGGTATGGAGGCCTCCCCTCCCAACAACGTCTGCCCGGTGTCTGGTTGGGTTTTCGAAAGCTGTAGGTGTTCGGTGTTCTGTCATTCATCATTGCAGAGTTTTATGCGGCGCAGCACAAGGACGACGACGCCGGTGAGAGAGAAAAAGGGCACGAGAAAACGGAACAGCTCATTGCTCTGCGAGTCAGACGATCGGTATATTCCTTTGTGGGCCACAGCTGGATGTGACGCTTTTTCATCGGTTTTTTGCGTTAGTAAAATGGAGGATGGTGGTGTGGTGGTGGAGTGCTTTTTTTCTTCTTCTTTCCCGAAAGTTATGAGAAAGATTGTTCCGTCCCGGAACTAGTGAATCCTGGTGAGCAGCGAACAACCACGTTTGCTTGTCAGATGCCATTTGTAATTACGGTGCCTCATAAGAATTTAGTTTATTAGATTGTTTCGGTGTCATATATGTCGCCGGATGCGACAGACAGAGAGAACCCGCGGGACAACGAAAACTGAGTGAGACTGGGTATTGGACTCGGCGGGGTCAGTGTTTTGCTTCGGAATGATAAATATGTACCGTGATGTAGCGCGGTAGAGAAGTGATTTATGTGCAAGTCATTAGTGGAAAATAATCACTTTGTTTCTTTTCTAGTCCTTACAATGAACAATACAATATCTTATCGACAGGGTTTAAATGGGTAAAATCATTGAGTAAGAGTTTATTTTTGTTGTATCGTTATGTTCATATTTATTTTTATTCCTAGTTGAGGAATAATTGTATCCAATCAGGTAACAGACCACTTTGTATGCATAGCTGGCATCGTCGCAAGTCGTCTTTTATTCAGCTTTGTCGTGCGGGTTGCCTACCGGTCAGGCGCATACCGTGTCCATCCGTGCAATCGCGCTCAAACAAAGCAAATTTTCTCCTTGTTCGTTCCGATCCTGACCAGTGCCGGTAGGAAACTTTACTTTCAATAACATCGTCATCAGCGCTCCACACCATACTCAATAACAGTTATTGTCTCTCTTGGATGTCGTTCACTGGTGGTGTGACAGCGGTGGGCGAACCCATCTCATTGGGGGGCATGTAGCGTAGGTACTGGAGAAAAAGAAAAGAAAGCATCTTCCTTGATCATTGGTGTGGTGTGGTTGCTGGCGAAAAATCATTCAACAGTCTCGCCTCTCTATTTTGCCACTGAGCACGCGTCGTGATAAATTCCCCATCGACGACAAGAGCATGTTTTGGCTGTGTCGTTGATTCTCGTTCCGTATGGCCCCCAGTGTGGAGGAAGAGCTATCTTGTTGCTATCTTTGCCATTGCCATCGAACTTCCCGTACGTGTGCGTAGTGCAATACACCTGTCTTTGGTCTTCTTGGTGTGTCGTTATCGGGACTGTTGATCCTTTATGGCGCCTGATCGCACTCTATTCCCCGGACGTGTGTTCCGCCTTAAGGTACGTGTTCCGTCGGTGCGGAGACGGTAAGCATCGTCTCATATCATATCTATTTGTTATGGAAAGTAATGTATCCTACGGCAGTTTTGTTTTTCATTTTTGTTCCTCACGGTTAATGTGAAGCAATGGAAGAATATTGAGCTGTGGATACTGGTTACCGACAGAAATAGACGATGAAGGTGTGTGGTAATATAAGCGTAGACGACGTCTCGTTGGGTGGGAAAGAAACATATTTGGAGAAAGACGTACTTATCACATCACTTCGAAGTGTCATGGTGCACACGCACATCCTTCCATTCTTCGCCAAGTTGACAACATAGAGACCCGGAAGAGTAGAAAGTGATACGGGAGGGAACAGGCTAAAGTTTTCCCTGTGTGTGCTTTGGTGAAGGTGTAAAAATCATCTTTATCTGAGTAGGTGTTATAATTTGAAACACGATCTCTTTCCTGTAGTCATACGCTTTTGAAAGGAGAGATGTTCGGTGTAACGCATGGTTTCATCTTGGTCGAGTTGGAAAATTACTTTTTAATCCATTTCATGGACGAATACATGTCTGGTTTTTTTTTAGCGAATAGCGCAAATGTTGGATTAATTTTTGAGATGGTAGTAGATGTTGTTTTGGAAGCGAAGTAAAGATATAATTCGCTTGAGAGCACAAATTCTAATCAATTTTTTTGTACAAATCACGATATGCCATTAAAGAGTTTGAAAACTCATATTCGTAGCGACAACTGCTGTGATGCCTCATCCATCTTACTTCCTTCCCATACAGTTGAATAGAAGATTTGACGTTGAAGTCAAATTTCATAAGCATCTCACTTTACCACCTCATTGCATGTGTTTCCTTCCATTGCATTCGTGTCCTTGTTGGTTGCAAAGGGCGTGCTAGCTTTATGTGAACGTCAGCAGCTAACCGAAGAGCGGAGTGTGTCAAGCCGGGTATTTAGAATGTATGGCTATAGCGTGTATGCATATTTGGGTATTCTCGTACGGTGTTGAAGTATTCGGAATTCAGTCTCTCCACCTCTGGCAAAGTGCCATTACCCTTCGACCTCACACGCGAGATCAACGCAAGACCAGGAGGCGAGCGTCCCGTTGGCTGATAGTGGAGAAGGACCAACTTTTTCCCGCCGGCGGTTATGGCAGCGCGCGCGCTGGCTAACCCTTTTTCCAACACGCCGGCGAAAAGTCTCATAAATAATACCACAACACACTTCGTCTTCCGTCTTTTCATTGTACCGGCTAGAGAGTAGTAGTTGGTGAATGCCAGAACGGGTCTTGCGGTACGGCAAAATGCGTGCCGATGGATCTGGGAGCTTTGTGCGGTTATCGGGGTGGTCCTTCCTTCAATGAGCTGCATTTGTGTCTTTTTCGTTGTTTTCCGTTTTCCGTTTTCCGTCCCACTTTTTTGTGGTTATTTTCCATACGTTGTTGTTGTTGCGCAAAATGAAATATCTTTCAACAGTACGGACGGACGGACTCGCTTTAGCAAGGACAACGACGTTCACGTTTTGTGCAGAGAGACCACCAACGACGATGGGCTTGAAGCGATGGGGGGTCGTGTGCATGCCTTTGGGTTTGCGATAATGAAAATGAACTGGAAAGTGAAGCGGTAAAACACTCCCAAAAGGATGCTAACTTCTCGAGTGCGCTTCTTCACCTACACGAAACGCGCGAGGTAGAAGCAGAATCAGCAGTATGGGAATGGCGTGTGGCGGTTATGCTGGTGAGATATTTGTTCCCAGGGTGTGCTAGCAGCAGCAGCAGGAACACTCTTCAGTCGCCACCTCCGTAAAGTGAGGTTTCGGTAGCTTTGTTTGTGTACCTCATCGTCTAAGAGCATTCGACCGGGGTTTCTCCCGGACAGAAGGCGTCGTAAAACGGGAGATGGGCAGGGAGAAGGCAGGTTTCACTCACAGTAGAAGTTTTGACTTGTTATCTGTCTATGGGAAGGATGAGCGGACTCGTTTTGGGCCCCAAAGACAAAGGAGCAGCCAAGGGCGGCCGCTGGTTTACGCTGGTTAAAACATTCAACGGTTGAAGTACCTCGTCGAGAGTAAAAGTAGTTTGTTATCACATTTTAATAACGTCAACCAACAATTCATCTACTCCCCCCAACCTTAGCGTACGCCTTTATCCCGTAGCAATGTGAGTTCCGCCAAAGTGTCAGGGAAAAGGATCCGGGCGGAATGGCATGACAACCGCTCATAAACGTCGAAATATTGTAAGACATAAAGTGGAAAGCCACTAGCGTGTCTGACGCCGGGCTTCAAAGCGCATCTCTTGTTTGCACCGCCGTAGAGCAGGGTAGAGATGTGTCTTCTAATGCATAGATAAATTTAATTTTTATGCAGGCGTTTCCGGAATTTACCATCTTTCGAGGGTACATCGTTCCGCTACGGATGGGAAAGAACCGGAACGCGATAGTGTGAGTGTACATAATTGTACGTAAGATTCACTCGAGTGCGATCGAGTGTTGCACCTTCATAATGCACGTGGAATGCAAATACACACACTCTGCACAAAACCCCACGCACGCCCGACGGAGCGCCGGTAAGCCCCTGAAAGGTATGCAATCTGTGTGTGTGCTTTAGCTAATGAAGGGAAGGATGCTTTAGCGTGCATTACCACGCGTGGTGTGCCTCGTTAGTGGCGAAATCAAATTTAATTAGCACGTTGCCAGCACGACCGGGACCCGGTGAATGTATTATTAAATGTTTTACGCTTCAATAATGTTTCGTGTTTCGTTTAGGAGCTTCGAGCCCGCTGAGAAGCGTTTCGTGTCGTGCGCGGCGAATTCGTTAGAACGAAAGTATCAAGCTTGTTTTTGGGTGCGAACCGTGTCCCATCCTATAATGGGACGAATATAAATTTAAGAATATTTAAACAAATGTTAATTTATGTTAGTGCATCCTCAACCCAATTGATTTGTGTTAAATTTTTAAAAGAAAGTCCTTTGTAGAATACCTTCCTTCGATTTGGAACCAATGTACACCTTTTCGTTCCTTTCTCCTGTGACCAATTTAGTGAGCACGGCGTAAGCGTTATAAATTTTACAACTGTCACGTTGCAATCCCCTCCTGCTATCTGGTGTGTCGCGAATTTCAATGATGTGCAAATGATTACACCAAATCAACGAGAGGAACGAACAACAGTACACGAATCGGTGGGTTTATGATACCTGTGGAGATGGTTTTTCCTTCTTCTCCCAAATGAAAATCCGTCCAAGGGATTGCTACTACTAGTTGTGCCTTTTTTTTCAGAAACATGATTTTATGACATACTGCTGCCAGATTGACCAAGGCAATTCATACCTTGAGACGATTGGCGGGTTTTGGTTTCCAATATTTTTATTTCACGAGCGAACAACGATGGTTGTAAAATAAATTTACAACTTTCATATTCCGCCCGGATATTGATCCCGCGTATGTAAAATCTGTTACCAAAGCTCTTCGTGTGTATTGGAATGTACGTGGATGAGGCATGGCTAATGCGAAACGCGAAATGCGCCACTGGGAAGCGGCAGTGTTCTCCTACACCTCCGGGATGTTATGAATATTTAAGCGAAATTTTCGACACGACTGTTGCGGTTTGTTGGTTGGTGACTTTGAATTAGGAACTAACAAAAAAGGATGTTGTGTGGGAGTATGGGAAAAACTTGGCATTCAGTGTTGATTTGTTGATGGTGGTTTTCCGTTTTACACCATGTGGCGGCCTTGTTTGGTGTGATGAATATTTTTAGAGAATCTGTTGTTTTTTTGGGTTGTGCTTTTGAATCCAAATTAAGGATGTTATATGAAGCATTGAACTTATTTTGCTCATTTTTGTTGTTACTTTAATGCACGATAAGTCAAGAGGAAGTTTGCATTGATACGAGTTATTTATCCACGTCTCGCAATTCTATACTTATCCTTACCTTTTTTTGCTCGCGGCCAGTAAAAGAAGTATGGCACTCGGAACGGTTTATAATCAACGTCGCCTTCTCATCATCATGCTAATCAAACACTACGTTTCATATCATTGTCGTCTCGTTATCAGTGCACTTCGAATGCACTTGAATAATCTCCATTGCGCTAGGAGGAGAAGCGACGAAGTTGCGCACACCTTCGTCCTCGTGCTTCGTACGCTCTGGCCAAAAGGAGATTGAAACGCCACGCTGAAAATAATCATGCTAATAAGAACATTGTCCTGTGGCGTATTTGCATTTTATTTTCCCATCCATTTTTCCCCACCCACTTTCCACCATCCTCTCGGGGGAGAAGAAGGAGGACACGTTTTCGATTGGAATGCGACGTGAACGAAATTTTCCTGCTTCCGATCGATTCGATTAAAGCGCCACAGCAGCGCTGGGAGTGGTTTTTGGATTTTGGATTGTTGATTTTGTGCTCATCAACGTTCGGCACTTACCAACGAACCGTGGCGAAGTAGTGTTTTCCCTGCTTACAGAAAAGCGCGTGAGTGAGAGTGTGGAGGTGAGAGAGCCGAGCCTGCCTAGCGTGAGGAAAATGGTCTTTGCCCCCGGATTAGAATACACCGTCGGTTGTGGTTTTTGTTGCTGGCCGTTTGTTTACCTATCCATTGAAACGAAGCCGATTCCGAGCTTAAGGATCTCTCTGTGGGCGAGTGAGGTTTCTTCATACCGTCAGGTATGTGTTTACCGAAGTCACTTGACGATGGCAAACTGGCTGCAGGACGATGATGACGATGGTGTGAGAAGCGCAGAGAAAGTAATAAAGATAATACGCCAAAATCAACTCATCTTTGTACTGTCAAGACACCTTTCCCTCGATGGTGGTTGGTGGGCGAGATGTACACAATTTGTTTCAATGAAGGTTTCCCCATGCTCCGTCCAATTTTGCCACCATCTCCGGCAGTATCTTTTGTAGCAAAACTCAACGTGTCCAGCACCACACTACGGGGATTGGGTTTAATCGAAGGGGGAGTCGAGCAGTTGCTGTTTGATGATGGCAGTCGTGATTTAATTTACTATGCCTTGCTTTGTATCGTCCAGCAAGGAATGTGTCTTTTGCGCTTCGTTCAGGGTTCTATCCCAAGACTCAAACGATTCTCATGTACGCGTGGAAGATATATTGTCTTCAATCGAGTGTGTGGTAGTAGTTTGCTATAAATTATCG
Organism: Anopheles stephensi; assembly: GCF_013141755.1. Classification (NCBI taxonomy): domain Eukaryota; kingdom Metazoa; phylum Arthropoda; class Insecta; order Diptera; family Culicidae; genus Anopheles; species Anopheles stephensi. Next base: position 79,561,132 of record NC_050202.1, on the reverse strand, counting down.
ACACCATTATCGCAAAACCATTTTTGTACGGGGGAAAATCATCGAACTGTAGCGTCTGTGATACTGGAAACAGCCCGGTGTAGTTGGAGATTGAAATGGTGCTCTTAAGTAAGATCTGGGGAGAAAATAATTAAAGTGACTGATACGCGCGGCGTCGGCTAGAGTGCATGTGTTTGCTTTTAATCGGTAACGGCTTCCGATGTTCCGGCTCCCTCCAAGACGCTTCAATCGGAAGCGGCTGTCAATCGGATGTACGAGAGAGACAATCGAACGACGAAGGGCGGCTTCTTTTGATCGATTAGAGCAGGAGTCAGTTGGGTGGTGAAAGTACGGCTAGGGTATGGTTTATGTTTGCTCGCCGACTGCTGCTTGCGCTGGATCAATATTGACAGAAACACCAGTATGGTGTGAAGTTTCCTTCCTTGATTCAATTTTACCACCTGGGGCATCGTCCTGCGAAGAGAAAGAGAGACAGAGAGTTTGCGAAAAGCTTCAATGAACTTCATCATAATTGATGATTAGGTTAGGATAGTGGAATTTTTCTCTATTCAATTATATGCACAAGATGGAATTTTCATCGCTAGCTCCCTCTTTCTCTCTCTCTCTCTCTCTCTTGAGGGTTCGGTTGAAAGTGAATGCACTTGCACTGTTTATTATCATTTTCCTCTGCTGGTGCATCGTCGGCTCTCATCATCGTTCCTGCACACCACAAGTCGCGCCAGTATCGCGCTGCCCATTTGCATTTTGATTTAAATATTATTCAATCGTCACCTCATCGTGTTGTTCGTGTCATCGCTCGGTTACGACAGAACATTCCCACGGGGTGCATTCCTGCAGTGCAGTGAAGTTAAGAGGCATGGCCTGTGCAAGTAGGGAAACAAATTACGATTATCTAGCAGTAGTTTTGGTAAGCTATGTGGGGTGAAGCCTGCATAGTGATGGTTGATGGTTGGGTGGGCAAACGCTCCTTAAACAGTGTCATTTGAATTCATCAACTGAAACACCGGGCGTCTCCATCACCACGATCAACGTGTTTCTTCGTCTAGTTTTCTCCCTGTTAGGGCAACGGTCTATCGAGGTGGAAAATTGTAAACCTTTTTTAATCTTTGCTTTCTTTCACTTGTACCGAGGGAGCACATCTGTAGGATGGAAAAAACGTCCCGATAAAGAGATGGAAAACACTGGAGAGATAGTACGTCGGGGAAGCGTGTAATGCTGGTCGTTTAAATGCACATCAGGATTCGTCGGCGGACGATAACAGCAGCACTCGGAAGGATTGCGGTGTTTCCATGCGTGTCGTATATATGTGAAGTCGTGATGGTGGTGTGCGGGGTCGTCATCGTAAAAAACCGCAAACATACAAACGATTTGATGACGGTGATGGTTGAGAAGCGATCGTGCTGAAACATGACGCCATTTGACAATCCTATCAAATTAAATGCACATCAAAACGGAACCATTTCCATGCTACGAATGTTGGGTGGAATTTTTTGTAGTTCAAGAATTTAAGAAATTGTTAGTTTTTTATATGCTGCAATGATTGGGCGTTCTTCGACTGTGTTTTTAAAATTATGATTAAGTTTTAACAGAAACTTACATTTTTGTAAAAGTCTTACCCTGGCAATCCTTCTTGCTACGACTATTATTTAAATCGCTTGTGTCGGCCTTGCTGTCAAGTGCATATTTTTCGCTGCTACAAGATTATCGCTTTCACTCGTAAATTGAGGACGAGGAGAAAATGAGAGAATCAGACACCGCTTCACGAACGTGTTTACGTGTCCGATTCTTTATAGTCAGCCGTGCCCTGTACCGTGAACCTTCAACTTGATATTTCTGGTTTGTCAGCGACGGGATTTGTGTGGCTTTTGTCGGAAGCCGTGCCGACCTGACACGAAGGACAAAGTTTAATATATTTATGAAGTTAAACTTTCTTTCCCATTTTTTTTTTGGGGTTCCATCGAGACGAACTACTAAAGACTCGGCGCGTAGTGCTTTGGTGTGCCGCCAAAGAGAGAGAGGGGGGGGTCCGTTTGTGTCGCCTTTTATGATGGTTTATGTTTAAAATTTTGCTCACGCGTCTCGGTCCAAGAAGAATCATGAATGTAAGAAAGAAACGATAACCATAGCAGGGTGATTTTATTTATTTTTTTTCTTGTGAGTATGTTTCGTTACAACTCGTTTATAATTTTAACTGTCGTCGGATGGGTGGCTTACCGGTTTGAAGAAAGGCTCCGTGTCGTCGTTTCAACTGGGGCCCTTACTCGTGACAGGAAAACTTGTTTCAAAGCGATTTCGGAATGATTTGTGATAGTGCGTTTGGGGAGGGTTCTTTGGCTGCTTTTTCTTTTAAATGATCACGCAAACTGGCAGATGATTTAAGCTGACAACTTGCGAGAGTTTTGGTTGAAGCTTTTTGATAAACTTTACATGCAACTTATATTGTATTTGTACTGTAGCGTAATGAAACAACAGATGAAGTTAGTGTAGACTGACAAAGCGATAGTAAAGTACATAGGCTCCGGCTACCGGTGCCAGATCTGTTGAAGTGTGATGCTTGAAAATGCACCATGTTTTCGAAAGTCATCGTCTGTCGAATCGTCCTGAAGCAGCAAGCACACTCACGTTGACTCAAGACTGCAGTGTGGCAATTGCATATCCTGTTCAATGCACATCCGTCTACCAGACGCCATTCGATGTACTTCACAGCTCATGGTTGTGTCAGACGTCAATGCGTATTTAGTTTGCGTCCAGACGAGAAGCGTCTGGATAAAAACTTACAGGCTCTCGAAACACGGCATCCGGCGTCGTCGAATGTTGGTAATCTTATTTCAATCAAGCTTGAAGGATGCTTCGTTTCGTTTCGGGATGCTTCCCGTCAATCCTTTCCGTGATTTCTCTGTCTCGTTACCAATGCACTAACTCTAACCTACGATTCATGAGATGCGATTTTCAACAATCAAACTTTATCTACTAAAAATCCTGCAATGGTATTGGATACTGAGGTTGTAGCACACCGATCACTAGAAGTCTGCGTTGAGTGACGTAGACAAGGGAAGCATGCTCCTAACGCTGAGCATGGGTTGGGAAGGAAAATGTTTATTCTGACGGAAAATCAGTGCAGTTTGTAGTGTGGAGCAAAAGGAACTGAAAATGTCTGCTCGTATCTTCTTCGCTACATCCGGTGGGAGGGATTCGTGGCAAAACCCAGCACGTCTAACAATAATCGAGAAGGGCGTAACTCAAACAATAACACTTTTCCTGATTGTATTTTAACCTTTTGAGATGGTGTTTAATACCATTGGCCGTGGAGTGTGTTAATGACCTCTATCGCCATGATGGAAAGAGAGTTAGTCCAATTGCGAGAGTATGCTCAACCCAGATCTTTTTCTTTCTGTTAGATTGTGTCGCGTGCATTGAATTGATTTTATTTATGAACTATTTCAACTGTCATTCATTCTACCGGTTTTTTCTTCTCTAGGAACTATTTAACCTTGCACAGACCACAGCAAATGGGTGACGAAGGGTGTAACATCCCATCGAATGCTCCACATTACGTTTTTTTCCTGCTCACTGGTTTTATCGTGTGAAACTACCACTTCAAGTCGAGTCGCTAGAGCATGAAGTCTCAGAATGATAGTTTCTCAGTCACTTTCTTCACGTGCAGCCTTGCTCTCGGTAGATGTCAGAAGTGAAACTCCTTCCATCTATAGCGCTCTATTCTAATAGAAACCAACGAGGAGTGAAAATGATGAGATTGAAGGGGAAAATGGTCGATCATAGGATCATCGACGAAATCTGGATGCTGCACAGCATCGTACGAATGAATAAAGTTCAAATCGTAATGGAAGCAGATGCTCTGGGAAAAAGCGCAAAAAGATTTTCCCATTGACGGACGGCTACGACGGGGCTAGAGAGCTCTACAGGAACATCCTTCTTCAACAAGTTCTACGCAAGAAAACGCGTTCCCTAGATAAAACTTTCCCCCCTCGCAGCGCTTTTCTGCGAAAATCTACTTTCAAATCGGTATTTTACACTGTGGTTAGTTTTCGGTTACAGCTCACACTCGGTGGTTCTTGTGCTCCAAGTTCCGAGAGCTCCATAACGGAGTGAAAGATGGCACTAAAACTAACGATGATGACTATCATTTTCGTGTTAGTTTGCGTTCTCTTACTTTCGGTGCTGTTGCGTCGTCCGTACGGGGACGCTGTTCAACCGACATTGGTCGGTGGTGTCGGTGCCAATCACACGATGGCGTCACAAGTCGAACAGAAGTTGGAGCTCACATTTCATAAAAGAAAATCGGCTCTTGAAAGCTCGGCTCTTTTGTAACAATATGGTGTGGCACATCAGAGGCACGGCACACGACCCAACCGACGAACGGGTTTAGTATTAACATTTTTAGGTCTTTTCTTCCGTACAGTAGAAGCGAAATGGTAGTGCTATCCTTGAGTGAGCTTGTGGCAAGCGGAAAACTTTTGAAAAATGTCTTACGATAGAGCGCATCGTGTATGTGATGTGCACAAAATTTATGGCTTGAGAAAAAATAGGAACATCTTATTCAAGTAGAATCGTGCGAACTTGAACATGAGCTAAGTTTGACGCTTCTGGATAGCTTGCAAAAGCAACAGGATACGTAAAGGATAGCTAAATGACACTGATGATAATTTTTATAATAACAAAAACAGATAACAATTTGTTATAGGTTGAAATTGATGTGTGTCATGGTGGAAAACCTAAAACACAGACGCTTAAGGAAGCTAAAAATGTTCTGAAAAGTTTAACAGAACTAACCACTTAATTTTGTGTTGGTGCGTCTTTCCGGCATTTGGCTACCGCTGGACCTTATTCTATTACCGTCAACGGAATGCCTTTTGTTGGAGCACCCTTTTCTTAAATTTAATGCAACGTACGGAAAACCTATGGCGCCTCCCAATAAAAGAAGTGAGAACGAAAAGGTTAAGCGATTTTATCGGTTTCGTTGCTCCGTAAAATCCGATAACCGTATATATACACCTCCAGCAAAAGGTGGCTTTCGTTCTGGTGGGTATGGTGTGGTGCATTCGTCCCTCTGCCATTTGATGGCCCGACCCGGACGGAAGACAACGACCACACCAGCGTCGTAGCACCAACACTCGCAATTTAAACCTTAGCAACGAAAAAAGCGTCGGGTACGATTTTTCCGACTCGTTGTTGCACCAGCCCCCCACAACCTTCTCCCCACCACGGAGTGTTTTGAAGGACCTCGTTAAAAATGCATAGCATGAGTTTAAAATATTTAAATAGCTGCTACAGCATTTACACCTTCAACCGCGCTTTTTTTTCCCTTCCAGCCGTTGTTCGGGGTTTCCTTCGTGAATGCATCCAAATGCCAGGTGAATAAGATTTCGTCTTCGTTTAATTCTTTCCATTTTCGTCTCCGTACCTCCGTAAGGTAAAAAGCGAAAAGGGAAATAATAAGTTGTGTCTGGCTTGAGAAGGGGAAATATATATATATAAGCATCCTTCTTCACATAAGCAAACGGCCAAAGGCAGGATAAAATCCGGCGAACGGTCTTTGCAAAACAGCAGGGTATTGCGTGGGAAACAAGGGTGGGAAAAGCAAAAGATCAGGTGCTTAATGCGCTCGACGAGAATTTAAAATAATATTTATCCCTTTCCGCTTGTATCCGCTTCTTTCGATTGCACCACCATCGGTGCTGGTTGGTTCTCCTTTGTTTGATTTCCGTTTCCGTTCGCGCGTTCTTATGCACTGTGAGGAGGATTCCCTGCAGATGCTCTCTTCTACACCAAGCCCGTGCTTGGAAGGAAAACTAGTGGCGCGCCGCTACAAGCAAACAACACTTCATCCTAGGGTTCAAAACTATACGGACGAAAGCTGCAGGACGACACGGATCGTAAACGGAACACTGGTCTTTGCTGATACTGAAATGCTTTGTGCTGCTGCATTCGATAGAGAGGTTTGTTGGTTGCAGGTTTGGTACATTCATTTACCTCCTCCCTGCCAGGGGTAGTTGGTTGGTAGTGAAATGAACAAAAACGGTTTCGCAGCAGCATTTATGTTTCACCATGAAACACGGACTGTGTGTTTGTATTGCTCGAATGTCCTTTTCATCCCGCACAGGAACAGTTGCACCATAATCAGATTTCAGAATCGTTTAATTTGGAGCTTAGAGGCAAATTAACCTACCATTTTGTTGCTGTGCAATCGTTCGCCCCCGGATAAGTGTACTTGCTCTGGTACTTGTACGGTTGAACGCTTTCGAGCTTGCTTTCGGTACGATTTTCTTGTTGAACTGTGAACTTTTCCTTCTGAGAGGGATTAGATTAGGGTTATAAATATAAATCGATTCGGTGTTTTGGTGATGAAGATTAGCAAAATGCTACTCGCTTTGCTGCTGTACGACAAATGAAACTTCAAATGAACCTATGTACGATCGAGTTGAAATACTATTTTAAATTTGAGTCCAATGCAGTTTTTCGAGTGGTAGATCGTTTTTTTTTTTGGTTCCAAAATATTCTATTTAGAGAAAAAAGGGAGCCTTAACGAACGTAGATAAAAACAGGGAAATAGATGCTTCCATTAAAGTTGCACCGATCGGTTTCTGATAAGCTTAGGGGGGAAGGTCTGTTGCTTGTGCAGTCTTCTTCTGTGCTTCCGTATGAAGGGCTACCTGAAAACCCTTTGTTCAAAACATTTTCCTTTGGTTTCCTTCCCGAGTGAAAATGTTTTTCCGGCGTGTGACATTCGTATAGAAGGATACGTTCGGTCGATAATGCGCGTGTGAGAAACATTATGTGACCGAAAAGGGCGACAAATTCCAGACACATAAAATGGATAATACTTTGCGCTGAAGACACGACCAGTGCTCCGATTCGATTTGCAGATGGTGTCATAGAGCGTCATCTGCACACCTTTATGGGGTGAATTGTAATGAAAAGAAGGAAGTGCATTGCACTTTACGGAAGTGAACTGTTTAACTGTCAGTTGTCCTCCCGTACGCTGCTTGGTGTTTTGGTAAGGAAGCCAGAAATTGTAGACCAAGATCTCTCGAGGCTCTACTCGCTAGTTGAAGTAAAAAATGAAGCAAACCAAATAATCTGATCCGTGAGTGTGGAAATAGGTGGAATATTTCGAAGTTTATGCTTTTATTGATAGTCGCACTCGCGTCTCGAGGAGTGTCCGCGTCCGCCGCGTTTTACTCGAGTCCTTTGCAAGGTGACAAGGACGGTGTCACCGTGCCAACCTTAATGACGGTATGTCGTGACAATTCATTTGTGAGACAAAAATGCCAACCGTCTGGCAAAAATGTTCTCTTTTTTTTTTAACAAACTGTGACTAGCTGGAGTCATTGTATTTTTAGGATCAACGAGCGCAAAGTCATTTCTGGGTCAACATTCTACGTCTTACGGAATGTTCCAAGTTCTCTTAACTGCTTGCCGCGCGCCACCACACGTGCTTCAGTGATTCGTTGGCTTTTAGCGCCTAGTCGATATCACGTTGCTGGTGTCTACCTTTAATAAGCAAACTCCCCACGGGGAATACTGTTCCGTGTTCCATCCATCCATCATCAGGATAAAAACATCACCATCGTCTGGATGGTGGGGGGGTTACCGCCGGTATGCCATTGAACCATTCTATCATTTAATGTTCGGTGCCATTGCTCGAAAAGCAGCTTTTCGCTTAAGCAAGGGGAAACGCATTTTAATGAGATATTTCAATTTCCTTTCGAATAGTTCTCATCTACTCCAACTGCTGGCGGATGAAACTTCTCCCGGAAAAGCATTTATTTCCACAAGCAGCACCACTCACCCGACGAAGAAGAAAGTGTAAGCTTCTTGAGCAGCGCCGAGGACGGACAGAATGCTTGACAGTGTTTTCTCTTCTTTCATGAAACTTCGCCGGCTGGAAAAGTTGTTTATCTTTTTCCTTACAAGACCTGGTAGAAAAAACTCTGATCGCGTGCAACTGCTGTGAAGAACGCGACGGTCGAGAGGTATTAATGAAAAATGACTTTCTTCATCGTGTTTGACCGGGGGGCGGTTTGATGCGGAGTTCCGGCAGTGCACTTCTTCAAAGAAAGCAAAACTTTGTATGTACATTCTTGGTCTTCTTTTTTCCGTGCGTCCGCCAACCAAGCGAACAGATTTTCTAGCAAAATCGTACTTTGCCCTCTTGGTCAGGAAATGATGGTATGGAGAGTTTTGAAAAATGCATCTAAGGAAGTGTGATAGATTCTTGGAATGTTTTTGACATTTTGTAAGTCGGTTATGCACTGTCAGCTCGCTAGACAGGAAATGTTCAAAGTAAGGTTGTTTAATTTTAAAGATCGAGTGAAAAAGGACGAGCTTATTGTGTAACTAATAAGGATTTGTAGCTTAAGTGCGTAATTGCGTAGTTGCTGTATGATGTCGCAGTAATAGATATCGTTATTCCTATCCATCTCTATTACAGATTGAAGATGAAGGCAATCACGGAAACGACGAAACACGTCTGTTCATTCTGTCTTCGCTGGCCGCACAGCACAAGAGTCGCGTGGCGTGTGTGCTTTGCGAGGAACCGATGCTAGTCTTTGACCGGTATCCGCTGGTCGATGGAACATTCTTTCTCAGTCCGAAGCAACACAACAAAGGGTGCATTGAGGTAAGTACACAGGGCTGTTATGTATATGTTTTCTGTCTGCAAAAGAAAAATGGTTACGTCGGTGTGTGCGGACGGACGGCAGACAATTGACTTCCAATAGTCCTAGACTAAAATGTCAATGTCACTGTTGACCTAAATTTTGGTAAGATTATTCCGAACGTCGCGCACACTGCTGTGTTGTTTGGGCTGGGCATTTGGCTGTTAGGTACAAGGAACACAACGACATAATGACCATATGACTGCACGGCGTCCGTGGTATCGTATCGTCGGGAAATCGTCCGGGTTCGCCCGCGATGGTTTATAATGGCAGTACATGATGTACTACTGCTTCCGTGCGCTTCGTTCGCAGTGGAAAGGTATGACTGACGCTTAGCTTCGAAACGAAACAAAGACGAACTTTAGACGACCTGTTGGCCAAGAATCGTATGCCATACGGTGAATTAATAAACGATTAAGTACGTAACGCTTCTCCGCAGCACCTAACCGCGAGGAAGTGCACCCAAACAGTGTAGTCCCTAACGGGCGGGGTTATGCTAATGCTTTACGCCCAACCGAACCTTGCTTTATTAGATCGCTTTACATAACATACATATCGCTAGGACGTGTTGGTGACTGTGTTGGTTTTCTTTCTTGTCTACAGGTGAAGTACGAGAATCGTGTCCAATATCTGACATCCGTCTGCATGGCGTGCTTGGAAGGCGTCGAGCCAAACCGTGTCGTACGGTGCAGGTAAATATCAAACTTTTCTCCAGCCTTTTTTGGTGCAGAGGGCGATGAGAATCGAAGCTGATCGGGCGAAATTAAAGTACCAATCGAGACGCTGACGTGAACGTGGATGAGAGAGAGGTGGCAAAGTAAACGAAAACCGATCATATTGCATCGAGCCAACGAACGGATGCTCTAGCTAATGGAATGGAACATAGTGGCGACTCCTTTCCGAGTGCGATGGATTATCAGTGAATTAATTTCATGGAAATTCTTGTTCTGAACGGTCAATTAACCCGAATATTCATGAGCAGCGAGTTGGCGGACTACGAGCTTTTTGTAGCCGTCTTTGCTTGGTTGTGTTTTCAGCATGATGATTGATCGGTTTTTCAAGTGGTAGTTTCGTTCATTGCATGTAGCAAACGATTGATGAAACTAATTTTTAATTGCATATCGTTGTTTCTACGTGTTTTTCTTTTCTTATAGATTTTGTGTGAACAAGTGGGACGGTTCGTCGCTTGTTCTTGGAACGATGTACTCTTACGACATCTTTGCTGCTATGCCATGCTGCACTGAACGATTAAAGGTATGTATTGAATGCATAAATCTGCATATCTGCGTAGCTGTATTAACCAAGATTTTTTTTTAAATTATCAATTCAATGTTTTATTTTCCTATATCTTCCACAGTGCAACAACTGCTTCAAACTGATGCTGTCGCCAAATCAACGGTTGAACTTCTACAGCGATTACAGTCACAGTGTGTCCTGTCCGTATTGTTCGGCTCAGGACAATCATTTCGTGAAGCCACTGGCCTACTGCTACACCAAGCAGCCCATGCAGTTCTTCCAGCACTGGCCATAACATGAGGCCACGTTGGAATCTCCCAAGTCGAGTGTGAACGGTGGCTCGCTGGCGGAAGCATCCGGCCGGCAGGAGCAACAGTCACCGTTCAACGGCTCGTCCGCTTCGTGCACTGCTTCGACGGGAACTGTTGCCGACAAAGCTGCAGCAGATTCTGCTGCAATGAACTCGTTCATTCAGGAGCTGCGTCATCTCAGCAACAGCAGCACCATCAGCAACATCAGCAGCACAAGCAACGATTCGGGCTTCTCGACATCCTACGGTGGTGATTCCAACGTCGGTAGTGGCCGGGCCGCTACCAACCTACCTAGCAACATGCAGCTCCAGCAGCATCAGCAACTCCACGGGCTGCTCGCTGGCAATTCCACGAATGTTCAGCAACATCAGCTTAACAACAAAGCAATCGCGACAGGTACAGTATCGAAACATGATCCTACTGTTAACCCCGCCCTGTCAAACATCATCTGGGGCAATAAATCGCTCTGGGGACCGGCACCACCGTCACCGCCAGCAGTAGCGGCAGCAGCAGCGGCGGCATCATCTTTGGTGAGTCCTTCACCAGCATCACTCAAACCGGCAATGGTTCTTCCTAGTGTAGTTACAACAAACCCTACCTCGAACGCGTTGTACACTAGCTTAAGTAAAGAATTGTACACACCCTGGACAACATCCACTGCCAACCACAAAACACCAACGTCGATGGTGTCTGCACAGATGCAGCAATTACCCTGTGTCCCTCCATCCCAACACACTGAACCCGCCACCCTTCCCAAAACCCCGTCCATCTGCCCTGGCAACATTGGTACAAGTATCTGGGAAAGCAAGCTCGGACTGGTCAGCGGTCCGCAGCAAGCTCTCGAGCCATTAGAGTCTATCTGGTCGGCACCGGAACCGGGAACAGCAGGAGGTATGAATGGCGAAATGAATCAAGGTACTACTGCTGCTGCCAGCAGCCAACACGTTTGGCGATCTGATGTTCCTTCCGGCACTAGAGAACCATACACGGTAGGATCTCAGTTTCTGCGAGTACAGGAATCGATGGGTGGTGGTGGTAGACTGTGTTCTACCGCTACGGAGAATGCGATCGAACCTACACCAAAGCTTAGTTCCCTTTGGACACACACACCGTGGTCAGCCGGTGTGGATGGTTCAACGGTAGCCAATGGTAGCAACATTAGTGTGCTGCGATCGCTACGTATGGGCGAGTCCGCAAATTTGAACTCCGGCAGCGCCATTGCCAAGGATGCGGATGCAAGCATTGGGACCGTAGAGCAGCGTGACACATCCGTTGCTGGTTCGTTCATGGCCATGGCATCGGATGACGTCATCAACTATCTTAATATATTTAATTAGACAATTTGTTTTTGTTTCTTTTTTAACTGGTTTTCTTTTATTGTTTACTGTCTCCCGTTTCTTCGATGTGAAAGTGTTTAATCTCACTTTTAGAGCAATTTTGTTATTTAGTTCTACTTTATGGTTTTGTTTCCAAATGGTTCTTTTTTCCAGTTTTTTTTTTCAACATAGCAATGATTCGCAAAGTTGTTCGTTAGATTATTTAGTTTTTTTTGTGTTTATTTTTTATTTTTCTGATAGATGCTTTGGAGACATATGTTCTGTTGTTTGTCAAAAACTTTTTACACCTTTTTGTTTGTTTTATTTAGTAACCGCTTATCTCGAATCGAAAGCCTTCGTTCACCATGTTTTTTACACCATTATAGTTATTCTAGCGTAGTAGGGATGGTTTAAGAACAATTTCGACAGTTAAAAGTACATTGTTTCAGTATCGTTTCTTCCTTATAGGTGTAAGAATGTACCAACAAATCTCGCAAAATGGTCGTTTTCTTTGGTTGTTAGATGTAAAAGTAATGTATATCGTCGTTTTGCATAAGCAAAAAAAAAAAAGAAATCACAGAGTTAAGAGTAACATACATGAACAAAAGTATATGTTTATGTGTCTTGTAACAGTACGTTAAGCGACATCTACCACCGCTGCATATAAATTACATTAACGTAAAAGGAAGTGTTGTAATAATTCGGCTTGGGGGTTTCTGACGCAAGGGTTTAGTATATAAATTCTAGCGCTTTTCCCCCATTTCAAAGTACTAGCCATCTAATCGAATAATAAGGCAGTTAATTTTATTGCTTTTTAGTTTCATGTACTTCGTAACCTCAGGGACTATATCCGGTCCAGTAGCTTCGGCGAGTGCCGCGTGTACGATAGGATCTGACCGATCCGCTGTGCCGCACGCCGAAGGTGCTGGACTTTTTTTCTGTTAGTCTGCCCGACGAGGTTAGGAATTGCGTTTCGACAAATGCACACAATCATTGAGGAAAGTTAAGAGAAAAAAAAGTAAGGAAAGAGGTCGAGGAGTGTAATTAAAAATGAAAATCATATACTGTCAAACTGTGAAAGAGTGAACGCAAGGATTAGCGTCTATCCTTCTCAACATTATGCATAGTTTTTATTCCGACTCCTCAGGCAAGGAGCTGAGGAGCTTCTTGAAGAGCGAAAAACATCGATGAAAAGCAATGGAGGATATAGTGTTAAGACAAACATTAAAATATCAGGTAACATTTCACGCCAACAAAACACCTACCATCCCACTCTGTGTGTGTGTGTGTTGTAGCGAAGAGATGCATTCGACTGTAAGATTAGACGAGTGTAGCAGTAAGTAATTATCATCCTTAGCGTTTAGGGTTCGCGCGTATGTGCTATTATGGGCTCACTGTAATTGACATACGACCGAGTACGGAGTACATTTTTACTTGTAAATAGCGTACGATTCAGTGCACGATTAGAAAGCAATATGGATGAACGCGTTCGGATGTATCCGGGTGCGTTTCCGCGGCAGAAGACGCCTCGCGAAACGCACAAGGACCATCCTCCATATAGTGTGTGTGTGAGTGATTTGAGTGAATGGATGAATTTGAGTGCTGGCTGGTGGCGTTTCACTTCGCTAGCAAACCCAAACCCCAGGAATGAACGATTCTTGCGAATGGACATACTGTTTGGCGGAATGTGTGTGTGTGTGCGTGTGGGTTTGCATTTTTACATTGCTTACTTACATTTTCTGTTGTACGTGAACCGATTTTGTCTCTTTTTGATAAGGAACGGAACTATACAGTAAGTGGCGTGTTCGCTCGAGCTGTACTCGTAAATGTGTTATAGAATTACGAAATCAAACTTTTCCTGCAAAAAAACAGTGAGCCGATTTTATCGTATGGGAAGTGCGCGCGCACCAACTTAAGGCATCAAATGACAAAATTAAAGCTACTTGTGATCCAGGGAAACAAAAAAAAAAAAAGAAACCGGAAACCAGAAATGGAAGAAAGGGCATAGAGATACGGTTTTTTGATAATAAGGAAAAACGATATGAGGTGGAGCCACCTTTTGCCGTCTGTGTGAGGGAAGGCTCCTACCAGTGATCGGAAAGCTATTACCTTAGCGGTGATTACGTTTGGACGATGTTCCTTTTTCGATGCATTTTAGAGGCGAGTTTTAAAAACTTGGTATTTTTGTGTTGCACGTTTTTCGGAAGCGAACGGGGCTGGCTTTGAGCGTAGCAGCGCGCGCCGCACACTCGTTGGCGTTTCTGTTTTTTGAGATATTTTGGGATGTGGGATTATACAAGGAAACCTAATTACATTACGTGGTACTGTGTGTCGTCAACGATTGTCGCCCGGTGTGGAGCGAGCGAACGAACGTAGTCGCGGCGTGAAATTATTGGATTAGACTGTAAATCAAAATTGTGGCTCAGTTTGTGCGCTGTGCGCAGCACAAATTGGCCGAATAAAAACATGCTCGGAAAAAAAATGCCAAATCAAACAGAATCGGACAAGTGTGTGCACTGGAGGAGAACGCAATATGAATGGACTGATCGAAACCCGTTTACAATCTCATTCTAATGAAATGATTCATTCTTACGTTCCGTGCTTACTCATCATCATCCTCATGATTGGTCATTCTCGCTTTTCAAACGTGTGAGCATATTCATAAACCTAATATCGACCCCATCGCGTCGATTCGTGTAAGACTTCCGGAATTTTTAAATGTAGTTGTAGTCAGTGTAATCGCTGTTTCAAGATTAAAAGAATACCAAATTGACAATTGTGGCATTATCGTGTGTGGTGGTGTGTGTATCGTAAATCCTGTCTTTAAATTTCTCCTACGAATATAAAATGCCGAATAGAAACAATCAGTCCATCAGTTCCCAACCAACAAAACTTTTTCCGAGCAATCATATTGGATGCTTCAAAATTCATTTCAATTTCGATACGAAAAGTTTGGATGTTACATGGTACCACAGTGTAAAGCTAGCGGGAATGCAACTCAGGCAAGAAGCGAGCGTTGATCAGTTTGTTTTTCGTCTCAGAATTTTTAGGTTTGTTGTCGAATGAGTTTTGCGCTTGCATACTAATTTTACGTTCCTGTGGAACAAGAAAATTTCGTTTCAAATTTGCATGTACATAACGTTTAGAATTGCTAAGATGAATTGATTCTAAGCAGACACGTAAGTCTTGGTTGTTTAACAAGGACTAGGGTATAAGCGCAGCTAGAGTTCGATTCCAGTGCTGCGTGCAGTCTTCATCCAGTTGAAGCGACAGCGCGGAACGAACTTCTACACGATCGATTACGATTTGTTGAAACATATCCTTGTTAATAGCAGTGTTTCTCTAAATACCAGTTTAAAGCAAAACATACACCCCCAGAATACTAGTATAAGATACCATGTCCCCCGTTTTTTTTGTTAGCATATAACAAACGTAATAAGAAGATGAAAAAGGACCTACCCTTCTTCTTAATCGACGTGTGTAAGTAGTTAAATTAGCTCCAAATCATGCCCGCAACGCTACTGTCTATGCTCGTTAGGAGGTGGTCTTTTGATGTCACGTAACGGTCAAACATCTGCTCTCACTGTCGGGTGTGTAACCCCCTTCCGGTGTACCCTTGTCTTCAGTGGGTCGGCTCGTGAGCAGTTGAAACACATAAATTAATATCAATTGTGTTAATTTTATGTTTTATAAAGTTTTAAATAAAGAAGGGAAGAAGAAAAAAAAAAGAAGAAAGCAAACCCGACGCTCCTCAATTTGCAAAAACAAGCAAATGGCAGTTCGGGAAACGCTCTTATTACAACAACTCAGATCATCTGATGGCAACACGTACAAATATCGGCTGCTCGGCCGATCCACTGAAGACCGGCGGTACTTGGTGTGGGTGTGAAGGTGAAGCAGCAGATACAAAACTCCTCGTATGTGTTATCTTTTAAAATAAGCACACATTAGTATATACCTTAATCTTTATCAGTAAAATTTTGTCCCAGCAATGTTTTGCTTCCATGCCATGTATCCTCGCAGTTTGAACACAAATGTACAGATAATCTTGAAACGATTTCGCTCCCTGAATCTTGCTTCTGTACCCTGGTATATGTCATAAGAAGAAACACACACTAATTAAGTAAAACAATTAACTAGAGCAAATCGGTCTTTAAAGTGCTTCGAACTCTTCGAGGCAGAAGAGGTGGGGTGGCATACATTTTACTTTTCCACTACTACTACTACTACTAATGATGTTTCTGTTACTTTCCACTTGTAAATCGATTGTAAACAATGAATAGACATTTTAGTTAACAATTTCCGTTACTAATTTCGCATTTGTTTGGAGCGAATTACTTGTTAAACAAACTAATAAAGTAAAACATTTAGTTAAAAAAAAAAACACACAAGAAAATCGTCTTCTCTGTTACGTCAGTTTTTGCTACACGGCGAGACATTGTCACTGAAAGGGGGAGACTAAGAATGATTAAAATTAACTCCATCAGCTACAGTGATGGAATTTGCACTAGCACGTCGCCGTCACTGCGGTTGAAATTGCAATACAAAAGCAGATCAATCCATTAGAGTCATGATGCAAGTACTTTAACTAGCCAAACATTTAACAAAAAATAAAATCATTCTGAAACATTTTCTTACCAAGAAAACGATTTACATAGACAAATTTGAAGTAGTAGGATATACGGTAGCAGCGCATACACTATATATACACAGTCACACCAACCTAATAACATAAATACTGATCAAAATTTGATCGCATCAACTGAAAAGAACAAAAGCAAACGCATTAAACCTCAAATTTTGTACAAAAAAAAAGAAAAAGACGGTGGTAGAATTTCGAAGGAAAGCGAACGAGGAAGAAAACCACGCGATATATAAATACCACCCCAACCTCTCGTAGCGGCAGCTTTGTAGTACGTTTTGCTTGCATTATTGAACAGCGACAAAAGGGAAAAAAGGAACAAATTTACAAACGAAAAACTTGCCACCAATATACCTCAAAAAAGCGAAGCAAATCTACACAAATAATAAAATAGGAACAAAACGAAGTAAAAGTGGAGGAAATGCTCAACAACACAACAGACAACAGGAGAGAACAAAATGTTACAACTTCTTTTCTTTTTTGCAGTACAGCTCGAATAGTATATACAATGAAACGGCTAAATGGGACTGTTCTTATTCTTACCCTGTCGGTTTGAAAAGAATGGTAGAACACCCTAGAACACTCTAGGGCGCCACAGTTGCTAGCCAGCAGAAGAAAAAAATACAAACTTAGCTCAGGTAATTTTTACAGTGAACAACTACCCCCAATATGGTCTGAAGCACTGCCAGTGGTGTGTTTGAGACGCCAAGTTTGATTTTACATTCTGTTGATGTTGTAGATCAGCCCTCGATATCAACAAACCTGGTTATACCGATTGAAATATAAACCCTCCTAAACGTCAACTCCACCCTAATATTCTACCCCGGTACAAAGGTGAAAATGACATTAATCTGGTGGGCACCACGAGGCACAATCCGTTGGAGATACAATTCCGCGTGGTCGAAGAGTTCTCGTTTCGTTATGTTTTTTCCTTTGGATTTTCCACTCCTGTTCCCCATGGACGGTCACCACACCGAGAGAAGCACGAGTGAAGCCCCCGCTTCGTTACGGATGCGTTCGATCGATTTTGTGTAATATATAGGAGCAGTTTTATTCACTATGGAAACAAATGTTTGAAGTTGGCAGTGGGAGCATGGTATATCGCTTTGGAATTTTTGATGCTTTGACTTTGAGTTCTGTTCTCGTTGCTTCAGTAACAAAAAATGAAACAAAAATGCCGTAAGGATAAAACGTATTTTATGTGTAGGAGAGGCAGATGAGATACAAATAGATACATGCTTGAAGTACAAATTAAATCAAATATAAACTAGTAACATTTGTTCTTAGTCCATGTCTTGTGTTAGGTTCCCCCTCCGTCTGTGGTAGCAGAGGGGAGAAAGTAAAGTTTATCTGGTTACGCTACGTTCCTTTTTCGTGCAGTTCCTTTTCGATGACTCGGATGCTTTTAGTTTCATAAGTTGTACAGAGCGAGAGGGGAGTACAGTAAGCTGCTGCCGTTCATGCACTGTGGAAGTTTTGTTGAGATCAATGATGAAAATGTAACATCCAACATGGGGTTCAATCATACTTTCAATCCCTCGATTTTAATTTAAAAAATCTTATCAGAAAAATTCTTGAAAATTTTAAACACAATCTAAAAAATTAAATAGCTGGAGCAAAAATGTAGCAAAATTGACTGGGCATAATGAGTTGCAGCAAATACTAAAACTAAAACCTAAATTGACTAATCATTCTAATCGGCATTTTTATTCCACGAGAGGAATTTAAAGAAAACAAAATTTGCACCAATCACCATCTGCTGGATCCAGGCATGAAGAATCCTTCGATCGGTACGATTTCCAGTGAATGTAATCTCTATGATGGACACAACACAATTACAACACACGAAAACGTCCAACGCTACGAAGCAACGGAGTGAAGCGACACAAGCATACATTCATATGTGATATTTAAAAATTGAATTTGAATTAAATTGAAACAGAAATCAAGAGAGAGAGAGAGAGAAAAAGCCCTTGCCAAAGTCGTTTTCCCCCTACTGGCATGAAACTTCGAAACCCGATTCGAGCAGGAGTAAATGTGCGTTTATTGCGTTTGTGGCCATCCCACGCTATGAGTTGTTCTAACTTTGAGTGAAAAAAAAAACTGTGTAACAAGTGAAATGTGACAACAACAAAAAAAAAGTAAAATAATCGGTAATACCAACAATAGACGAATCAAACCAAATCAATAATTCTGAAACTGCCATTTTTTGACGTGATGAAATTGATGATGATGAAACGAACAGGTATAATAATAAATATTATCGCTAGATTAATTGATATTCAATTGTAGGCATATTATAGACATCACCGAACCCCTTACACTCACACACCTATTGGATCCCGTTTTAAGATACACACTAAATACACTCCCTTTAAATGTACGTATTTTGAGTCGAAATGTGTTACGAATTCGGAAACAAATCGTTCGACCCATTCGGAGATGGAAAGTGGTTTTACGCAGTTTGAGACTAGCCTCAAACATTTTCCGCAACCCGCTTTTAATAAATTAAGTTTAGGTTTACCCGAAATCGAAACCCTTTTACATACCGCTTTGAATTGAAAAGTAACACGATTATGATGGTCCAACGCGGTTGAATAATGTCGGTGAGAGTACGGAAGTTAGTGCTACTCCGGCCAGGTTGAGAGTAATGCAGACGAGCGAACAAAAACAGAGAGCTGGTAAGCGGACCAAATCGAGTGAAATCTGCTTTGACTTCCAACAAAAAAAATGACGCGCTATCAATAGATTCATTCTCACAACACTTTCCTAATGTGCTGTAAAATCAGCCCGTCAGTCAAGTCAAGTCCTTCTTGCAAAACCACACAACTTCCAACAACAGCAATCGCAAATAAAGCAGACTAAGGAACACGAAACACCCGATACGTATGGAATGTACATTTTTGTCTCCGGTCTCCCGTCTTTTGAAGCATATGAATTCTGTGTATCGTAATTCCAATCTTTACCCCTCCCAAAAAACTATCGGAGAGTTACATCTTGCTTGCAGGTACCGATTTTGTGTGCGCGAATGCTTTCCTTTGTGAGGTATTTAAATGAAATATACAATTTAGAAAGGGATTCTAACACACACTATAGCAAACAAAACTTAATTCATAACGAAACGCGGATTAGGAAAAAAACCCACTAAATCTAGTGACTCTACTCGGCGTCGTCGTCGTCGTCGGGAATCAGGAAGCTCTCCCACACGTGGAGGACGGACAGCGATATGCGATATATGTTGTGGAAGACTGGATATATGTCAGGCCATATATCGGGCAAAAAAAATTCAGATAATATTTAGTAGGATCAACGGAAAAACAGAAGACTGGAACGTTTTTTTTCTTCGTTTTGCATTTAAATCAGCGCACCAATAATCTAAATGTAATTTGAATGATGAAAACACTGCGGAATGGAGCGAAGCGCGATCGAAATTCAGGACACACGCTTCTCGTTTGCTTTACTTCCAGTAAATGAATGAGAGGTGTGTGTGTGTTCGTCAAAAAGAAAAAACAACAGAAGACTAATTATGATGATGAAAATCTGTTAGAATAAAACTAACGCATTACACTCTACTAGGATGAAACGATTCGATCTAAAAATTTGAAGTATATGAACATTTCCAATCATCAATTGCGATGATGGTGTGTGGCAGCACCCCCACACATATTAAACAAGCGAAAAGGTGATATACTTTCTGTGTGCTAGGTTTGTCTTTTTTGGGAGCGGAACTGCGGCTCTTAGAAAGATAGGCAAGGTAAAGCAAAACTATTTTGAAAAAGGGTTCAACATTAGATGCTGATGAGCAGCACATGCTGCTCATTTGAAGCGGCGTGTAATGTTTATTTTCATCCGCTCCTCCCATTTCCAAACCGATTATAAGAGAGGTAGACTAACTAAAATATATTGAATTTAATAAGTGTCAGTAGAGTTTTCGTCTTTCAAAATACACTTCTCAATACACTAATACACGCTGAACAAATACACAAAAAGAACAAAATCTACCCTTGAATGTAAAAGATAGAATCTTCAATGCAAAATTTTCTGTCCACCCATTGTATTGTGAGTAGCTGGTAGAGTTGCTGATGAAGCATAGAACATTAAAAAATTAAGCGATTGCCATACGCGCGCAAAAACCTCACATTCATGCACCGTAAAATCGAAAACGAAAATTACCTCACAGCCAGCCAGCCAGCCAGCCAACACAAAAAATGAAACAAAAAACACCGGAAAAAAATTCAGGAGGCAATTTGACTTACGCTAAATTTAATTGGTACGGCAAAGAACTGAAGTAAAGAGACTTGAAACCAATACTGAATAGGTATTAGAAGTAACGAAAGGACTTCACCAATTGTGACAACAAATTATGATAAAGGTAATCAGCAAACCAGCGATAGAGAGAGAGAGAGAGAGAGAGCGAGCGAGCAAGAGCGAACAGAACCATGTTCGGTGGACCCACACAGAAAAAAAAGCGATTCGAAAATATTTATTTACCTCAAATATCATATTATAGACACAAATTGCAAAACTTTAACACAATAGAGAAAACATTAATACAACATGTAAAACCTAGCATATATAGAGTGATTAATGTGATGTGAGGACAACATTACGAGGATCATTCCTCTCCTTTAAGATGGATGAAGCACAACAGCAGCATAATAACACTAACGAATCAGGATTCGTTTGTACTATTGAAGCAAGAAAAGAAAAAATAAAAATACAATATTTAGGAGGATAAGCTATACGAGGAATAAATCAAACCACAACAAAAACCATGTAAACATTTCAGGGTGAAAACACTCAGCGAATCAGTTGCAGCAATGCTCCAAACTTAATAAAAAAGAGAGATACAATTATAGAGCTCTAGCTGAACAAAAAACAAACTAAACTACACATTGCTTGTAAGTTAAATGCACTTTGTTCAAACACATTAACGGTAGTGGAGCAAATGCTAGTAGACGAAAAAAATGTTTTGCAGAAAGCAATTTATCGGCGAACCCGAAATATCTGTCTGTGTATTGTAAAGCAATATAATGAAGTACTTTGTTTTGTGCAGCAAACAAATTTTTTTGCAAGCCAGCCAGCCAAGCATTATCAGTTCAACAAAAAAAAAATGAGGATTTTAAAGCTCACAACAATTCAGAGAACCAACGGAATGTAACGACAACTAATATAGTGTATGAAATATAAGTGCACACACGAGAGATGAGCAGCATAACTGGATGAGTGAGAGTTAGGTAGTGAGCGTGGGCGCGCGTGCCGACAACACGCAACAGATATACATATTTATTTCTATACATTACCAACCACCATTACATCTGTTCATTGTCATCATCACAATCATTATCATCATCATCGTCGTCAACATTATCAACCTGTTACTTGTGTTTTTTTATGTGTTCCCTTTATGTCACTGATCACGTTCACGTCCACAAACATGTGTACGCCACACAATACACTCAACCGACACTCTAGGGATCGAACGCACATTTACGCACGTGTCACATCTCCTCCCGATCCCGAAGGATATCTTTATTTGCTGTTTTTTAAATATTATTTCATTAATCCGGACACACGATACGCTCCTAACTATTCCTTACCAATAACAATCATATTCTAGACCTGTATGCAATTACAATTCGTACTGCGGGAGAGGAGCAACCCTTTTTGTTTTAATCCTAAGTAAAGTCTATGTTAAAGATATGTAAGCGATTAGGGGTTTCGTTGGCTTAGAGAAGAGGTAGACGATCATTTAAGTACACACAGACACAACCACACGTACCTAGAAGTTATCTTGATGGAGGACGGATTATGTGAGAAGGTTGAGAAAAGGCACGAACAAATATTCCTACAAACAAAAACTCTAGCACATGTATTCAAACGTAGTACCATTTTATTCGTAGATCTTAGTCCCAATGCACCTCCTATCTTTATGTATAATGAACGTCGAAACGCATGCTATCTAGATGTATAAGACATTTAAGCGAAGAAAGCACCACACGAGCTATGTTGTATGTTGAATCCAACTGTACAGGGGTTTAGTTCATCTGCACCTGTGGAGCCCCGTTCACTTTATTTGCAAGCATATTTACAAGTTCAATTATCCCCCTTTTGATTGATCATTGATCGTTTTATGTTACATTTAGTGTGAAAGTGTATAAATCGAAGTGTATAGGCTTCAGAGCTTTCGATCAGTTGTAATGCTATTAGTTGTGACCAAATGTCCTGACCTGTCATTCCTGATTGTGTGAATTACAGCAATCAACTGTTCCAACCCCAAGAAAGAGCGTAAATATGTCTAAAGATTGTTTCTCACCGTAGGCTTGCATCATATCTCCCTTCAGCACATACATACTTGAAGAAAATTATTGTTTTTTGTATATTTTATACTGATTTAATTTTTTGGTCCCAACAAAACTCGTTCATTATAAGTAACTGAGAGTGGCAAAATCCAATACTACTGATGCAAATGTTATCGAAAAAATTCTTAAACATTCTCCCTACCGTTTCTGTGGAGTATATACATATATCAGAAATGTACTAACTGTGACGCACCTGGTCGCCATCTTCCGAGCGAATCTAAACAAGCACCGGACACACAAACTTTCAAAATCATGATGTGATTATCCACACACTGCTGGATGTAAATGTAACCTCTCAAAAAAGCGAATTGTGATGATCCTCAACAATCCTTTCCAACTACGTACAAAGATTTGTGTGTGGCGAGCTTTCGGTGGCAGAGAATCCGTTTTCTGGCTACCAACAAGCGAGTTGAAAGGCGTTGAGCAATTTCAATACACAACTCTTTTCCCCTGCTTTGCAGGGTGCAAGAGCATTTGAAGTAAAAGCAAAATCATATTGTGACATAACAAGTGTGATCTGGTTTCGGAATACCAAAAAAGAAAACCCCCATCAGATGTGATTGCTTCTAAAGCAACAACAAAAAATCAAAAAAAAATGCCATGCGAAGCAATAGCGTCAGATACGTGGTACATTTCAAAGAAAACAAGAAATACCAAACACAACAAAAAAAGTCCCCAATTTTCCCAGTGATTCTGTGAGTGTGATATCAACTTAATCATTCTTTTTCGGAAAGGAATTAAAACATTGACGAATAATTCGCTCTCTAACCATGCATACCATTTCTAAGCATTTCCTTTTTTTCCAGTACATGCACAGGAACACCTTCCAGTGCATGCGCTCTGTTGTGATCGAGAAGCTCCAGGAAGCTTCCTACCAACATCTGTGAATTTCGGTTGGTTTTTCGCGTGGTAAAAAAAAAAACAATTCAATTCGAACTAAATCCTTTTCCATTCAGTCACTGAATTTAATCCGCGTGAGTGTTTGTGTGTGATGAAATATGGTCATGGAGAAGCACCTTCTCCCATGGTCATGTAAAATAAGAACTCTCACTGTGAATTTTCTCCCTAAAACTGCAAATACCGTAGCCCACCAACGAACGAACGGGAACAGAGAAAGCTAATATTGATTCTTAAAATATGTTTAGAAAACGTGTACGTGTGATTTTTTTGTTGCTGTCAACTTTGTGTGAGGATATAAGGATAAACTTTTCTTCTCTTAAGATATTGTGTAATAAGTGTCGTTTGGCAAAAAAATAAAAAATTTTTCAAAATTTTCCATCTTAGATATTTAGGCATATAAAAAAGTGAAGCACAAAACTTTGGCATTTAAAAATTACATTCTTAAAAATAAGAGCAGTATTTTTCTCATTAAATCAGATAAAATTTGCGTGTATGTGTGATTTTCAATTGATGTAAGCATCTCGTTTAAAATTTCTAATAATAGCGTAGCTGTGTGAGTGGTGTTAATACAACATGAATGAGAGAAATTTGTACCTATTTCATAAAGATTAAGTCAAAAGAATTAAAACAAAAACTAGCTTCTGTTTCTCCGGGAATCCGTTGGTTGGGGAATCCATCTACGTGTTGCTGCGACTAAGCTTAAGACATTCATGCTTTGATGAACTCAAACTCTCGTCATACTCGTCACTGTGAATGGTAAAAATGGTCGAATTTAAGCGCTCGGTATTCTCTAAGAATCGGCCTAAATTCATTCCAGATATCTCCAACCGTCGTCATGCGTTGCAGAGTGTGATGGTTGTCCATTGCCTCGTGCGTTAAAGCGATGACACACATCCACCGATGGCCTTTCGATACAGGGAGTTGCTCTCGATAAAAGCTTGTGTACACCACAAAGAAAAAGAACAATTTCAAACGATCGATAATACATACTTGGGAGGCGGTAGGAGAAGGGGAAGAATAATTTCGATAACATTTGCATTACACACGTACTTTGCCGCCTTGGAAAATTCACCGGAAATTTCCCTTCGGTAGCATTTTACAACACAAAACACTTACAATCTCAAAGGCACTACTACTACTTGTACTACTACACCGAAACAAACTGCGACCATAAAGCGCAAAGGAGGGTTTACGCATTTTGCACTATAGTAAGAGAGATCTACCAGAAATACCTCATTAGCAAATTTTCGTTAAATGTTTTCTTGTTCATTTTATATAGCCGCGAGACAGGGGCAGAAATAAATGATGTTTAAAGAAGCGGACGGGGAGGGGGATTTTTGCACTACCAATATTACACACGCGATGGTATAACGTACGAGCCAGCCTCCTGTCCTGACTGTATCGATGGACGATCCAAATATCACTTTACGTGCGAATTAATCCGTCCCGATACATTTTTGTTGCGTTGGTTTTTTTTGCTCTTTCAGTTTTTTTCTCCGTACACAACTGACTTCTGACGGTCTACGGAGGGCAATCGCAACTTTATATAGGTGCAAATGTGTTTTCATTTTGTTGCATTTTGTTTTGGCTCATTATGGATATATTTATTATTCATTATTGCTCCTCGGATATTTGCTGTTGTACCATCATCATCATCATCATACATTGCCATATTATTCATTACCATTTCCCAGCCACCCCTCCCCAATCCCAGTGACAACATTAATTTCCATTTTCCCAAAGTTACGTAGTTGGATGTTTGTTTTAGTAGAATTTTTCTTCAACCCTTCTTATCGTGTTGAATTTGAATGCAAACACACAAAGCACACGATGCACCAAAATGTGTCGAGTGTATATTATAATGCTTTAAGTGTAATGATTTATTTCGCCAATTTTGGACTACAAAAATGAAGGTGTACAGCATTTAAGGCGTCATTAGTGACACATACAATTACACAAACGCAGTGGTAGCATAAATCAGTCAGTGAAGGAGAAAGAGGAGGAGGAGGATGATAAAAGGGGTTGACAGCGAAGAGGGAAAAGCGAAGGAATGTGTCATCATCCTTTGATTGAAAGTACAAATTGTTTTTATATTACTTTACTATTATTCATACTTATTATCATTATGACAATTATGAATTCTATTGATTATTATTAATTAACGAGATGTAATCGAATCTTTAAGCTATTAAGAGTAAACTTACACTACACTCTATAACATTTAACCCGCAGCCCGAAAGCACTTGGAAACGGTTTAAGTAGCAGAACCATATGGAAGTAATGAATTTAATATTAACTTTTTTCCTATAATTACGTTTTACGATCGGAAAAGCGAATATTTCGGTGAAACACGCAGATCATCCTTGGAGCGCTCGGTACTTCGATGGGGAATAAGAATTCCTGTTCTACTTTTGTGTTTCCAACCTCTTTTCCATGTGACTGTTCGTGCGTAGTATTATAGCAGATTTTCCGTTACTATTTCGTTGCTTCATTTGTGAAACAGAGCCGCGTAAAGCGGGACAATTGTTTGTAGAAATATCTTAGTTCAGGTTCTTCGATTTACCACCCGAAGCGTCCCGTTGCGGTACACTAAATAAATAAATACCTAGCTGTTAATTGTTCTTCTTTTTCCCCACAATTATTTTTACGTAGCACACGTGTTTCTTTTTTTACACTAGCACTTACGTTGAGTCTCTCTTTAGGAGTGCGCTTTTTTTTTTATAACGATGTAACTAACTATTGTACCCTTTATGGAAATAATTATTCGTTTACTTTTAACTGCACGTGGTGAACACTTTTTATAAGCGGGCAGGCGCGAGATAATAAATAGTGAAGGAAGTTTAATCGTAATAACCGGCGAGCCGAGCACGATTCAATAGTGTAAACGTTTTTAGTGAATTATATTTAATCTCTTTGAGTTTGCTTAAGAGCGTGTGATCTCTCTCTTTTCCCTACGCACATTGTCACGTACCTTTTCTAATGCGCATTAACCTGCGAGCCGCGCAATTGACTAATAACAAACATTACTGCCATTTATGGGCGCAGGTTAATCGTTTTGTGCGGCAGTTGCTTGAACGGAAACCCTCCCCCAAACGATGCACGATGTTTTGCGAAATGTTATTATAGACCTCAATTTAACTATGATTCCGCGATGCTTTTGTTTTTCTCCACCGGGTTTAACGACAATTCCGGTCCTGCTAGCGAATGGAGGGGGGGTGGGGAATGGTTTTTGTTAAGCGTATTTGTTTGCTTTCACTAAATATTATATTCTTTTTGGCAACAACCAAAGCAATTACTAGGCAGAAGTGTTTCTATCTGTATGTGTGGGTGTGTGATTTTTGTTTGTTTGTTTGTTTTTATATGATCAGCAATTGTGGAAGGAAACGGGAAGAATACTTTGTACCTTTTTGCTAAACGAATAGAGAGAGAGAGGAGAGAGAGGAGATAGATGTTGAGGGATGCTGCGGATCGAGTTTTTTAAACCACAATTATTACTACTACTTATTACAAAAAAGAAACTGCAACAACTAACTACTAACTACTACTACTACCAACTACACTGACAACAAACTGAATGAAGAAGGCGCGAAGGGGATAGCGAAGAGAGAGGGTGTGTGTAGATCGAGTGAAAGTGTTTTTTTGGTACAGTTCCAAATAATTTAAGCAAAACTGAAACAAATATACAAAACAAACGCAACACTTAATACAAACGAAAATACATATAACTGATCAAGGAGGATGCTACCGGGGTGGGACGATCAGAATTTACGTAGATTTATCGATGTTTTTTCCTATCTCTGTTTCGCTTTGCTATTATAGAGAGAGAGAGAGAGAGCTTCATACGTTCTTTTTACCCCACAAAATATCTTAATGGAACAATTTATATATATATTATGCTAAAGGAGAGGAAAACAAAGAAATAAGAGAGGAGACACAACTATGCAGGAAAAAGTATCAACCGTTTTGACGAGAGGAATCTATGTTGCGCTTACAAACAAACCACAGCATTTTTTTGTGCCACACTGTGTGTGTGCAACAGTTTATATGACGGTGAGGTTTTTGCAGCAAATGGGGAAATAGAAGTACTGTTTAGTATGTATGGAAGCATAATTTTGTTGAGAGAGCAGAGCGAAAAGGTGGATTTTATGTGGAACAATGTAGGGTGGAGAGGGTGGTAGAAGGATGCGTCAGAGAGCGAGAGGTCAAAGGGGGTAGTGGTCAGGCCAAAACGAAAGTAGAAATACAAACAAACGGTACAACTAGCGGGGAAGACAGGTGTGAAGGGGGGGGGGGGGGGGCGAAAAAGGAGACGGCAGGGAAATATGTGAACAGAGCGAAGAAAACAAAAAAACAAAGGACAAAGTTTATTCACTGTTGACAAATTGTGAACAAATGCGGGAACATATTATGCAGGGCACGGATGCAGAGTAGCAGGATCGTTTTTCGGTTTGTTAGCATAGCGCGCAGTACTAGTGGGGTTGGCATTGGTTTTCCATGTAGCATTTTTTTGTTTCAAACACGGTTCGGTTTTTAGCACATCAACACATCCCGCGGGGATCTGCACACACAATCGTATGACAAAACACACTGCACTTCTTACACTCATCCAAAACCTCATTGGCCATTTCATCGAACTCATTCTCCGATCGATTTCCAACCCATTCTCATGTCCATGTCTCACTACTCTTTCTGAAGCGTGAAATGTTGTAAGGCATGCTGCGCGTGCCAAGCGATTTGCAGCGGGTAATAGTTAGCAATAGCAAATAGAGCAGACGACCGGACGTTTGTTTCATCCTGTGTTTTTCATTTGTTGTTGCGTTATGCATTTCTTACTAGTTAAAAGTACCAGTGTGAGTGAAAATTTGCTTCGTTTAATCCTAGTTCATTTCAGCATAAAGTGAAGAACGAAACTAACCTCAATATTATTACCAATACAAAAAAAAAACAAAATACAAACAAAAAAACCAATAACATAACAAGACAACGGGGAGGAAAAAAATTTACAAAGCATAAAAGTTAAAACGCAAACATAAAAGAAACAAGTTAAACAAAAACAAAAACCAACAAACAAAACAAGTGTACAACATAGCAAAAATGTTTTCTTTTTTTTTCTCTGTGTGTGTGTGTGAAAATGATGCGTTAAAGAGTAAGAGAAAATAACTACTTGAACCATATACAAACTCAACATTGAAAATAAATATGGCGTAAAAGTAGAAGGGAAGGAGCTGAAAGGCTGACGTTGACGGAAGAAAAGAAAAAAAAACACACAAATGAATGAATAATATACCGATAACATACCCTATCAAAGACTTTCTTATTTAAAAGTATCCCTACAAACAGTATAAGACGACTGAAAGCCGAGCAGCAACAGAACATGAACACAGGAATGAGAGAATGAAACAAAAGGCGAAAAACTAGTGTGCGATGTTATTTGTCGTTTTGAAGCAACATTCAAAGAGAAGGCTTTTTTATATTGACTATAGAACGGAGAACAGAGAGAGAGAGAGAGAGAGAGCGACGTGGTGGCTGGAGGAGAAGTGTCAGCGCTCGAACAGAAACGAAGAAGCAAGCGGGTTGGGTGTGCGTGGAAAATGAATGTTAATTCTACAAAATATATACGATATATATATATACGACAACACAAACCTTATTAATGCTAAAATTAAACACTAAACAAAAGTAAACCACACTAAGGCAAGCGGTGTCGATGGTAGGCTGGTGTGCGTACACACACACAGTGTTTTTGGGGACAAAACGAACGTCTGAACGAACTGCACGGCAACCAATGCTATCACGGCCGTAAG
The DNA here is from genome assembly GCF_013141755.1 of Anopheles stephensi. NCBI lineage: Eukaryota > Metazoa > Arthropoda > Insecta > Diptera > Culicidae > Anopheles > Anopheles stephensi. Next base: position 79,531,883 of record NC_050202.1, on the reverse strand, counting down.
AAGTAAAGCGACAGTACACTTAAATGTGTGCGAGGAATTTTCCGCGTGGCATGCAATAAATCTATATGAATACTAAAAAAGAAAACGATTGATGAAGCCAAGCAAAATCGCTGAAATTTGCAAGAAGAAAACAAAAACACACACCACTAAATGAAAGCTCTTGCGCATGCAGCTGGGAAACACTGTTCACTGTCATGCAAAACCGAAAAATAAAACCATCTACACTACTAAAACCAAAGGCAAAAGAAAAGCCTTCGAATCCTCGAACATCAGTCGAAAAAAGCAAAAAGAAGCAACAAAAAAAACACACACACATACCATTGCGAACATCTATCTGGTACATGATGGGTAGCGTGTGGAAAAAAAAGGGCAGACATGATGATGGCTTTGAACACAGAAGCAAACAACTACATTAATAAGAAGTATAAAAAAATGTTAGACTTAACAAAAGCACCGCTCAGTGTGCTAACTATCGATGTCAAGTTCTCGGTTTGCAGGAAGATTATATGAATAAAACATTGAAAACCAAAAAAAAATGGCTAGAATATATTGGCCCTGGAAGCTGGAAAGAAACGTGTCGAATAAAATCAACTAAAGAAGGTAAGTGATTAAGAAAAGGAAAGTTTACCTAGTTATTATAATCATTTATTGTTTACGATATTTTCAGAAAATTTTTCGATAGAAAGAAACCTCCTCCACAATAAAAGCACGTGCTTTGGAATAATTTCAAATTTTTTCGTTCGTTTGAATACTTCAAATCGGCTAGTTTTGCGCCTAGTGGTTAGGCTACACGCATTACCTATTCGGTGCAAGATACAGCACGATGAATGTAAACAATGCAATTCATTTGCCAATAAAGTAAAAAATATAATTTAGTACAATTTATAATCAAATTTATAAAGTAGGATTGAAAAAATAACATAATAACGATACATTATGTTTATTCAAAATAATCATTCAAAAATATTTTTAAAAAATCTTCCACACAAATAATAATATTATACAAATCATTTATGAAATATTCATACTTATTGGACGTGCGAGCTGTTCAGTTTTGTACCCAAAATTCAATTATTTCTTCCATACTCTCGTACGATTACTGTCCGAGTCGAATACAATTATGTTCGACTGTCTCACTGTCCTCAGTCGTCCACTGTGGCTCGGAGCATGCATGATGCCGTGATAAACGCCCGCCGGGCTTCAATTAACAGCTAACCGCTGGCAGTAGTTGTTTCTCAATTCCAGCGCGCACTACAAAGAAAGTAACCCCGGCGCATTTGGACAAAGTCCTTACCAAATGTCCTTTGATTTCCCTCACTGCCTTCAGGCATTGGACGTTTCGTCTCGTTGGTCAACCAAATAGCATCGCAGCCTCGGCCGAAGCGCTGGAAGAATCTTTTAATAATCATTCGTTGCGGGTTAGTTGTTGCAATAATTGCACACGTGGTCTCTTTGTTTGCAGTGATCCACTCGGTATGTGCTTCTAGGAAGAATGCGCGCGCGCGCACGAGACAAATTAATGAACGGTGGAAGTGGCAGTGTGTGTGCGGCACGGTGTAGCGTAGTACGGCACACAATTAACTTATTAGTTTCGAAGCAACGACAAACCAGATGGGGTTGCCCTGGATGATTCTGGACCCTCATCGGGTGGGGTTGGAATTGTGGAGGCAGGCGAGCGTGACAAGTCGTAAATAAAATTTCCACAGCAGCAGCAGTCACCGAGAAAGTGGAAGAAGCCCCGAGCGGATCGGTGCCCCGTGCAGTGTGCGCCCACCTAATGGCTGGCCAGTATTTAGCGAGTGAACGACTGCATAAATAAGTAATCAGCAACCGAAAGCGCCACAGATCCTTTCGGGCAGGTGGTAGCTGTCTGGCTGACCGAAATCCCGAACCGGGTGGATTATTGCTACTGACGGATGACAAAACCCAAGGAAGCCAACGAAAAAAAACGTCTCCTTGGCTGTCGAAATTCTGTCCGTATCTTTGCCCAGTTTGCTGTGAGGTTTCATTGGTTGCCATGAGTAACAACTGGACCGGTCAGTAGCAGCATGGATTGTTCCAGAGACTGGGGGTTGGGTGGCTTTGTAACAAATGTCCTGGGTAACGGCCCGTTTTATGTTTTCGCAACCATGCACACCCACACACACACGTTACTGGTTCGGTACTGTTTCAGGTTCTGCCTTCTGTATGTTGTCTTTCTTTGAGGAGTTGCTTGTATCCTTTGTCAACGATCACGGCGGGTGAACGCGTGTGTGAGGTTCATCACAAAAGTCGTGCAAAATGTTGCCTGCAGTGCATGTCGATGGTGTGGTGTTAATGTCCTTTTGTTGGGGTTTAATTGAAAACATTGGTCCTTGTTATTGCGCAGATCCTTGTAATCATCCCATTTTTATTCCTCTCAGGACGGGCTGGAAGATATTCCCGTTTGTTTTGTAATACCTTTGTCTTGTGCTGGTATTTGCGATGGGTTTCTTAAACGCTTTGTTGATAAAATCTAGTTAATATCCAAGATAATGAGACAATTTAAACTAAGTACACTACAATTTGAGCGTTTGAATTAATTTTATGCTCCTTTCTTAGAATAAAAACGAGACTGATCACTAGCACTTTGGCAAATAGGCTAATTGAGATTTGTTGCGCTGTAAATTGCAATCCTTAAGGAGAACTAGAACGAAAGGGATACAAAGGCACCACCAAGCGTCCACTGTTACACCAACTACGTCCACGTACATCCAGCTCATTAGGTCAAATAGCAGTGTCCCTGCCAATAAACCCCTCTAAGTTTAAAAGGCAACGACCACTTTCGCACCTTCCAAACGGCAAAGTAGCGGTCGGCGGACAAATTGGGTGTTGTTTGTAAAATATTTTCAAAATCCAACACGTTCCGTTCCTTTGATCTTTGCCTCGTTGTTGGCATTGGGTGGTGCGTCCAGCATTCCGGCCAACGTTTGGGGTGAGTAACGTTGACCGAGCTGGGCTTCCGTGTGCTTCAACGCCTTTAAAACCTCGACGCGTGTGGGTTACAGAGAGAGAGAGAGAGAGAGAGAGCGAGAGAACAACGGCAAGGGACGTTGTTTGTCCGAATTTTCCTCCCTCACCTTATTGTGCGGAGTTTTCCAATTTTCCTCCCATGCTTCTTCGTTTGCTGAATACGTGCACATGTGGCTTCATTTCCGGTCAATACGCTTCGGGTGTGCCGTTTCGGGTGTTGTTTACCGTAAACAGTATCCTCCCGCGCTTCGCATCCTTAATCTCCGGTCAACCTATTTTGGCTTTGTTTGATGTCGTCGCTAGATTGGGCCGGTCTGTGCGGCCGGGTGTGCTGAATCTTCAATTCAACACGAAATGTCATTTATAATTGAATTTATTTCCCAAACACAAAAACCCGCCCGGCGTGCTGTGTAACGGATGGTTGTTTGTTCAAAGGCTTGAAGGAGTTGAGATTTTTTACCAGTCGCCATGGAAACAGTGGGAATCCCAACAATAGTTACAAAATCAATCCACAGCAACGTATGATTTATTACGGAGCGAAATTCTTCAATTTATTTCGAAATAGATTGTAGAAGCAATAATTAGCCACGTACCTTCAGAGGCCCATCCGTCAGCGAACGCTTTCTCTGGATAATCTTCCTAATCTTTACATCATAATAATCATCTATCTAAAATTGGCTCACACTCACACCTCACCAGCAACGACGATCTTGGAGTGGGAAACTTTACAATCCCCTCCGGCTAATCGAGTTGATTGCTTGACCACTTCAAACACACCCAACAACCGTCCGCTGTCCGATGGGACGGTGGTGAGCAACAGCAGGTCAATCAAAAATTTATAACGAACAATTAGAATCGGAACCGGAATCAGTTTCTGGCCGGCACGTCGTTGCGTCTAATCCGTCAGTCAAACAGGCCGCCAACCAACTTCAAAGCGAAACGGATCTCATTGACTCCCGGTCACATTCGGTGGACGCGTGTGTGTGTGTGTGTGTTTACCCCTCCACAAGACGGAGTTGGGCAATGCTCGCTTTAAGTGAATTATTAACGCAAGGTTGCATTCTTTGGCGAGCTAGGGATGTAATAGGAAAATCCCCGACGAGCACGGCATGCTGTGAGGCAGCAGAGGCGTGATCCGAGATGACCGATTCATTCACGCATGAAACACAGTCCCGATGTAGCGGTAATGGTGGTCGAATGTTGGATGTGCGAATGTTGGGGGACTTACACTTGTTTCTGGTCGGTGATGGCGTGGATGGAGTATCACACGGGGTGTGGATTGTTGGGTGAAATGCGTGAAATGTCAAACTTTCTCGTTAGTCCAGCCTGTCAAGTGGTGTTTGCTTGAAAGGATTTTTAATCCCTTGCGGCTTACTCTTACTCTAGACACTGCAGGCTCTTTATTCGGAGCTGTTAATCTACGCTGACCCGCATTGCAAAAGGGGTGGAAAAACTACTTTTAAAACAGCACATTTGGTGTTGCGGAGAACCGTTGAAAACTCAATTTACACTTGACTGCACACACAACTGTTGATTTGGTTCAAATTATTTGAAGCAATCAGGCTGGGTTTTGAGATGCAGAGGTCGGGTTTCTGACTCATCTCTGAAACAGTCTTCAAGGATTTTTTTAAACGCATCAACAGTATATTGGTGTCCTTGCCAGAATACTATTTTACTGACTATTGGGTCTCTTTTCTGGATTATAATCGTCTTTCTGATCAACACCATCTCCAAAATTATAATGAGCTTTATTGCGCTTCGAAACAGTATCTCGGCTGTCAAGACAAAGACTTTCCGTCTGCCAGAGAAGCTCGGGAGCAAATGTAGCTCACTTTGAAACGATAATCCGCTCCTGTTCGGGAGATCTCTCTATGAGGAACGTCTACATCATCATCATCATGCATGCATCTTTACATCTCATCAACAACAAAGCTCACAGATGAACTCCGAGGTCACCGTTGGCACGTCGATATGCAAAACTATCGATGAACCGATCGACGATACGGATAATGACGGTGGAACGCTGGACGTGCCCGGTAGGAGTATGTAGTCGCCCGTCAGGCAGTCGGTATGGTAGACGAAGCCACCGACCGACAAACCCCCGGATCCAACGATATATCAAAGGAATTTATCCCTTTTAAGTGTGCTTTTATGATAATTAAGATGCCGGTGGCGTGGAGTGTCTCATAATTCACCTCTTCCGCATACGTGTACGTGGCGTTGGTTTCGGTACTCTCGTTTAGCATAATTTTAATTGCTTTTTTGGTTGGTTCCAATTTTGCCACCAGTCCTCGATCCACTCGCTCTTGAGGAAAATCCTTTCTTTTAATTGTGTGTGTGTGTGTGTGTGTGGGTAAATGCGCATAAATAAACTCCACATGAGCGCTGAGCTAGGTAAGGTTGCACCAGCAAATACTTTTCGAGACAAACGACGTCCCCGTACCGAAGGCGAAGGTCCTTTCGCTAAACGGGCAACGCTATTAATGAGTTGAGTGAGGGTCCTGGTAATGTCACGACTTCGCTCTCGCACTTTCTCTCTCACACAGAAGAAAATTGTAATTATTATTATTTCATGAGATTTTATTAATCTATACTCGCGCCAAAGGACGACGGAACACGTTGCATGAATTGCCCGAAGGAAGGGGAAACCCATGTATAGTTGGTTTCCGAGTTGCGGAATGCAGGGAGTATCTCATATTCCGGATAGGGTTTTCCGGACAAAGCGGGGTAGTGTAGGAGGATGTGGTGGTGGTGGTGGACCGAGCACACGTGAGGCTTTCGACAGAAGGCAGTCAGATAAATATTCTCAATTTCCTTGCGGACAGGAGACCCCCTTTTCCAACCACCCGTTTCGCTGCGCAACGGAAGAAAAATGGGAAGGAGAAAATTGCGTTCATTGTGTGCCGCCTTCTCGCTGCCGTTCTCCTTCTGTGACGCGCTAACCGGGGCCGGGTCCAGAAATTCCTAGCCAGCCATCCGAGGGCCATTTGTTGTGGTCAGAGTAACGGTTAGTTAGTTGGTTTCGTGGCCATTCGCGGCGGACTGTGTACGGTTTCACTTTCGATTATGTTTATTAAAACTGTCCCCTTCACACCGGCGAGTGTGTTCCCTTGTGCTGCCGCTACCTGGTTCGACATTTGTCGTCGACTGAACACAACGCAAATGAACATGCGAAATGACGGAAACCATTGCCCAGCGAGGCAGGGGTTGTTGGGCTGCTGAAGGGAGGATAAATTGCAATCATTTTCCGGGTGCCGATCCCGGTTACGGATAAGGTATGGCCAGAAATTAATGCTGCCCGTCCGGGATGGTCGAATCGAGTCGACGCAGCGCATTTGCGATTGTGATGAAGACCAGAACGGAGTACGTAAGCAATCGGGAGAGCTAATGTGTTGTGGTACAGGTGGAGCAAGATTTTCATCAAGCCAAAGCCGATCTTGCTTAATCGACGAATCATTTGCGCAATTTTAATCGAACTGTCTACGATCCGAGGACACACGAGCAGGATAAAGTTGACAGTCGTTCCGGAATGAACTTGGTGATTATTCTACGTCGATTACTGTGTCTTACAAAGTCAGTAAAAGGGCAGAAGAGGTTTATTCTATTTGTGGCTTTTTACCCATATGGTGTATCTTGTTATCCTTTAAAAGAAACAAGGTTGCCGCACTGCCTACATCATCCCTTTTTTGCGATATGCTCAAAAATCAGCAGTCCTTAAATTTAAATTGTAACCACAAATAAATTCATCCCTTGCGCCGGGTGCTAAGAAACAGGAACTCCCCTACACGCCGGGAGTCCTTTGAGAATGGGACCGACGAAACGAAAAAAACAGTCGGAATACACATTTGGCCATCATGTTTCTGTTGCTTGTAAAATGTACGGCGGTGGTGCATTCGATTAACGTCAATTTATTTCGATTTTATGTAAAAAACATGTCGTCGTCTTGGCGCTGGGGACTCGCCCCTCCCCTTTAAGGGATGTTTCGTCATAAAATCCCTGACAGCGCCGGGCAACAATGTTTGCTCTTTATGCGGCCCAACAGGCTGTAGCAACAACAAAAAAAAGGAACATAAATCGTTAAAAATGGAAACACTTTCAACAAAACGGTGAGCTGAACGTGCATAAACGATTAGATTCTGATGTCTTTTTCCGATTGTACTCCACCCCATTCCGGTTGCCCCCGGTGACGTGAACATTAAGCGCTCACGAGAAGAGTGGAACTAACGGAAATGCCTGTACATGCATTGGCAAAAACGCTCGGCCCGTTTGTTTTCTTGCCCCAACCACATCACGCGCAAATTATGCTGTTCTATCGATTTTGCGTGAGGATTTTGTGGCCCAAAGATCACTTAAGCGGCGGCGAGCCCTTGTGATGATAACGTTTGGGGTTTTGCGAGATGCTTGCCGCTCGATTGACGTGATCCCGCTATTTATGGTGTGCCGAGTACCCCCCCCCCCCCCAGAGTGGGCATGTTTGCTTAGGACGGCTGAAGGTGATTAAGGCTAATTTATGGCAACCGCGCGTAGACCCTAGACCGTCACATACGGGATGCGTTCTCGGAAGTAATAAAGTTTGTTCTACGTGGAAGCAAAAAGAAATTGGCATGGAGAATAGAAAATGCGTGCTATCAATTAATTGGTAGCTATTTAGCGACTGATAACTGAGACTATCTAGTGTGACAAAGTTTAAATTTTCTTCTTATGATTCTGTCTTTGAACTAACAAGACGTCCCACACTCCTTTCAACGTGTGCAATTTCACACTTGCAACACTTGAACATACGAGTTGCAAGCGTTGTACAGCATCACCCAGTTTGACGATTCGTCCGTGTCCACAGTGGCGAACAGTCGTTCGTAAGCCAGCGTCATAAATAATTCATACCAAAGCTCAGCCACCTCGCCCACGACCCAAAGAACCTTTCGCATGAATGTCCTTTCGGTTGATTTGATTGATGACACTGATTTGGTCGCCGTCCATCTAACCGGTGCGAAAAGCGTGAAGGCGCCCGGTCGGTCGGGTTCGCCTGTCGGATTTTCCACCGAGGAAATGAGCCATTTCACTCGCTTGAACTCCGGCAGCAGCCGTGGGTCAGTCGTTTGAGCGTTTGAGTGTGATTGAAAATGTGCAATAGTTTTCGTCAGTGCGTCCACTCCGCCGAGATGATCTCGTTCATTTGTCTTGATTGTTTATGGTGAATATTTCATCATCACCCGCTGGTTCACCAATGCAGGCCCCCGTCCACGGCGAGCCGCAATGTCGTTCGTTCGAAATGGTTGTCACTTTTATTACCGAAGTGCCGGACACTCGAACCCGGCCACTGTCCTGCTTTTGCTTTATATTTCGGGGGATTTTTATTTCGGTCGAATTTTTCTCGCTCGTCTCCATTTTTATTGTTTTGTTATAGACGACAACGATGTCATAATTTTGCACGGTGCCATTGATATTATTCCACCAAAGGTTTGGCAGAGAGGGGTGAGTCTTGCCGATCGAGGGAACGAACAGGAGGCGACAAAGAGAAGAGAATTTTCTTCGTTTTTTTTTTGTCGTGAGTGTGTGTGTGTGTGACAAACGACGTCTCCACTATTGATGATTCGAATCGATGGATGATAAATGTTTGCTATTAGCAACGAAGCTATGGTATGGCAACGAGTTTCATTATTTGGGTGCATTATGCATTTTTTATTCTCGCTTGACACCTAAAGTAGCATCGCTTTTATACCTATATAAAAAAAGAAAATGTTGGCTTATTTGAAAACTCTTTTCAACCGTTGTTATTATTGTCCAGTCATTAAAGCTCTCTAATGTTCGATACGATAGCGGCGCTGGTCTCTACCGGGGAGGGTCGAGTATCGAATACCGTCCAGTTCATCTCATCAAACATTACACGAAATTTTCCATCTACATCTTTCAAGAAAGCTCCTAATGGCATACCAGACCAACACCTGTTAAGGTTGCAAAACTAAAACAGAAGAAGTCACGAAGAAAGCTAAGGACACAAGGCATCCCTGGACTCCTTCACGTTGTTCTAGACTAAGTTCCTAATACGGTTGGTTTAGTTTTTTTGGCTTAGATTTTTTATGTTTCTCGGTCATTTTTGTATTCTTAATAAACAGCATCGTTTTTTACGTATTTTATAAAAAAGCAGTTCAATATTTTCTTCACCCATGTATACCTTAAGAAAATGTTGCCTTATTAGAAAATTCTTTTCAACCGTAGTTATCGTAGTCCAGACATTGGAGCAGTTCTATGTTCGAGGCGATAGCGGCGCCTGTGTCTACACCGGGTAGGATCGTGTATCGTATGCCGTCAGGATCGTCTCTTCAAACCCTGTGCAGACTTTACTGCTTAACTCTGTTAAGGAAGCTAGGAATGGCAGACTAAGAGACCTCTTGAGATTGTAGAACCAAAACAGAAGAAGTCGAGAAGAAAACTAAAGAAACAGGGCATCCTGAACATTTTTTCCCTTTTCATAGTTTGAGACAGAGTCCCAAATACTGTTGGTTTTAATCCCAGTTTTTTTTTAATTTAAATTTTGTTTTATTCTAAAAAGAAAGAAAAATTTTCGAAAAATATTACGACCAATTTAAACAATTCTGGAAAAGCATAAAAAAACCCTAGAACACCCTGTATTTTAATGCATTTGTATTAATGGCATTCTATTAGAAGCAGTTACTGTACTATGTTACCGTAAGCAAACAGTTTCCCTTCAGCGCGTGTTAAGCTAAACGATACAATACTCTATCACCTTCAACGGCCGTTTGCTAAAAATGTTTACGTTCACGGCAATGCATGCACTTGTACGACCGCAGGCGCAAATCGTAACCAAAACCACCGGTCCTCTCATCAACTGAACAAAATAAAAACTCCAGCTCCAAAAGCAGAAAAATTTCAGAAATCCTACAGTTGGTTGCACAATCAGCCCAACAAAAACAAAGAAGAGCAGGAGATTGAAACAACGCTAAAAGAGCTGGATCTACGCGTCACGATAGCGTCACACACGTACTGCAACGGTTTCCCATTCACCGATATTTACGTGACAGTAGCAACCGTCCGGTGTTCGCCGGATGCAATCTTCATTGCGAACAGAGTTGCCATAGGGACGACGGTGTTTGCTTATGAGTAAAATAGAAAACACACACACACCCACACAGATATTCTACATCAATTTTGAATCCTTTCGAACCGGGACTGAAGGATAGCGCGAGTGCTCGACACGCACCACGTCAGGAATTCTAAATTCATCTCCAAGCTTCCATAGCGCCAGTGCATGAATAAACCATCAACCCCACCCCCACCCCCCAATATGATGGCGGGCATCGTGGTGGACCTGAGTTACGGGTCGAAAGGGTTGTTTGAGAAACGCACCGACCAGCCAGGGAAGTCTGTTTTTCTCTCCACATGCACCGTGATTCGGTGAGGATGTGTTTGCTTTTCCACTTGCATTTCGATTTTCGGCGGTCGCGTTTTCTCCGGGACCTTCAGTACGCCCACTTGCGTTGCGTTTGATTACTGCTCGTCACCATGCCATCACGTCGAAATGGGCCCATCTTCTTTTTTTTTAAACCACTCCGAACGCCGACTCTCGATCGCTCACGGATTTTGGCTTGCCTGCTTTACCCGAATCTCCAGCTCAGATGACCATAAGCGGAGGGATGGTTTTAGGGAGCGTGGGGAAGTAGAAGTTTTCCACCATGAAGTAGGATTCTTTCGCTCCGTGAATCAATGATGAAGCATCCGTGACATAGCGAAGTGGAAGGTTTCTTTTTTTTCTGTTTGCTTCAACGTTATGTTATTTTAAAGGACTCCCAACGTAACGAACAAACAAACGAAACAAAATATTCTAAAATTTCCATCACGCCTAGCCCGGGCTGGTTGGCCGGGTGCGAGCTCGATCTCTTTTCCCGGTGCAATGGATGGATGAAATGAATAAGATACGGTACGGCCGCTCGAGGGTCAAAAGAGTTGCACAAAAAATACTCGCCCGACGCTCTATCAGCGGGACAGTCAAACAATGAGAGAAGGAAAAAAAAGATTGTACTCTAGTCCAGTGTCCGTTTTTTACGTTGTTGCGTATCATTCAGAATTTTTTGCTCCTATCGAAAATCTGCCAGCCACGGCTAGCCCTTCTCAATGGCCGTCCATTGTGCCATATGTAACGTGAACCTGAGGCCGACTCATAATCAAATTACTCGCCTATCGCCATCTCTATCCCCGAGTGCACCGGTCACCGGGAGCGCCTCGAACAAGAAAAAAGGGGTGCGTTTCCGGTCCCCGGTGTCCTCACTGTCACTCAAACGCTTCCCGTTCTAAATCAAACACCCAGATTGTCCACACACACAAACGCTAGTGGTGGTATGGAGCTTTAAAATAAACCTAATTATTGTTTGCTTTGATGATGACGCTGCAAAACTCCTCACCGTCAATGTCCCGAGGCATCCCCGGGATGGACGAGGCGAATCCACAACCCGGAATGGTATCCGGAGTCGTCGATAGTCGTTGTCTATGCCGTGCCGTGCGATGCTTATCATCCGGTTCCGGTTCAAAACTGTGGGCCCGGTCCGTACGCTTGCCCGAAAGCAACCTGTTCCGAATCGTGTACTCACGCTTGCCCCACGCAGACGAGCATAAATCCTTCCTTATGCATGCTTCGTTGCGTACATCCTTTCTCTGTTTTTTTTGGAGATCGTTTTTTTCTTTTTTGTTGGCTCATGTAAAGAAAAAACAAATTTAAAAACCCTCCATATGTGGACCTCTCCGTGCCACCACAAAGGATGCACACAAACTAATCACACAAGAACTCGTCGCGCTCGTCCTTTGATTGCGCCCCGATACGATGATGGATGTTGCGAAAGGGGATAAGGACACGCCAGCAATTTCGCGAATCGGTTCCGTCGCATGCAAAATAATGTGGTGTACATGCACGCAACCACGGGCGACCAGCACCGGGACCGGCGCTAGCGATGGTTCTTCAATTTAATGCGTGAGCTGCAATTGAAATATAGCGTCCGTGGCGAGGTTTGCCGCGAAGCTTACTTTCGGCACCGAACATTCTAGCCCGAACATCTTTGCCCAGCATGGTTGCGTTCCTTTCTGTTTTTTTTTTTCATGCGACCGGTAGTTAATATGTCAAAATCAACGCATGTTGCGCGTGAGTGAACCGGAAAAGCAGCGCCCGGTTTGGCATATGTGAACCGACGACCTTTCGCCAATCGCACAGGGCACGCGTTCGCTGCGAGGGTCGAGTGCCACGGTAATGCCCTTTTACTGGTCTATTCTCTCAGTTCCAGGACGGTCGAAGGGTGAGGTGCATGTGTGTACGATAAGTAGGATCGAAATGGGAACGCAAATTAGGTACGGTCGGGCCCTATGCCGGGGCCGGTTTTGGGTTGATTTTCGGTGGTTTTTGTGGCAAAAATTTGCATGTCACCCAATCAACGGGAAACAGGCGACAGGTTGCATACTGGGAAAACGAAAAAAAATGTGAAGAAAATCCGTGGGATTACCAAGGTTTTTACAGCGTAATGTTTATATGAGAGGCAAACACACCCGTTGGTAGGGTAAGCAGTTAGTATGAGAAAATTTATTTAATGTTTGTACAAATTTTGAGAAAATTTATGTAATCGCATATTTTTTAACAATTTAAAGTAAAGAAGTACAGAAAATTAAAAACAAATAAATTAATCTGATCCTTTACAAAAATTCAAATCGATCCATACGTTTGCACGTTTGGAGGATTGCATACTTTCAGGCTGATAATATTAAGAAATTACCTTCATTGGGAATAAAATAATTATTATAATATTTTCCTACATTTCTAACACGTTTAATGGTCTCAGATCATGTAATGGAGCATCATTTCTACATTTCGGTATGTAGGCTTCAAATAAATCCCATTTGTTCGCCCAAATGAGGTACAAGGCGTTCCTCATCTTCGCCGCGGCATCTTAAGCCTATACAAAAAAATCACACTTTCACACTCCCCCTCTTAGTTCGCGGGTGTGCTGGTGTGAACTTCGTCCGTCCGTTTAATGCAACCATCCACATTGCCACCCCCTCCCCGTTCCAACGCAAAAGCAACGCACGCAGACGGAAGCTAATAATTTATTTATGATTTACTGGCATCCACAATCATCCGCCAATTCCCATTTGCATGGGACGTTGGATGCGCTGCATTAGCGATGTCCCGGATTTGGCAATGCTTCGTTGTGCTTTGTGTGCGATAGGTGACAATTTGCATACGTGTGTCCGCTCACACGGTAAAAAGGCCCGGTCCGGACACGTGTGCCACTTCTGCTGCTGTGCCGCGGTTACAAAACGCCCCGAGTGTCAATGGCATGGCAAATTGGTTCAACAAGCGTTGCGAAATGTGATGGGAAAAAGGAGGGAAAGGTTGGCTTTTTCCCGCATCCAGTATGCATGTGTGGGACCAGATGGGACTACACGCACGGTAATCGAAACGGTTCGTCCAGCGTTACCGTGAATGTGTGGATGTGAGGAGCATTGCTGCAATTTAATTACGGTCCAAAACAGCGGTCCCTTTTTCCGACCATTAATATTTACTGCAAATGTAGTCGTTTGCTGCTCGTGTCAATGTTACCACTTTAAGGTAAGCCGAGGACGAACCGAGCGCTGTGCACTGCCTTCTGGAAGAGAATATCCTCCAGATCCTCCGGGTTCTACCATGGCGGTGGGATTTTTCTCGAGAAAAGTCAAGACAAGCTCTCCCCTAACCCGCCAGTGACCAGCGAGGTAAAGTGTTGGAATAAATCTTACATGAATTTCTTGAGCATCCTCTTCTGCAATCCAGTCTCCTTGGGCGATGGTGTCCCGTAGATGCATCCCCAGGAAAACCACCACGCTACCCAGACGCAGAAAGTTCTAATGATCACAATAACCATAACGATAAATAATGAGAAAATATTAAATTATAATTATGGTAATTACGGTACTGGGCCGGTGGAAACTGTCCCTCGCATGTTCCTCGGCAAGGTTAGCAATCTTCCGTGTGGCATCTTCGGTTGCTGGACCTAAACAACACGCAGTGAAACAACCGAACGAGTGAGCGTACCATATTGATGGAGCCCATCGAAAACCATATGTTATCCTGTGCGAGCCGAGCGTAATAATGTTTATCATTGATGTACCGAGTGTGGGAAGGTTTGCGATAGTTTATCGTCGTAATCCTAGCCAGACGAGCCCGGACGAGCTGCGCCCAAGATCGATCATTCGTTTCCTGCGCGGGTTCCGGCGCAAAGGTTCCGGCGTTGCTGTTTTGTCCTAAAAGTTGAGCCCAAGTTGCGGTCGATTAGTTGGGTGGCAGTTGGGAAATTGATTACCGTAAGCATGGAAGATTATGCGACGGATCGGAAACAGTGAATGCTTCTCCGGGAGACAGTGACTTAGCAGTGCATAATGCGGAAGTGCATGTGGCACCGGATTTTGGAGACAGTAAATCACCGATAAGACTCACCGGGGTTGGTTGATGGTGGATCAGTTGCTGCAGTGCACTTTATGCAGCGACTTTTGAGTGCTTGATGCTTGATACGAACGTGACGTAAAATGGATGTAAGGCAGAAAATCGTTTAAAGTAAGTTTTTAGACTTAAGATGTCTGATTGATCGCACCCATTTTAGCTATCCATTTTAGCCACCCATTTTAGAATAAAACCGGAATGGGTTGAATACCATACATCCAACACGCAATCCCATCTGCGATCGGCGTCCAGCAATAACTATAAGCCGCTCTTTTTTCCAGATTTTAACCCATTAGTTGTGATAAGGCACACCGTAAAAAATAACACCCGTAGTCTAGATGGGAAATCATCTTTATTTTTCCGGTTATGCTTCAAATCCCCATCCCCAAGCGCCAGAAGACCATTTCCCTCTTTCTTCCTTTTTCCAATCTCATTTCCTACTGCTCTACAATCCCCCCGGGGGCACCCGGTGCGCACCTAAATTCAGCCCACTGGAGAGTGATTCGTAATAAATAAACAAGTGCAAACTAAAATCTGCACCCGGCTGGGCAGCCCACCAACTCGTTATCGGTCCGGCTTTCGTGTGCCCAACCATATGTGTCCCTCGACACGAGCCCCGAACAGTTCAGCTGGGTCTTTAGAAGTGTGTGTGTGTGAGTTTTTTTTTTGGTACCTTCTCCACTATATCCAACGGTCACCACTGGCCGGTGCAATAATCGTTAGTCATGAAAATGCTGTGCAAACTGTATGCTCAGGGTCCCGTGGGGTGGGTGAACCTTTTCCTACCATTGCTCCACCGACAAACGCTTCCTTTAATGGTCAATGCTATCGAAAAATTATTGCAGCGACGATTTCGGTGCGAAAAACTGTCGTGGAAGGTCCTTTTGAACTCTTTTTTGTTTTGTTTGGTTGCTGTATCTCGCCAAACGGCAAAATGGCGAATGATTTTGCATAACACTATCTGACCGAATGGCTGGTGGGGGGCTGGATCCCCGAAGCCATTCGGGCGACAATTGATGCGCGATTGTTTTTCACTGGTCCGGCTAGAACCTCTGTGTCTCTCTTGGGGGTTTTCGAGATCGGCCGGGAATGGTGCATTGCTGGAGTATGCAATTTGCTAGATTAGATCACGTTTTCTCGTTCTCCCGTTCGTGGTGCGGTGTTGATCGGATGGGCGGTCGTTAGGAAGAGCGAAGCGTAGCGTAATGGCTTGTAGCGGTGGTAAATCATGTGTCTACCTTCCGGGCGCAATTTAAACAGTCTGTACCAGTCATTTGACTTCGTTTGCTCTTGTTTCGTTGTTGGAGGGTTGAAAAGTCATGCGAACAGTTAAACTTAGCCACGTCGCGTGTGCCTCAGGAGAGCAGACGTTGGGTTGTTAATTTTCAGCTGTCTCAAATTGGACATGCAGGGAGTTAGGAAGAAAACTAAGGACGTCCAAACATTGTGTGTGGCCCCGGAAAAACTCTCACTCCAAGGTAGACGGAAGTGGTGATTCTTGAAGCATCATAACAAACGCCACTAATCGGGATCGCTTTATGAACCATTCGGAGTCATAATTTAATTAAGCCACTAGCCACACCGTTTGCCTCAGCCACATAACTGATGCACAATTTTCCCTCTACTCAATCGACGAAAGGTGTCGGGGTACACAGCTTCACAGCAGAAACAAAAGCAGATTTTTATGATCGTTTCACTAAACACTTTTTGCCCTCGTGTTGGCATGTTTACACTATGCGCCGGTTGGTCGGGGTTGCAGCCGCGATAACGCCGCGGCCCGGCTAATACTTCATCCCGCTGGTAGCGTTTTTTTTTTTGCCGTTTGCGTTTTTGCTACTTTATTAAAACTTTAAGATTGCCCCGAATAAACTGCCGTAACAATCATCTTTTCTCATTTCTTCGGCACGCTCCCTGCAACAAGGCGTTCTCGGCAGCGAAGAAACGCCAGCACGAAAAGGTGGCAGCAAATGAACTTACCCGATGTAAGCGACCACCTTGCGAACTAATCACCCACAAGGGAGAAAAGAGAGAGAGAGAGTCACGAAAAATGAAACGAAACGCCAGGGGGAAAGTCCTGACATTCGCGTGACGGGACAGGAACGCAAAATCTAAACTTATGACGGAGTTAATTTTGCACCTTTACACCAACTTTTACTAACCATTCTGTGCTTGCTATTCATGTACGCGGTTCTCGTCTTGTTTTTGGGTCGGGCTTTTTTTTTTACAGGATGGTGTCGGTGTTGCCGGTGGTCGTAAAGTTTCATTCATAAATTGTACGTTATTAATATTCGAGTAAGTTGAAGGAAAAAGGGCGTTGGGGGGATGCTTGTGGGGGTTGAGCGGATTGCAGTACCTTCAGCTTCTATTGCAACAATGTAAAGTAATTTAACTAATTCTCGGGCGTTTGTTTAACACCTTTAATTGCTTTTTGCCTTTTGCGGTGGGGAAAATGTTCTCTTTAAGACAGAAAACATATATCATATTAATGCTACGATGCGATGAACAAGTTAATCAATTAGAAGACGAAATATTTAATGGGGTTTTTAGTTGATAAGGCATTTCTTATGGCAGGCTTCTTACACGAAATGGCAAACTATTGTACTACTGTCATAGTAGCCGTTGATATTGTACACGTTCTTTCAGCGCTCGGGTAAGTGCGTGCAACGTCAACGGCTACTATGACAATATGTCATCTGAGGACATCACAATAAAAGGATTTCCCTATCACCTGAAGCCACCTCCACATCAACTAGCTTTGTTTGCCATTTCATCTAAGGTGCCTGCCATAAAAATGGATGTTGTTGCTTTAGCCTTTATTATATAGAAAAAATGGTTTGTAGTACTCTCTAATATTTGCTTGATTAGAGGACTTTAGTCTTTGTGTTTGAATCACCATATTATAGTTAATCATTTCCATATAAAAAGGGGACTTTACCTGTTCTATTTCAGGACTAGTCAGGACGACTCACCGGTAAGGATTAGGTTAAACAAATGGAAGCAACAGCTTCAACCATCCCAAACAAAACCAAAAAAACATTAAAATCAAGATGGACGAATCAACGAATAGCGGGAACGGTTGGGCGAACGGACCGTGAACTGTGAAACAGGGCAATAAAATTAATTAAGGATTAATTAAATAAGTGCACTAAACTAGCAGCCAGTTTTGCACTGAGCAGTAGTGAACACGGCGAATCGACCCCCGAGTCTCGAGCAAACAAGACTTTTCCGTCCCTTTTTTTCGTACCAGCGTTGCTTTATGTATTTGGAAATTCTTCGCACCGGGCCGTGGGGGTTGGGAGAGAAAGACTTTCCACCGAAAGGCGGGGACAAAACATTGAGCAAAGGGGTGGTCGGTTGCTGTGTGGCAGGGGAGATATTCTAATTAAAAATGTTGTTAATAAATTTTACGGTTATTTAGAAGTGGTGTAACGGTTAAGTAACAGTGATTTTTGATCGCCACTCGTTGGCGTGCTTAGTGCTGCTGAGCAGGTGTAGCTGGGGCTGGGATGAAAATTAGAAGCTTATGATACTGCTTAGCTCTTGTCCATGAGTTTGTAAGTGAATGTAAAGTACTAGTTAGCTAGAGAACATCTTGTCAAAGCATTTCTCTTGATAAAAGATGGTATGTTTTTATGGAACTTTGAAGAGTTTAAGTAATGCTTTAAAGACGATAAGCAAGCCCATCGTTTCAGCCGGTTGCACGAATGTTAAGCCAATGCAATCAACCGATTACACGCGTCACAAGCTAAATATATAAGCCGTAAGCGTGTACAAGGGTTAAAGCGCCGTGGCAGGTGATGGATGGCAGGACATGAAGCAGTGACCCGCCTCGTTAGCATCTTTTTATTACAGCGACCAAAACCGTCGCGTGCAAACCTGCAGCGCGCAAAATACGCAAACAATCAACGCTGCTAACGAGAGCGCATGGAGCTGCATACGAAAAACGCCAATTGCCATCAGTGGTACATCTTCATGAGCTTCTCGTCTGCACTGGGACAGCCCGAGCACGGCTAGATGGTAGCTTATTTAGTTTCCATCTCCCCCTGCCGGCAGATACGTAAACGCACCAAAACAACCAGCTGCAGCTCTCTGAAGGCAACGAACGCCGCTTGCCCTGTGGAGCTTGTCCTAATCCTTTTCACTTGGTCCTTCGTGGAAGGTCACTTTTGCTCGTCCACGGTGAAAGATTGCACCGGAAAGGGAAATTTATCAACTTGGTAGAGGGAAACTTGTTTCCCAACTTCCCTCTGACAACTAAGCAAGTGTTCCGGGTATTTAGAATGTGCACTTGCATCGAACCCGCCCAAGGGTTGCCCTATGGCCGTGTATGGCGAAAAGTGATCAAGCAAATGGTTTTGCGGCTGTTCGGGAAAGTTTTAAGGGTTGAAAGTATTCCAAGTTATGCATTCCAGCATTTTTCTAATGGAAAAGAGATTCTTTTACCACCATAGCCATGGACCTATCGTAATGCGGTACGGTATGAGATACAATTTGAAATTCTGACGCTCTTTAAACATTCGGGAAGTTTTGCATCACTGCATCAAATGCAGTTTTTGAATGGTAAATACTTTGAGCTTCAAGATTCTTGCCGAGAAGATGTTATGTGGTTTTGGGTTCTTATGACAAATACTACGCCTTAAATGGTAAATATCTTTTTTCAGTTTTTCTACTGTTATTCAAATTTATTGTGGAGGGCAAAGTCTTCAGTCGCAGTTGGAATGACAAACTAAATTTTGTCTTCATTGTAATATGCTTCTTGATTCCAGCAATAGATAGTACAGCCCTATTGATTGACCTGCAACGAGGCTCGAAAGAAAAAATCGTTTAACAGCACTGATAAACATTTCTAGCGTATCATCAAGGCGCGTGTCGTTGGAGCAATCACGAGCGATCCATCCTGACGTGTCATGGACCGTACCAAACCCCCCCTTCCCAAGCTCACGCATATTGCCATGCAGCAAGAATGTTGGACGTTAGACAAAGTGTCAGCAAATAGCTATCAAGATGCTCGAAAGTGTCCACTTGTCACCGGCAATGATTGGCTGTGAGGGTTCATCGATAAAGCCGGGAGACGCGCACGCCATTAACTGGTGCTGGTGGAAATTATCATAATTAGCTCAAGTGACTGCACGGGGAAAGTGTGTAATTGTAGGCCGTTCAATGTGTATCTTGTACATTCTAATGGAGGTGTTGCCCAAATTCTAGTGCCAGGTTTTCCTTCCCGCACTGCAACATCCCGTGTGTCGAGGCGAGGCGATTAGAAGGTACAGTTTTGTTCCGATTTGCTACAATACGACCGTACAGGCAGTAGATACAGCGGAAGTGGTCGTTTCTATTTGTGATAATTACATTTGCTTACTGTGCTAATTCCGGATGGATCATTCAGGCCTCTGCAAATGGGTCGCCGTCGGAGCGGTGGTTGGTTTGCTTCGAGTAGTAGTAGTACCAAGAAATTGGGAGACACTTGAGGGATGTATCAAGCTGGGCAGTTAGCACATTTAATTAGCTGGTTTTAATTCGTGCCTATGCCGCGTGCCGTTGCCGGTCTTAATTGTTCGCGACAAGATACGGCAAGCAATAAAACTGCTCGGTACAATGACAATTACGGCCATAGCTTTAATGGGGGAGTGAAAATCGAAGACGAAAATTGGCAAACGCACACGTCAAGTGTCAAGCGAAATTAAGGAAATTATGTTAGAAGCAAACGAATTTAATTTTTGACAAAAAATGATTCAAATTCATTTTATTTTAGTTCAGTTGTCGCCCAAAGACAGGTGAGCGAAGACATCATCATAGGCTTAAAATCTCTTAAAGAGATTTTTATATTTTCACCAATTTTTTCTTTATTTTCCTCAACTTTGATGAATTCTTGTTGCAAGAACTTTTAAAACTTTTCTATATTTTTGTTATAAATCTTATAAAACGCCAGGGTTTTCCTTTCTTATTGCGATGCACAGGGAAACAGAGAATCCCTCTCACCGACTCACCCATTTCCCACTGCGTCCGTCTATTAGATCCATCACCATCGTCAAGAAGTTACGGTTACCTTTAATCCCTCACCCGGATCAGTTGAATCCGGAGGTAATTAATAGAAAATATTTCCCATCTTCTACACCATCGCCGGTCCCTTAGCGGATCCTTTTTGGATAGGTTTATTGGCAAAATTTACTACCGTCCGGGATAATGCAAGGAAAAGAGCAAAGGAGACTAACCAGAAGAGCAACAACAAAAAAAAACATGATACCGAAACCCTCAAGTGCAGACTGGACCTGAACCGGAGCGCCACTGCCCGCGTGTGCTGCTAATTACGCAAATGGCAATAAAGATAAGAGTTATGGCCAGTGCAACAATTCCACGAAATGCGAGAGGAGATGAACTGCGACGAGTTGTGGCCCGTGGATTAAAATCGTATAAAAATTGAATGAAAGACTCTGAGATGCGTTGGATGGGTAGAGAGAAGAAGCAAGGTTTTATCGTGGACCAGGGGTGGTCGTACGCATCAACGAACAGTAGGAAAAAATTGCACCACTTCTACCCTTACGATCGACCGGTGCTTTTGTCGTTAAATTTAACGAACTCACCAGTGCAGTAGGTTTAATAAGCGTACACTGAGAATTGGGTGGACCATCGGTGGAAACAGTTCCAGGTCCTCTGTATGCACCAATTTTGAACACAATTTTCATTAACAAACGAGTGCAACCAGTTGGGAAACCCGTTTGTTGTCGCTATTGTCACACCGATACACTCTCGAACCATTTCCTGCATGTGCTGCATTACATGTGGACTTTTGTTTTGGACTTCCAATGAAACTCGTGACCGTTTTTCCGATGCTGCATTTTCGGTAACACCAGCCGGTAGTAATAGTGTTAAAATAAAAGAGTAGCGTTTTTTGTCCAT